>NW_028277174.1:14512187-15158750 GCF_051122295.1 Plectrocnemia conspersa | reverse complement strand
ATCCAAGTAGATTAGTTGCTGTATATTTTTTTCCATATGATACCCTGTTGATAAGGAGTAAGAAAATAATAGAACTAATTGTAAACACAATTATATAATGTCAAATAAAATTGTTGTCAAAACAAGAATGGATGCTTATCTGTCTAATTTTTACATTTATTTTAGACCCAGATTTAAAAATAATAATAATAATAATCTATGATTTATAATTTAACTTGTTTTTATATTTCAGTCGCACTGGCTGCAATGATACCGAACTTGGGCGCTGTAATCTCACTGGTTGGCGCCGTTAGCAGCTCGACTCTCGCTCTCATCTTTCCTCCGATCATCGAAATCCTGACGTTCTGGCCCAATCGTCTCGGTAAAAACAAGTGGATCCTGTGGAAGGACATCTTCATTATGCTGATTGGCATAGCTGGATTCGGCTTCGGTTCGTACGCGAGCATTGCAAACATAATCTCGCCTCATGAGTAAGCGTTATTGAAATTATACGTCAAGTCAGAATTGGTTTGCAACCAACTCTATTATAATTGGTTGCAAATATTTAGTAGGCAAGTCCGTTGAAGTAATTAATCATTGTACATAATAACATATTTTATATGTTATTTTAGTAGTTGTCTCTATATTGTCTAAAGATGTATATTTTAGATGAAATTGTTGGGAAAGTTCATGCCGTTTCACATATTCACACAAATTGTGATATGTACTGTGATTTTGGATATAATTTATTACTTTAATTTTAACATTTTTAAGTTACAATTCAAAATTATTGAAAAACTTAAAGATTAAATGCATGACTTTTTTCTAAATTTTATAAAATATATTTTTTTATAAATTTTTTGATATGTATGTGATTGATACTATAACGTTGGTTATTCAGGGATCATTGTCGAAAATGGGGTTTATCGAATAAAACATTCAAACTCATTCAGATTAGGCTTGGTTGAATTTATAAAAACAGGTTTTCAGCCGTTAACGTAAATTAAAAAGATAATATTGCACTATTCAGTGATTAAATTAAAAATACACACTCTATACAATATATTCTCTAGAAAGTCGATCAATTCTCAGAAAATATTATCATAAAATTCTTCGGAAAAAAGTCATTTTAATGCAACACATATCGATTAGTGTATTGGATATATTTTTGGTCAAAGCTACATTACTACAAAAAGCTACAAAGCTACAGTAAATTACATTAACAAATTTTTAGTCAGTTATTAAAAATTGTTTGATATTATATACTAAATAGCAGTTAAAAAATAATACTATATTTTAGTATTTAGAATAGATCTTATTATATTTATCGAATACCAAAGCTATCTCTCAAATATTAAAAAAATCTATGTTTAGTTATTCAATAAATAAATTATTAACAAAATAAACACGACTCATCATCAAATGTAAATATTGTGTTACATCTAAGCCTAATCTGTCCAAAGATTGAGTTTAAATTTTTATTTGCTGAAGCTTAGTGATATGTTTGAAGATAAATTGATATTTACATTCTCCGTTACATTATACATAAATATTTATTGTTAATTTAATTTATTATACATGAGACTATTTTTTGGTTTTCTTCCATTATGAATATAAAATTTCATCAAATTATGTCACACCCACCGTCATGTGTTAAACACATTTTATACTATCAAAGTGTGATAACATCCGGCTGACTTCCATTATATAAATCACTCATATCGCAACTTGTTGATAAGCTTATTTATTTTCTCTTTAATTAGTACATGTACACTAAGACTAAAATAATCAAAACATATATTTATGTTCATTGAAACCGAAAAAGAAATATATGAAGATGATTTAAAATAGATTTAAAATTGTAATGTATTCCTGAATGTTTTTGCTGTTATATATATAATGCTGTTATTAATTTTTATTGTTAATACTCAGTATTATTTTACATGAATGTTGTTAAATATCGAAGTTTATATGAAATATCAGAAGCATTCCTTTAAAAAAACATTGCCTTAGAGGCTATTTATGAAGTTCTATAATTAAATGTTAGTCAAATTACAGACTAATGCATCGAGAAGCTATTTTTATTATAATTATTTATTTACATTTGTATACTTTCGCACCAAGTGGCATTTATGTTATAAAAAACACACTTTGTGATATTTATTATTACTTAGTTGAATTTATGTTTAGTTTTTAAGTAGTTAGAAACAGCTGCATGAGTTTCTTTCGCATAAAATGTATGTAATTTTTTAGTTAGTTGTATTTACTAAACTGCATTCCTACTATACTTTTAATAATTAATTAATACCAAATTTAAAAAATGTTTAAGAATATATGAGGCTTTTGATATGTATAAAAATATGACTATTTTACAGTATTGAGTCTTTATGTTTTAGTAAGATTTACAAACATTTTTTTATATATTGTTATGTATCATTGTAATACTTATACATGCTTTATAAATATGAACTTTGACATTAAATATAATAAATTCCTATTGTATGATCTCAATTTCGAGCTATGCATGTATTTTTACTGTTAAAAAATGTTAATTTTTTCAAAATTGCTCATTGGGCAATGCAAAAATCATATTCTAACAAAGACAATAATTTTAATATAGTAAGTTATAGTAAGTAAAGTTATTTATTCATTATAAATATATAAATGTATTTTATGATATACGTAAATAAATGCGTGTAAAGGCACAAATCTTATTTTTTTATTGTTTATTACCTAATGGAAGAGCTTTTTCAGTTGATTTTACCAAGATATGGTTTTATCCGATAATATATCTTGTAATATATTTTTAGTTATAAGTCTGAAATATGAATACAATACAAATTAGTATTTATAGTGAATAATTAAATAATATGCGAAATGTACCTCATGGTTGTAACCGGAACAACTGAAGCATATAAAACGCAGCAAATATTATAATCTTGTTTATATGCGTGACAATTGTGATACTCTGATCTCCAGTATGTTTCCGTGACAATACTGTCTTTAGGATCGTCTTCGTCAATCTCTTTCTTTTCTTCTAACAGTTGCTCTTCCATTTCTGATGGTGCATTATCGTCTAGCAAGCCGAAATCTTGCAACGCATGAAGATAAAATGTGCGTAGTATATCAAAGTGATGAGCTTCTGTCAAGAATCTACGCCCGTAAACAACTGGCTGAAGACTTCTAGATGCAACGTATTTCTGTTCATCGTATTTGGATACTAACACTCTAAAAGTAATTTATTCTTAATATTCGTAGCTCTTCTCTATTTAATAACGATAACAGTTTTAGCGACATTTTTCATCGCTATTTTAAGGACAAGATAGAAAATTAACTTCATTAGATTTACCCCATTACTCCGTATGGAAATTGCAACGAAGAAGGAAAATTTCTCGGGTATCTTTGCTTGGCAGTTTGCAGCGTGTCAAAATGTTGCTGCCAACAATTCAAAACGATATCATTGACTTCGGATAGTATCGGTGCTGGACCGCATATAACAATCACGTGGACGTCAGGCACGAGTTGACAGATGACGGCGCGGAATGCTACCTGATAAAAGTATAAACATGTGAATTTTATATATCAGCGGTCATAAGTCACAGAGATAATATTTTTTAGTGATATTACATTCGGACTTCGCTGACAAAGATAGACAGGTATATCTCGCAACGACGCTTCTGAGTCTATTGACACTAGGCGCAAGAGTAAATGTTTTTCTTGTGATGCGAGAGACTTCCAACCGATAGTTCCACAGGCGAATCGACCACATATACACAAACATCCAAAAACACTACTCATTCTTGAAGTGAATGCTTCCAGAGCCGGCTGAAATAATGTGTGCAATATATAAATATCTGGTTAATCATATACTATAAAATAACGTAATATTTACTTCTAAAACTTGATTCTCAGGACAAAGTATAGCTTCAACGGCGTTAAGTAAAAATGCAGGTTGTGTATTAGATGAGCTCTGTGTATCTAACGATTCTAACAATTTCTCAATCAGTGGATAGCATGGTCTTAGATCGCGCTTCAATCTTTCCAGATTACGCAAGTTTTTCAGTTCTTCTAAGCCGACAAACATAATCATAGCATTGAAGACTGCGTCTAATAACGAATTTAGATCGCATTCTAAATTTCTGTTTGTGATTCCAATTAGAGTGACACTATAAAAAAATATTGAGTAAAACAAAGAACCAAATTAATTAAAGAACTTTATATGTAATACCTGTTATGATACTCTTTCCATATCACAATTCCATTGTTGACTTTTACATTTTTCAATATCACATCTTGACATTTACTAAACATGCTTACACCGTTTAATGAGGCAATCAATGAAAATGGGAGCTGAACATGTTTTAAAACACAGTTTAAGTAATTCATTTACAATAATTGCTTATATTAAATAATCTGTTAAAAAATCTTTCAAGTTAGTTTCAAAAACTTTTGTTTAGCTATAAATTTACCTTTTTCTTGTCTCCTCTTTTCTTCGAAAATATTGGAAGACCACTAAGAGTAGCTAATGCTAAGATATGCGTAGCCATTTTTTATTTATCTTATTTAAATCAATCAAAACTCAAATACCACTAAGGGGTAAACATAAATAGCCGCCATGACACCCGAGTTTTGACAGCCAGTTGTCGCAAACCTTTTATCAGAAATATATAGCTTTCCGCATCAAAATATAAATAATCTTTACTATAATATTATTTTATATCACATTAATTAAACCATGAATTATCCTTGTAACAAGTAATACAATATATAACAAATTATTACCTCATTTTATATATGTGAGGTAATAGCGAACAATATTACTAGGTACTACCTAGCTATTATGTTTTTAATAATTTACTTCTACTTCTAGTTATTTTAATTATATTGTAGAAATCCTAAAGACAAAATTGAGCTACAAAATATAAAAAATACCACGGTATAAATAGATATGAAAAGCGGAGCAATTGGCATATTTATCTCATCAGTTATGGCAATCTGTTTTTTTTAATTGAAATAGCAAATAGTTTAACTAAGCAAGATTATTAGAAGCAAAGCTCATCATATAATTATAAAAATACATTGCAAACATTGTTTCTTAGTAAGGTTACCATATTAATAATCTCCTTAAAATAGGCATATAAAACTATAGAACTGCCATTCATTTTGGTTTTATAGAACTCTCACCGTAAATTTAATACTTATTTAAATTGTAAAATTAATTATTAAAATACGTAAGATTAATGATAATTGAATTAATGTAATTTAATATTAGTGATTATTATTTGGCATCTTATACAATTTACATAATTTTTAAAATGTTTAAAATTAAATGGCTAATGTTAATTTCTCTATACATATTTACTAATTTTACAGGGTTTATGATGTTTGTTATTACATTATTTAACGTTTATGACAATCGTAAGTTCATCATAATCGTAAAACAATAAATAATTAAAAAAAAGACTTTCAACTTAAAAAAATATTTTGTGATTTTTATATGAATCGACTAGAAATAAAAATTATTTTGCCGTAAACACCCATAATCATCGCTTTGTTGTTTAGCACTAGGGTTTTGTTGATTTTTATTAAAATTTCTACTGATTTTGAAATAAACTTATAATACAAATACTGATTTTCACATAATTTTTTTTATTATACATGGGGTAATATCGAACAAATATTTTCTTTACATTTCACAATTTTATAACGTTTTGCATGTTTTTATCTAAACATACTAACAAAAACAGTAAATTGAGTAAAGTTAGAATAATTGGCCGATATCCAATATGTAGGGGTTCTTGTCTCTCATCCCACTTTTCGCCAGTTGTTGCGCGCGAATAATCAATATTGTGCATTGCAGTAAGACTGAGAATCGGTTCAGTGTGTCACTAACCCTGCTTTTATAAATAATAATAACAGAAATATCGATATTTATAGAACGAGCACCGATAAATTGCTGAACACGATAGCTTTATATAGGTAACGTATTGATCAGTAAAGTAATACATGTCAAAGATATTTTTCTATTGAATATTTAATGAACAAATAGTTCTTTGTGCGTGTATTAATACGAACGTTGAATCAGTAGTGAAGTGGCCGTCGTATTGAATCCATCGTTGTAAGCAACTGAAATTTCTTACTGAAATAATGGTACTAATAATATATTGTATTTTAACTTTAATTCAAAACATTTAGTGTTGATATAAACATAATTAAAGTCAGTTTTGCAAAACAATATGTTTTAATATCTGGTAAGGTCGCGACCAGTTATGATGAAGCTGGCTCGGTTTGACCTTTCAAGTTGTTTATTTATACTCATAATTTTCGGAATTTGCAGGCTGATAATTATATAATTGTCGTCGTCATTATACTGCCTATATTCATTGTAAAGATAGTGTTTCGGAACAAATTTACCGATGTTCAACCGAAGCGCTCGTGTGAGTTATGAATTATTGAGATACTATTATCAATTGGTGGAATTTAACTTTCATCGTATAGATATAATTCATTATAGTAAAGTTGTAATTTACTTAAAATGCAGACTTGTTACAAGAAAAGTTATATCAAGCCCAGACAAATAAAGGCAATCAATCAGATGATAGTATTTTGTCCTATAATTCGCCATTAGTTGATGGAGTTTGGGTGTTTCCATGACGTTGCTGGTTGTTATATTGATTGTTTTCTATTTAGGTTTTTCATTTGTATATGTACATAAGTTAAGGACATTGGTTATTTTTAGCATTTACATATTTCTTCCTCGAGCTCTCAGATGCCTTAAATAGTTGACATTGTATTAGATAAAAGATATTTTGACTGATAAAGTTTTACTTTTTATTATTTATAAAATCTTCTATTGTTATATTACAAAGTTAATTTTGCTTTTTCCCAATGATATTCTTAACCTTTTCAATTGCTGCTTGTATATGCATGATTCTCTATTATAAAATTGTTAAAAAATATATATTTTGTTTCTGCTGATTTTCAGAACTTACGTTTAGTTCAATTGTTTTTAGGAAAATAACTGGTATGAAAATATTAAATCCAATCCTGCTACTGGTTGTTTTTACTGTAAAAAAGTGATAGAATACTTGGAAAGATTGGTTCTCTAAATTTAAAAAACCGTGTTATTTGGAAAAAAAATATTTTGGTATAGAAAATCGTCTAAAAAAGGTAATAATGAAAACCTAATAAATAAATTCTACAAAATATTATTTATAGATATGTATTTTAATTAAGAAAAAAAGAATACATACTATTCATCACTACTTGATAATATACGCACACGCTTATGACAGATGGGAAAAATATGGCTTTCATCGTTAGAAATATCTGACACATATAATGTGTTAAAATTTATTGAAGACTTTTGGTTGTTGTTATCATCCTGTGTTGTTGAATTTCTTGTTAATAGAAAATCTGTTATCTGCTTCTGTGTTGTTTTTTGTTTCACAAGTTGTTTATACATTTCTTGATACCCAGCCATAGAAATCTGCAGGTCCCGTTGGAATTTTAAAGCTTATTTTAAGAACTAAGAATTGTTTTTTTTATTATCGTTTAATATATTTACAAAAATTTGATCTGGACCGATGATGCATTTTACAAGTAGATAATATTTCTCAAACCAACGGTTATTTGTATCTGCTCGTTGTCGCTTGCAGCTTTATATTATTTATTTCATATTTTTTGAATAACGTAAGTAATGAACTGTTTGTAGCTGGTTTTTTCCAAGTACAATATGACAAAATAAAATCGTGTTAGAACAAATAATTAGTGTAAGAATATATAGTATTCGTTATTTTTAGTGGACCATGTTATTTCAAAACCGTGTAAAAAAAGAGTTGGGTGTATTGCATTTAAGGGGTACCATAATAAAAAATCTTATCTCAAAAAAGGTGACATAGATTAGTCTTATATCAAGGCACAGCATTTTATTAATTTGTATTTTATGTTTCAGAGGGGCGGCGTTCCCTCCGGCGTGGCGGCAAGCGGGGAGGGTTGGTGGTCTGGGGAGGGTGGAGGCGGTGGAGGAGCAGGTGGCGGAAGTGGCGGAGTTACGGGCACCACGGCGCTCTGTAGCAAGGTGCACCCCAGCCCAGGGGCCGCCAGAGGCGTGTGGGCTCTGCCCCAGCCTGCGGCCTGTGGGATGGTGGCTGACTCGGATGGATCGTTATCATGCTCAGACTCGTCGGATTTACTCACTATGCAAACATCCGAGCTGATATTTGATGCTGTAAAATCAGGGTGAGATTTTCACCGTTTATTCATCTCTTTAGAAGGTTTGCTTTAATAATGTGTGTTTTTATCAGAGATGTTTCAGATATAGAGTTGCTGGTGGAAAAGTTAGGTCCGGAGGCATTATGCGCTCGGGACAAGCATGGATATACTCCGGCGCATTGGGCAGCTTTGGACGGTTCAGTGGAGGTGATGAGGCATTTGGTCGAGAGAAGCGCTCCGGTTGATTTGTCGTGTTTAGGAACTCAAGGGCCTCGACCTATCCATTGGGCTTGTCGTAAAGGACATGCTGCCGTAGTTCAAGTACTTTTACAAGCAGGAGTTGCTGTAAATGCAGCTGATTTTAAAGGTAATATAAATCTCTTTGAATATTTATTTAAAGTTAGCAAAGAAAGATCATCTTTTATGATGGTTGAATGATTGGTATATTGGTAAAGACTGAATTTAAAGTTGATGTATCAATTGGACTTTTCTATAAATATTTTTCATAGGTTTGACTCCATTGATGACGGCATGCATGTACGGTAGAGCAGCAACAGCTGCATATTTACTAGGAATGGGTGCTTTAACACACTTGAGTGATATTAACGGTGATACAGCTTTGCACTGGGCTGCTTATAAAGGACACGCAGATTTGATCAGGCTTCTTATGTATTCCGGCGTCGATTTGCACAAAACGGATAATTTCGGTTCTACACCCTTACATCTGGCTTGTCTTTCCGGAAACATAGCTTGCGTGAAGTTGTTATGTGAAAAGGTATTGAATAGAATGAAAGATATTGTTACAACTTAATAGAGTTGATTTAGAATTGTGATTTTAAGATCAAAACCGAGCTGGAACCACGGGATAAAAATGGCAAAACACCTTTGATGTTAGCACAAAGCCATAGGCATGCAGAGGTTGTAAAGATGTTGCAGTCTGAGATGAAGAAAAAGAGCAGATGGCTACCTCCTATATCCGAACTGTGGGGTCTTTTATTCGGAGGAGCTGGAGATTCTAAAGGACCGTTACTTTTATTTTTGATATCTGTTCTACTCTGGGGTTATCCAATGTATATAATAAGAGTAAGTACAGAAATTACTTTAACAAAGTTGATTTAAGAATATTGCTACAAAAATAAATGTGAATATGTTATTCAAAAATGAATATTACTTTGATTCAAAGAATGCTTGCTGCAACACGTTTATTTTAATTAATTGACAACATAATGCACGGAGAAAAGGCTACTAGTTATACAGCTGAGTTCTCAAATTCCTTGAATCCAAATGGTTACTACAGCCAAACTAACTCTCAAGGGTGGTAATTCTATTGTGCTGCTAAGGTATTTGTAAAAATCAAATCTGTGCAATGAAACGTGGTTGGTTGTGATCTCTTATTCTTAGAATTTCATTGATTCATAGCAATTTGCCTTTTTACTTCGCCATGATAATAAATAAGTCACTACAACAGTTGTTTAGTGTAACAGATATTGACTTGAGAGATGTATCGTAAATTTTATGTAGCAACGTTACAAGCAAAGCATACAAAATACCTCAACTTTTATGAGCAAGTGTTGAAGAACAGGTCGTAATTTTTTGATCAGAAAAATACATGTCATTTAATGAAATAAGATGAATCTTAATGAAATATTAAAAAACAACCATTGACTGGTTAATTTTTGCCCCCCCCCCCCGGAAAAGCTGAAATGACACCTCTCTTGTCTGCTTGGTAAACTGAGATTGCTGTTAAATATAGTCACCAAAGTGATGTGCTTTGTATTTGTTGTATAATGTGGAATCTTTCTGTTTATTTTCTAGATATACACATTAATTTGTGCAGCAACATTTGTGAATCACTATATATTTATTTTTAAATCATAATATATAAAATTTTATTAACTTTTAGTGTATACCGATAACTTGGAATAGTCTACGAAGATCTCACTACTGCTTCATATATTGGAATATCGTAATGTGGCTAAGTTGGGTTATCGCAAATAGAAGGGATCCAGGATACATTCCTTTAAATTCGGACACATATTATCGAGCCATTAAACAGATTCCTTATTTCGACAAGTGGAAGAAGAGGAACGTGACACTATCACGTCTATGTCATAGCTGCAGATGTTTGAGGCCACTGAGGGCTAAACATTGCAGAGTTTGTAACCGTTGCGTATCGTACTTTGACCACCATTGCCCATTCATATACAACTGCGTGGGATTGAGGAATCGGATGTGGTTCTTCTTGTTTGTTATGAGCATAGCCATCAATTGTTCATTTACAATATACTTTGCCTGTTATTGCGTGATGATTGAAGGATTTGGATTGTTGTACATTTTGGGGTTGTTGGAGGCGATAATATTCTGCGGACTCGGTTGGATACTGACGTGCACTTCGGTAAGTTTGATGCAATTTATTTTATACCCGTCTCATCATGTACATGCATGTAAATTTAGCGTTGAATATTGTACCATGTAACCCAATACATTTATTTTTACTTGAAAGTCTACAATTTGTGGATTCTGCATTGAAAGAACAAATGGTAATTTGATGAACGTTCCACATGAGGGAAAAAATATATTTTCTCTGAATTCCTTGATCAGTAATGCAAAATCATTTACAATAGTTCTTTTGAGTTGAAATAATTCATAAAATATTCCATTTTTTAATTTATTTTATGTTGTCATTTTCATTTTTTCTATTGCTAGATGTAATAGAAATTTGGTATATGTAAAATTGTTGTTTGTTCTAGTATAGTAGTATTTCAGTAAACGCAAACGGGGAACAAGAATCAAAGCAATCTTGAAATTGATTCTAATTGTTTTAATTTTATGCAGATTTATTTAGAATTTGATTGCCGTGAATGATTTTTGATTTTTTTTAATTTCAGATATTACATGCCTGCATGAATCTCACCACAAACGAAATGTTCAACTACAAAAGGTATCCTTATCTCCGAGACAAGAGGGGCCGTTATCAAAATCCATTTTCGAGAGGTCCCATTCTGAACTTGATCGAGTTCTTTGTGTGCTTACCGGATAAGTACGACGAACAGGACGTTATCACCGAAGACCAGCTTTGATGATCCACAAAGCGTTAGTTTGCGATCGCGTTCGTCGCTTGCTATGCAAAATTTACAGTTTTTCGTATTTCGTGATGAACACTGCTTCGAGCGCTTGACATGAAAACGACGAATATATTTTATGAAGAATATTATTAAGTTTAATTTTATTATATGAGGACTCAAGAAAGCCAAGGGAAAGAAGTGCAGGAAACTTTGAATAATATAATTCAAAGTTGAGCTTCAATATGGATTGAAAGGAAGCTACTATTTACAAATTTTATTACTGCATAGTGATTTTTATACTCAATATAGTATGATTAATTAAAATTATGCTATATATGCCTAGTGATTGAAAGCTGTATAATAAAATATTAATTAATAAATTTATCACAAATTCCCTGATTTTAGTTTTAGCTTGTTGTTACAATGCCGAACCTTAGATGTTGATTAAAGCTTTGTTGCAATGTTGCACTAATGTCCGTCAAGTTAAAGGATACATTAAAAATCCTATATATTATTTTTTATAAATTTGTTACTTATAACCCTTGGCATCAAAGGTCCTCACAAATTTTTCGGTTGCATGTTAAAGATTATATAAAGAGGATATATTTCGCATATATTTTGTAATAACATATCATATTTAAAAATATAAATAATATAAACGAGTGTGTCGAACATCCGTCAATTATGTTACATTAAGGATGAACACGATGGTGCTGCGCTTCAAACTGAAAGATATTTGCATGACATTTTTTAGTCGCACATTCTTGTACAGCCATTTGTTTCATCATATACCCGCTTTTCATATATGGTGTACCATAACTTTCCCATCAAAACCCACATATTTCACATATTGGCACAAAATTAAAACTGATCGTTATCTTACTAACCACGAATTAAAAGTTATGCTAAAAATTAGCTTTATATTGTTATAAAAGAATGTTCATTCTTTATGATATTACGATGTATATACTGTTTTGTTATATATCTAAGTATTATTATGGCAATAAATAAAATATAGCTTTTATGGTCTTTTTTATTCGGAAATATGTACCCTATAAAGCTTTTAAAATAGTTTTGTGTTATAAAATTAAAATATAGTATATATTCTCAGGATCACTTTATTTAACATTGATATGATTAAATTATATACAAGTAAAATAAAAAAACATACAAGAGTAAAAGTCATTTCAAAAAATGGCATTATAAAAACCCAATTTTATCTCAAATATATTAAATATATAAAAAGTGGTTACATAAGTATTATATGTATTAGTTTAATCATTAATTTAGAAGCGTTTACTTCTATATATAAAAATGGAGGTGAACGTTTCATCACAACCATTCGTGTGTTTAAATTATATCACATAATAAAACAAAATAAAAAATAATTTATCAGTCTTTGCGAATACAAGTAATAAGTTAAACCAAATTCATAGTCCAAATTCACCCTCTACATATTTGATCAATGTATAAAATTAAAATCGATGTTACAAGCAGCGGCATAAATTGCAATATTCTTACGTAATTGTTATTTAAAAAATCTACGACTATACATTTCAAATGGTTTTAAAATACTATGCTGGCCTTAAGTGTTAATATTCATAAAATTAAACTGGGAGTTCCAAATCATACACGCTTAGTTTCCATCATTAGAAAATCGAAACTAAAACTTTTGGTCCCGTTCATAAAGCCTTACCGATTGCAGATGCGTATAAAATATTTCATCTTTTTCATTAAGGATAAGAAGTATGAAATTGTACCACCGATACGGAATGTGAAATAAAAATAATAATACTGTCAGGTTCATCAATAATTAAATTGCTGCATTTCACTTTTTATTTTGTTAATATATTTATCGATAGCAAAATTGTTGGTAATAGTATTGATTTAATTTCTGAAATTAAAATCTATAATTTCAGTGTGAAAATATGAGAAACAAAAACTGATCATCGAAACTGACATAAAAAGTCTGCAAAATTGTCAATATAGTTTCATGCATATGCAAGGTCTTCATACAGCATTCTAATAAATATAACATTGGTAAAGTTAACATTGCCAGTTATCAAATCGATATTCATTGTTTGTTACGAATGAGAGCGATCAAACGCAAAAATCATGCATATTAACAAATTAAAAGGCAAATAACGATTGTGATAAAAAGAAACAATAAATTACTCCTTACAACGATACTCATTTAACATACAATACTTATATCTTTGGTATGTCTCAAATTTTGTGCATTCGCATTAAATAATATGCATAAATCTACGATAAAAAACAAATTAAATAGAGACCTTTCTAAAAACGTCATATGTGTATATATATGTATACATCAAATAGTAAATATTACTATTTCGAACAATGGAACATTATTGTAAAAAACGACCATATATAATGACATATAGGATTAATTATGGGCACACAAACTTACATACACACACGCACAAATATATAAAAAATATATAAACATGTTAATCGTTTACTTAATGTATACTTATATTAATGTAATTCTACGAGTATAGTTAATTCGATACAATTCAACATAATAACCGATGATAAAGGCAGTAAGTAGTAAAAAAAAAACTGTTAACATGTATCATATTAAAAAGGATCGAACTATAAATTACGTCGATTAAATGCCATCGTTTGATTTATAGCTTGCATAGTTTTTTACACGCACTTACGATATACATAGTGAACATTAATTGAGTATTAAATACCACCGAAGGTTTTAAAACCATACGGTTGACTGGTCGGTGTCTTCATTACTAACTCTCTCTGTCGTTCGATAGTTGAATTCGAAGGGTGTTCGTCCAATAAGGATCCACAACTGGACTTTTTGACTTTGACACTGTTTTCACAATTATCTGAACCGGATGTGACATCTGAACTGGAAACCATGAGACGGGTCGAAGCGTGACTCCTGATCGAATCGGCTATGCTCAATTTACGGGGCATAGTTCCAGCCAACGAACCATTCGATGACGAATGGTGGCTGATTAGAGGCATCCTTTCTCTGGGATCACCTAACGAAATCGGCGCTCGGGGCCCAGAGACAGCGCTACTCGACTCTGATGTATTATCTCCGTGTATTCCGGAAATTGACAGCTTTAAATCAGTCAGTCTGTAATAAAAAATAAGTTATTTGAGTCATAGGGTAGATACAATTTTTTTATCAATGCAATATTTTTTTTATATAGGTTTAATGGTTCATGCAAATCCAAACAACCATCTGTGGAGTGAATTCTCGATGGGATATACCTGGTAGTTTTGAGAAATAGAATTTTTTAACTATACGCGAGTCGAAACCTTTCAAAGGCCGCTATAAGCTTACCTATGACAGATTGTAGTAAAATTAGGTCTTCTCGCAGCCGTCTGATGCCAACATTCTCTAATAAGAAGGTAAACTGCACGTGGACATTCAGCGGGACATTGCAATAATTCCCTGCCACGAACCATTGAAATAACTTCTTGGTTGCTATATCTATATGGAAAAAAATAAATATTATAAAAAGAAAACATACAAATAAGAATATTATAATACATATACATATTAAAATACATAATACATATTAAAATACATACATACAAATAAGAATATTATAAATAATAAGTACCCATAATACGGCTGTAAACCATAACTGTAGATCTCCCATAGAACTATTCCGTATGACCAAACGTCGCTTTCGGTCGTGAATTTTCCATATAAAATAGATTCAGGAGGCATCCAACGTACTGGGAGGAGAGATTTTGACTGCACCTAAAAATATTAACAATTTTATAAAATAAATATAAAATAGTGTATATAAAAAAGGTGTATTACAATACAAACCCTATAATAGTCTGAGCTGTAAATATCTCTCGAAAGTCCAAAATCTGATATCTTAACGATAAGATTGTCGGCGACCAAACAATTGCGAGCCGCTAAGTCTCGATGTACATAATGATGAGCCGCTAAATACTCCATTCCGGAAGCGATATGATGACATATATTCAGGAACTGCGTAGAAGTAAGTCTGGCTCCGTCCGGTGGAGCTCGGCTCACGAGAAATTCGTGTAAATCACCTTTGGCCATGAATTCAAACAGCATACAGAGAGGCTCTTCTCTGAGGATCACTCCCAGGATGCAAACTATGTTCTCGTGATGCAACTCGGAAATGAGTTCAATCTCTCTTCGGAAATCCGACTGTGTCTTCGGAGAGGCGTTTTCTTTCAAGGCTTTAACGGCGACGAATATCGATCCGTCGTCTCTGACTAGTTCGCCTTTGTACACCTTTCCGAAAGCGCCCTCTCCGAGCTCCTCTACGAATTTTATCTGGGACAATTTGTATTGAGGAACTCTCAGGATTCTATCTGAGCGGGATCCAGTGCCGTTTCCGGCTCCGTGCTGCCCGGACAGTAGATCTGTCAGCTCGATCGGAGAGTTCAATCTCGAATTTCCGTAGATATTCTTATCGGCGTTCGGTAAATTGATGTTTCTAATGGCAGCCGTATCGTTTTTCGAGTTTCGATGGCGACAGAAGATCCAAATCAGACAAGACGCTAAAGAGACACCCAACATGGCAATCCCTGATATTATATAAATCCAAATTTTTTGCGAGCATTTTGGAACTTCGCATAGTTGCTTCTCGAGTTTCATGTCTTTTTCGACAAAGCACCACGGTCGGATCTCCATCCCCCCCGGATTCCGGCAATAGTTATGACCGAGCAGCTCGAGATGGTCGGCGATCTTATATTTGAACTGATGAGACCATTGGACGCACGGTAGTCCGGTCACGGCGGCGTTCATCACGCCTTTGTATCCGATTCCGGATTCCCAGTAGCAAGTGTCGTCCGGATCCACGTGTTTTTCGATACCGATCTCTAAACAATCGTAGGATTCGATTGGAAGATTTGCACATTCTTCTAAAGCTAATTTTTGACCTATATCCGGATGTCGTTTAGCAATTGCGTACTCTTTTTGGCAGAGCTCGTTTTCTAGGAGCTCGCAGTCTTTTCGACAGACGCGTCGGAGAGGCACCGTATCTCTAGACTCGAAGAGTTTGTTGTTTTCTCGAACCGATCTAATTCTTCGTTCGGAGTCGCTTTTTTTTCTAATTCGCTTACTGTGGTCGGAGTAAGGGTTGAAAAACGAAAGACCAGTAGCGGGGTTGGAAAAAGGGGGAAATTTACCTGCCGGTAAATTTTCAAATTGTACTCGTAACCCATCCGCTTCGTCGTCGTCGGTTACAGTACGATAAGACGATTTGCGAATGGCGTTCACCTTGCCTTCTTCGACGCTCTTTAAATATTGGAAGAATTTTTCATTGGTGTCTTCTGGAGTTCGGCAAATGGGGAACGTGGAGAAGCATATGCTGGGTAAAGCGTATTTTTCGCAATTAATGCTGATCTCGTTGGAGAAAGAGATGACTCCGAAGGCGGTGGTGAGTTTATCCTCCATGCCGGTCTGAGTGGCTTTATACGGGATGAAGACAGAATGGTTTCCGAGGAATTTGGCACAAGTGTTGCCGATGTAGGGTTGGCAGAGACCCGGGTGAGTCTCGATCGACGAAGTGACTTCAGGCTCGATGCTAGAATCGAAGAGGGAGAACGTCGATCCGGGAGAGTCGGGCTCCAATATAGGGCTGGTCCATATTGACGAAGTTGACGAGGCGGCTGTAGTCTCGGGGCGGCGAGGCTCGGCAATGTTGACTACAGTGTCAGAGCGGATTTTACGCTTGCCATCGATAATCATGCACGAATAATAACCTTGAAAATGTATGACAAAAATTATATTAAATTATGTATTTAGAATAAATTATAGTTAAATATATTGTATGATCTCCAGAGATCCAAAGTGCAATGCTATATATACTGTTTGTGAAATTCTCATTAAAATGTAAATTTTTGCAATTATTGACTTGAATTAGTATAGTTTAAGATTTTACCGACCACTCCATTCATAATTTTTTATTTAAAGAAGATTAGAAGACATTTTGAATAATTAAAATTTAAGAAGCAAGAAAGAAATTTCGAACACCTTGATTTTTTTGCCCGATATCATTGAGCGTCAGCGTCGAGGAGACGACTCCGTCGTCGGTGACGTTCTTGAGGGAGTTGGTGTAGAGCTGAGTCTTGTTGTGGTACCAGCGGAACTTGACAATCCTGCGCAGAGCGTCGTCGAGCACTCTCCAACTGGGGGGCGACACCATCGGGTCGAAGGCCGCGGCGCATTCGAGCCGCAGCGTCTCGCCCGCGACGAGACTCGTAGAGTTGGCGAGGGAGCGCACGAAGGCGAGCCTGCGCCCCGAAGGGCCCTGAACGCCGGCCGCCTCGGCGCGCTCCTTAGCGCCCGTGGTCATCAGCACCGTGAGCGCCGCCAGCGCTAGCACTGCGTTCATTCTCGGTTCATGTTCTGACGAGCCCCATCGCCGCGCCGATCGGGCCTCCGGCCCGGCCCTCACCGCAAAACACCAATGTTGCCACACTGCAATATTATGATGCGAGCTTGGGGGAAAACCATAATTATTCAAAAATGTCAGTTTATTTGCTTCATAAGTACTGCTTATTACAAATAAGACACCATTTATTATTCTTAATTCTAACAGTTTCTATTGCCTGTTTTTCATTTTTAAAATCGAATAATAAATTTAGTGTTAAGTGCTTCTCTCTCAAAGGATCGCGATTGTGTAATGTCGTACTCCATATGAACTAAACCAAGTACGAGTTCATGAAATTTCCTTATCCCTATGGATATTTTACATGATCGTTATCACATCGCCACGAGAGTGGTCTTGAACTATAAAATTAAATCGCGTGTCCGTTCGTACACATTTTCACTTAGTATAATGTTTGCGTTTGGCGTTTTATCATTATTAAGGTGATCAGAGTCAACATTTTAGAAGGATTGCTCTCCTCAAAAAGTTTGTTCTCCTTTGTCCTTATTGAACAAAAATTTCCAAGAAGACGTTTTTTATAGCTCCTCGGCAATAATGACATATTCTCAAAATCTGGTCACTATACCATTATGTACTGTAAAAAATAAAGTTTTGCAATTAATGGCCATTATGGGGGAAAAGCACTAAACAATTTTAGATCACCAAATTTTCACGTAAATCACAAGTTGAAAAGGTGCGAACATAAGACAATGCTTGTAAATAAGACTGTGTTATTCAGTGATATCGAATACACTGATAAAGGTGTAATTGGGATTTTTATCAGATTTTTGGGAAATAAATACGCAAATTGCGATAAAAAACTAAGTTTTAAATTTTAAAATGCATTTATTTAGCAGAACGTTGTTGGTCATTTTCACTTACATTAGGGTCAAAAGCATAAAAAAGCAAAACAAATGTTCATAATAATCTGGTTTTTAAACATGGCGCCGATAAAATTGGCAAGTACCAATTATTTATATAAATTTAATAACAATAATATATATTTATCAAATATGGTAACTCACCGACTTAAATATATGGTCGTACAATGGTACTCTTAAGACCGACAACAGCTGTCAGTGCGAGCGCCGTCGGCGCGTTTGATGGTCGTGTATTGTTCGGTACTCTTCGCGAAAATGTTCGCGGACGGCCGCGGCCTGCACTCCACTACGGTGCTTATTATATTTGTGATACAAATTGTACATACGCAACTATTAATCAATGTCAAAAATCAGGTGAGCTACTTCCTCTTTTTGTATCGCTAACCTAAACGTCAACATTGCGCAAAATATCAAATAACCGCAAATGTCATCGTAATAACATTATCGAAATTGCTAATTATCACTTGATACGCCTCAAATAGAGATTCAATCAAATCGGCGAAAAGAATACTTGTTGATCCAAATATTATAATGTTACTTGTTTGACGTGTGTAAGTAATAATTAAAGTTTTATTTTTCTTCTAGGGTGGTGATGTTGTTCAAGAAACAATATGGTCAAATATTAGTGACGATACAGTCGTATTAGAATTTCAAAGGTCTGACGGTACTCTAATAACGCAACTCATAGATTTTACTAATGTAAGTATGACAAATTCGTATTTTATTTAGTCAAATCGTAAAAATCATTATCTGCGCTTTTAGTTAAACAAAAATATTTTATTCTAAATTAATCGAGAAGTTACCGCGATGTGAGGTTGCTACATAATGAGTTTTAACTTTAATCGAACTTATACCGAA
The DNA here is from genome assembly GCF_051122295.1 of Plectrocnemia conspersa. NCBI lineage: Eukaryota > Metazoa > Arthropoda > Insecta > Trichoptera > Polycentropodidae > Plectrocnemia > Plectrocnemia conspersa. Next base: position 15,139,337 of record NW_028277174.1, on the reverse strand, counting down.
ATGTCTTCTGTGACGTATTAATGTAAATTTTAAAACATATTTTTTATCTATAGAATATAAAAGGATGACTATCAATTGCTACAATATATGGTTTAACATATAGTTGTACATTTAAAAAAATAATTTTAATAAAAACAAATTTCAAACAACCAAATTGTTTTAAAATATTGCTTTACTCAATATTAAATATTATTGATTAACTAGTCATTTTGGTGTTTATATTGCCATAATCGAATCTGTTATAAAAAGTTTTTAAAATCTAGAATTTTGAAAAAAATTTAGGTATAATACTATTTGCTTCTCTTGTTTCAATATAATTGTTGACATGTTTTTCTAAGCCTGTTTCTGTATTTGTTTTTCTCATTTTATAGTTTATTTTACCAATGCTCGCTGTTTACGTTTATACAACTGATATTCTGGCAGAATAAATTTAAATGAAGATATTTGGTTTTTCTGCGTCGTCTTAAAACTCGAGTTGACTTTTGACTGTTTGGAACGAATCGAAGTGTAAACACTGTTTTTCTCTGGTCTTTGATGATTGTGGCTTATGAGACTGTTCAAACCAGCAACATAGATTTTGCTACATGTTCGAGAGAACGGTTTCCGTTAGTATTTTTTAGTATATTAGTTTAATATTCGGTTAAAGTAAAGCGTCGGTCGATTTTATTGCTTTTGACGTGAATTTTTTACTTCTGAGAAGGGATAATTGTTTTTCCGCCCTCCTATTGACTAAAACTCGGTTTCAATATACTTTAACCAATACTCTCATATCAGAAGTCCGCAGTAATATCGGTAAGGATATCTATAATATTTTTTAAACATAGTGTAATATCGAAATGCAGACAAACTATGAAGCAATATGCGAGATGTGACGTTTGTCTGTACTTCTTCCGCTTATTTTCCCCTGAGAGATGAGTTGGCTTAGTTTGTATTTTGGACTTGACCTAATGAAAGTTCTAAAATTATAATTGGTTTTAGAACTTTCGTTAGGTATGGGTTTGAACAGAAAATGTACGTTTCGCTACTGTGAAATATAGTTTCAGCATGAGCAATGTATCGCAAAAATTTATCGTACAACTGAAAGACTACTCTCGATTAAAATAAAACATTCAGCACAATTAATCCTTGCGACGTTATATACATATAATAGGGCACAAAATAATTTAATGTTTTCAAAATATATTGTCTAAATATTGAATTAAATTAAAAACAGCAATTTAATTTATTTAAAGAAAATATGTACATAAAATATGTAAAAACAAAACTTTTTTAAATTGAGAACCATAGATAAAAAATCACACGTATGGGTTTTGAGCGGTTGAAACAGACTGGTCGAAAAATTGTTTCCAAAATCCATCGATGGATTAACAGATTTTACGACGAATTTTAGTAAATTGTCAATTCCAGATAAAATGGTTAGGAATTACTGCATCTTTATATATTGATAGATCACTGAGTATCCAATGAAATTAAATACTAGAAATTTTAACATCAAGTCATTTAAAATGGCTTCTGAAAATATAAAATGTATTGGGCATGACATAGATACTTTTGGATTGCAATGGTAAAAACATTTTGGGCATACCATAGAAGCCTTTGAACTTCTAAAAGTTAATAGCGGTAGTTGCGACTTTGCCGAGAATACAATTTTAGCGTCATATCGTTTGTCAGTTGTCCTCGTAATTTCTTCATGGCAGTACACTTAAATGCCGTCGTTTTTATTCGTAGGAATAAAATTCTATTAGTGTTTAAAAATTGTCGCATCTTATACAATGATTCAGGCTGATCGCCACATACCTGATGTACTTTTGCATTAGTTGGGGAAGTATAGTATATTTTGTAAAATACCCATTTTTAGTTTCGGTGGTTGCATTACTTCCTTTTTGAATTCGTATTCTATGGATTTTGTTATAATTTTTGTTATGATAGTTGTTACACGTTCAAAGACGATAAGAAATGTACTTAAATCAGACTGAATGCTCATTTTTAATAATTACAGAAAATATGTTTAAATACCAAAGGCAATCATTTACATCATTTGCAATAACGTACCATTAAAACGGCGGTAACCTTTATATCGACCTAATGGTTATATCTTATATCTATAAAGTAATAAATAAAATTATTAATAATTCGTGTAATGCTTGTAATAATAGTGAAATAGTATTATCAAAACAATTATTGTACTCGAGAATAATTCATCTCTGTCACATAATGTAAACTCGATACGTCTACACTTGCTTTCTTATGAGCGTTTCGCGTGATCCTTTCCATGTAATGCTCGAGGGAATGAAATAAAAAAAATGTTTTTTCTTGTTAATTGTTTACATGTTTTCTCCATATCTATCCATCGTTACTTTTACGGGTGTAATTATGCGGAATTTTCATTATTGCCGTGTATTTTTTATGCGACGAGAAAACGTTTTTGCTTGTGCACTATAACTATTTTTCCTCCATTGTTTTCGAATATCCTGTCTGGCGCCGGACGTCTGTAGACTGAATGGAACACAGCGCAGTTTTTCCAGAGAGCTTTTTCTTTGCTCATTAGCTTTTATTTTTTCTTTAGCTCTATAATTAGTTTTCTTGTATTAAGACTTTTTTTAAATAAATAATATATTAGTGTTTCTAAAAATACACAAAACTAGTATTTCCTAAATATTTTTGTGTATAACCATACTTCAAATCGATCATAACGCGTGATAATAACATTGTTGTATTTTATAAAATCAGATAGTATGTAATAATATTGATCTACAATGAATATAAAATTAAATTATAAATGCAATTGTAGTCAATAATAAAATATTAATTATTTTACTTGCGAATAACATGTGTTATACGCAAATCTGGGCATTATTTTGCTTATCAATTATTATCTTATTCTTAACACTTGATCGCGTCATAATAAATTAATCTCTAGATTACTGCATTACTAATAGGTTTTTATTCATATGGTATTTTATTATTATTATATATTTTAACAATCGATTCTGCTGCACAAAATTAGTAATGTTGGGTATCGTACAGATTATGGCATTTTGGGCCTTATAAAATAATATGTATCTATCGTTTGACGGGTTAATGTGAAAATATCTTTAAATTTGAATTAATCTATAAGTTTGTCAAATGACCCTTTAATAGTTAATGTTCGAAATGGGTCGCAAATGAGATTGATTCCTATGAGTATACGTTTATGTATTTCTTATCTATATATTATTTTCCATAAATATATAATCTAATACCGAATAGAAAATGATTTTAATTAAGAAATAATAATATACTATAAATACTATTTTAGAAAATACTTTGATCTTGATTATTCACATAGATTTTTAGTGATAAATGTTCCAGTTTTTTGTATAAAAGTAGTTTTGTCGTCGCAGTACTTATTGTTTGTGGTAAAGGTAAACGGCTTAAATCGTTATTTTTATATGAACTTTTATAATTCTCGCCTATTCTTAAAACAAAGACGGGGGAAATCTTATGATGCACAATTTATTTAAGTGTATCATTGCCACTTATTGCTTCAAAACTGTTCTTACTGTTCAAAACTTTCACATAAAATATCACTTTTTATGTCTTTTCTCTTACAGATTAAATAAATAAGCTAACTTTACAAATTTAAGTTGGTCAATAGTTTATTTAGATATATCGTTAGTGTTTTTGGTCGTAACGTAGAAAGAAATGCATATATTTTACAAAACAAATCAAAATTCGGCTTGAATGAATAAGTTGTAAAAACTAAGTAATTTATTTCTCATATTACCTGTGAGTATTAAGTTTTATAAAGAACATACCGATAAAAAATGCTCGCATATAACAAAAATTGATAAAGATATAATATTTTGACAGAATTGAGTTAATTATACCAATTTATGTTTATCAATGGGCAATTTGAGTGTTCAGGTTGTGTACTTCACCATGATCCAAATATTTACATTTATAAAAATTTAGTATATAAGAACATACTAAATTTTCTTGAGAAAATATTTAAAATTTTGCCATTCTTTAAAAAAAATTATCCCATAGAACAAAAATGGGTAAAAACAACGTAGATAAGGTATTTGTACACATCGTAACGAAAAGTAAAGTAATTGTCACATTTAACCCTTTTAGATACTTTAGCTGTAATAATCAATCATAAGTTTATATTAATAATTACATACTTTGTGATTATACAAATATTTCAATCCCCCAACACAGATTTTAGTCACTAATCACACTGAGCCGTCCGAGAAACGTCATAAGCTGCTCTGAAAATTAACCTATTATAATTGTTTCTACAGTGTAATAACGTTTACTTTCATTCCTCACGCATATTATGTACCTATATATTTCATTATCTACTCGATATCCACAACACACTTTATTTCTCATATTACTTGCAAGTATTTCGTTTTATATACATACTAATTTTACTATTACTAAACATTTTGAATTTATTATATGAAAAAAAATATTAAAAATTCTTAACGTAGATACATTAAAAAATCGTTATATACGATAAGGAAAATTGAGTTAATTATACCAATTTAGGTTTTGCTTCTTTATGTTAATAGTTTATTTTTTAGAAGCAATGATAATCTTGATCTATTGCACTTGGTTTCGGAGTCCGTCGAAGATTTCATTAATAAGATTATGTTTTATATTGTTTATATAGTTTAATCTATTTATATTTTAAACCCTCACCCACATATTGTGTATTATATTATCATAGTTAAAACGTACCTAGTTAATTTGCATTTTGAATATTTATATTCAGTTGAATCGAACAAATGCACATGTAAAATTAACAAAATTTATTTTTATAAATAAATAACTGTCAACTTGTTTTATATTTAAATGCTGAATTTTCATTGGTCGACAGCCAAAGCCTCCATTCAAAAACAAAATAATTTAATACCTCGGACTGGAAATCAATTAAGCATACTTAAATTTTATTTGAATATAGTGTTATAATTTTGAAACGAGTCCGTCCGACACTGGAAGCTTAGAACAATTATATATAAAAATATATAAATTAAATACTTAGATATATTCATATGGAACTGATATACATACGTATATTAATAATATATAATGATTTAAACAGTTTTAGAAATTGGTTATGATTGAATTAATTAAAATTCAACACAGAAAAAATAAATGTTTATTTATGTCAATTTAATAAAATTAAATGAATTACGGAATTTCAATTTTAAGATGGACAAAATACATTTAGAAATAGTTGATATTACTTAGTATTTATGTCCTTATATATTATGCGATATCATTGTTTAATGTACGCGTTCATTAAAGTTTATATTACAGAAATATATTTTTTTACTATAAAAGGCGGTGGTTTGGTTAAACCAAATCTGACGATCGAAGTGGAACGACTGATTTTCTCTGGACTGATATTTGACGGACGGATATTTGTAATACAGGCAACGGTGGTTTCGCTATCTACTCAGGGAAACGGTTTTATCTTGTCTTTCACTAGATGCATCGGTGCATTCCTACCTTAGTTGCCAATAACAAATATGTTAGCTGTTGTAGAACATTTATTTTGTGGTTATGTATTACAATTACATGATTGAAACGATTATAATTACGCGCTCACCATGACGTCCGTCCGTCACGTCGCTAAACGTCCTTGCCGCCAGAAATAATATGTTGTTTTTTGTCAATCTATTTTATAAACAAATAAAATATTATAATTAAAAAGACAATCAGCAATTATTATGAGGTTATGTAAACAGTTGTTTGCGATTATAATCAATTACCGAGACAATGGAATAGATTTCTCTGCAAAAATATTTCTGACTTGATAATATGTAAAATATAATTAGAAAAGAGATATACGATTGATACTGTGTACGCGTGTGCATTGTAGGTACATACATGTTCTACATTTAAGGCAACATCAAAATAGATTCTAGTTCGTGTATTTTTGTACCGTTTTCGGTCGAGCGTCTCCAGCTCGAGCGCGAAGAGCTTTCAATCCATTGTTAGTCGCCCGCAGTCGTAGAAACGAAGCTTTTAAAAAAATCCCCCTATATAAAGTGTATGCGCTCACAGAAACGCTTACGTTGACGTCGTTTACACTCCTTTTGACACAGAGAGGGATTGTATTTGTAGGTTGGATATAAGTATGTGTGTGTATTTCACAAAAAAATGCGTTGGTCCAAGTAGCATTTTCCTTAGAAGCTCTCGACAATACCTCGTTCCTCAAAAGCTACGTATTTCAGTCGGTCGGACACGAACAGTGAGGCTTTCCATTTTTGCCTGATTGCCCTAAGGATAAAGCTCCACGTTCCGTCTTTATCACTTCCGCTTCCGGGGGCCAAGTGTTTAGAGACATGGGTATTTATGCAAAAATTGCTCTCTTCTACCTGTCTGTTCCTCTTCTTATTCTGTCTTCTTTTGCCCTTATTTTTACGGTGCTGAAGCCGGACCGCAGACATTTCACATAAAGGATCTCCCTTTGTTTTGCGTCATGTTTTCCGCTTTAAACTTCCCTTTCGGTATAAAAATATGATACGCGTCTTTTTTGCTTTTTATGATTATGTTGTTTAAACAACAGAATAAAATGAAAATATGTTAAAGAACCATGGCGAGAGACACACATTTTCATTTGATATTACCAATTTAACGAGGTTGCCTAAAGCTAACTTAGAAAGCGATCGCTTCCAGTATCAAATTACTCGATTGTGTATTCGCGATAATTTAATAATGTGTTTTCCGATAATTTATGGACTTGAACGTAATATTTAATTAACGTTATCCGGTGAGAGGCCGTCTTTGTTGATGAATTATTAAAGTATTACGCAATAATGAATTCATCAGTCGATCGTCTTATTCTTGTTTGTTAATTAATGATAATAACAATTCATTAGTCCCCTTTAACGTTTGAATCGTTTTAAGCTGTTATTTATATAAATCAGTGATGAGCAACTTTTTTTTTGTAATGGGCCACAACTCACACACAAAAATGAGTTGGAAAAAGGATTCTACGGGAGTTAAAAAAGGACGGCAATTTCAATTCCGGGACAATCCGGTGTAATCTAGGACTGTTGGTAACCCTAGTTGTGATTAGTTTTATTTATAATACAATAATATAATAATACACGTATATATGAGGCTATTACTTTTTATTTAGCTTTTCAAATACATTTTTAAAAACTACAGATATTACATACAAATAAAAATATCAACGTATTTTTAATAAGATATTTGGCAATGTTTTTCACCAAGAAATTTATCAATGTTTGCCAGTATCGAAGATATTGCAATTCGTAAGCAATTTTCCAGACACCCGTCATCAAGATGGTTTCAATAGTATTGCAAATTTGAAATTTTTAGATATTCTTTCATTATCTAAATTGAACGGGGATAAAAAAATTCAAAAGGAGTTTTATGCTCCCGTAAACTTTTAAAACGTGAATCAAATTCTTGCTGAAGCCTTTGAATTTCGTCTGCATACTTTTTCATGTTAGATGGATTCCTTAATATCTGAAAATGTGCCAGATAATTCGAATTAAGTTGACGATTCCATTATAAAGCTTTTATTTTATCTTATCAAAAAAATCATTTATCAGTTTATTTGGTCCTTGCAGACTTATATTCAAATCATTTAAATGTTGAATAATATCAATATAAAATTAAAAATCACACATCCATTCCTTGTCATAAAATCCATAAAATGAATATTCCTTCATCTCCAAGAATAGCTTAATTTTCTCTCTTAATTCATAAAAGCGCTTTAGAATTTCCCCCCGACTTAACCATCGATCTTCGATGTTAAAAATAAAATCACCGTATTCGCTTTCCAAGTCATTATCTTTTTTTAAATTAGCGATGATTCAGTCCGTGAGTAAAATTGACAATTTTGAGGATCGGTGAAATAATATTAGTCATTTTAAAATTGTACACAATTTTTCTTGATGTTAAATGCAGTGGATAATAACATCTTTGTATAATAGTCTTGAACCTCCAATATTCATACTAAACATGGCTCGAGCTTCATCTGTATATATTCCCACGATCTTTTCTATTGGGATGCTTGGTCCATATTAGTTTTCAATTCTTTATACACATATATTCCGGTAGCAGTTACTTTTAACGGAACTAAGGTTGCTAGTTCTTCGAATAAAACAGAAAGTTGTGCTGCGTCAGTAATGTCACAGCTTTCATCCAAAGCTAAAGACATCCATTCCAGCTTCGAAATTCGTTTCTTGAAACTGCATTCGATATTATTTAAAAGATCATCAATTCTTCTTGAAATTAAAAATTTAAACTAATTTTCGAGATTATGTATTTTGTGTTTGGAAAAGCAACGTCTGCTACAGCTTCTAAGCTTTCTTTTACCAATTTTGACCAGGTTTGACGTGAAGTAGAAAGCGGCTGCTTACTCATTTTTTCGGTAGATACTTTTGGTGGTAGTTCAGAGCTTGGTTAAACTGAAGAAAATGAGAAAAAGTCAAGTTTTGACTTATGAAAGAAGCATGAAAGTGTATTGTAGATTATTGCCCTCCTTAATCACACCTATGCAGTAGTTAATGTTGCTAATAACAATCGTAAAATTAGAGTTACAGAAACGCTTCCAAAGAACGTTTAGTAGAACTCAGTGTAATACACAATCAAACATTTGCCATTTTATATAAATTCCGAATTTTATCGACCTCCTTAAGCACACATATGCAATAGTTAACTTCACTAATAACTTCCGTAAAAGTTTTTCAACGGTAAAAATCGCGAGTGGGCATTGTTGTGATAATATACGTTAATCCTTCTGTTAAATTATAGATAGAAGAGTGGTTCAACTGATGAATCCGACACCATCATCGTCGCGCTATAAATACTACCAACGATTTTAAAATTTTTTGCGCCTTTTTTGAAAATTCTATTGTGGGTTGATCGCTTTCTGAAAACGGGACATTTCGGCGTCTCGAAGCTGTGTTGGGGACAATGGGACAATCCACCTAAAAATGTGATGATTCCGTTCAAAACGGGACTTATGGTCACATTATGTATGAAGGACAAGATGTGTCAAAAGTTTTTGGCCTTCCCTTGTAATGAAATAAATAAAAGTTATTTCAATATAAAACTGAGTGTTACCCCACTTAGTACAGTCTGAGAAAGAAGTCTTGCGGCTTTGTTCGAATCAATTACATTTTTTATTATGCGACATATATCTTTAATTATTAGAATTGCGACCAACGTGGAACGCTTTGGGTTGACGCCTTTCATGTTTCAGCGGTAGATTTACAATGGTAATAATGTAACAAGATCTCATCCCTATATACACATATATATATATTTTTTTTTCTTATATACTTATTCAGTGTATGAACAACAATGCCGCATATACACAAGATTTGTCATAATTTAACAAGACACTTTCGTCCTTGGAGAAATTCTGAGAGCATTCTCTCTCACTAAAGCGCTCTGAATTCATCCGCAGATTTTATACTCCATCAAGCGTTTTGCGCCCGCGTACTTGCGTATGTACACATAATACTCGTACGTGCATGCCTGGAATACCTAGTTATGTATACACAAATCCACGCTAGGCTCTTTGCCAAGAAGTTTGTCGGTCGGGCGTTTAACAAGCGACTTCGACAACATTAAGACGTTCCGCACGGGGCGTCAAACTTCCACCGGGTGACGTTTATTGACTCCCTCCCCCGGGGGCGGCATATTTTATATTCGAAAATCTATTTTCATACATAGCATATCCGGCGAGCGGCTGTTGACTGTTAAATAACGAATCGATTATCTGGCGCTTGCGATTGACAGATCCCTTTCGGTTCGCCTTGCAAATTCGATTTTGAACGAACGAATTTGATAACCGCGCTCACAATGTTCCGAAAGCTCTAATAATTTATGTGCGGCTGCTTCCGACGCATTATAAATATATCGATGTCGCTTTTCCAGGCCAGGATGGTATTTTTTTATTGTTGTTATTATGCCTGTGCGCAATGTACATAAAAAGGTTTCACGTTTTCACGCGGATGATATACGAAGTGGAAAATAAACGCGTCGGATGAAAGCGAATCGAACGGTTCCATTTACGCTGGTTTTGTATACAACCGGCACAAAATATTCTTGTAAATTCTCAATACTACAGAAAATATAAATAATAACTATTGTGTTTGCATATTAACTAAAACTACGTATAAAATAATCGTATTATTTGTAAATAAACACAACTAGTTATTAATAAAATAAATTTAAGTATGTTATAATTTGCCTGCCAGGTCATAATTAAATATAATTAAATCAAGCCATAATTAAAATTAAATTAAAAAAAAAATCTTGTATCGTCAGCTTAGAGTTATGTACCACACAACCAATAGTGATGAAGTCAGCAATGCGTGTAGCAACATCGTATCGGATTACAAAGTGATTTTTTTTATCTATATTGGATTTGTTAATTCAGTTCAATAAGCTAATCTTACAAATAAGCTTCATTGTGGTATTCTCAAAGTCTTAATCAATCCCTTTCCACACACCGAACAATAATTCGCCCAATTCGCACGCACTTTTCTATATTCATTTGTACTATATTTAGCTTAAGCTTATCTTATATATTATATAAGTAGTCCGAGGGCCGCGTTAAAATAATGTATATACGGCCAACAAAAAATAATATTTTTGCTTATCGAGTTTGCCTAGTTTTAGGATTATTATATTTGCGCAACGCAAACTTTAAGCCCTTTCTAGCGATGTATAGCTTCAAGTGTAAATTGTTTTAGAATTTAACTCGCACTTTAATTCTGTTAGATTGTTCATTAAATTTATTATTTAATATCGACGTATATGTATATGTAAATTTATCATTTTACTGATAATACAAAGTGAAGTTTCGATATGTGAAGGAATATTAATGAGATATATTTTAAAAACTACCTGACGATGTTCCAAATTTCATTTGACATAACCAAAACAATTCAGCATTGTGAAGAGCTTACTGAAACTACGTCAGATAAGTAACAAGCTTGCCAGTGTCAGACAACAAACAAAGGTACTTCGTACCCTGAACTCAATTAAAACAAAGACTTTAGAATCTGTTTAGATTTGTCAATATTCTAACTGAAACATTATCATATTGATTATTTTTAAATATAAATTCCATACACGTATTTACCCTACAATGCTAAATTAACACAATTGATATTATATGAAGGTTATCGAAGGGATGCGACCTGACTAAAAGTTTACGACGAAGTTTTCAAGTTTCGCTTTAACTTCATCGAATACTAATTTCAGTCTTAGCTACTTTCGAAACCGATAAACTAATATTCAAAACTCTATACCTGTATATGTTTTATACTAGTATGTTTACGTTGTTTGTATTTTCTCAAATTTACTCCAATTTCGTTTGTCCCTTATGTAAAACAACTTTTCCATATGGCACATACGAATTTGGCCGATATTGGTACGCGCTTGTGTTCCGTAAACAAAGTGACACTCGCGTTAATATATTTTTAAAAGAAAAAATCTTCACGAAAAGTGTGTTTTGTAATTAGTCTTCATTAAATATTCGTAATAAATTACCCCTTGTTAGCTATCAATCAAAAGTTTCGCGCAACAAAAAGCTTTATCGTCAAAAGCCCATTTAGCTGTTAATTTTGGTTGATAAATCAGTGTTTTTCAATCTGCAACATTTATAAAATTGCTAAGTTAGAGTAATTAATCGCTCTTTTTGTTGTACTTTCAATTAAAGTACCGCTGCTGATATAAGTATTATTTTATAGGAATTTAATAGTTATGTATGTTTGGTTGGGGATTTTTCGTTTTATAGAGACTTTTTGATTTTTACCGATAATTTTGCTTAGTGCTATTTTTATTACCGGGATTTAAGGATTTAAAAAATCAGTTGAACAAAATTTTGTGTACAGAATATTTCAATTTCTATCGTATCCGATTGAGCATCTCCAGTTAGGTTTTTCTAGAGTTTACTAATCTAACGGATAAATATCGAGATGAATAATTAAAATAAAATTAAACCAAGTCGTGCATAGTGACACATTCTTCATCGTCCTGAATATACACGTTTTCTTAGAAAAAAGTGTATTGATCACTAGATTAGTGTATGTAAAGGAGAATGATTTTTTTCTCATCATCATCATCTCTTGCACATTGCTTAATCAAGATGTGAAGATATTATTTGTTTATGCGTTGTCTTATTGCCGGCTCTCAAAAAATATACGTGTATTGTTAATATTGAATAATAAATTTAACGAACAACTAATAAACGGCAATTAAGCTTGAGTAGATCCTCGTTTAGAACGTTCAATTCTCAAACTTTTTCGTTATAAAAATAAAAATCGCTCTTGAACAAACAGACAGACGCGCGTATAATTTCCAACAAATGAAGTCGAAGCAGTAAAGTTTTATGCCTATATAAAAATACCGGGGTGGGGTTCACTTTCTTCTCCGGCGCTTCGCGTTTGGGGTGGTACTTTAGTTAATCGATTCTTCAAACGTTACCTTTATAGGCCATGACGATTGCCCGAACGGCTTCTGCCGATCGGGCAATTAAATAAACTTTCGCGATACGATCTTCTCGCAACTTTACTTAATTGCCGGCCATCTTCGGCTTCAAAGTTTTTTAATATAAATGCCTCGAAGTCCGGGCGCGCGGGATGCTGCAGAGACCACGCATTGGTGTTCTCGTTTCGCGATATGAAGTTGTAAATCTCCGACGGTCTTCGCAGATGTCCCAGCTCGTTTCGCTTTTGTTGTGCACAACAATAACGCGCCGCCACTTTTTCCTTTCATTATCCGGAAAAGCGTCCGCTGTTAATATCCGCTGGAAACTTTTTCCATTGTTTCACCGTCGTCGGTGGTGTGGATGTAGGTGGCGTGGCGCGACTCCCCGTTGCGGTTCCATTCGGAAATGAGAGTCGCCGTTGACGTATCAGAGTCGTATTTTATTACGACTTTTTAACGGTCGTGTGTATGAAGAAGGAAGGAAAAAACGCTTTTAAAGCTTCTGAATACGACCGTGTAGCATAAAAAAGTTTCACCATATGACAATATTGAACTTCTCTTTGTGCGGTGGCAAAAAGAGCCTCGGGAATCGAATAATCGATGTTACATTTTCATTTCTGTACAATCGAGCTTCAGAGGCGAATAGACGAGAGAAAAATAATAATTTTAGTAACTTTTTAAGTATTTATATTCAATATTTCATAAAAAATATGCGATAAGAGTGCGAGAAAAATTACAAAAATATTTAAAGCAGTGATTGAAAATTTATTATATTATATATGAGGGTGAGTCACATAAAAATTCTATATTATATATTTATTTAATATGGAATACGTCGACATGTTTATTTTTATTTTTAAGGCAAAGCTTATGTATTTTTTGTGCAATAATTGAGATCGTCACGTACAGTTTGCATATGTTAGTTTTACGTGAAATGTGTCCGTAGGTTTGAGTCCGTAGGGTTTAACTCTGGATTCTGGTCGTTGACCGGGACTAGGGAATGCGTAGAGAAGCGTCGGCTTCTGTGATTTTCGACTGTCTAAAGTTGGGTCCACCAAATCTTGGTCGAAAATTCTGATGTCACACGCTGCGAATTATTGTTGGAATACAGATTTCACTTATTTTTCGACACCATATGAAATACACAAACAGCTTTACATGAATTGCGACTAAATCAATGCCAATTGTCATCTAAATGACTTTACCGCAGTGTGAGATTCAACATTTCTTGTAGCCTAAAGTTCGATTCATTCAGAAATCTCATTTTGTCTGCAGCGAAGGATAATTTAAAAAAAGTTATTCAGAATTTGATCATAGCAGCTGAGAGGGGGGGGGGGGGGTTTGTTGAGTAAAATTTCAATCGCTCATATGAGTTCAAAAATCTCAAAACTTTAGCCATATTAGAGCAAGTCAGAATATTTGGCTTTCATTTCTGATAATAAAAGTCATGGAACCGACGAGAGCGAATAAATTTCCCGCTCACAGAACTGGCTCGATAATATATGATGTATTGAGATATGTTCCACAATGTATCTGTTGAGGAAAAATAAATATTTAGTGGCTTTGAACATCTTGCATTTTCACAAGCTTCATATTTTTTTTATCTATGCCTTAACCCGCTCCGCACATATTTTACCCACCATCAGGTATGACACATTCTAATCTATTTCTGATTGTAACTGAGTCGTATTCAATAAGGTCAGTGGTTTCTTAAGTGTGCGTTGCGGTACCTTGGGCTGCCGCAGCTTTCTTTCAAGGGCACCGCAATTACAATATTTTCATAAATTTAGAATTTATATTTTTAATTTAATGTGGTACAAACCAGTAAGTTACTTAGTAGCTAACTATTTGGTTAAGCCTTTTAAATGGTTATTTAATTTAAAAAAAATACCTAACTCTTTAATTATAATTAAAGAGTTCGGCAAAATTTTGTATACAAAATAATCGATAGTTCTCAAAGCGCACTTATTATATAATATAATAATTTGAAATAGAGTGCTTTGGGAAAACCTGGATTCAGCAAGAGCGATGGGAGTCAAAAATGTTTGGGTCCATAAAAACCACTCGAAATATTTTCTTTGCTATTTAATTGACTATTGATGTTACGCACAATGTTCTCAACAACTCTAGCAACTGTTCTCGCCGAAAGACTGATAGATTGAAATAAATTATTTCTTTGCCTTCCGTAAATGATTTTCCTTAATTAATTAATAAATGAGCTATTCTTGAACTGACTTTAGTTACAGCATCATATTCCTTTATTTTTATGAAATTTTATAATCGTTATTTTTTTTGTCTGGATTAACGGCGTATATTGTATTCTTTTAGTACAGACATAGTTGCATCACACAATAAATATAACGTCATCTAATTCGATAACAAAAGTTCACAGTCCACTAGTCTCTTTTTTTCTGGCTTTGACAATATGATATTCACGGGTAATAAAATAAGAACAAAATACGCAAAAAGCGTTAGATACGGCACTGAAGAAGCTATCGAATTAAAATTGCGTAACGTCGCACCCGAATGCGAAGCAATAGGAGCATATCTCGCAACTTCTCATCCTGACGGTTGGCCGTTTCGTTATAGCATGTACTTTAAAGTTAAAAATAAAATAAAATGTAAAATCTATTCTTAGCTCGTAGGTGTAAATTGCCGAACCCTGCTCTAGAGAGTCGCGATTGCGTCCCTTATTCTTTACAGGGCGGACCAGAAAATCAGCTCTCAAAAACACTCCACTTACATGGCAAAAGTTAATAATTAAATTCAATCATACAATAGTTTTATTTCTAAATTAATTTTTATTGTAAGAATTAGGTATATAAATCTAAGCCAGGCGGTAATAATGAACTGAACAAAATACATAGGTAGGAGCAGTTATTGAAGCAAATTAAATTATTGCGCTATATTTCAACAGGCATGCCGTTAAGCTGGATGGCTTAGTTTATACATGAAACTAGCCTCGTAAAAATCACAGTTTAACTGGCGCTAATAAAACGCAGCGTATCAGTAGAGAACAACGGAGTCGCGCTTGAAGTTTTCCATCATTCAAGTACGACCATAAATAAAACTACATCAAACTTGGCACATATAAATGGAGGTGGTTCAGAATAAGACTGCGGGGTGGTGAATAATGGAGACAATCGCTGTGCGCGCCCCGAATCGATCTGTTTGTTCGTGTAATTTGTTTGGTATTATGATAAAGCACGACCGCTGCTGCGGAAACAGAACGGCATTTTTCTTGCAACGCGGGGTGTGTCGGACGCGTACAGCGATAAAAATGTATGAACAACACAACGAGGCTTTTCCGACTTTGTCGTGTAACGATAACGGGACGTTGTTATCTGCGGGGCGTAAGAGAATCCAAGGAATATCGAAAGGATATGTGTGTGGAAATCGATTCGGCTGTACTATCCACATACAAAATATATCCCAAATCGGAAGCTAACGGTAGTTATGATGGATATTTTGTGGTCAAGTTCTGGACTAAAGTGATGTTGTCAAGTTGACAGTGTTCTGGCTAATATAATTGTTATTTGTTGTGTAGACTTATATTTTTTTTACTGAATATATTTATTAGTTTCAATTACCATGATCCTAATTTTATCTATATATGTAGATATAAGTGTCTAATATATTCTTAAATTAATTACTGAATTTGCGAATGTTTGAATCACAATTTAAGCTGTCGTTATTAATACTCTTATTGTAACTATTATATTTTTCTGCTTTTAAATGAAGTTTGATTATCCATCATCGCTGAATTTCTAACTATTCGAAACTATTTAATCCACACTTTCATAATATATAAATTATATAATACAAAAGTTTAAAATATCGGATAATTTCTCTAGTTTTGATAGATTAACTTCATATTTTTTAGATAATCCTACTGTTTTTTATAGCACTTCAGAATATTGCCAATGATTTCCATTTTTCTCTCTAATAAAAAATATATCTGGATGTAGATAACTTCTTTCAATATATACATCTATTCACAATCGCGACATTGCTTTGACACATAATTTTAAAAGTATGAATACCGATAAAATAACATATATACTATGTTACAACTGGGTATGTTTGAAAGCTTTAATATATTTTTTAATTTATTAAAAAAAATAATCTATTTCGTTATCGTCGTGAGTCGTGTCTGTTTTTTTATACTTCACATACATTAAGTGAATTGCTTCAGTCGAATATTATTGTCTGAGCAACTGAACATTTACCATTAATATCCACTCTAGCGATTGGCATTTCGATTCAATATACTCGAAATTGCTTATCGAATTATATAAAGGCACATTCCCATTAATGACAGTAGTTGTAGAACGTTCTGCTTTGTTCGCCTGTAGCTTTTTTGGTTTCAATCCAGTCGATTAATTTTATTGTACTGCGTCATTCTGCGAGTTCTACCCCACTGTTTTTATATTATATACCATTTTAATATTCATCTAAGATTGCACCTTGTTTTAGCGACATACGAATATTCGTCCCAACCCTTATCACTTTTGTTAAACGTCAAATTCTATATCTTTTTATACAATATCTACATAGATATGTATTTTTATGTTACATAATTTTATTATGTTTGTTTAACGTTTTATACCGGCTGCACGATTAACGATCCAATGTCGTAAAGTATACATTTTCGATACAGTTTCCGCTTTATAGCCAAATTTTCACGTCTTTCGTTAATTTTTTTACGCTTCATAAAAAAAAGTAAGCCACTCGTATCTCGGTAATCGCTTCTCGGGATGTAATACACGAATGTGCAGAGTGGCTCATCTCGTCGCACAGGAAACCCTCGAAGTCTTTCACTAATAAATTGTACCAATTCTCGTTTCTTCCATCCATATGCGACATCGAGTTTTACTACCGGCTCGGCTGTCTGAACAGCGTTGCTTATTCTACCTCATATCCTATCTACGATACAAGATCTTTACTGCCGCATTTTTAAGGTTACTTTTTCAGTTCAGTATAACATCGTTATTGAGTTTGTTTACGGACAATGTGCCATCAAATCGCTTCGCATTCGACGATATAAAGATTTCGATTGAATACTTGTTACATTGTATTAATTGAAATAAAATTAATTTAGCACACTTTAAATTCCAACACGCACAGGCATCTAGTATATAAACGTATGCCACAATCGGAGATCGAATTCGCAAAACGGTTCTCTCACGCGATCGTTCTTGATAATTTCAATAATTTAGGCAAAGTTTGGAGTTTCTCATGGAACTTTTGGAATGTCTAGATTTGCGACAATCTCCCGACACATTAGTGCGGCGTTGCCTAGCTTTTGCCAATATATGAGCTCTGTCGAAAGCGGTATTCCTGAATTTATACATATAGAAAAGCTGGCGTAGTTTGAGAAGCAAACGAGTGGTGTTAAAATTATGATGCTGTAAATAAATAGTTGTTGTTTCAGCAAGATCAGCATGTTTTATTTTATAGAAAAGCAATTTATATAGCTTATAAAATATACTTTCTATTTTGGTAAATATATAATAAAAAATAATGTTTATAAAACTGATAACTAAAACAACATAAAATATAATCTTAATATATGACATACAATGGTTGAGGATGAAAATTGCGTTATATTATTTCGTGAATTTGCATTGCTACATATAGTTTTAAGTGTGACCGATAGGTAACATTATGAATCAGACATGCAATGCGAAGATAGAGCAGTGCCCTAAAATGGCCGCCGCATTTGCAACATGCTTTATGCATCGTTTCTGAATAGAAAAGTTTTTGATGAAAGAATGAAAGTTCAGTATGGTGCTGAATGTTTATTTTACAGTGGTACGTATACTACATAAATCCCATACATTTATTTTTAATAATAGTTTTATTGAAATCATTTAACTCTTTGAGAAGTGGGTTAATTTGTACACATTTGTTAGTATACACCTGGGAGTGAATTAATTCTACGTATTTTTCCATAAATATTTTTATTGTTATTTATTTATTATTATTTTATATTGCATTTATGGTAAATTATGTTTCCGATTTCTGGATGTTTTACATTTCTCGAAAATCCTCGAGAAATTTGGACATTATTAAAAAATATATGTAAATTACAGTATGTTTTTATATGTTTACAGTATATTATTTTATATGATTACAATATATTTACCAACACAAAGAACGGTAGAACATTTATTAAAACTTACCAGTACATAATTATTATATTAAGAATTCATTTAAAATTCTTAATAAATAAGATATTAATATAAATACTATACTTTCCACTACATGATATTAATATATTATAGTATTTTCATTAAACATTGACTCTTGATTCATTCAGCTGGCGAACGAGTCCTTGCCAAAGACTTTATAATATAATCATTCCGAAGGCATTGATCCTTGCATTCTTAATTTTTTTGACAGAAATGTTTAAGTAAGTCGGAACAAAATGTTTGCTAAATGTAATTCCTAGAGTCGGTCATAAAATTTGTTTTGTCAAACAGAAGTGATAATCGGAAATATCTGTCCCTCTTCGTACTACCTGCTCTGAATACAGCTGTGCTGTTTAGAGGATTGACACCACTTTGTCTTTAAAATTGCAGCGGCTGTGAGCCATTTTTAAATATTAGTATAAGTTCATTTTTTATCTTAAAATATACGGACTAACCGAGAAACATAATTATAATTATGTAAGTGTGTATATTTTTATTATGTACATAAAACTATTTTAGAACTAGTCGATAAAAACGACTGATATATATATTTAAAATGTTTAACAATATTAGTAATTTTTATTTCTTTTTAACGATCTCCAATCATCAATATTGTCATATCGACTCATTGGTATCGATATCGACTACTTTAAAAACCCGTTAGTGATTGATTACCCTATACTTCAAGGTAATCAATCACTATTCAACGGAGGATAATAAAAAAAAATATATTGTGGTAAAAATATCAAGATATTAATTTTAATTCTATTTTAAGACAAATATAGGTGCTTACATTTATTGTTAATGATACTAATATATTTTTAGTAATGTCTAGATATACTATTTTATTTATACTGTTAATAATTTGCAACGTTCCTTCAGTGGTACTTCTCATTCCCCTTTTCAGCATACGCCTTCAAACGTGTCACACTTTCGATATTACGTTTTGGTTCATAATCGAAATTAAATTCAATCTCCGACGTTATCACATTAATAGAAACTTCGTTAATGTCTTAGACACGTGCGCGAGCGTGTCGCTGAGCTTAATGCAATTTGCGAGCTTTCGCTACTGTTCAAGTATGACGCGTAGATTAATGCGTTGAAATATCTCACACGCGCTCCACGAATGTGATGTATTGAACGTGCGTACCCGCCTTAGCATTTCATACGTAAATAACGCACACGTTTCGTATTTCCAGGAGGTTCAAATCCTGAAGGCGTTGGTGCTCGGCGAGGAGGAACGGGGCCAGTCGCAGTATCAGGTGATGTGCTTCTTATTGCACGCAGACAAGACTGAGTTTATATCGGCCGACGCCATGGCCAAATTAAGACAGGTGAGTTTTATTTTCTTTATTTTTTTTCAGAGTACTCTAGTTAGTCGAATCATTGTGCTCTTGTCGTTTTATTCTAAATCCCAAGACTCATTGCCACAATTTGCTTAGTTATCTCGTATTATGTAATATTACCGCAACATGTGTTGTTAAAATGCAACTAAGAGTATTTTTATTATTACAAGCTATACATAATATATTGAGATCTTACACATGACTTTAAATAGTTAAAAACGGAACATTCTTCTGGACCTGATTCATTTTGAACTGATTTTGAAAAAGCCTTTGACAATGTTTGTCGTAGGCTATTTGTAATAACACAGTCAGACATTGGTTGCTTTAATGATTTTACTCGATTATTCCTGATTTATCTGAGCGATCTTAGACAATTCGTAACATATGACGGCTGATTTTCTTATGATTAATATTTCTTTGAGAGTTCCTTAAGGGTCCAACACGAAATCCAAAAGATTTCGGGATTTTTCCCGAGGCCCCCGCATATATAAGATCATGTTCCTGAATTATTTTCACCTTTGCTTCGGAGGGCCCCGCATATAATATTTTTCCGAAACGCCACAAAACCCCCAGCCAGACCTGGGTTCAACCTGGACTCAGTCCTCGCTGTTTATTATTAACAAATACAGTAGTTACAAATTCCTGTTTTCTTTTGTATGCCGATGATTTACAATTGTTTAGATGCATTTGTTTTGTTGCGTATTCTTTCTATCTACACAATGATTTGTCTTTTAATATCGGAAAGTGCCATATTATTTCATTTTCACGATCTCATTAACCATTAGAATATTCCTACAATTTCGGTGTGAACATTTGGGCTGAAGAAACATTCACTAAAGATCACGGAATCATTTTAGAAAGAAATTTCAGGATACCTTTACTTAGGATATTTGATTATTATACATTCTTGTATCCCAGTGCTTTTATTTAAGTTTTTGTAAATGTCTCTTACTACTTCTTAATAACTGAAGGGTGCTATTGATAATACAGCTGTTCTGGAGGAATTAGGGTTTTGGGTCCTATAACGTCTTCAAGAGACACGATCGCGCCCTCTTGCTGTCACTGGCTGTTACCATCCAGCTCCGTAACGAATTAATGAGTCACCTGTTTCACCCGTCACAGCGACTTAATCAGTCACCATTTCTCTTCACGCGTCAGTCCTTCTCAAAATAAATATAAAATACATGGTTGACTGATAAATTAAGCTAGTACAATAAACTTTTCTAATTGCAAAAAAATTGTAAATAATCAATTCATTGGTTTTTAAAAAATAATAAGCAAGTGACTCGTCGGTGAGTCGCTTGTGAAATTAATATATTTAATTATGATCGTAGAATATTTATTTTATTTTATTTTTATTACGAATCTGACCATGATTCGATAGGTTTCCTCAATGCGTCATGATGGACATTATAAAATCATTTTACATACATACATACATATACAATACAATAACTTATACATATGCTCATATCCATACACATAATATTTAAGTTTCACGCGTAAAATCTGAAAATATTAATTTTAATGTTTTACGATTTTTTTATTATTTATTTATTTCATTAATTTATTTAGCTAATA
Organism: Plectrocnemia conspersa; assembly: GCF_051122295.1. NCBI lineage: Eukaryota > Metazoa > Arthropoda > Insecta > Trichoptera > Polycentropodidae > Plectrocnemia > Plectrocnemia conspersa. Next base: position 15,117,736 of record NW_028277174.1, on the reverse strand, counting down.
TAGCTGATTGTTTATACACTAAACAAATATAATCAAAACCCTCTTTTTGTGTTTTCATTTAATGATTGTTATGGAGAAATTCGATGGTTACGTCCCTTATACATCGCAAAACGTTTTTAAAGAGCGGAAGTGCTCCTTCGTGTCAATTTAGTTAAGCGGCTATCTTCAGCTAACCACATGGTGCTGAAAAGTAGAGTACGTTCTCCTGCCATCTCGCGAGAACTTGTAGCATATATTGAGCGTCTTTCGAGCGCTTCTTGGTGCGTCTTTGACCGAACTACTTTTGTGTAGATATTATCTAATGGCCACAAGTTCAGTCAAAATCTGCGATCGAAATTCATCCATCAATTATGGTTGGAAAAAATATTTTTATTGTCACGAAGCTATTGTTTCTTTCTCTTGATACTAACCGCCGCTGTGAAAATATTCTAGACACGAATCTTTCTGATGTAACTTCAACTACTTTTTTGAACGTAGATTACAGATCTCTTTTATGCAATAAAGTCCAGCAGAGCTGCACTGGCGGATCTTGATTATTTTTTTGCTGGAAAGATTCAATAACTTAATTTGTATGTAAATGATTTCAAAATTATCTTTAGGTTTCTTTGCTGGTATAAATAGTTTTTTTGTCGTACTGCATGACTCATATTTTTATTAAAACTTGATTCAAAATGAATAAGTTAATATGTTCTATATATCGAAACCATCCATGAAAAATAAATATAATTTAATTGTAATATGTTGGAAAGTAAACATCTATAAAAACGAGACCTTACAGAAAAAACTAATGATACAACTGAAATCGACATATAAATCGTGTCATGCTAACTCATTTTGTCGAGTTGAAAACAGTTTCATTTTACATTTTTATCATGTGCGCCAATTTTCAAAAAAGCAAATAGTTGGGTATCGGATTAATGTTCGGTCATGTTCCCCCCAGTAATTCGACCGTAATCGTTCTGTTGTTCGACTATGAGGTACATTTTTGATATAAAAATGAACGTTTTTATTATTGCATGAAACTGCAAATTAACGTGATAACAGCTTGCGCGAAAATAAAATAAAATACACCCATTTATAATTATTAAAATACCCATCACGTTCTTGCAAAGTCTCGGGACTTTCTCGGCGAAAAGTCCTTAGCGAGAGGCTTTAACTGGCGATATCACTACATATTTTACTTTAATTTTGGCGTAACAATGCGTTTACATTAGTCAAGTGGGTTAAAATTTCTCGAATAAAAGCGACACGAAATCAAGCGGCTTAATTAATGTAAACGAGGCATAAAACTCGCCGAAATGAGACTGTTTTGCGCACGACGATCGCGCTTCGTGATTATTGCGTAAAAGTACGAATTTTCTGCAGAAATTTAATCTAAAAAAATATTGATGTGATGAGATTGCACGTTTGTATGTGTATATATGCGGCTCACGAGCCATATGCGGCTCTTAGGCTATGCGTAATATTTATTAAATACCTTTTGTATATATTTATACTTTAGTTTTAATAAAAATATCATTTTTACCTTAAATCATGGTTGAAACATCATAAATTAATTTGAATTCGTTATTTATGTTTACTACATAATAGATCTTCAAGTTTTTAAAGCAAAAGTTTAAATTATGGGTTAAAAAAATTATTGACATATAAATAAATTATATAATTTTTTATCTTGGGTACATCCTAGTTATTAAAATTAACTGCGTTAGTATTTTTAAAGATAATTTTGTATTGATCTGACTCGGAATATCAGGAAAATATGGTGGGTGACTTAGAACTTTTTATTTAAACCGATTTTGTTGGTGTGCTTAAGAATGGCTTATCGCACATTCGCTGTTGTTTGTTATTACATATATCGTTGAAAACAATTATTTTCCCCGATGTGTAGAGCATTACTGCCATACAAAAAGGAAAACAAATACACGATGGAGAATTATAGGTTGGTGTCGATTTTATTAGCACCAGCCAAAGTATTTAAAATTGTACTTTATAAGTATGCTTCACACTATATCGAAAAATAGTTGATTGATCAACAGCATGTTTTTAACGTACTGAGATCTGCACTGTTTTTCTAATTTTGTGCAAAAAATCTCAATATAGGCAATCAAGAAAATGTCAACTTCATTGATTTTCAAAAGGCTTTTAATAATATTTGTAATGCATCAATTCTTAAAAAAATTAATTAGTTTGGATTTTCCCATATCATGCTTTTTTAAACAACACAAATCGTCACATCAGGAATTATTAAAAGTTCTAATTTCAATTTTAATTTAAGATGATCTTAGACGAGACTAAGGTCTACTTTTGGCTATAGCCAATATATGCAAATGAGGAAAAGATCAATTTTAATGAAATAATAACAAAAAATCGCATTAAAAATGTATTTCAGGATCTCAAAAAAATTTTTTTTCGGTTATTTTGTCTTAAAAGTTTGTGGTATGTACGATATATTATTTAAGTCATCTGTCATACGAACTTGCTGCGAGGAACGTCGCATCGTCGGCATCATAAGATTCCCTATCGAGCTCGACGGTTTGCATCATAAGATTCCCTATCGAGCTCGACGGTTTACCGTTACATTCTAATTAGAATCCACTACTATTTGCCTCTCAGCCATACACCGTGGGGGTGTTACCCTGCGCTTCTAAAGAAATATTTATCATTTGATTTTTATTATATAATAATGCTCTTTTCTTTTATTAAATATAAATATTTTATTGCTTTTGGAAACAAAAATAGTAGGAATACATTTAATAATGACTATAATAATTATATTTATTTAAAATAAATGTTAAAATCATGCACAAAATTTAAAAAAATCAGATACATAAGTAGTGAAATTATTGTATGAAGTTAGTGGTATTGTAGGTTAATCAAATTTATTCATTTAACAATCCAGAACTGACGCCGATCCCTTAGAAATAAAAGTGGGAGGGGTGTCGCACGCAACGAAGAAAGAGAAAACATGCTATTTCGTGTAACGGTACTTCGTCCAGACGACATGGGAATCTTATGAAGCGCACCGTCGCTACGCATATTGCAGATATTTTATCACACCAAACTTTTGAATCCTGTATGTTGTGTTCCATTAACATATTTGTTCGTATTTATTTTAATCTTGATAATATGTCATGCTGCTAGTATAATGAGTTCGACTTACAGAGAACATGCATTATTTATCGCGCGGTACACTGTGCACAAGTTAACCGAATAAGTTACCCTTTGAATTATAACTCGCGACGATTATGCACGGCGCAAAGTTGCCATCAGTTTGCGGCTAAGTTTAACAGTTTCGGCAGCATCGTCTTGGTTCAGTTGTAAGGTCACGTTTTGTTATAGCCGCAATGTGGATATTTATCTCACTCGTAACAATGTGAATTTCGAAAATTTTGGACCCTCTCCATTGTGTTAATTTACGACGATACGTGTCAACAGATGCCTTTTTGCGCTCAAAATTCAACGTTTCTGTTTGGTTGTTTATTCCAGGGCTGCGAAATCACATAAATTACATTATTCGGCTCTTTTATTATTTTAGGCTATAATTCTTACTGGTTGCATTTAGTCACGCCTGAAATGAATAAAAATAATATAAATACTTTTTCGCTGATTTGTACACATAAAATAAATAAATGTGACCTTTTAATTGGCTGATAGCGAAAAAAGATTCTCTCGAGTTTAAAACAAGCGGTTGTGCGAATTTTTTACTTCTATATAATTATAATATTAAATATATTTGAGTCAAAGTTGGAGGTACATTTCAAGCGAACCGCAGTCCTTATTTATTTATACCTACATTTTTAACGCTAATATACAGAATACAATTGTGGGAGTATAGGAAATGGATAAATTTGATTACTTCCACATACGTTCTAGTGGTAGAAGCAAGAAATCAAACACGGGGCAAAGTTCGCTAGAGCGCTCGTTTGAAAGACTCACTAGCGAAAAGTTTGAGATGCTGCTACTGCCACTGAAACTTTCGAAAGTTCAATTTTGCGTTTTGTCGTAATGCAATGCGATATTCTTGAATCGGATTTTATGTGAAATATTTTCTGGTTTATAAACGTATGATCTGATTTATGCCGATGATGCGCGAATTATGTTGATACGGGCGATGCAATTTTGGATTTTGGACGAGTATCGAATTCTAAACCTAAGAAACCGTCGAGTATAAACTCAATATATAATATAATATTTTTTCATTATAAATAACGTGAACGACAGCGAGTCCTTATTTATTAATAAAGTGTTCACTGAAAACGGATATAATATTTACGTATTTGACTATTTATTTATTTTAAAATAGAAATCCGGAGATCACCAAACATTTTTAGTAGCATGATAGGTTGAAAATGTAAAAAATATGCGGGGAGTTCTTTGTTAAAATTTTCACATCCGGATTTAATTTTTTACATAATTGATACAATATTATATTTATAATTCTAAAGTACAAAAATATATTAAGACCACTGGGTATCGTTACAAAATTATTTATAAAATTTGGCTTAATGGACTATCGTAAATATTTAAGCGGAACAAATAGACTACATCTATGTTGTTAAAATTACCTTCGAGTAAGAAATTAATATTTCACTGAAAATATAAACCAATATTTAATTAAAGAATGGTTTAAAGTTGGGCAAATAACTCGGCATGCGAATTGAAATAATTCAGATCATATCGTTAGTAAAATAATGAATAAGGTTAATTCAAAAGAGTTATTAAGCTCTAAATAATCTTGGTTTGCTGTTTTATTTGGCTTTTTGTAATTATTATTATGTTATTTTAGAATTCTTAATGCCGTTAGCTCATCAGTTACTTTTATAATTAGTAACAGATTTGATTGACTTGCATCTTAGAAGAGCGGTGGGCCATAGGTTGAAAACCTTAATATTTAATACATAACTAAATATGAAGGTTTACATATAAAAGATGAAAAGTTTATCTTAACTAAAAACAGTGTAGAATCTTACACCAGGTTAGGTCCATATAAAATATGTATATTAAACTTTCATTATTTATTTTATTGTAGACGCATTAGATAACCTTATAACATTTTTTTTAATATTTCAGAATTTCACAGAAACTGAAATTAAATTAGACTATTTATTAATAAAACGTTTCCATGGAATATATTTGTGTTTTAATACTATTTTATGATACCATTCAAACGTTTTTAATAATAGCGTTTTACTGCTCCAATATCTTGTGTGTAAAATTTCATCATATATAGTAAAAACGTTCGAAAAGTATCGAGCCTTAACTGCTCTAATATCTACGTTTACTACATGAATAAGAGTAGTAAAATTTTCTCGTAAACTTTTTGCATGGAGGCATATCTAGCATTATGTTTATGTATAAAATAATAAATTGCTGATGCCAGTAATAAATTTAGTAAGGCTCGGAAGATTTGTTTATTAACTCGCGGACATTAGCCGTTTATTGCCCAATTTCGCGAATAATTCGGCGCCGACACGACGATGCAAAAATTAAACTCGAGACCTCTTAATTAAGTTTCGTTTTGTTAAATTTCGCGAAATTAAATTTCACGGGCACGAAATGGATTACAGGCAATGAAGTGGATATGTAAGCAGAGTGAACGCGGTAACTTCGCTAAGTGTTTCAAGAACGTAAAACGCCACTATATAGCTTTAAGTAATGTGAGGTTCAACTAATAACTTAATAACTTACATAATATGGGTTCGATGCGAAATAAGATAATTATTGTATCGATTAAGTAATTTGAACTACGGCGATTAGATGGGAAATTCTATTCGTTATATATTCTAAAAATACTTTAAATAAATACTAAAATATCGTGTCTAGTAAGTCTAATTTATAGTATTTATAGTTGAGCTGCGATACGTGTGGTATTTTTAGAAACTGTAACTTTTTAATAACCAAAACTTAACTTTTTCCAAGTACGTTAATTACGTACATATGTATCAACATGAACTAGACAACAGACTATTATAGAGAACGTTTTTAATATTGAAATCTCAATGTTAAAAAATACTATACAAGTTTTTCCACATTTTCCTTCGAGTAACTTTGATCGCCTCTGTGCATAGATTTGTTCAACTGAGTAAATAACTGATTAAAACTATTTATTGTCGAGGCAATTGTGTTGTTAAATACTTCACTTCAGTGAGTTATAATAGAGAATAGATAATTTGGAATGCATGGGCATTCCATATATGTCAGTAGTTCTCTATTTATACTATAAGTTAGATATTTTCTATCACTACTTACTTAATAGTTGCTGCTTGTGTTTACCCCAATGTAACGCATTGTCATGTTGCAAAGAACGATTTACAATAAATAAATATTGAATTAGGAAATGACTGGTTAAAGCACTTTATAAAATATCTATTTATTTGCTCACTGCAATTACAACACCCTACAACTTTTCATGTTTTTAAGTATATACAGATAGCAATAATATAATGTATTACTAGCATGTGCTACACAACTCACATCTGGGAAATCAGGAATGTGTGTACCTATATTAAAAGTATTGTATCGGATTGCGAAATAAATTTTTAACGTCGAATATATGTCAGTTAAACAAGCTTTTATGTCCTCGGCGACAATTTGCAACTGGTTGTCGTGTATCACTCACAAATGAAGAAAAGAGGTATGACATCATATAGATAGATATGTCTATAGGACTCTTATCAATATATTAAATAAATAAAAAACTTTCGGTGTTATGACAAGCTTGACCAAAACTGATATTGGAACATAATGTTCGGCGAGTCTTATCAATTTTTTTTTTGAGAAATTCATGTTTAGTTTAAGTCTACGTAGACGATAGGTAAAATGCATATGTTGTACATCTTTAAGCTCACAATTGTTTGCAATTTGATTTTGTTTGGTGGGCGCGAAATTTTGGGAAACATTGTGAATATAATAATTGTAAAACAAACAGCAATTTCGTACCGAATTTCATTTATTACAACCGAAAGTGAAACAAAAAGAAATTTCGTATATTCAATTTTGCACAATGTAAAAACTTTGCAAGGCCCTCGCCTTTCTTTCCCCGTTTGAATGGGTTTCCGAAGAGGGATTTTATTCGCGGAGCGGCTGTAAGACAACACAATAAGTCATAAGACTTGCGACTGAGTTTGCTTAGCTTTTCAGTCGCGGCAAAAATATATTTTCCAATTATAAAGGAACAAATGTAAATATACGTTTGAACAGGGATAAATTTTAATTTCTCGAAGGCCACCACCGACTGGAAAGTCTCGGAAAATGGAAGAGAGAGAGAGAGAATGAGTGCGTATAAGTGGCAAGGGATTGTCGAGCACTCGGCCCTTCTAGTAGAGAGTGAAATACTACGAGCACTTTTACGCTGCCCTTAGGGGACTCTTCGAGCAAATGGAAAAGTGCAATGAATCGTTTTTTTATTTAAAAAAACAAATACCGCATTACCGCTTGGTTTATTGCAATTTTAAGGTATACAAGTTGTTCCATTCGGACCGGACAGTAGTCCACGCTTTATTTAAAAATCTGATTTTCAGCAGTAAAGTTTTTAATAAAATAAATATTTTTCTATATATTAATATTTACTCTCTCGTATATTATACATACGTTTTATACTTGATCATGGATTCTCAATATTTCCCACCTCTCTCTTAGTTCGTAAACTTTTGCACTTACATCGTACATTTGCGGGAGTTTTCGCTCTGTTTTATTTAGTCGCATTATATCAAAGTGGCATGTGACAATTTTATATAATGATTTATTCATACCCTGGTATCCGTTAGCGACGGCTCATCCGGTGGCCGAGCTGCAAAATTTTCACGTGCGCCGCAAAAACGTGATGTTAAAGCTGCAAAGTTACCTTAGCTGGACGGAAAAATCCGTGCCGCGTGATGTATGTGAATCGCTTCACAATGCACCCGATTCGCAACGGTACCTCTCGATCGCTATCGAAACGAGTAATGTTTTTTCAACTACGGTGTACCACATTTTCGACGTGTCGTTTGAATACTTTAAATAGGACGATTTACAACTATTTGTACAGAATGGAAAATATATCACGATGTTGGATGATACGCTCGTCATATTTTTGCAAACATACTATTTATAATACAAAACAGTTCCAAGGCTTCCATTATTCTCTGACATTGTTGATGTATATAAGGCTTATCATCATGACCCATAATTATTTATTGTTATGACTTTCGTCTATAGCATTAATTAAAGTTTTGTTATTTTTCTCTTTTTTATTTTGGGTTCATAAACGATCAAAATTTTTTTATGCAATCTTTATTTTTTAGAGTGATGCTTCGTCAGTATTTAGTAATTAATATTATTTTACTTATAAAATGAAACACGTATGTTTACTTGAGTAAATTTATGTGCATCGCTAAGCCAAAGAAGGATTAATATTGTGGGGGTCGATTTATTTCGTTGCCCAGGAGCTACGCGGTGCCTTGGCAACACAGCGGCGTTAGGTAAAGTTACTGGTATCGTAACATACATACTCTTAAAACCATGTAACATTTAAATGTAAATAAATATTCTATAGCAATTAACCTGTGTCTTATTGCCAATTCGCTAAACTATGTTCAAAGTAACATTTTTATGATTTAGCCATATGTGTTTCATCTACTAAAAAATATTATGTATTATCCTGCCTCATTGTGGTCTAGTTTATTTTACATTTATAGCTTTAATTGCCCTTTGTAGATATAGTTAATTTGATGCAGGAAGGGCGGCAACGCACCTACTTTTAAAAATAAATAACTTAAAAATACCGTTTGGGAAAGGCCGCAAAAATTAAGAAGATGTTTGTTTATAAAAGTAAATTCTTTCTCTCCGGTTTCCATCCGTTATATAATACACATTTTTTCTTTTTATGTCAATGCCAGTGTAAGTTTATTTTTAATTATTAAACTTATATCATAATCGTTCTCAGGAATCTTTTCATTTGTAGTGCTGTGGTAATTGGGTTTTCCGTAGTCTCATCATAAGTACATTCTGTTCGTTGTTTCGATTAAGTTCTTTATATTTTTATTGGACTTGTTACTCATTTTTGGGAGACAACTAAAAATAATTTAAAATATAATGAATATTAGAATAAAGGAAGATGATAGTTATATTAGATAATATTAAATTATAAGTTACCTATTATTTTACATATCGGTCACATAACTAAGGACTCGTTACTATAACACAAAAAATAATACAAAACCTCAACAAAATGTTGCACATCTCAACTAAACACGCCGAAACTTATCTATAGTTATATGTTAACTAAAGGGGATAACGCAATCGATCAATCGTCTGTGTGTAGGGTTGCCAACAGTCCCGGATTGACCGGGATTGTCCCTCTTTCAAATTTCCGAAAAGACCTGTTTTTGACTTTCCCCCCGGTTAAGAGATTCATAATTAAAATAACCCTATCTGTGTGGGAAAAAAAGAGTGGGATATTTTGCCGTTCCCAAGGAAAGCGTGAGTTTGGTTTTATTATATTGTATTATATTTAAATATTTTACTTCAGAATAAAAAAGTATATAAATAGGTTCTTTATTAAAAAAATACATTTAATGCTCATTATTCATAAAATTTCACTTTGTATTAAAAAATGCGCTACTCGACTTAACAAGTGCGCATTTCTTAGCGTATTGAATTGTAAAAAAGCCGAAAAAAAGAACCGTATCAGTTGATTTTTGAGAAAGAATATTTTTTAGTTCATTTTAGTCATTGAGTGTACTTTAAAAATCACGGAAACGATAATGATGAATATATAAATCGTGCAGAGTACCCAGTATTGCACAAGAGCCACGCAAACTTTTAGAATAAATAATAATTGAATTACTGCAGTATGACAAATTAAACTTTATAAGTTTCGAGATACACGCCTAGTGACAATACTATTGTCCTTGCGTTGAATAGTGTTGTTGCATGGAATCTCTTTTGGCATTTATCGGATAATGGGCCATCCATCAGCTATATATAATTATGGTACATGTTTTTATAATACTATACAAATTGTTTCATATAATCCAATTTATTGTTGAGAACACCTGATCTGTATATAATACCGTGCCCCGAAACTGTGTTTGCTCTTTTGTAATCCCATTAAATCCTCATATGCAAATCTAATTAATACATGGGCAAAAATAATCTAGTTTATTAATTAATATTAGTCAGATATAAGTAGCGCGTTTAGAACTTCTTCTTGCATTAAAATATATATATACGAATTGGGATTTGTTTTAATATAACGTAGGGTTTATTTGCATTGCCAACCCTTGTATATTTACACCCGTCGTGGCGTAATTATTTAACCGGGTTAATTAAAAAAGGAAACACATTTTACATAGCATAACCCCGAAACAAGACAGCGGATTTCTTTGGGATTTTGCTTTTGCGAACCTTCGCGAAGTAGTTTCATTATTATTATTTATGCCCCCCGCCCCGTATTTATTAAATCGGCGCCGGATTAATTAAAATGGGGCTACGTACTAAATTTTGGATTTCATTCATTAAGCGGTTAAGGGTGGTGGTAGGTTCCGAGGTGGCTCGCGGCCTGAAATCACTTTTCAATATTTCTGGAAAAGTTTTCGGGTCACTGAGGAGGACGGGGTCTCGGCTTGGTTTGCCGGATTGGAAAAACTTGTACCGCAGAAAATGTAAATGGCGAAGCTTTCCTTTTATGGCCGGCCAATTCCCGAGGGTCCAACTCCAATCTCGCCGTCTTTGCCGCGGAGCCGTATATAGTACATTTGTCGGCAACAACGTATGACCCTACCCTGGGGGTATGTGCGAACTTTATTCAAAAATCACGGCTTAATTGCTTCCGTGCTCGCTTGAATCTTATCAGCGCTCGAAAAAGAATCAGTCCATTTTCTGCTTCTTTAGTGTTATATTTCAGTATTTGTAGTAGAGCAAAAGGGTGTTTTTTTTACTTGATATAATGTCAGACTTTAAAGTCTGAACATTATATCGATGGTTTAAAGTGTAAAATTGCTAACTCCATATTTGACAACTTTACAGGAGTAACAAAAAACTAAATATACAACTTGAAAATTAGAAAATAAAACAATATATAAAGTTTGCAGTGTTTAATTGGAGATTTTGGAAATAGCAATTTGAGCATGTGTATTTCGATTAAAGGTCTAATATGGCATTGTAAAGTTATTTTAACTCAAACGAGGAGCTAGCAAATTTACACTTTAAGCCATCGATATATGAAAATTTATTTATATATTGCGTACTTATTTTTATTGGGACATGAACAATAAAATAAATACGATATAAAACTTCGGTCTTCTCAATGAATCGATTTATCTCATGGCAAACGACAAAAAGCAGAAAATTAAGAGCAGATTATAATTACGCGTTAAACAATGCACACTGACTCTTGAAAATAAATATACTATAAAAAGATATTACACAAAGAAAAAATATACGTGCTAAAATTACCCAGCAAGTGAGCAAAGGTAAAATATATACATGCTAATAATTACACAAGGAAAATATGTTAATAATTACGCAATAAATTTCACATTGCAGTAATTTTATATTCTCCAGAAACATGTTTAAACTTTTCGGGGCGCATATAAAATATCAAAAGCGAAACTAAAAATGTGCATTTTTTTCTATAAATATGTTTGATTAGCTCAGCGATTTTAACTTAAAAAAATAAAATAAAATAAAAATACCAATTTACATTGTTATGGTACACTTTCTTAAGTAAGCCCAATGCGTTATAACGAGGTCAATATGTATATACTAGGAAAGTTAATCAGACATAATGAATACCTACCAGTAGGGGTTTCAAGCACATGCATAATTTGTTACAATCGTCTGTTTCTGAATCATCGAAAAAATAAATCAACCTTGGGCTAATCACGGTTTATTCACATAGCAATGGAAGAGAGATCTTTTGACCAAATAATTGAAAATATTTTATTTTGTTTCGAAACTTTAATCATGCATAAGTACCGCTGAAGTTGTTTAAAGTTTTTTTCAAGTAAAATGGGCATTTTAATGTTTAATTTATCAAACTTTCAAAATATGTTTCCGTTGAAAAACTTTGTAGTAGTATTCATATCTAAAAAGTAATAAACGAATTGGGAACAAATAATGATCTTTAAGTGTATTTATTTAACGTAACGAGTTGCACTTTCATATTCTACTGTAGACATTTTCCTCGGCGATATATATTGGAGTTTGAGTGCAGTGTAATGGATATAACGTAAGATATGGAAACTTTAAAAGTTAATGTATGAAATAATATTTTTAGAAACTAAAACGCGTGAATTTAAAACGTTGAATGTCTGATATTAATAAAGAAGCGTTATTAATTTACTGGTTAAAATTCAAGCATTAAGAATATTAAAACAATTTAATTATAGGCTGTATAAAGACATGTTTTTTTATTTTATAGGATTAATGAATATTTTGATATATTCGTTTCCCATGATACTTATATACCGACTAATGGGAATTATTAAAATTAATCTTATATAATACTCGGATATGAATAAATCTCAACGGACTACCCACATACGGATTTAATATTTGGAATTATACTTCTATTTTTGAAAACATTATATACAAAAACCCATCCATGTATTGACCGCATGTGTTTGGTTTAAAAACGGAAACGGTCACTGTTTTCTTTATGCGGCCCATTAATTTCGCATTTAGCCAAAATGGTGGCGCGACCGCTGGATGCGGCCGCTATAAAACGGTTTTTGGGAATAAGTCCAAATTGCGTCGTTTAATTAAAACATAAACGTATCAAATAAAAAATATATGTATTTTATATACGCATCGTGACCCGACGATTAATTACGAAGCGGAAGCGGAACCGATTTAGGGGATGGGGTGAGAATCGGACTTGCGACAAATCCAATACAACTTTTCGAATTATTCAACTTTTTATAAGGGGTGCGAGAAAAAGTTTCGTTGACTGAGTGCCTTTTGTCTGTCCATTAGGAAATTAACCGACGATCGCCTTTTCTGTCATTTCGCCCATCGAAGGTCGTGACAGAACAGAGGGATGGTTAATTAATACTTCCTGCCACACGTGTAATTCTTATATATATGTACATATATTAAAACAATGATAGTTTGAATAAATATATAAATAATTCTTTCAATTTTTGCGTCTATTATTTTGTGAGAGAATTAGAGACTTAAAAAGTCTGTTGCCTGAAGTCTTTACGCGAAACAGGCAAAATCGCAACGCTTCGTTGTCATAAGCGGCTTATTCAGAAACAATTTTCATTTCGGTCGATAGAGAACGACCTGAATGCAGCCATGGTTCAAAGAGGAATGCAATAATGCGAACGGGAGGAATAATGAACAGTAAAAACGTCCGTGTGTGGCAAATATTTGCATTCAATTACGCGAATTCCACGCGATTAAAATCCTTTTTTGAGTTTCACACAACGGACCACTATATAAATATGCACGTTGAATATGGATATTTAATGAAAACATTATATGGTAACGAATTCGCAAAAATTTATGAGTGCCCAAGATTTTGATGCATATTTATTATGTTATAAAGTTAACATTATTCTAATGACAAGAAATTATACAATATATATTATACAGCATACTTATAAAGTTTTACTATTCTAGTATGAAAAAAATAGTACATTATTTTAAAATAGCAGTTATTAATAAACTAAACGACTTCAAACCCAAAAATAATTCACTCTAAAAAGTGGTTTACAAACTAGGGGGCGCGTCTCCCAGGGAGGAGGGCATTAGCTAGTTTAGGGGTGCGCGAAAAGTTTAACCTTAAATCCTATATTTTAAATTTATTGCTAATATGTTTAAAAGAACGGATAATTTTTTGACTAAGAGAAAATCTAATAATAATAAAGATGCTGGTGCGATAAAATAAAGTGCGAATAGAACAAGAAAATAGAAACTCTAAAACAAGAAAATACGATTAATCCTATTTATCATTACGATTTAAAAGTATAATGATAAATACAATTTTGACTAGAGATATAAAACCATGGGAATTAAAACGCCATGTTGCAACTATGCATAGGTCAATCCATAGATTTTAGGTAAAATTAGTTGAGCTTAATAATAAAAACGCGCAAAAAATAGTTTTGGTCTTATCAAATGTATTGCTAGCATCATACTAAGTTTTATACAAAAACGAAACATGTGAAAAATACATACATTAGAATAAAAACATTGTTTTATCAGCAGCTATTGATGTTTCGTTTATCATATGCAAAACAATTGCCTGTTGATAATAGAGATTTATTTATTATTTTTTATTACAAATCTGACCATAATGACTTGACTATACCTAATCTTAATAGCCATAATACACACAATAATAAACATGTAATGATGCACACTTATAATATATCATATAAGAACCATACCACATATTTTTTTCCAGCTCCTCATAACTATAGCCGAAAATGTATTTGTGTCTGGCAAGTTCGTTGAGTAGCTGGATGGCTCGTGGAACGTTCCCAAGGGCTGACGCTCTAGCCGTAACCACAAAAAAGAAGCAAATTTATTTAGGAACGATCCATTTTGATATTTTTTTAAGAAAAAATATATATTTAAATAAATATATGCATGGACCAAATGATTTCAAAAGGCAAAGTGAAACGAATCATCCAAAAATTAGAGTAATATAAAACTTAAATCACAAAAAAAAAAATTGCCATATTTCTTCTTAAAAATGACTTCTGCACCTGAAATGATATTTATGTGAAAAAAATAATTTTATTTATCATTTGCAAGGTTTGATGTTTCATTTTCCACTTGATTGTAATGATCTTTATTACACATAGTATTCATTATGAACAGAATATATTTTTTTGATAAACAACATGATACATTTGAATTGAAAATTTTTGAAAACGAACAACTGATATAATTATTATACGATACAAACATTTGAATATAAAATTATATTTAGTTCAATTGTTTTTTGATAAAAGTAAGTAGTTTTTGAGACTCTATCAAGCAATACTATACCCCGTTTTTTGTTAAAAAATAACTTCGGGTAGTTATTTCATCGATAACATCAAAATGTAATAAGTTTTGTGCTGATGGACCGTTCATCCATCGCATTAAACACAGATTAATCTATAAACATACAGGTAAGTAAACCTTATTGTATGTAAATTTTATTTTATTTTATTTTTCCAAACAATTGATATTTTTATTATTTAAAAATGTACCTAAAGTAATATGATTTTTTTTCTTAAAAAATGGGACGTAGTAACATAAAGTGTGGAAGCCCCTGCTCTAGAAAATCTAATTGCTTTTATTGTAAAATAATTTATTAATATATATATTAATAAATAATAGATATTTGAAAATTATTTAATTCATAACAGAGCCTTTAAAATCCTTACACATATAATACAAAAAATAAACAATAGAAACACGTTAAAAATAATAAATTCTTGCTCAATATTTCATATTTCGCTATTAATTTAATAGCTTTGAAAATCGTGTTCCCAGAGGCTTTTAATAGATAATGTGTTTTTAGACACTGATAAAGCTTTTGATTGTTTCTGCACGCAGACATTATACAGTGGAATCTTGTTTATTGAGCATAATCCTTTCCGAATCTTACTCGTAACGTAAAACACTCGTTAAGCGAAACAATTTTTCCAATACAAATCAATGTAATGTACTATAATGCCTAGCTTGAGGTATAGTTTAACAGGTAGTTACTGCTAAATATCTTACACTTACAGGCCTTATTACAGAATGGTTTTGGCACAATTCGGGACCTCTTGGTAGTCTCCTCGTCACCTGTTATGCCAAACAACGCTCGTTAAGCGAAATTCCACTATATACGTATTACTTATTTAAATTATGTTTTTCAGTAACTTTATGTTATTTTATAAACTTTTTTAATGATAATATTTTCGTATTGAAATTAAAAATCAATTGTCTAATCGCTAATATTTATATCCTGGATTTTTATCAGGTTCAAATCAAAGATCCTTTATATTTATAATATTTAACTAAATCACAGTCATTTTATGCTCATGTAAAAATTCTTTTCAAGTAGATAAAATATAATTATTATTATTATTGAACAATGGTTTGACAAATAGCTAATCATTAAAGTTTAATGCTTTCTCGTAAAAGGAAAAAAAACTGAAATTTAAATTTTTATCAAAGCCATAATTAGAAAGAAGCTAAAGTCTCACTTAAAATTATGACAATAATCTAATAGAGCTGAACTGTATCTTTTGTATGCTTCTCAAGTTTAAAGATGCATACATAAAAAAATATTTAAAGAAGATATTCTATTATACAATACAATGTAAAAATCCACGTATAAAATTGCAAACTTACAGACTTAAAATTAATTTATAATCTGTATAGAGAGAATAAGTAAATATAATTTCTTATTGTCTTTGTAATCACAGTATATGATTCGTCGTCTAACTTAGAGAGATCATATACTAGATATAACACTTTTGTTGCAATGTGTCATTAATTAATAATGCATATTTGGGTTTAATATAATATTTATATATTATACGCCATGAAATGTTTAATTTTGAACCAATGTATGTCAGTGGATGTAAGATAATCAGTATTGTACAGAGTGGCGGAACTTTGGGAGCGCAAGCGAAACTACATCAATAATATTCGTTATTGATTTATGGCCGTTTATAATAATTTCGTATTCAACGTCAAACTTATCGAAAACAAGCGCCGAAAGGCAATAACTAAGCACAATAGAAATCGACGACTGGGTTAACTGCCGCGATAAATAATTTACGTTCAGCGAGATATAATCGCTCATTTGAATTTCCTCCGTATCCAGCGGCACAGCTTTCTTCAGAAGCTCATCTTAATCTCGGCTAATCCAATCAAAGTTGCCTGCGAACAATTAAGCGTTTGCTTGCAGGCGCTGGACTTGGAGGCCCGGGTCGGTCGATTTATTCAAATGATGGCGCATGAATATTCAACGTAACTACGAAATAATTACCGCGAACAAATCCGACCTTCACGTGTACCTACATTGTGTACGAATACACAAAGTGGTAGTAAATTTTCGGAAAACGTTCTCAAAGACAATACATTTAATTTTAAATCGTTTACGGATATTGAAAACTATAGCGGAGATATGTGTTTAACGATTGAACTTGATTACAATTATCAGAATATAATATTTTTTTAATACAGGGTTTAATTTTGGAACGGCTTTTATTGATTATATCTTATAATAGCGAAGCTGCTATTCTTCGTAGCAGTGGAGAAAGGCTTTTAAAACGCCGTACTTTCAGATAGGTTTTGATTTTGTGAAATGTTAGTTACTTAAGCAAAAAGGCAGGCTCAGCTGTCACACGATCAGGTTTAGTTCTTAAGAAATTGTCAGATAATTCTCCTTCAGCTCATGGGACAAGTTATTGATTACGAGTTTTGCACAATTTTTTTCCCCATGTTGAGATTATCGACGATGATTTTTGCGATTAAATTAACATTTAAACGTCAGTCCCGATTTAGAACAGTATTGATGATGACCACATTTGCTCGGAGCGCTGTTGATCCTCGTCGATTTCCCATTCATATTTGAATGTCTTGTGTCATCTGAAATAGCATGCTTCATCATCAGATATTGAACAACAAAGGTGCACTTACGTAACGTACGGACCGTTCAAAAGGCTCTTGCTCAATTAAGCAGGGCCCTACTGTATATCTGAGATTTTCCCTGAACTAACACGACCTCATTAGGAGAAATCCAAATACATCCGAAAATATAAAGCCACCAACATATAGATGATAATTGAAAACAATATCGTCCATAGAATCACCTTCCAATAAAAGATTAAGCATCAATATTTCAAACCTGCATATTTTATCTTAACGGAAAACCATTACACCACAATCATTCCAGTGCATAATAGAAAATTCCATTTATCAGATATTTTTGCATCACATCAGTAGACGCACACACAAACGCTCGACTGACTGAAACGCAAAGTTTTATTAGGACTGCTGATAAAGCCTTCCATATCGCCTTTATTACACCATTACACCCTGTTTCCGCAGGGTGTTCTTTTTACGACACCCTGCGCCTATATCAATGAGAAGCCAGACGGTCATGTTACAGACGAACGTTTTTTACGATGGTGTCGTCACGTCCCTCCTCCTTTTGATCCTTTAGTTTCGGTCGATTTGCATAGGTCGATATAGTAAGCACCTAAATATGTATTGCTTTGCTATATGCGTGATGATGGGCGCGTTAACCGCCCTCAGAGTTCGGTAATTTCGCGCTCGAATTGCGGTAATTATTATTTTTTAACGTCGGCAATTTCGCCGGCGCCTTCAGAGAAATTTATTACGATTTTTTATGCTTTGTAATGTGAGTAATAATTTCTTGCTGGCGGCTAGTTTTTATTTTATTGTAAAGAAAAATTACGATTTGCATATAAATTCATGCTAATTTTAAACTAAGTTATTAAAATCGTGTCTATTACTACGAAAATATCACCAAAAAAAAGTATATTGAATCATCATCTCAATTTCTCTAAGCACTAGAAACGAAAACTTGCACTAAACGTGTCGCTAAAAAAATTTCAATTACTTATATAGATATTTAATATTTAATTTCTATATAACTTTAATTCTTTAGCATTAAAATTGTAAAATATAATTCATTCTCAACACCTTAATTTTTTTTTGTTAATTCAACTTATGATGAACATTTAAACATTTCAATTGGCAATTTAATATGTGTACAAACCTCCTTTTTTAGTTTAGTTACTAAATCTTTACTTAAGCACGTTACTAATTTATATGATATTATTAAAAATAATATGTAATTATTATCTTTATTTATTTTTAATTGTTACAAATTTTTGTCAAATTAATAGCGATCTATGGCACGCGTGCCAGAGGCGGCACATAAAAAATGCCAGCACTTAAACGATTTACAGGTGGTTACAAATTATTGCGTGATTTTTGACATGAAAAAAAATGTAACATTCCCCTGGTTAGAAACACTAAAACATGGAATCTTAAAAATAAGTGAAAACAATATTTATCAGTATTTATCTTTTTTATCTGTTTTCATTTATAATTCTAACACTGCTTTAAGAGTATTATTGTTTTATTGCTCAATGGCTTCCATCCAGTTATTAATCAACAATTGTAGATATTAAATTTATTAAGGGACTAATGGAGTGTTGTATTTACTTTAAGTAATAAATCTGGCTTCGATGAGAAATAATTATTTTTCGTCTCTGTTCTGATTCAATTAAGCTTTATAAATCAATACATCAGCCGAAACTAAATATGGCGTATCGCATTGCCACACTGATGCTTGGATACTTATATAATATACGAAACGACTTTGTTCATTGCGGCAACGGGGATTTTCGTATTTTGTGTTTATGACCGATTTCTCACAGCTTTTATTGCCATATAATACTACGTCTTTTTCCCCAATCCCTCTCGGTACTTTAATTTTGTTTGTTTGCTCGCGTAGATATATTTACAACGTAATATGCCGCCGATTCTTACGTAGGATTTGGAAGAAATTAAGCACCGTAGATAATCTTATGTTTTGTGTAGTTGTAAAAGCGAGCCCAATACAACGTAATTTATACGTTTGTTCAAAAATATATTTGTCATACTCACACCATTCTCCGAAGTTTGAGTATTGAAATTCGTTGAAATTTTTGCAACACCACACGGAAAAGTTTAATACAATAATACACACACGTACATTTATATTGTGATTAATTTACGAACTTTCAAATGTGTTTTTAACGCGTTGCTATATTGTACGACGACACTTTTACAAATTTTACACGCGGGTCGTATTTATCGCGACCGTGTATAAATTAAATTGTTATATTTATTGTTATTGTTCTGAATGTTTCGACCTCCGAAACTTTTCGGCGGCCGTATTAATTTAACAAGGCATTACACAAAACGACCGAGCGGTTGCCATTATTTATTCGCAACTAAGGAATGCTTTCCGTTTGTGTTTTTCAGAAAAACCCCGGTACCGTCAGATCAGCTGAGGAAGACCGAGGACGTAGTAATCACACAATGTCTGCTTGGGTGATTGTCGGTAATGCTGCTGTCATATCTAGGCATGTGTCTATGATGTGTGCCGAAGCTGAGGAAGCAGTGTACACCAGTCACGCGGATTTACTGTCGTGGTCAAATCTCTCAGGTAAGAGTAAATGTAATTTAATATACTCGGTTATTTTTGTACATACAAATATATTTGTCTCTATTGAGATCCTTCTAGTCTAGTAGGTTTAGTTTAGTCGTCTTCAGACCGTACTTTTTTCATGAGGGCCCTAAATTTCTAGCTACGCCAATGCACATACATGTATATGTATGTACATATGTACCTATGTACTACATAGTCCACGGCAGTGATGTTAGCACTACGTGTAGTTCTGTTACAATTGCAAGATGAATTTTTGACCTTATGTCAAATTTATGCACAAGTGCTTTCTTTGACATAAAGTTATTGTACGCTAAAAAGATTTTCCAGTGACGATCGATTTTTTTATTTGACGCAGAAAATGTGTCATCGCGTGACGTTCGAGAAAATGTTCAAATGACTATATGTGTAGCTTAATAGAAAAAATACAATTGTTAATAATTACATTTTCATTTTAATATTATGTAACTCGTACAAAACTAAGTTTCAATCTATGATAAATTATAAACGAACTGACCAAAACCGAATGTTCGATCTTGGACAGTTCTTTCTCTTCTAAGTTTTATTATCAGTGATTAATTATCTGCTTCATAGCAATAAATATGTTGAAAGGATCCCTTAAATTTTCGGTTTATGGAGAAATATATTCTTAATGGAGACTTTTTCTATGATCTACGTATTAGATTTTCCATTTTTATCAATGAGTATTGATCCGGTCACGGCACGTTGCATAAACGATAGTCGAAACCACACAACGAAACACAATGGATAGCGTGCAACTTAATTAACCTATTCATTGTGGATTCGTAAGCCAGACGTTCAATTGCCGATAGAAATTGGAATTGATATCGTTGCTCTCTCCACATCCACACACGTGCGTTTATGTATGTACATACATCGACGACCACACGTAAACTAGTGCAGTTGCAAAAGCAAACTTTACATGATAGTGAATCGAATTTAAAATGTTAATTAATTTAAAAAATAAAAGTTATACATCTCAAAAATACATTAAGTATGTATGTTTGTAATATTATACTACATGTATTGTAAGTTAAACTTGTACAGTGACATACTGTGGGTATGTTTACGCCTTTATATAAAATTTATATAGGTATTACCCTAATAAATGCTGAGTCGTTACGGGTGTCGCGTGTTCGATTCACAATGTGAGTGGGATTATAAATTGAGCTACAAATTAATGATGGTTGCTATGATGGCATTAAATCGTTAGTGTAAAATTAATAATTGAAATGAGTTTTTAATTGCAAAGATGAAAAAAACGCGTAGAAAATCCATATTCTTATTTGAAATTTCAATTCAACATTATTTTAAAAATTGCGCGTCAGAGTGAAATGGTAATAATATAGTAACATTAGATGATCCGAATTTAATTATATATCATTCGATTCTTCGAAAACAAATTTATTATGTTCTAAGATAAAAATAAAAACGTCGCATGAGATAAACCATAAAATATTTACCGTATCCTCGCGGCATACGGCGGAGTAAACAGACGTTATCGTTTCACAAATCGTATAAAAAGGAAATAAACAATTCGTTAAGTGCGTTCTCGTAAAATATGAATTCTTCTGAAATTGAATTATTACTGCAAATGTTTCGTCGGAAATTCCGCGAAAATCGGTGGTGTAAAAGGGGTGATATATTAACCTCGTAATATAAGTACACATGCTTTAAAAACCCTTTAACTTGATACTGTATGGAGTATATGGTGGATATTCAATTATATAAAGGAGTCAACTTGTTGCTTGAAATTTAAATATTGTTCATGTACATTTTGTTCTAAAATAATTTGAATTGAATAAGAATAGAATAGCATTTTCACAATTATGCTGCTTGTATCAATTAACAGTTGGAATCTGTAGTTTTTCACGAATATAGGAATTTTTATAGTACATTGAACCAATTATTTGGCATAGTACAATTTTTACTGTAATTTGAAATATTTTAGTTTTCTGCACAGTCCTGAATTTAAATTCCAAATATTTATTGTTCAAGGATTTGTTTAAAAAATATTAACTTATTGTACATAAACTGACAATTTTAAAGCAATCAACCAGTACATAAATATGTCTTTTCTTGATTTTGAGCTCTTTTACCTTTTTATTTGTATGATCGTTCTATCAAAATTCAAATAATTCAAATGACATAATTTAATGATACATCTTTGTATTTGTATGTCACTAGTATTGGTTTAATTATGTTAGGAAAAAAATACTATTTTTCTGTGATATTTTCTTTCACTGAGCTTTTGGATATTTAGGTATATGTATTTTGAGTTATAATACGTATAGCATAGGTCCGAGAACACTGTTTTGCGGGACTCTTAACATTTTCCTGAAGTCAGATATACTTTTTCGTTTAAGTATCGGTCAGATGTTAGAATTTATTATTGCACTTTATGATTTAAGCAAAAAATTCTAAAGTTGTGCAAACTTTATAATTCTTCAATTGCGCTGCTTATTCTATATTTATGTATTTATTTTTCAATCATTGAATATGTTTTAGTATAAAATATTCCTATATAGGTGTATATAAAAGTAACAAGCATAATAATATATTCAAAAAACCAAAACTAATCAAAAATAAAATTTAAAACCCAAAAGTTGATCGACTGATATTCCGACATTCGCTAGCAGTGGTACCTCACGATAGTGAAGGACCGACAGCTAGTTATAGCAGATTGTCTTTAACTCATAAATTAAATGTAAAGAAATAAATTTGTATGTATATAGTTTTCTCAAGCTGTAGTTAGTTTAAGAATGGTATTTTAGATTTTTAATAACTCGAAACTAGACCTATACCATTTAATGAAGGCTACTGAAATACTGATTTTTTTTAAATATGAATACCAAAGCTATAGTTCAATTTATTAGGAAAGATTTAAAAAATTCCAAATGTTTTAAAAACAATTCAAATAATAAGTAGAATGGTTGTGATGTTTTTTCCCCCAAATGACAATATTAAATATAGTTATAAGTTTTAAGACTCCACTTCTCTGTAATCAGGGTTATTATACAGCATGAAAGTTTCAAAGTAACTGCCTGGCAGACAGTTTCCCAAAATAAGTTATCAGCGAAAGATAACTTTTATACATTGGAAAGTTAATAAGAGAAAACATAAACGAAATATCGAAAAATATGCTATAACAAGCAGATGATTTCTTGTTCAGCAATGGTTAAGACAAAGGAGTTGATATATCTATCGCCTCTTATGTAAATGTAATTATATAAGTAGTTTGCTTTCGTGTCACAATAGATTTTGGTTTATAGAAAATAAAAACACAAGCTCTAAAGCTTCTGCTCTCAGCAATTATATTGGTGTCATTTCTGAAATAAGTATAAATAATTTACAGTAATTGAAATGAAGTACAATAATATAAAATATTTTAGAGATAATTTAATCAATTTGTCTTAACTTATCTGTAAAAGTTAGTTAATCTGAAAATACTGTTTAGTAATTGTACACATAAAGTTGCATCTCATCAGTTAACTTCGTTGTACTTAGAATTTTTGTCTCTCATGTTGAACATGTTTTCTGTGGATAACTTTCTTTAATGAATTTGATTATTTTTTTAGACAATCACAATATATTTTTATAAGCTCTCTGCACAATGCTTATATATTACTAGGGCTAAAAAAAACTAAACGTAACACAAGCCATATCAGCGTCGTTTCGTAATCTGACGATAAAGATCTGTCGGCTTGGCCCTCGAAATACGTTAATTTGGCGTGCGGCCGCCCTTTCTCTCTCTCTCTCTCTGGCCGACCATTTCATTTCGCTACGTTCATATCTCGGCCTAGGATCGGCAATAACTTTCCCTGGCTTGTTAAGCTCGCGATTTCCACCGCGCCGCCCCTGCACTTTCCAAAAAATAATTGTTATTGCGTGCCGGCCCTTCAAAAGTTTACGTCGGAACTTTGCCGGCGGACGTTTGCGTTTTGAAGTTTGTTTTTATTTCCGTCCCGGTTGTAAAGTGGCGACGGCAAGTGTAAAATGTCTTGTTAGGACCATTTCGGAACGGAGACAAAAATGGAATGGGTTTTTCTCCTGTTATCTGATGGAACTGTCTCTTAATTGTGCGCCAAATACGACCAGATACAAGTTTCAACGATGTATACTTTTGAATACATTCCAAAGAACAGTGACGGCTTTAGAAAAAAAGATTAATTAAAAATGTTTTTTTTTATAATAATGCTATTATTCTTACCATTTTTGTACATTACTATGAAGAATCGATATTTCTAATATTTCCGGTAAAATCGATACTGAAAAATGTGTAGTCCACCTTCCAATTTTATAAGGCGTAGTTATCAAATTTACACTAAGGATTATTTATGTGTGTTTTATTATTACAAGATATGCCACTCAGGTTTTTTACAGGGAAATTCTTCTACATCGGCTATCATCCCCGTCCATAGGCATATGTTTCGCAACCAAGACATCTTCTTTCTTCCTATCCATTTCTTAACTTAATTTTTTAATATTATTGAGGTATGAAAAACTCATATTTTGGACCTCTAATCACGAGTCTGAGGTAATCGATCTTCTTACGTTTGATGGTGAAAAGGCGCTCTCGATCCGATCTCGATCATGAGGAGAATTCGATAATTGCAGATTCTTTTAGTCCATGGAACTTTTAGTATACGCCTATCAAGTTACATTTTAAACACGCCTGGTCTATTGATTGTATTCATTTAAGTCTCTCATCCGTATTATATCACTGACCAGACGTAACATACAACACAATTTAATTCTGGTTGGAAGATGTAAGTGCTTGCTTATGAGATCAACTTTAAATTTTAAAAACTGGTTTCTAGCAATTTCGTTGCGGACTTTAATTTCTTCGCCGGGGTCCATTTCATCATTCACTTAACTACCTATGTATTTGAAATTTTTACCCTCTCAATTCTATCTCCGTGTAATGTTAAGCTTACCGGGCCCACGGGGAGCTTGCTTATAAATATAAATTTTGTTTCGTCGATTTTTATTACTAAGCCCTTTTTTAAACATTCTTTATTTACACTATTCAAGGATCTTTGAAGGTCGTCTACGGTCTTAACAAATATTATCGTGTCATCAACATAACGAATATTGTTAATATCCTCGCCGACTCATACTGATTTTGTTACTAGTGTTTTAGGAGTATAAATTGAAAAGATTAGGACAAAAATCACATCCCTGTTTGACACCTCTGTATTGCAATATTTTCGGTTTATTATTTATTACTGCTGATTTTTGAGAAGTCTTAAATCTCTGTCATTTAGCCCTATAAAACTTAGACCCTTTATACTATAAAGGGTCTAAGTTAAATAGCCAACTTCAAGGATCAGAGAAAACACTTGTCGATGCAAAAGCAAAGATATTTGCATTTACCACTTTTATCGAATTATCTAAAAAAATATTTTTAACAACAATTTTGAAAAATTTTACTGGCTCCAAAAATGTGAAGTGACTAATAATGCTAAACGTGTTATTTTGGACCATCTGCAAACTTTATCAACTGATTTTAAAGAACGATTTGCTGATTTAAAAGAGATACATTTTCCAGCTTGGTTGACACAACCAATGCTGGTAGATATTTCAAATGAAAATTTGTATGAAGAACTTTCGGAAATGCAAAATGATGATTCGATTACAAATTTATTCAATATAAAAGGAATAATGGCATGGATGTGAGAAGAAACTAACACAAAATATCCTAATATTACTTTGCATGCTAGAAATTTATTATTACCCTTTCCATCATCTTATTTAGTGGAATGTGGTTTTAGCGCCATAAGCGATTAACTCATTAAAAAAAATCGATTGAATTTTTACAAATAGAGGGGACTTAAGACTGAAATTAACCAAGTTAGATCCAGACATAAAATTTCTTTGTAGCAAGCGTGAGTGAATTTAATAATTTAATAATGGATTAGGCATTACCATTTTATTTTATTTTACTTACATTTTTAATTTGTATTTTGTAATTATTTCAATTATAATATACGTTTTGAAAATTTACCTACTGTTTTATTAAAAAAGATGCTGGTGGGGCATATGACTTTTGAAAAGACTACGGTGGGGCATGGCATAAAGAAGGCTGGGAAACACTGCTTTATAGGATAATCATCTTTTACGCGATTGAATGCTTTCTTTAAATCAATGAAGCAAATGTAAATAAATCTATGAATATCGTAACATCTCTGATATAGTGTCTGCATGCAGAATGGCGCTTCTCGCGTACGCCTTTCCTTAATCTATATTGTTCCCTGCTAATAGCTTCTTCGCGATTCTTTCTTGTATCATTTTTAGCGAATGACTCATTAATCTAATAAGTCGCTGCACATGTTGGAATTGTTAAGGAATAAATATCGATCGTAAGAATTTTTTTCAGTGAAGTATTTTTGATTGAAATTTAAATGAAGAAGTTTCATATTTCCTCGTTTAGATTTTTCACAAACTCAGGTCTGTTTTTTTAAATTTTTATGGCATATTATTTTTATGTGCGATCATCATTTATTTTGTAAAAAAATCAATAATTTATTCAATTAGTAAGTAATCACTTTTTCATATAATACTAAAACTATTACTATGATACTCATTAATTATAATAAATAATTACAATGCTCATACTCTGTTAGCTGCTAATATTGTTAATAATCTGGCAGCACAATGTAATAGTAATAATTTGAAGATACACTCAAAAAATTAGTGACTAGTGATTCAGTATGGTGATTCTTGTCTGTCACTTCAGCAGGAATAGGTAAAGTAAATAAAGTTCCGAAATAATATTCTGTAATGTTCTGACCTGTTTGGAATTGTAGGATTTTATTTAACATTTAACGATAATTTTAAATATGAAATCTTATTTTATTCTGAAATTTTTAGAGCTACTAACGTTTCAAAAACAGTGACTTTTGAACTTTATGTGTTGGTTCAAGTTGCAGAACTTTTAACCTAACTTTTGAATTAACGTCTTAAACAACGGGCTCTAATAATATTGTGCAACAGCTGATTTTTACAACAGGTTTTAAACTTCATACTTCATAACTGCTCAATCAGCGCACATGTACCAATAAATTAGGAATATAATATCGAAAGGGGGAATTCTAAAATTTGTGGGCACTTCGTAAATTTGTTAATATTGTTTGTAGCTTTATTTATCGTTAAACTCGTTTTTACTGTATTGATACGCCATATAAACAAAATGTTTTTAACGTTTGTAAATTGTGTTATCGAAAAAAATTGCAGATAAAGTTACATTGAAAAAGTACATCTGTTTTGAAGCAAGGTTAAATCAACAATAACACACTAGAAATGTACATATAATATATGTTACCCTAAATTATTAATATATGCCACATAATTTGTATTAATTTAATTTTGAATATAAATATGTTTTAATTTTATAATTGAATATAAAATTATTGTTTTTTAAGTAACGAAAACGATTTACTACGTAAATCAGGGGTTGAAGTATGTACTGTATTTTTCATATTTAAAGCTTTCAAACATTTTATTACTTCAAAGAAAAACGTCAAAATATTGAAGGAGTTAATCTCTCAAATTTAAAAATATGGTTGATAATGTTAAATTTTATTTTTATACAGTGCGTAAAAAAATACGATTCATTGAAAAATGCTGTCAGAGTGATATTTTTCTGCTAAGCTGAATTTTTATTTCTATGATTAAATATGAAAGATGACAAGGAGACTCGAATTGTCAACAAATTATTGATTTGCCGACAAATTGGTTTTTTTAACACTAAGAATACTTTTAGGGAGTTTTGATTTGTATCCAAGACTATTTAGAAAAGCAGTTCGTGTCCTCGTTTAATTTATAACATAACAATTACGTACATCTTTTATCCCTAATTACACAGTCATCGTAAATATTATGTTGATTGATTCTATTTAATTTTATTTGATTCAATAAGTTACTTTTTAAAGCTCAATTTATACACCCGCAATACTGCGCGTGATTAACAATAAAAATATTTATGAAATCCTCAAGATTTCAGGGCGTAGAAAAGATTGGAAACCGCTATTTTACATTAAACGATAATTATTTATGAACATAAACAACGACACGTTACAACACAATTATTACACATAACCACCAGTTACTCGCGTCAGTAATAACGTCACATTAAATAATAAAATTTAAATTATAATATATCAGCTCAATCGCATAATAACATACAATCAGTGCTGAATTTATGAACAGAACATCTGACAACTATAATTTCCCTGCATGTTACTAGATGTAAGGTTATTGAATAAGCGAATGTAGGTTAAGCACGCTCGAGGCTTCTTTTTAATCACCCCTAGTTTTCAACCCTCACTCCGATGAACGCACACACACACAACTCGCTCGAGTAAACGTTGGCATTATTTATGCATGTGTCGAAATGGCTGAATAAATATATCTCACGAATTATGCTTAGCCTTTTTCCCGGTCTTATAAATATCTAATTCATCTGTGACGTGGTATTTCCGAAAAGTATACAAAATGCGTTTCGGGAAAATATGTTTTTGTTTTAGCGATAGGCATTTGTGATGTAATGATACATATCTATAATATGTATTTCTTTCATACTTAAACATTGATATAAATAAAGAAAAATATACGAGGGAAAGCTATGTTTCGAATGTTGTTTTGATTCAGTCTGATTTGCCGAATTTTTTTGCCGTTACTCATTCCTCAAAATGTTTTGAAATAAGGACGATGCCCAAAGCCTCTACTATTTTTCAAAACTTGATTCGCCGATCATTTACTACAGTATTGTGAAACAAATCGACGCTTTTTTAGTGGTTCCACTGCGAGAAACACCTTCAATGGTTTTTCTACCATACATTAATTTAACTGCCCACTAATTGACTATTTAATAAGAATGACAATAAATAACACACCTCCAAGAGTCTTAGCTTCTGACGTACCGTCAATTCGTGCGGTACCCACTGTCTATTTTTTCACTTTTTCTTTCGCAGCAAGGTGGCGAGAAAGTAAATTCTAGGTCACACGCAAAAACTCGAGATACAACTGTTGTATATGAATTAGCTTCCACCATTGCTCTCAATTATTCTTCATTTATAATGATTCGGGTCTTCCTCGAGGCACATAATGCTAAAGCGAAAGTTTTCAAACCATATTGAAATAGTTCTCTGAATAGCAGACCCTTCTCCGAACATCCCATTGATATTTCTACCTGCTACCGCGTCCAAACATAAATTCGTATAAATAGTAGTTGCAATTATTTTGTAAATACCATTGTGATTACGATTTTCAAAAAGAGAATAACAAAAACAATTCTGTATTTAATGGAAATATGAATGTACAGTCCTTTATCAATTCTAAATAACATTGGATATTTTTTTTTGCTATAAGTGTCCGAGCTCACTGGTGCGACACGCATCATAACACAATGACATGGTTGTAATAAAGATACATACATTACATATGTCAACTAATCATCTGACATTGTAATGTTTTAACGTGACATGTAACTAAAAAAATCGATCATATACACAATACACGTGCACACATACAAACACAAAGCTCTATAACACAAGTGCTTTGATATTATTAGTACTAAAATCATTGTTTTGGCTATATTTTACTTTAATACACCATGGTGTTGATCCTGTATTTATACAAGCATTTATGGAAACATGCTCTTAAGAGCGCAGCTAGATTTTTGAATTTGTGATAGATAATTTTTAGCAAATCCTCTATTGTTGCCCAAGAACATTTTTGACCATTTCAGGGGTATAATATATGATTAGTGTTACGCTAATTGTGTGATATTTTTTGCTGTTTTTGATTAAATATTATATGATATTTTAAAAGAGATTTAAAACATTGCGTTTTTTATAGTTCTGAAACTTAATTTAGTATGCATACCTGGTGAATGGAATCGAGTTTTATATTGCTTCAGCAATAAGCGAGTCTTTAGTATTCCCTGTATTTTCGGTTTTGTTGCGGATTAGTAGGCCTTCAATTATATTTATTAAACATAATCAACCCAGATTTTTATGTAATTTTTTTTTTAAGATATTTTGTTGTTTAATATAAATGCGTAAATACTAAATTAACTATTTATAGTTAAGGGACAACTCACACCTTTCTGAGAATCCGTCCATACAGCCTCTGAAGAGACGTACTACATAAATTAAGATCCAGCACGAAATACCGTGGTGTAAGTTGATAATTAACACCTGAAGATTCGAATCCCTTGTATGAGCTCCAATGAATTTTATTAGATTTCTATTATGTCAGAGATAGATCGCAATTAGTGGTTATTATAATTTATATTCCGATCGATTTTCCGTATCTCACGGATAAATATCATGATAATTAATTGAAATCAAGTTAGATTCTGCATATGCTTGTAATATATGCTATTTTTTGAGTTTAAAAATATCCATAAAATACAGGCTTGGAACAACTGCCTTTGAAAATGTTTTTGTGTATGCAATAATGTAAATGATATATTTTATTTATCGTTTATCATCAAAGCGTATGTATAAAACAAAACATGAATTTATCACAATCGCTGTGTAATATTTTATACGAACTGTACAAACTTCCATTCATGCTCGCTTTGTAATATTTGTGGATTTTCATCAGTGACGTAATATATTAAAATCCATCATATTCGAGCTTGTTTTTTTCAGTGTCGAATCACGCACTCATACATTATACACATCCATCATACGTTCGGTTGACATTTAACTGTTTGTTTTAATTGCATGCACATTAAACCTTTGATATTCGTATATAAAACTTAATAAAATTTCGACTAGTTTTCGACATCGATTAGCCACTATTTCATTTATCGCACTTTCGTGTGTGATGTAATATTTTATTACGTGTGCCATACCCATTTATAAATCTTTATCTTGACGAGTTTTTACTGCAGATTCGTCGCGATTAGGTTATTGATCGTGCTCTAGTTTTTTTTATTGTGTATATATATTCAATGTATATATATACATATATATTCACGTTCATGAAACGCCTTACAAATTAATTTAATTATATTGTATTTATACAGAGCACATTTGAAGGCAGATTAATGAAACTCTACGTGCTTAAAGCACGTGCGGAATTGAAACAATCTGAAAGCTTAAGACTCTCACCTACGAAAGCACGCTCCAATGCATGCTTAATGTTTGTTATATACTCGTATTTTATACACCTCCCTCGCTATAATGTATCACGGGTAAAAGTCATCAGTTTCTCCCCGCGGCACATTCCGTTATATAGGGTGACTCAAAAAATGATATTTCAAATGTCGATATCTCGTAAATTTGATCTAATAAAAACACAAAGTGAATTACTTATAAGCGCGTTCATTTAATTTTTGGTGTCAACATCTCCGTGAAACAATAATAAAAAAGTTAATTATAACGAGAAATAAATAAAAATATTTATTCAGAATTTATCTATTTTTTAATTTTGTAGAACGTTTGCTACCCACTGTTAGTGTATCATAACCATACAAATAATGTTGTATGAAAGTGTTTTGGTTTATATATTTTGAGAATTAGGGGATGTCCAACGTTAGTTTCAGTCCTCGATCCTCCAAATAATGTAGATGCTTAGGGGTGGAACCAAACTCTTTATTACTGTTTAATGTTCTCACCTTCGTGCTAGGGTTTTTTAATTTTAAACAAAGTATTTTGGTATATATTATTGTGCGAAAATTTCAATTCCGTTCACGTACAGTTATTATATTCAAGGTTTTTTACACGTGATCTTTCCATAACTGCGTCTGAATGATCCGGTCGTCTCTAAAGTGAATTGAGCATTGGATTCTTGGCGAAGAGATGTACCAGGGCTTAACGTCAAGTGGTTGCTTTTGCGATCTTCTCCGTCTGAAATTGCCCTGCGTCCTCTTGGTTTCGAGTTTGTATAAACTCAAAAGTTTGAAAGCTGGATTTTTTTGAAAGTTTTTTTCTGTAGTTTCTAAATATATATATACACATAGCCCCTTCAGAAGAAGATTTAGGGTCGTCTATTTTTTCTGAAACATTCGATTACGACGAACTGGGGTATGATATTTGTTATTGTCCGTCTACTTTATAATTAGAATTTCGTTGGCCGTTGCGTAGCTTTGAAACAGATTTGTGGTTCTAGCAGTATACGAATAGCTGTCGAAATCGCATCGCAAGTGTTGTTCTTTGGCAAAGCGGTTCATGAACGGCACTTATAACAAAGGCACTTGCAGAAGGTTTCACATCACCATTAAGTGGATGTTTTGGTTTATGATACCTTTTTACTGCGTAAGATGGTTTGATAAAAACTTTTAGACCTGCTTTAAAAATTGCATCGTTTGAATTTACTTTGTTAAGCCAGCTGTCGCCGATGTATAATTAGCAACGTCGTCATTCTATGAAATGCGTATTTTGTAGGCGCTGTGTTTGGTACCTGTTTGGTGGAGATATTTGGCGCTGACCTTTTTATTTTTTACAAATAAGAATCAACATTTTTACTTTTACGGATATATTTTCATTCATAGAATCTCTTATACCTAAATGCAATACATTTTACGGCGTAGAAGCTTATAATATTTTATCCCACAAACTTCCTATGTTAAGGGACGCGTTCTTACATCTTAAATTATTAGGTTAGGTGAAGCGACGGTGTCTTTGATAAATATATATTTTCTTTGTCATTACGATTATATAAAAAAACAGACTTAACTTTTTTGCACTTTTTATAATCGAGTCGATATATTGTTATACATACGAAATCGCACTATGTATTGTCAATTAAACAGTATATCGTCAAGATGTGTGTTATACAACCCATAGCATAACTACATTTTTGATAATATAAAATCAAAACGTGCCTCTGATAAAAAACTCGGTTTCGTTTGAAAAATCTAAAATATTTACGAAATAAACTTCAAACGATTTAATATACTGTCTCGTTCTTCCACATTTGCCCCGATTACTTGGTACTTCCCTATTGAAGTAACATTCGTTTTTTGAACCACCAACATGTATGTGAGACTTAGCAGTTGAATAATGTCGCTTTCGCGAGTTGAACGGCATTTGATACGTAATAGGCAAAAAACAACACGATCGTGTAAACTCTGAATGTATGTAACTTTTTCACTACACACAAAACATTACGCTTTGTTTGTGACGCCATGACGGGGAAGATATACATTACGAAAAGAAAATAAATTCAGTTTCCTGTCTTCAATCAAGCCGAGCTTTTATTCCCCCTTGACGTAAATGAGTTCGTAAAATACGTAAATGTGCGCTCCTCGGTCGATTCTACGTTTCTCACGCAAGAATTCTCCGGATTACTATTTGTATTTTTAATTCAACCTGTTTTTCAAGTTAGAACGGGCACATCTTAAGGCTCGAGTTTGGAGAATTTATTACCTGTTATTTTAAAAGATTGATTGATTTTTAACATTTTATTTAATAATACAATATTTAAATTAAATGCTTGTTAGAGGAGATGAAAAACTGCGGGAGGTATTCTATATTAAGTAGTAACCCTTGACATTTCGCCCCTCGCATCTTTCAGAAGTACGCTTTAATAATTCAGAGCTCGCGAATGATTCATTCAATGTGAACGAATGTTGTGAAAAAGTTATTCGGATGGCTTAGTTCATTCTTGAAAATGTATCTACTTTACTTCTGAATGGAGATACAATACAGTGAATGTATTTCAGTATTCGACCTTAAATATATATGCATGTATAAAAATAAAATACAATGATATGCTTAGCCGTGAGTTCATTTACTTATGTTCTCTTACTGACGTATTTCTATATTCCATAAATTCTGATACCGTTCATCATTAATAACATTTTCACAAAATACATCTAACATAAATCACGTACGATGTAGCGTGCTGAATGGATCACATGTATACATGTGAAATTTTATGAAGAATCAATATGTATAACCAAATGGGTTTTTATCTGTCGCATTGAATGCATATATGTATGTATATACATATGTCTGTAGTAAATTTTAGTATATTTATATAAACTTTAAACAATAAATTTGTACCGGGCAAGATAACATAGTATACATTAAGTTTTGTATTCATACATTCTATTCTGTTAGTTGGAAAACGTAGTATTCTGGTGAAATTCTGAAATGTCATACGAGAAAGCATATTCGACATTGTTTACTTTATGACTTTTGCTAAGTTGTATAGTAAACCAAACGCGCCTGTGTCAGATTTACGTTACATATTTGTGAGCATAAAGGTTTAGTTTTAACTTAATATGACTCCTGTTTAATTTTTTGATTTTTTTTTGTATTTGATAATAATCTTTATTATTTTTATATTATATATTATTTTATCCATGGACACGAATTTATTTCTATTAATTTATATGTTTTATTTTATATTCGCTAGTAAAACAACAATGCATTGTATGTATATTTTTTTCATTTGAAATACCTTTGTCCATCTAAGCCCATATTTACTTAGGCCCTTTGTGTAGTTTACTTGGTATCACATGATACGGTCCAGTTTAAGACTGTTTGGCAAAGGGCGAAAATAATTTTGTCCCCAGTGAGATCTCTCAGAGTAAACATCCACAAAAAATAAACGAAGTGCGTTTATTTCGCTCAGGTAGTTTTATAACATGTACATGTACAAACTTTATTTATGTTCCAAAATAAGCAATAAAGGCTAAATTACAAATGGAATATTGTAATTAATAATAGCCAAATAAAATATATTATGGAATAATTAAATATACTTTTATAAAATATTTTAGACAATAGAAGAGAAAATGATCAGTAGCATTTTAAAATACATGAAAATATAGTACAACGTAATATCTTTAAAACATACCTTATTTATTTATTACTTAGCCTAGTCGTCATTCATTGCAATACATTTGATGAGCCTTGAAAAGACTTTTTTGATTCCAACTTCATATATGTGAGATCTGGCCGTCAAGGTAAATTCGATCGATTTTTCGAATCCGGTTGATCGCAAAACAACGAATCAAAATATTCACATTTGTTAATTGTTTTTTTTTATAAATCTAAATTATTACCAAAGAATGTTTTTATAGGTATTAAAAAATATATATGAATATATGTACCTGTAATTCTTTTTGATAAAATGCAAAACAAAATTATTTTTTTTCAAATTTTTTAATAGTTTCATAAAAAAATTTGATAATTTAACTCTAAAAATTAAAATTACTAGTACTTTACTATGTTATAGTTCTTTTAAAGCCTGATCTTTAAATAAAGATTTTTGAAAGTATGTTTGCATTGAAAAATAATAAAATTTAAGGCGATGCTTGAAATATTTAAATGTATATTAATTAATATAGACGAAACTTTGAACTTATCTAATCTAATATATTTTTACTGATAAATTAAAATTTGAGTGTCGACTTGCTCTTTTTCGTGCGCCAAACCTCCGACAGCTGGATAAGAGCCGAGGGAGAGCAATTAACAAAATGAAATCCTTTCAGTAGGGAAAATCGCAAACAGTATCGAGAAGCAATTAATTATCTAAAGGCTACTAAGTTAGCTCGACCGCGATTTCAAAACTTAGCAATCTGAAAAATTATAATATCCAAGATACGACTGGCTGGGGATCTAAATCAAAATTGAAGAGCTCTCCAGCGCAACCGGGGAATGATTAAAGAGGCTTAAGTCGACGTTAAACTCTGTATATTAAATTAACGATAACACGACGAGCTAGCTGGCTGTTGTATATTATATAGATAAATAGTATAATATTGTAATATAACGCGCACCGACGCGCATATTTATACCTCCTCTGGGATCTGCAGATGGTGAGCAACGCGCGCGTTGTAATATGCAATAATTTAAAATATGCTTTGGCGGTCGGTGTAAACAAAGTTTGCAACGGGAAAATGAGACACAAATGCACTTTCGACACAACTAACGCGACAAAAATGATCAAAAGTGTAAAATAATGCTGAAAATGCATGTTTAAGAGGGGTGTAAATTATAAGCATTTGTGGAACTAAGCTTTAACTTAAAACGTGCATTAGAAACAATATACAGATGTAAACTAAATAATAATTAAAAAAATATTGACCTATTGTTTTTAAAATTTCATTAAGTTTATTCATTGGCGTTAGGTTTACGTTTGTACATCAAATAGTTTGTATGTCAAATTGAGTTCCGCGATATGTTTTTTAAATTTAAATAAAGTCCTAATGAATTTTCATCCAAATCAGTTTTTTTGTTTACTTTAAGGAGGTGGAGACAAGGGTTGTCTGCGTGTTTTCTCTTGGCTTATTTTAATTTTCCATTTAATAAAATGATAATTCAGATTTTGTCAAGATGTTAGTAACTTAATTGCAATTGGTTTTAATACTAGTTATGACGGTTGTATCGTTAGAGTACATTGATAAGTCAGTATATTTTAAAATTGGAATGACTCAAGTATATATAATGAAAAGGAACTGCTCAAACAAACTACCCTGCGGGACTCCAGCGGTATTGAGAGTTCACTATTTAGCGAAAAAACATATCTTGGACCAATCAAGTATGAGCGTATTATGCGTGTAAGAAAATTAATGGTATTATATTTAAATATTTTATCATGGCACACTGTATCAAATACTTTTTCTATGTCTAGCATTAAAATTTATGTGCTTTTTTCACATTAAAATGAAAATATGCTTGGTTATCCTGTTACTGTTGTTAGTCATTGAATGGCTTTTATAGCTTATAATATTTTTAATTCAATGAATTTTGTAAATATTGAAATTCATTAAAATTAATTAAGTTATCTAATCTCTTTAATTTAGTTTTTTTTATATAATTTTAACTGATTTCTAAATTTTACAAAAAGCAGAAGCTAAAAATGGCTGCCGCATTTATAACATGGAGCAACGCTCTGTAATTATTTTCTGCGTAGTAAATCAGAGAATATCTATGAAATTCAGTAATATTATGTTTACCTTTTGTGTTGAAAACATTGCGGTATAATACATTTATAAGGCTTTGTTTTGATTCATATGAATTTTATCTGCGAGTGTTTTTATACATTTTATTTTGCTACACATGCACTTATCATTTTTAGATTTATTAAAAAAAAATTATTATACATTTTTTTAACCGTTTTAATAAGATTAAAAGTCCATGCTGTGAAACACCCTTTTAATTAAATTATGCAACGTTGACGTATGTGCGTCATGCGCATGTTTACAGTATACATGTAAAATTCATACCATGTACATATTTATACACTTGATTAACACGTTCTATGAAAGACACCTTTTAATTTATTTTTTTCTATCTACACACATTAAAATATAAACTTAAACTGAAATTAACAAATATTAATACAAGCTGTAAAGTATTAAAAACATTATTTTCTGTGACCTATGTCTCGTGACTTTTAATCTGCATATGATCCTGTTATTTAAAAGCAGATACATATACATATGTATATGTACGTGTATTTATTTTATAGTAATTAATGTATTTTGCAGTTCCTAGACCATTGTCTTTTATCTGCTTATTTTTTTTAATTAACGTGAGATATATTACTGTTTTTGTTTTAGACGGAATTTATCACGGTATTTAGCTTTAGGAGATGAAAGGGCTTGCGTATCGCGCCTTTTTTCTCTCCGGTCTTGCTGACGTTTTGACCTAAAATGTCGGGATCATTTTTTTTTGTTAATGCAATATCGCAACTTATTTACAATTATATTTAATAAATAAACCAGAATCGAACATAGAACCTCTCTAAATATGTCAGGAGCGTCTATCCATTGTGCTATTGTTAGCTCAAAATAAAATTTACGATCAACACAGAATCACAATCTGTATTTTTGAGGCGCAAACGAGCCGTTATGAATTATGCTTACGATAATGAGTGGTCGGAGCGTTCGCGATCCATCAGTGTCGTCTTTATTAAATCGCGGTGAATTTTTGCAGTTTAAACCGTGAGCGTGAATACAGTAGATGGTGAGAATGGGAGAGGGGTGTCCATTTGAGGCAGGGGGACACCCGCAGGGAGCGATTCGACGCCCTCGCTTTTGATGGCCGGCGCTACAGTCCGCCGAGCGTATAAATCCGTGGCTACCTATGTACCGGTTGGTGCTGGACCATCAATCTCTGACTGTAAATTGCCAACCTGGAATTTGCACCGTCGACGGTTTCGTCTTTTGTGTGTAATTATTATGGTAATCGCGACGGTCGTGTGTTCGTTTGGAATCGAGTTTCAATACCATTTGTGGCAGCGAATTGGTTATTTGTACGTAGGTTTTATTTATTTTCTAAAGCAGTTTGTTGTGGATGCTTGTAGTGAAAATCTTATAAATAACAATTCGCGCTCTATTCGTAGTGTCTTCGAATCTGTTTGAAATCTCAGCGATGCAAATTTTTCAGATATCTATGCAAAAGGCGATACGGATCATATCCGTATTTAACGGATCATATCCTTCTAGTGCTCTAATGCTTTTTACTTGGAGCGTTAAGAATTGCAAATAATTGTATTTTTGGTGGAATGTGTATTTTATAAAGCACTTTTTTAAGTTGCTAAGGGTTGGTGCTCACAATCCGTCGAAACTCAATAGTTCGATTGTGTCTCTTATTCCGATGGTGAGACACCAGTGCTCGAGAGGTCTTATTTAACACGAGTCATCTAGATTCTCGCCAGACAAAGATGTTTTCTGCGATTACTATGAAGAGCTAGTTGGACTTGAACTTTGTAAGAAGTTGCACATATTTGCTACCATTTTTCAAAAATATATCTATACATGTATTTAATAGGAATGTAGTAATAATTGCTTTATTAATGTGTTGGAATATGTATACAAGCATTTATGAAGTATTAGGGTAATCTTTAGTTAGATTTTAAATATATAAATTAGTTTATCCACACACACTCAATTATCATGTATTAATTTACCTGTCTGGAAAGCTGATATTTATAAATATAATTTATCTTTTTAATATTTTTTTAGCGCAGAAAAGTAAAAGTTCTTATTAACAGATACAAACTAATATTATGTATATATTTTATTATTTATAATTTTTAAAAGCATCTATACAAATATTATTTTTTCTTTGTGTTTCTCGAAAAATGAGAATTTCTCGAAAAATCAGAATTCTTATTTTCACTTTTCTCAAACTGAAATCAAAGTCAGTAAATTAGTGAGTTATATTTTACTAACTATACTTTATTATTACAGCTAACATATAACATATGCCGTTGTACGAACTAGTTTAATTTCAAATATATTCTGAGTAATGGACAATTTTATTAATTTGTCGTAACATAAAAATACAGAATGTATTAATCTTAGCTGTGGGTTGATAATAGTGTAAGCACTCTATTTTAATCTAATATCTAATAATAGTTTAAGCATATTATTTAAATGTAATTAATATAGGCGGCTTTTATATAAAATCAATCTCAGCGAGTGATTTCTCAACTATCGATTTAGGCTATTTTTGTGGTATAACTTGAATGTCAAATGTCAAAGACAGCAATTTTGCCAGAGAGCTTTGAGTAAATCAGAACATTTTCAACCAAATTAATTATTTTTTTTAATTTACCATGGAAATTTTATGAACTGATATTACAATTTTTGTGTATCTACTATACGGTAGCTCTTAAATAATTACTCTACATGATTTATTTATTAAAAATAACGATTTTACGAGAACACCATAAAACAATAAACCATACATTATCGCTATCATTCGCTCCATACAGTTTTCGTAATTCGTAGTTTGCTGTATACGATTTTTACAGCCTGATGCATCCGACAATTAAAGCAAATGAAAGCAGACACAATTTGTCGCGTCGGTGTAATTGCCGAGTCCTGTGCGAGAGATAGCAAACAGCACTGTATCCTGCCAGGAGAGAGGAATATTTGAGGAATTTCATCCGTGCGAAAAAGCGTTTAGCTCGTCGCCACTTTATCTCTCTTTCTCTTCTGCCGGCGTTGAGAGATAAATTTGCGGCACTGTCTTGAGTTAAATTGAATGTAAGAAGAATTTGTATTCATGCAGTCGCACTTGAGTTTTAATATCCGCGTTTTGAACGTGCGAAATCTACTGTTGTTTTGTGAAAATCTCCATTCTCTCTCTCTCGTAAGCGGGGCCGTTCTTAACCTATTTGCGCCGCGACCCAAATTACTGTAATGGATTTAGACTCGTTGACTGTGTAGTTGAAAAATTGTGATTTGAAAAATATAAAGCATGCATAATATAAACATGATAAAAGTGGAAGAACATATATTTTATGAATTATTAATAAATGCAAAGGTTACATATATTATACAATAGTGTAAAGAACGCTTTATATAAATTTGATACGATGCTAAATATCTGATTGAAAGCTACAACGAAAAGGTCATGGAACAAGCTCGATTTACACATGTGTAATATTATGAAGTTACGTTTAAAATAGGCTGAAAACACGCATTATCTAAATAATATTTTTAATCGATACATAATTTACTTATTATGGCGCCATTTAGCTATATACATAAATATATATTTGCTATTTTAATTAAAGGTCACCTACTTTTATAAAATATAAATCGTTCCAATCGATGAATGTTGTTATGAAATAAACATATGACGAAGGATATCTACAAATAAGTAGTCTTTAAGACTGGAGTACCTCAACTTTTTTTAACTTTCGAGCTCTCGAATTTTTATCGATTTTATTGTTTATTTAATTTTCCAAATTACATAAAAAGGTATGTGTATATATTTACAATACGAATATTTATTGCAATTAGCTCTGTGAAACTTCAATGTTGTTTCAAATCTTGAGTTAACCCACGATTCGAAGGTGATTGGAACAAATCAGACAATCAAAGCGAAATCTTTTTGATTTTTGCTTTTTTTATGGACTTTGATAGTCGTCTTTGTCGATTTGGTGTGGAATCTACTGGTGACGAGCTCAAAGCTCACTTATTTTGTAAATTTGTGTCAGATATTTTACGTTGTTTTTTTTATAATAATGTTATTTACATAATATATAGCTATCTGAAAAAGTAAATTCTCAAACGGTGAAATATTTCAAAACATAATCGCAACGCATGGAATAAATCTTGACTGCTAAAACAAACAAGATCGGAGTTATATTTAAGATGCGATAAAAGCGGGCGAAAGAAATTTTGAAGTTCAACAATTTCACGGAAAACATTTCGGAATAAAGGTCAACATTGAAAGGTCTTTCGCAATGTACACAAAAATATACGACTTTTTGACTTAAATAGCGCATGTATAAATAAGCTTTTTAGTGAATCGAAAATATACAAAATATTCACAAAACTCAAACTTTTAATTAATTAACTAGATTAATGTCTCCTTTTCATTCGTGTCAGAGTCGCTGCTTTAGTGTTGAACCGTATTTTTTTTTAAAAATTTACACTCGAGCGACTTTTGACACGTTGAACTAAAGAGCGATCGAGTCGAAATGCACAAAATTGCATTCGCCCTATCCTACGCTCAGCAAAATAGAAAACTTTCGCACAACAATGGCGAAAGCTCGACGGCCGTTCGGAAACCATCAATCGACACACAATAGACTTCTGAAACGTTGCGCCATTTCGTTATTCACTTAACCGATGCGAAACTTTTCACCATACGACTCCTTTGGGATGGGTATGTGAACTTTGACGCGTTAACCTTTTGCACTCGTAAACCGCGTGCTACGAGCGTTGCATCATAACTTTGAACGTTTTCCGGAAAAGTTTGTTTATGTGCAACGGGGTTATTTATATTTTATCGGGATACTTTTTAGTGCAATGTTGACTACTTTTAAAATATGAAATATAGAATAAGTTTATTGGTTGGATTATTTACTTTACTAGGGTTGTATTATATACGTACATTTAGAAATTTCATCTTTATTAAAAAAAGTGTACAAATTCTATCATCTTAGGAATGAAAATCATTCATTGAAAATGGTTCATTTAAATCATTTAAGTCATAGGACAGTTTTAAATCTAAAAGTTAAAAACTTCACCCCTGGAATTATTTCTTTTTCGCACCCCAAGAGGTGTACGCATCCCGGGTTAAGAAATACTGGACTATAAACTCTATGCTAGATTATAGTAGAATGTGTATTACTTTAAAATATTGGGTGTATTAAGTGTGCTTTGTGTAATTTCCCGATCTCTCATCAACGTTCGATTGTTTGAGTCGCAAATAATATGTGTTATTATACACTTGATTCAAAAATAGCTCTCGTATATCATATTAAGACAATAATTGAATAATGAATATATAAATTAATAACTCAATATCTAATTCATTATATTATAGCAATTCACATATACATATTTATATTTGACTTCAAATTTATTTATAGTTTTACAGTCAAATTAAATATACTTACCTACTTTATCATAACACGTCGAAACATATTAGAGATTACTCAAATGCATATATCTTAAAATAGACGTCTTTACCGAGTGAGTATAGACGTCAAACTAATCATCAATTTAACTTTTGACAGAAACACTCAACGACCAAACAACTGCATGTAATTCTTGATAATATATCAAAAGATCTAGAGTCTGTCAGAATTTTTGTCTCATTTGGCGGGTGTTATTCGTTTTTTCATTGATGAGTTATCTCTTATCTCGCCACCGAGATCATTTGAAATCTTTTTTCAATCTCTGATGTTGGATGTTAAAATTGGTATTATTATATGAATCTCACATAATACTATACTTCATAGCCATTGCGCACACTCCACATAATCTGATCGAATTACCGCACGCAATTTAAGCGGCGTCGGGGCGCAAATTTATATGTGCTTTATTGAAAAATATCTCGGGCAATTAAGCGGGCTGGGCCGATTTTCTCATTTCGTGCCCGTCATTTAACGGCTGGACGCGCGCCCCGAGAGTTAATTGTAGCACCCCTATTGGCGGGACAAACGGCCCAGGTGGGACTGGGAGGTAATGGAGGTCACTCGAAAGTTATACGCCGAAAGCTCGCCAATTTAGCTGTTCGCTTTCAGTCAAAAGCAACAGTTACAATGCGACTACTATGTAACGGCGATTTAATTGGTCATGTAAACTTTTCGCGATTTGAGAAAATGCGAATTCAATTTTACTACTAAATATTTTTCAGAAAAAAACTGTACGCGCGATTATGTAATCGCTTCGACGATGGTCATGTTTGTTTGAATCGTTTGTCAGTTATGTAGATGTGTGTATGATTAATGTTTCTTTAATTGGTAAATAATAATTCATACGTTCATTTTATTATTTATAAATAAATATTTATTATATATACAATAAGAATGTTATTTTCGTTAAAACAACAATCTCAAACTTTAGCCACGATAATTAATTTCACTGTTGATAGATAATTTATTTGCAAACTATTTGGAGCGAATAGTTTATTTGTTATATAAACAAACATCTCAGTTTAATAAACACTTTGAAAACGAATTAAGAAGTTCTGCTTCTAACAAACTTGTTGAATTGCTTAATTAAAAATATATATATATACTATATAATCCTTTTTTTGTTTGTTTCAGGTATTTATCACCATTTCTGATTTTCGTGACGGTAATTATTAACAAAATTTTAATAATTATTACTGTAAAACTTGTACGTAATGTAATACTTTGATCAACAATTTCCGATATTCAACATTACGTTTACTGAGAAGTACTCCTTCAAATTTGATTCACTACCTCGTCGTTCCATACAATTTCTTTGAAATTCCATTTTGCTATCTATATATTTGGATAATCCTAATTTTATCATTTATCATTTATATTTCGTACTTTATCGCATATAATAAAATACTATTAATAAAAATGTATTGTAATACAATATGATATTAATAGATTATATAATTTCGTAGCGTACAAAAAATTGTAAAGCTTAATTTTACAATTTTCAAAATAAAAATAGTTAAATATCCTTCGACCCCGTAATAAATAACTGGTTTGAAAGGAGCATTACATCATTGTTATATTAGTGAAAGGACCAACAATAACCTTTGTTTCACAAATATGCATTGAAG
Source organism: Plectrocnemia conspersa (assembly GCF_051122295.1). NCBI lineage: Eukaryota > Metazoa > Arthropoda > Insecta > Trichoptera > Polycentropodidae > Plectrocnemia > Plectrocnemia conspersa. The sequence continues at coordinate 15,073,561 of NW_028277174.1, read as the reverse complement.
AAGGTAACACAAAGCGATAAGAAATGCGTTTTTTTAATTAACCATTTAATTGAGCAAAGATACAAATACAGGAGTTACCATCTTAAATGCGATTGTCCGAAAAAAAAAACATTATTGACCACATAAACTAGAAAGTTTGGTATTTAATTCAAGTTGGAACATTTCGATAGCTCATTTTTCAAAGGTTAATTGGTTTTTACAATCATTTTTCTTACCCCCTCTAAAAACATTAGCATAGATTTTTACTCTTTTTTATAAAGAAAAACCTAAAAAGCTCTGCAATTTTTATTATCAAGTATGCTAAGACTTCAAACTGTTATTGTTTATTGTTTTTTTTTGCAGTAAATTGCGAACCTCCAATGACATAGACTTTTTTCTATTCTTCCGTGTTATGCCATGGCTTCCAAAATCTAATATTTTACTTCATTCATTGGTATTAAATTATCTTGGAATATAGCAATAAATAAATGTATTATAAAAGTACTGTAATTATTAAAGTGAAATTAAAGAATTATATGGGATCGCAATTCCAAATATACGTCTAAAATTAGGTTATAGTGAAAGCCATTTGGTTTTACTATAGTGCTGTTTTTGTTTTGTTACTCTTGTAATTTTTAATTGAATATCATATTATTTTTGTAAACGTGCTATTTTATTATAATTAAAAACAATTTTGGTAACCCATAGTTAAAACAGTAATGAAAGGAATATGTTTTAGATCTGTAAGAGATTTTTACTGTTGCGTGTGATGCAAAAACATTATTCAGAAGTTCATATACAGTCTAAAAATCTTTGAGTCTTTAAAAAAAATATGGAGCAGTCATGTGATTTAAATGAGTGGCTATGTACAATAGTATGGTATTAAAATTAACGTTTAGCAGCTCTTTTTTGATATTTTATTATTCAATTAGATAAGTGTTTTTAAAACAGTTTAGATATTTGCTGTTGTTTATAGTTTTTTTATGATGCTTCATAGTTGAAATTTTATCTTTAATTGTTGAGTACTTTTCTATTAAACGATTACTAAAATAAAAAGAAAAGATGGAATCAATATCAGGCTCCATAAATGCATTGTTATGCCAATCTGTAATTTGTTAAAAAAATAATAAAGCGGTGTTCTAAAGACATTACAATTCAATCCCAAAAAAATATATTTTATAAATATGTTTTGAATTTTTTGTATTTCTTCTCTGAATATCTCTCGTAATTTTTATCGTCAACATGTAATTATTTGCTGTATCATATCCTCGTATCGCAGAGAGAAGCACGTTCATTCACCGAGACTAGTGTCTCAGAGTCCATTCCGCAAGGACGAATATCCGAGAACCACACCCTTCAAATTGCTTCTTCGACCCTTCCGGCCCTTTGCGTAGGTCTGCGGTTAAGGGCTACGCAATTTTATTGGCTAATTAATTTTGATGATGTAGCGAGATCAGGTGTTCCATAATGATGGGCTCCGGGTGTAACGTAAACCGCCCTCCGCATCGTGATTAATAATGATAGACGTGTGCAAATTACACCCGGTGCTCACTTCTTGGAAATTAGCAAATTCATCGTAAAATAATTATTTTTATTTTCGAAAGCTCTAATTAAATTTTCGCGTTTGTCGAAGAAAATATACAGTTACACTAGGTGCCCAGACGTTCTGAATTACGCGGGACAGTCCTGGACTATCAAAATGTAACGGATTTAGTAAGGCATTTATTTGTTCCACTTCTGCGTGTAAGTCTTTGTTCACAATTATTGAGTTGATTAAAAATAATTAAATTAATATACTAGCATATCGATCTGCATTCGAGTAGGAATGATAAAGCTCTCAATTTTTTTTTATGTATTCATAATTTCAAATTAGCTTTCAATGTGACTGCTGTTTAAGTTGTTAAAAATGTCGCCCTGTAATTATTGGGTCAGAATTTTGATTCATTTCGACTAGTAATTATATAAAATGGTCAATAATTATGAAAAGGCCAATATTTTTTATTTAATAAAATTGTTAAGTATATTTAGACAGATGGTTGGTATTTTAAGAATACAATTTAATATTATATAAAATATTGTATTCAAAAAGCACATTTATATATATTAGTATATATGTAGGCAATAGAAAAATAAGTATACTTAAGTACTGCCGCTACATCAGGAAACTAAATATAGCTTTACTTACCGTTTGTCAAATAGTTATGATTATCTGTTAGTTCAAGTATAATACCTGCTTGTTTTAAATGGACGAATAAAAATTCTATATCAATACGTGTGTGTGTGTAGCATGCTAGATAATTTAATTTTGTAATGCAGTTTGACGATTACGGATTAGTTTTGACTTCAACATTTTAATTCACAAATTGAAACTTAAAAAATCTGGTTATCTTACAGCTTACACCAAAGATCTTGTTATGGGATACAAAAGCTCGCTATTCTATCGGATGTTCGAGTATAAGTCTTAATAATTATTTATTGTGTAATTCGCCCGCTTCAGATCGTTTCAGATTCGTTGATATGCAATTCTACGTCTTATTTACGCAATGTGATATATTAAGCCTCTGGATCGCGATAGTGGACGCTATTACAGTTCATATTTCCCTTATGAGGTTACCAGCTAAAAAGGGTCATTCTAACCCATTTACGAACCCTATGCAAAAGTGGGCTATAAGCCGAGAAAAACGGTTCTGCCTAGATAAGAACAAAATGGACATTTTTTTACTATGACTATGCGTGCGAGGGTCGTTTGAAAAGTTTCGCGAACAGTATAAATCATACGAGTTAGCCTAGCAATTTTAGGTTTGCGCAGTAATTAAGATTTTTTATAATAATACTCATGTGTGCTGGGTTAATTATAATAGTCGAAATTGTTGATTTAAATCTTGGCAATATCCGTTCAAATCGTATTATGGTTTTGCTACATATATACTTGTATTACTCGACCGTACGATTTGTTTACTATGATTAATAAGTTTTGAAGCTTTTTTCTATAAATAATTGAAAAGAATTCACCGATTTCCATATAATATGGAATAGAATTTTAGAGATTTTTGATTGGCTCTTTAATTAACTTAATATTAATATATATACTACTTCTTTCATTGTTTATTTATTTATTCAAATATGACCATCATAACCTTACAGGTTACACCCAATGCGCCAGTATTATCTAAAATGAAACATAAAATATTAAATTACAATCTAAAAAATATTATATGATACAATACTATAATTATACAAAATAATTCAAGCAAGCTCCTCATAGATGATACCTAACAGATAAACGTATATTGTCAGCGTATTAATTATTTGGATGGCTACTGCTATAGACAAATTGGCAAGTGTGGATGTTCTCTCCGAATCTGGCACAAAAAGCCGCCTTTTAAGCATTGCTCGTTCAGAACCCAAAGCTGGAAATTTTCTAAAATTGGAAATTTGTCCAAAGCTACCTTCATTTAATTAAATAAATGTTTTGCAATATTCATATTTTAGCAAGAGCTAAACAGAGAATAATAGTAGAGGTGTCTCAGAAATATTTTCTGGATTTTCTAAATCATGTGATAAAATTTGGCGTCGGATGGGCTCCAAATTAAGGGTTAACGTATTATAAACTGCGTGAATCACTGATCCGAGCATCTTAGACGTGTCACAGATATTAAAATGTAGAGAGAATTTATATTTTCTGTGTAACATAATTCCAAGCCAAAGCAATAAGAAAAATCCACTCGCAATAAATCCAGACAATGGCACAACTTGGCATTTTCCAATGCTGAAAAGTAAACGATTGTCAGCAGCCAGATTGGTATGCAAAAACAATGAGACGGAAATCGTTCATCCACATTCATCCAAGTCATTGGTATTCAAAAATATCGCTTATGTATGAATAAAAGGAACAAGAGCAATTCTTGGTTAAAACCCTGTGGAGCTTCAGAAGGGGTGAAATACTCTTTTGACATGTAGCTACTATAATTCACAAAGCGATTATTCAAATTACTTTTAAATAAATAAACTAGGATATCAGTAAATCCAAGGTTCGAGAGTTTTTGCAGCAAAATTAAATGGAAATCAAAGGCTATTTAACAATCCATAAAGATTGTATCTACTTAAATGCCAGTATCAATGGAGTCACATTTGTCGAGAAATATAAAATATTAAAATTTAATGAAATTGGATGAAAACCATGCTGTTGGTCGATCTATATTTATTGACAGTGATTGTAAATATATTTGTTTTCTCATTAATAAGGAACGTCAACAACAATTTCAACTTTGATAGATTTTTTTAGCATTTCTAAGAGTGGTAATTTTGTAGTACTTTTTGTTTGCGTTTTTAATTAAAGTCTGTAAATCAGAGACACCTATTTTATTAATTATAATTGTAGCATAATAAATATAATATAATATAATTGTTATAGCTTACAATCAATAGATGTTACTATGCACAACCTATTTTTAAAATTATTTAAAAATACTAATTCGAACCTATGTAGTTTTAGACCACTAATCTGTCGTTTTATTCTTTGTTTTAAAGATTTTTTTCTCAATATTCTCCATTTATGGTTTGAAATATATCTAGCCATTTTACTTTGTTTAAAATTTTGAATTTTTCAAAATCTTATTTATCTAAGCGAATGTAAAAAGGAAATATTTCGGACATTCACAGCCCACATAAGTTCATGTCTATGAGGTTGAATAGACGTGACGCAGTGACGAATTTTTTCACGTAACACCGGGGCAGGTCTAATCCCATTTTCCACACTCGCGGCCGGCCGCGATAAAAGATGGATGACATCGGGAAAAGTCTCAGAGCAAACCGGGAAGTTAACCTTATTCCGGGCACGTTACTGCCAATTTCTCGTCCGCAAATATTCCTAATACATTTGTTGCCGGTCCGGTGTTTGATCTCGTATTAGCGGCGAAAGGGAAAACATCACGTTCGATATATTTCAAATAAAGACCTCCATCTCTTACGTCCGTCGGTGCCCAGATTATAGGGAATGAATCCCTTGTATGTGCCTCCAATACAAATTCGAGCCGGGAAGAGCGAAAATAAAAGCAGCAGCAAGAAGATAAAACAAATCTAAATTTTTCGCTACATTCTTCATAAATTATCGGAAAAGTTAACGCAGCCGTATGAGACGCCCCGGAGGGAGGGTCAATGAAAATGTTTTGGAAAACTGTTTGGGGATGCGTCTCACGCGCGAAACCTCTGCGAATATTAAATGCGATGAGATTTATGAACAAAAAATACAGTGCTTCCTATTTTTTTTAACATTTTATATTTGTATACGTTTCAAATATGATCACGCTGTAACTTTTAATCTACTAATATATATTTCAATTATATTTTTGGCCATCTTGACGTATTACGTTAACCTGTCCGGAAACGATAGTCTTAATTTTTTTGAATAAATAAATAATTAAATAGCTTACTCTTATATAATCAATTATTTATTTATAATTAATATGATTTACCTGACTAGTACATATATACTATATATTAATCCCATTTTTGCAGAACATCGTTTTTTCATACCATTACATTTTCATTATTGTAATGAAATTGTGTTGTGGCCACTTGTTCAGTGAGCCTCAGCGTTTTTTGTAATAATTTAAATATGTTGGAAATTTAACAACATATCCTCATATTATGCATGTTTGCTACTAAAAACAAAAACGCGTCGCATGTTTTGTGTTGTATATTTGTTTTGCATATAGAGAATATTTGGTGTTATGAATACTTTTTGTGAAATCAAGGACGTGGTTTAAATCATGATTACTGGTGACTGTCATTTGACAACACGTGAGATTAGTTGGGCACTACTGTTAGATTCATTTATGAAAGCTCGGGATCGTCAAGATAATTTAGTGATTAAATGTTAGTGGATCGTATATCTGCTTGCGATTTTTTTACTTAAACGCAATGAATACGAATTTTTTCTCAAACAGCTCATTAATAGCGGTGAAAAGAGTATAGTGTACTATGATTCCACTAAGTACTGCTTACAATTAGGCATTTATTATTATTTATTTATTATTTTCACTTCTCGACTTTCTCAATAAATTTTGGTAAATAAAATATGTATGTAATATAATTATAGTGATTATAATACTACTAATAATACTACTAGTATATGACAGTAGACATTTTTATATTATTTAAGAATATATAACTCAATGATCGTTAAAGATAATAAACTTCAATAGCATAATGATTTGTTATAATGAACGCAAATAATCGAAGGATGAGAACGAATCGATCTACTTCGATTACAGAGCGTCGAGCTACGAAGTAATTTCGAGCTTCCGTATTTATACCCGAATTGTAGATAAAATTGCTAATAACAGCTGTTGTTACTTTACATTTTTGATGTTTCAAACAAAATAAAGATAAAACATCTCTTGAATTATTGAAAAACAGATTTAAGTTCGTTGATATGCAAAATTGATGGCGTAATGTGGTGGAGATCCTCCATACATTTTTGCAATCTGCCAAGTCTTATATTTTCTGATTGTTAATAAAGTTATTAGATTACCAAAGCAAAAATATGGCAAAAATAAATCTTCCATTAGAATATTTCCGAATTCTATTAAAAGCTTCACGGAACCACTCTTTCTTATGCATCGGTTTTGAAAAATTCGTACAAATTAAATTTTTTAATAAAAATTCTTGAGAAAATGGCCAATTTCTTATGAAATAATTCTCAAGAAAAAAAAAATACTCTCAATTTACCAAATTGAACGAAGTGATTAACAGAATAAGGCCAGAGTTAATCAAAAGGAAAGCACTGTGTTGCATTGTGTTTCATTATGACTATAGACTTGATAATATTCGAATTTATTCGTAATTTTTTTACCAGAATGTTGAAACTTTAAACAAAACTTGAATTTTCGACAAACAAATAACGGGCAAAAAGATATTTGTGTAATTTTCAGCAAAAACGTTTTTCAGTAAATTATTATCGGTCAAAAAGAAATGAACCTTTAAATATCCTTTATCAAAAACGACACTCTTTTCGGAATTACCTAATATATAATATAATATAATATATAATAATATAATACTTATATAATATAATCTCTGAAATTCTTAGAAACATAAGCAATAACTCTGCTAAGCCTACGTTGTTGTGATTTTTTCGCCAAATCTCAATCATGATTATTCGTGAAATTAATGAGACTCAAATGAAATATAGAAATGTGACTAGCCTTTCACACATACGTAAATAATTGAAAATGATTTATAACCTATATATGCCAATGCATAAATAAATTAAAAATTGCATTTAGCAAGCTTTATTTAACGAAAAATATATGAAAATACAGAATCAGTGGGCTTAAATCCCGTGGTAGACTCGAATGTTTATTTATAAATTAAGCTATTATTGAAAACCGGTCCAACTATAATGGGACATATGTATATTGATTATATACCATAAAACTAGTTTACAATTAATTAATTTGATATCACTCTGGTGTCTCAATTTTTAGTAGATATTGACTTTGTGCTGATTTATTTACCCTGTCGGTTCTGATTTAGCTTGTGTAACGCATTGGGCTCAATAATATAATAATAAAAAATATTGCATGAATCGTGTTAGAGTGAAATAGTATTTTTAACATATTAAAATATAATAAACACATCTGCAATTGAAACATACCAAAACTAACTAATATAAAAAAACATGTTGTCAAATTGCGCAAGCAAACCCGACTAGCACTTGCGGGCAAAGTTTGCGAGCTAACTATCACAGCTTTAGCAACGTGTTTTGCTGCCAGATAGTTGCTATATGAGGCATTTATTTATTTTATGTTGCACCAAATATTTATTAACAAAGTTAATAATATTCTACTGCAATATGCAACATGTAGCATAATATTTAAATTATATAGGAATCATTTTTCAATCTGTATTTTATATGAAAAGTTTAGTATTTGTAATAAGCATTTGATTTGGTCAATATATCATTTTAATGAAAATAATTAAAAAAATTTTCAAACAATATGTTAATAATTAAAATACACGTACTTTAATATGAATTACTTTCACTAACATTAATTTGGTGTGTTTTATCATTATTTTTTTCCTAAGCTTGAACAGGGTAGTAAATTCTTTACATAATTAATTCGTTCTACATTTGTATAAACACATCACATACTTTTTATTTTGTATGTTATTATTATATATGTACATATGATGTACACGTATACTATTTGATATTACGTATATTTTTAATCCCCTTCTCTTTGATAACGGTTGAGCCATCAGAGGCGCCCTATATCGTCCCTCATAAGCCCCTTTCGCGAAATGAATTTCACTGCTAATCACACATAAAAATCCCGTTGAAATTGCGAATTTTACATAAATATACATACATATACATGTATATTTTCCTTTTTTAAGGGTACCGTCGCAGGGGTTCAATACTGTCAAATCACACCTGGTCCCACAGGACTCCCCAACCATTTTTCATCGATCTCGCTTTCGTAAAATCTACTCGCCTCCTCCTCGGGAGACCGCAGGGATGGTTTTTAATAACGGTAAATTTCTGAAGGTTAAAAAAACGCGTATTTTTTCAAAGGGTGAAAGCTCCGGTTGTTATTAAGGCCGCCGCCGCGCAAGGTAATTAGATTGACGTTGAATTTTGTTTGGAAATTGTTTACGACGGCTCTTCATAATGCTGAATTTATAGTTTGCTTTTGTGTTAGATATTACGAATGAGAATATATGAAATATTTTTTATTTAATAATAACGTCGCTGTAATCAATTATTTTAATATACTTTCAACTGAAATTTGTGATTTTTATTTATCTAAGCAAATGACTAAATAAATTTCGAATATAGAATATCTTCTTTACTATACTCGGCCCACAAGTCGATCGCGAAACAACATATAAAAGTATTCATAGCTGGTAATTGTGTTTGTTATCAATCTAAATTATTATCGAAGCACGTTGTCATAGGTATTTTGTCGCGGTTAAATTTAACGAGTATAAACATTTTATTTTATTCTGTATAAAAAAAATATCACCAGAGCTTGCTGGATCATAATTTGTTGTGTTATAACCCATTTCACAGGCAAACTAATTGGGATAAATCTAGAATTGCAAGGAAAAAATAACACAATCGGTGATTTGATTAGAGTATTCATGCATTTTATGCTCAGAGAGCATGTACAAAAATCTTACGTGCAATAACTTAACCGAAAAATACTTGACCAAAATTCAGAACGTTCTACATTTAAAGATTTTAATAAAATTAAAGTTCTGGTAAAATTTATGATAATCCACGGATATTCTAGATATTAAATCAGTAGCAAAAAATTGTAGTTCTATATGTTTTGGATAATTAGCTTTTGAAAATAATATTATTTATTTGCGATGTGATATTTCTTTGAAAGACAGATTTTTGGACTAAGATTTTGGCAAGTTTGTTTGCAATAATAAATATTTAAATTCATGTTTAGAGTCCACATATTTGTCAGCATTTTTTTACTTTAAAATGATAAAAAATGAGGTTTGACAAAGAATCACACCGAAGATGCATAAAAGTTAGTAATATCAAACTATTATTCTGACTAATATAATAACTTCAAGTATTAAGTGCACATAAATTGATGTCTTTCATAAAAAGTTAATATGATGGGCGAGTATCGTTTTCTCCGAGCAGTGGTAGAGAAGCTGGCGCAGGGATAATGTCCGTGAAAGATCTCCAGGGGTCTTGTAGGTGGCAGTGATAGTGTCTGGAGGTCAATTTTTCTTGCTGCAATGATTGTGTTTGGGAGTCTCAGGCCGTATCTTCGCGTCTGTCAGGCAGGCGAATCTGCAAGTGTCTGCCTGGTCCTCATTGGAGATCAACCTTATGTATTCAGGACTGCAAAGCTTGCTGACCAATCACAATCGTTCGGCGATCACCCAGCCAATCGTTGCACTCCCTTCTTAGATCAACGAAATATGTACACGCCTTTTGAAAGTGACATTTGCTTGATGGACATCTCCGAGGTCGAATTGTGCAACTGGAATGTTGTGGCCTTACGGTGCTTTTTGTCTTTCGGTTATATATTATTTTCCGTGACCATTTCGTAACAAAGAAATATTCATTTAATGCACCGGAGAATGCTATTTATTGGAAACCCTTTTTTTCTAGCCGTTGCGAGGGTTTTGTATGGTTTAGTTTATCCTTGTTGATAATTTTTTGTCACAGTCAATCACACGATTTTCAAGAATGAGATCCCTCATAATCAAGGGCCTTTGTATGGTCGCATCCTTTGTATTATATTATCTTGTTACTCTCAATTGTCGATGAATGATCATTAACACGAGTTTCAAGAGTAAGATCTCTCACAGCGGTATAAAAAGGACAATAATTATTATAAAATATATTCAAAGCTAGTTATTAGTTTTCATAGCTTTATATTTCCATTGTGATGGTTTATCTTTTTACGGTATTATAATATGAAAATAAAGTAAACAGATCTTCAAGATTTAAGCAGCATCGCGTGGTGAAACGGCACATAAATTAACCTTTCCGGCGCAATGCAAGTCCCGACGGGGAATTATTCAGACAAACTTTTCATTAAAACCCCACCCGGGAATATAATCAATTCACTGTTAGATTTTACGGATGCGAAGTGGTTAAGTTTCCCGAAGGAACATCCCACGAAGTCGACGCAGATATCGGTGGCTTTTGAAAAGCAATTTGCAGGTTTGTACGTCTCTGATTCAATCACGAATAATAATCTATTTGATTTGCTCTCGACGAACCGGGAGAGGGATCTCGCCGACTACTCCTAATTCTATCCATCATCGGCGAAAGAGCGAAGAAAAATCGCATTATTAGGTGGTTCGTTTTGTTTTTTTAACGTTCGGTAGATTGTTGGAATCGAATCGTTAGTAAAAACATACTCATGAAATCCGGTTTGTTTAATAAGAATCACAATATCTATTCGTCAGATTAGAGCGTGTTCTTGAACATTTATGTTTAATAATTATTAGTATCGCCAATGTTTCGATCCACTCTTATTTTAATGTGTTTATAGACAATTTGGAAACATATTAAAAGAAACTTGTTTTTATTGATTTGTTTTGTATTTACGTGTTTCATTAAAATTAAATTTTATTTCGTATTTTTCCTTTCACTTTCTAAACCAATGTTCTTCAATTGAATTATTATGTTAAATCATGGTTCACCCTAATATTATTTTTAATTTTGGTTATATTTTGTTAATAGAGATACGCACTTTATTAATGTATGTTTATAATCAAGCTCGTCGATATTTACGCGTAACGCGAGTAAATTTGCATAACTGGCGTTTTAATAACAGAGCGTTGTTTCATGCGCCGTTGCGAAATTTTATCGTTTCATATTTCGCCATATAATACTTACTCTATATGTACATTATCCATAATACGTATCTACCCATGCATAATACATGTACCTAGGTATATTGGTTTTTAAACGCGGCTCGGAAAGTTTTTAACGATTCGGGGCTTCGGCGGCATTATCGCTCGCGCGGCTAAAAGCCTCCGCCGAGTGCATATTTATCCCTCGAATTTCCATAGAAAATTACCGTCGGCGGGGTCCGAACGAACGAGGGACTAATCCGACGGATGTTTACACAGTTGACCTTAAAGCCTTCCTCTTTAATGTCTTTCGCTTGTCGTTTGCCATACTTACGATTTTTTTAGAGCGCTCGTTACTGGGTCCGCTCGGAATTCGCTTAGGCTGAAAATACGCCTCTATACGTATTATATACGACTAGTATTAGCTCTGGCCTGTCTTACAGTTCTTAATCAAACATTAAACTAAAAAGTGTATCGTCATATTTTTAACGAGCTCAAAGAATATTATAAGCGCGCCGGTGTAAAGACGCGAGCGTTGTGATATAAAACTTGCAGATGACACAACGTTAATCGCCAGTAATAAGAATGAAATATGCGGAACTCATACATACAAAGCAAAAATAGAAGGCAAAATGACACAACAAAGAATATAATTCTAACACACCAGAAATGAAATTTCCACAAAAATAAAAGCTTACTAGTTATTAGCTAGTAACATGATAACATCATATACTTTGAATGAGTCGGTATTCCTATCGGCATTAAGGTGTTTAAATCATAGATGTTCCTGAGATTAGGAATACATAAAAAGCCCTTATCTGTGATGGTCCATCCGAATTATAGTTACTTAACTTAATACTGGTTTATCTTGATAGAATGCCGTCGAGTCCTTGAATATCTAGTGTTGATGTCTTTTAAAATGCCTTTTAAAATCTCAGGTTACGTTAAAAATGTGCAACACTTTTATATGTACTCATAACGAATGGGGGAAAATGCTTATTAGCTTATTTACTCCCTCTAGTGAAACATGAAAATGTCTCCCGGGAGGCCTTCTGTAAACGAAACCACTGTGATTTTAAGAATCCCAAATAGTATGAACTATTAGTCGATAAAAACAATGCATTTTGTTTCGACAAAAAAACTAGATCTATATTTCAATAGAGCTATTTTATTGTCTATGCTCTATTTGCGTTAACACAGTCAGCTTGAAAGCTATCCATTTTATCATTATTCATAATTGAGAAAAAAAATGGCATGTTTTTTTTTCTAAAGCACACGATTGATTCATAAATATAAAAATTATAGTAATGATTTCAATTTATATACATTTGGTAAGTTCTATAAATTCGGTTTTCAATTTCTATAAATTACAGGAGTAATGATAAGTATGTCGAGCGTATTGTGTTCTTTAGAGCTAGAATAGGGGCGTAAACCTAAACTTACCATCTCTTTCTTAATTATGAATAATGATGAAATGGATATCTCTCGATCTGACTGGTTTAACGCAAATAGGGTATATGTGAAAATAAAATAGCGGGATTTCTACTATAGACCTTTGAATTTCATTCAAGAAAAGTAAAAATTATTTACATTTTAATAATTTATAGCTTATTCTCCCAAAATGTTCGGCTTTGTTATAAAAAACCCGTTTTACTTTGATAATTCATCAGTCATATGTGTAAAAATTTTGAGACGAGATTCTTTATTTGAAATCACTTGAAAACAAAATTCAAAAAATAATTTTGCCATAACTTTATATGATATAAAGAAATTCGATTACTATCCTGTCATCTATCCCAATGCTTTTTTATTAGAAACTTTGAGTTAAAATTCGACGTGTTCTTGTAGAAAAAAGTACATTGCCAAGCATTTTTTTAAATAACTATGGAAATCCTTTTATTCTCGGGAATCTATAGCTTTGGGTTTCAGAACATCCTCGAACACACATTCAACGCGGCTTTTCAATTTGTCTATGACAGTATTTATGGCAATGTACGTTGATTTGTTAAGCGTCAGCTAGGAGGTGCTAGTCCGAATCATTTCGTATAATTTTAGTACTTTTTGAAATTGTAATTTAATATATTAGATTTCATAATATTGTGCTATTTTTATTTTTGATCATTGTGATGTATTAGGTGATGATCATGATGATACTATTTCAATAAGTAAATAATTCATATTTAAGATATATTAGGTTGATACTGTAGTAATTTACTCTCACAATCAAACTTTTTTCTGTAAGTACATCGTTTTACTACTGAAGAGAACATTTTTTCACAAACACCTTAGTTCAACCGTGCGATTAGATCGCGTTTTCCGCTCAAAGTAAACTCGCACCTGTTCGTTTCACCTTATCTTTTATCAGTCGTATTCGACTCGCCCGGAGATTTATCTGTTTGTCTTGGTTCTTATTTCAGTTGGAAGCAACGTTGCCTATGATAAAAAAACACTCGTTATCCGTTAATTTCGTTAATGGTTCAAAGGGAGTTTTCAAGGGTCGCATTGTGTGAATGCCGAAGTCATATAGTACAATAACGATTCCAATGCGAATTCCAATTTTTCCCTAAGGGGTCCGTAACACGCCACTCCCGATGAAATCCCCTCGACGACGTCACGTAGAACGTCGATAAATCGTTGATTTTCCATATAATAGATGAAAAGCGTGACCCGTGCATGTCATCGTGCCGTTCCCGTAGACGTACATAAATTTTTGCATGCAGAAATAAATAACGAAACGTCGGGGGAAAAAGTACCATTGCTAGGAATGATTTAAGAGTAATAGATTAATAACGTATTTTGTACACAAATCAATTTATAAAACGAGTTGACGGCGAAGCATGTGTGATTTTATAACATAATACGGATTATTGTATGTTTATTATGAAAAAAATTTAAATACCGTTGTTTTCAGTAATTTATTAAACTTTAAATAGCTTCTCTTATTCTATTATTCCTTAATTTAAAGAAGATGGATTGACGAGAAACGTTTACTGCATTATAATTTGTGTAAAAATATTTAAAAAATAATTAACGGTGCTTCTATTAGTAGTCTTAGGCTTTCGCTTTAATATGTATTTGGACGTCGGCTTTTAAAAACCTGCTACATTAATTGAACAATAGTAAGAAAATAACGCTATTTATCTTTTGCTGCTCACATTAATTATATTTTCTACGGAGTTGGAAAAATAAATCCTCTGAGTTAACAAACCCATATATCACCTCGTATTTGTATTACATTATATATTCAAAAAAGTATCTCGGAACGCATTTTGTTATATAACATGGTGAGATATGAAATATTCACGATTTGCATCTTTAATAATACGGGTTGGCTGCAGGGAAGAGGTCGCCTTATTTTATCCGGTCACGCGACTTTACTTTACCACGCGACCAAGATTTCCTGTTCTTATTTGTCATAATACCATGCACTTATTCCATAGCTGCCGCTTCCGATGCGTAATCCTGGATTACGCCACCGAGAGGCGATGTAGGCCACTTGTAATATTCATGACCCGTTGTAAGTGAGCGAGATCACGACACCGATTACAATGCCGCCGAATAATGGCGGAATTAGGAAATTCATTCCTAGGGATCATGACAATTAATGGGCTGTAACGAAAATTTATACCGCACTATTAGGAGCTTTGGATTGCAGGAAGGGAGTCGTTCGCAACGTGTGCATTTTACAGAAAAGTAAAATACGTAATCTGTGATACTAGGTGATTAATATATTCTATAGTTATATAAGTGAAGTTGTATTTTCACTAGTAATAATATAATTTCACTAACTGTTTCAATTAAATCATATCTGAATAAATTTTCACCGGTTGATATATATGTATAGTAGTGAAAATATAGTTGCGAAACGTCTATTTGCTGTTGAAACCTAAACCTAACCTAAACGAATTAACTCAATGAAAGTTCAAAAACTATAGTTAGTCCTAGAATTTTCATTAGGTCAAGTTGGGTCTGGTCTAACTCGTTTATGTTAGGTTTGGCTTCGAACAGCAAATAAACGTTTTGTAACTGTTACAGTAAATGTGATTTTTTAATGAAGTTATATTTTATTGGTATAAATAAATTTTTCGTTAATTAAAAAGGTGTCAAACATTTGCTTTATATTTTCACTGGTCAGTATCAGTAAAACTGTATTTATTCACTGCTAGGATAATCCGGTACACGTTTGCTCAGAAAATTTTAGTCTTGATAGGTATTACAACTATTTTTAAAACAAAATTCACTGGTCGCGTATAAGAGTTATCAATAGGAGTGATCACCACATTATACGCCTGTCAAATGACAGTTTAAAGCAGCATATAATTGCACTAGTACCTGTTACATACATTATATATTTACTAGTTGAAATCTACCGGTGAAAATGCATCTCGATATAATAATTTCACTAGTAATACACATTTATGGTAACAGATGCAGTAAAATATTCTAGTTTTTGGCCGAGATTTTTTAAAGACTTGTCATCTAGCATTCCCATGGTGGAAACCGATGGCATTTATATAGACCTATTGCTTCTTTCAGATTAGTTAATCGTTTTAACTAATCGTTGAGTTAGTTAACAATATTTTTTTCTTTTGCTTTTTCTATATATAGTAATAGAAGACCAGAACTTTTTTTCATATTAAAATCGTCAGATATATGCTCTGTTAGTCTGTTAAGTTAATGCGTAGTCGAGTGAAGTTCGCGGAAACTAAATTGTTCATTAATGAGTCTACTAATATATATTTTTCAAATAATTTGCTAAATGATCGGACGATAGTTAGGTATGTTATCTACTTCGCCAGGTTTTTTATCCCAAGAATTTTTTCCGTTTTCCAGATAATTGGGAAATATCCGAAAGATAAGTATTCGGCTCCTTAATACGCTGACATTGTACATTGACCTGTTCAATGTCAGCTATGAGGAGCTGGTACGGTTCGTATCATTCAATTCTGATATTTTATGATTTTTTTGTTTGCTCTTTTATATGTATATATATATATATATATATATATATATATATATATATATATATATATTTATATATATATATATATATATATATATATATATATAATTAATTAATATATAATAATTAATATATATAATATATATACAATATATATATACATATATTACAAATATTATTTTCGTATTAGGACACAACCTGTTACGAATTAACATTTTAGTTTATTGCGCTTTTAGCGCGCATTTGTGACTAGTCTTTTTCACAATCAATGCGTCTATGAGATAAATTGTTTTTACCTGGTCCGGTGAACCCCACAAATTGTTTGAGAAAAATTTATTTTTATTATGTTCAAGTACGAATGATACAGTACATATATGGTTTAAATAACACGGTACCTTTATATTGAGTTTTTATACTATTTTAAAGTAACAAAATATTTTACAATTTTTTTTATTAAAATTGCTTTTAATTTAAATAAGCCTGGGGCCCATAAATAAATAATTAGTGTACATATTTTTTCTAGCTCTCAATTTAGGATTAATTAATTGAATTTTAGCGGCTGAAAAAAATAAAAATACAATTTTTAACACGAAAACTAGAGACGCGCTGTTGAATATAATATATATAATTTAGTACTTTTCCCATATTGTTATACATAATTGTTTCCCATATTGTTATACAGAATAAAAAGAAAACATCTAATTTGTCAAATTTGACCTCGACCTCTCCCATTCAAGATAAAGGATACGATATAATGTCAGCATTTCAATGTAATAAAATTATATTTAAATATATATAATATTTATCGCCGTTTTGCAAAATGTATCCAGTTACAATGTTAATAATAAAAAAACATAATACTACACGCTATCGTGGCTTCTCTTTAACGAGAATAGCATAAATTTAAAATTCATTTCCGAATTTCGCTCGCCTGGGACAAATTTGCTTTTCCCCATGCTCTTCCACCGATAATCGCATCTACCGATTCGCGAATTTATGATTTTTCGCCGCACTCGCACTTTTTAAGACCAGAATTGGCTCAGCGTCGGAATTTCATTAAGACTCGGTCAGGTTTATCAACGTGACTCGAATGTGTACGCTTTTCCTGAAAAAAAAAAAAACTCACCATCCGAGAGAAAATCTGTTTTTGGAGAGAATCTTCCCTTTCCCATGAAGCATTACCGACAAGAAGTTCGTAATCCGCTCTTTGGTCTCTCGTTACCCTCGTATCGATCTTAGCTAGTGTAATTTTAAACTTAATGTTACCTTACAGCGTTTCTTAAGATTTGTTATTTTGCACTATATCAGAAATTCAAATGCTACATATTTTATATGATCAATTAAATACATCTAAAGTACGCATTAGATCTTACATTGAAATTGTACGTATGCCATTACTCGCACTACACCACATTACTATAAATATATAATAATCCCTAATGGGTCTCTTGAATCGGAATTTGAACATGATTAGGCAAATTAATATAGGATTATACGATCATGTCAAGTATTATACGACATTATGCGACACGTTAGTCAAAGCTTCTGCTTAATCATTATTATTATTATTCTGTTTTAAGTAAGTGTATATTATAATATTATTACACTATATTATACATATACAAACACACGGAGGACATAAATTTTACATTGCGAAGATGTACGACCCGCGAAGCTTGGCGCAAGCTTGTGATATGGACCTCTACATGAAATATATGTGTATATAATATATTATATAAAATATCCTCACCTACAATATATCATATCTTATAAGCTAAAGTATTTCGAATATTGTGTATAATACTTATGCTATAGAAATATATAATAAATTTAGTAAAAATGTATACAAATATATAGGTAAAAAGATTGCTTAAAAGTTAATTTATACTAAAATAATAGCTTTAAGCTGGCGCTTTAGAACTAACGCCTAATCAAGTTTCTCTAACTTTATATTTCTGATGTGTAATATGACTACATGCAAACGTATTTTTTTTAAATTTATATAATTTCATTAGTGGATATGATCATCCCATCCGTATAAAACTATTAAAGTGTTAGGGCAAAAATAACATATAGAGATGTTTTAACTTGTGCAATTAGAGAGGTAAAAAATAATGTCCATTCTGTCAAATTATCAAAGTATTAACAGCACTCATTGAAATTTATCTTCTCGTCATAATTCACTACACATTTAATATACCACAACATAAATATTTTATGCTGATATAGGATTAAAAGAGATAATTCTCAGGGGTTGACCGGTGTCGCTTTTGTGTAATATTATTATGCGCAATCTAATTCTTACCACCTGTTGCACTGATATGCAAAACTATTTCCAATTTTTTCTGATGAGCAACGATCCATTAAACTCTACTGTGATAAATTATGCGGCACCCAAATGTTAGGCTTTGATACTATACCGATTTTATGTAGATGTCTTATAACGTTTAATATTTTATATACGATCTTTTAGTGAGTTATTTTGAGGTTGCTCGAGAGTCTGCATCCACCAAGGTTTATTATCGCGCTAATCTTATATAGATAAATTCCTGAATTAAAACTTTTTCACCACATCTTTACCAAATACATAGTTTCGTAGCTGTAGTTGCACTATTTCCTTTTTTTATTTTATTATATATTGAATTAATTTTATTTTTGTTATTAAAAATGCTATTTGCATTTTTAATAACAAAAAAGTTATTAATTAATTAAAGTACAATTAAACAATGTTCTTTTTAAATTATAAAAAAAGTGATTTCATAAGAAGGTATGATTTATGTGCACTGAAAAAAAGCAATAACTTTTCCTCAACCCAATATTTTATTGATGAGGTTAGATCACCACTGTTGTTATTATAAATTATTTTAATAACATCATTTACTATCAGTTATATTACAAATTAGCTTTTCAATGATATTTAAACAAATACATTATTATTTTGTTATAGATGTGTGGACATATATATCAAAATAATATAATCCAGGTTCGTCAATAAGCCATTAGCCGTGAAAACGCAGCTTCTTTTATCATAAATATTTCTCAAAATTATATATAAACATATAATATTGTTCATTGCAAATTGTCTTGTATTTTTTATTTTCTACAAACTTTATATTGATATTTTGTGTATTTTAATATCTAAATTTCAGTTAAAATTACAAATAAATTATTTTGTAATGTCTTCTGCTTATCGGTAGGTTGAGGCAGTTAAATTTAAAATAATATATTTGATTAAACATAGCTTATGTTTTTTTATGAAGAGCATGCTAACATAACCCTACATATTAATTATCATATGCTTTAATTAAAATATAATTAAATGCAAATGAGCTTACGACTTCTGATTTTCCTTACAGATTTATGAAACATACAAATTTCTTTCCTTATAAAGTAATTTAATGTATTCAACGCGTAGAAGTGCAATTAAAATATTTTTTTATCGGTATTAGCAAGAGCACACATTTCATATTCTAGATGGATATTGTACATGGTGCAGCTCTGGTGTCTGTGGACTCCGGGGACGCCGATGCGGCCCTTTTCTGGGTAGTTGAAGCCTTTTTCGGCAAGGGCGATCAATCAAGGATGAAGTTCTGGTGGGGGCCCCCCTGCGGAGATCTCGAGGGCAACTTTTCTACGACTGTAATTCTCTGATTCTGTCTCCGAATGTTGTCTCTAATGGGATTTTAATAGTTTTATTGATGAGTTATCTCTTATCTTCCTGGCTCGCTTCGCTATTTTCCTCACTTGTATTACATATTAGCAGATTTTGATTTTTGTATAATTAAAATTTTTATTGTAGAATATGGTATAATGTAATATTAGAAAAGCTATCGTAATGCTCGAAAGCTTTTTATCATTTATTGAAATTGTGCGAGCGAGCAATCTTGCTTCTGCACAACAGTCGGGAGTGTGAGGTTTTTTTTTCTGGAACTCAAATTTCTAAACATATAATCTTAAACTACCTGGGCGAAGGTTTCACATTGTATTCAACATTAATTACAATAATGTTGACCGTTGACATTTATAGTGATGCTTTCTAAACCCAATAATAACAACTATTGAACATTTTTTATTGATATTCATAATTTAATTCACTCCTTATATCAATCATAATGATATTGAAGAATAATCAATAACTAAAATAAAATTAACACCTAATAGTAGTTGCTGAAAGTAAACGACAATAATTATAATATTTTACTTATATATTTTTATTTTAGCACGAATGAAAGAGAAATAATGAGAACAATAATTTGAGTTTTGGTTATTAATATTTGTAAATTGAATAATTAATTTGTACTGTGCGTGTTCATTACGCATGTAACTACTTATAAAATAAATTAGTGTAGAGCGAAGAGTCAACCTTTTTTTTTTTGTAGTTTATACACAGATTTCACAATATCATAATCAAAATATGGCACTAATGCAAATACTAAAACGTGTATATATATATATTTTGTATTATTGAATAACTAAATTTTAGACCTTGTCTGCTTGTTTGTGCTACTAGGGCATATACCCCATACCTGCTATAATAGTTAATAAATTATTAATACGAGTTTATACACCATTACGTGAAAAAGCACAAACGACCCTACCCTTATTATTGACAACTATAATTTTCTTTAGTAGCTAATGTGCAACTTTTATATCTAGATTATGTAATTCTATAAGCAATAGTATCATCCGATTGCTCGAATCCTCGAGACGTGAAATGCTCATCCAAACGGGGTATTCGGCCTCAATTCGTCACCAAAGACATTTGTGTCACGGCGCATAACCCTGCTGCTAGGTAGTGTTCAGGTAGCGATAAGAACATCGAGCTTTCCACAACAAAGAGCCAGAATAACATTGCCAAACAGTCGCTGGCGGCAGCGAGTTTTCAAGCTTCAAGCACAATGGTCCAGAGTGAAATGAAATGAAGTACCAGCACATCATTTTCGCAAAGGGTCGACTCGCGCCCCTTCCCTTACGTATGACGTTTTAAGGCCGACACGAAAAGGGCGCACAATAAGGGTTACTCCCCATAAGCTGCGGACGCCTGCCGAATTCTGATTCAAAACCCAGCCACGTCGAAACGTCGTTAAACAGCCAATCTGGCTAATGGCGCGCACCAATCAATTATCGGTTCAAACTTGACTGATGTGCCGCGGCCGAAATAATTAATAAACATGGCTTGTTTGAAGTGCGACTAAAACCGACTATTTCAACGAACAAAGCGGTGGCGAATTTGGGGTGAAAGGGTAGCGAACTCGCGGTACTCTGGAACGAAAATCTCGCTGGCGCATGGCGGTGTGGGGTGACGTGCTCGGAATACGGAGCTGAAGTATGGTTCATCAGAGTTAAGAAAATTATGGTAAAATGTAGCGCAGTGTATATGTAGGTTTGCACATATAATTTTATTTTATATAAAGCAAAAAGATTTCATAAAATTCAGTTTATTATATGATAATCATTTTTTTAAGTTGTTGCATATGAAATGTCAAGAGCCTTATTAAATAAAACACAAACAGTAAACCTGTAAACTAATTAGTAAAAAACTCTTACTATAGAAGCGTTCTTCTATAGTAAGACTTTATTCAAGATAATTGACAAGATTATTTGCTTGTCACCATATTATTTTAGTTATCTCTAATTTTGTAATTATGTTCGATTATTGGTAACATGTTTAACATCGTCAAATGTCTCAAAGTTCTTTTGCAAAAAAATTATAACAGTTAAAGTAAGAGCGTTTAATCAGAAATGCTTAAGCTATATGCTTGAGAGTGAGGTTATAATGTCATTTTGCAGTTGGAGCCATTTTTATAAATAATAAATTCTGTTGCTGTGGCTTGAACCCGTGGCATATGGATTACCAGTCTAGATCTTTCATACTACACTATTCCAACTTTCCACTGTTTTCGAGAATTGCGATTGCGTCCCTTATTATCACAGTCGTGGACAGGAAATTAGCGCTCGAAAACGCTCCTTTTACATGAGCCATCCAGCTTCTCTACGATTTCGCTAGACTCAAGTATGTTTTCAACGATAGTAAATTTTGTTGGGATATTACCACGCTTTGGAAAAAACACGTAAAATCATAATTGACAGATTTAAAATAAATAAACATAGCACTAGGCAACACATATAAACCATAATTCAATTCTTTTCTCTTGACTTATTAAAATTTCATTTTCTCATTACAATTGTTTTCACTATTGATTTTGTGTTTTTTGATTTAAAATTTCCAATCGAAAACATCTATCTTACGTTTTCCCTGTTAATTTACGTTTTTTATTATTCAGCTGTCAAAGTCACCGTTCGCTCGCCCACCATTTCGAAACTTTCTGATAAACTTCTTATTAAAGGGAACTCAACTCTCAACTCCAATAATTGTATTTAATATTACCATTTGGAATATTATGATACTATAAAAATCATTATATCTGTTAAATAGATATATTTTTTTTCTTTGTTTCTATGTAAACTTATTTTCTAAGAACTGTTTCAACTGATATGTTACATTTTTGATAAATATATTGTATTTCTAGTCTCACTTCAACCATAATGCCATCGCTTTGACTTAATATAACGTCGCATAATAGAATATATCGAACGAGTAGTTGATGACGTGTCATCTCTCTTGTGTGACACTTTTTCAGTACGCGTTTTATGAATCACGAAAAATGCGAGATCGCATTTAACGTTAGCCAAGCAGTGACCTGTAAACACTCATATGTGTGAGTGGAGTTAATGTGACGTGTGCTCGGATGGCAAGAGGGCTAAAAGTCAGCTTACAAGCATATAAGAGGGGTGCAAAGTCTCCAGCTAGAAGCATTACCTTTAATATGTGAAATCGCAGACTTGTCTTACAAAGAATTCCTTCATATTGCTCGTGTTTCGATATGAACCGTTTGGATGTACACGAGAATATCCCATAAGATAATATATACGTATATTCAACTTTGATTCAATATATGTTATATTTTAATAATATACTAAATGTCAGTGCTTGATGTCACTTCATTTAATGATAAATTATGTCACACTGATTTATTTTTTAAGTCATTTTCTCCACATGCGCATCGCCGCAATGTCTGCGAGCTTGTGCGTGCCGCCTATCACCGTCGTTCGACAAAAAATAATATTTTAATTAAATTATAATAGTATTCTTGTGAGATTCGCTGTTTACCGTTTCTCCGTCATAACAGTCATTATGTAATATACGACTATTCCCTTTTTATCAATATGTATTTCTAAGTACTATACACAAAATGACGTAGCGTGGAATTGGTAGATAGGAACAGATCGATATGAAGAACTTTTGCTTAATTCCGCTCGTCGTCGTTGGACGACGTTGACTGTTATTATTATATAGATTATATAAAACATTTAGATGGAATAAGATATTTAGTTAGTACAAAATAGACGGCGTATTAAATGTTTTAAAATAAACATTAAATACATAGTACGCTAACAAGAAATTTTACCGTCTAGTAATTACACGATCGTCTGAATATTTAAATACAAATAACGATTCATTAGTAACGCAAGTTCATGATAAGAGATCTTTATATAGACATTTCGTTTTAAAGTAGGATCGTTAAATATTTACGCAACATAATAACAAAAGGCCGTAATGGCAGTTGCTATGAATTATATAAAAGTTTAATACTGTGAATTTATATGTCAATACAATCACTTTGAGATAGCTAGGAAAGTTTATACTAAATGCTCATTTTTGTTTTAAATATAATATAGACATTGTAAAATTTAATTTTAATAAAATATTACCTGTTTACATATTACAGGATAGCTTAAATAAATCTAAACATGATAATCTTTTAGGCTATTTAAAAAATAACGCAATAGCTAAAAATCTTAATTTGATTTTGTGCTTTTATTTTTTATATATTTCATTCAATTTATAATTAAGAGCTTTCTCATTTTTTTCTTTTTCACTAAGCTTTGTCTTTGTAGATTTAAGTTATAGATTAAAAGTTTATCTCTATGTCTACGGACAGTGTAATTACTTAAATATGGTATGCTTGATTATTACATAAAATATATTTTTTTTACTGTCGATCAAATTATTACAGGCATTATTCAATATTATAATCAAGGCTCGAATTTTGGACGGATTTCTCAGAATGCGAATGTTTTTTGATGCTAATAGAGCATGGGCAATGATTTTATATTTCCTTCGATGGAATTTTATATGAGCTTTAATAAATAAAATAATTTATTTATGTGTCTTTTTTGTGCTGGACTCTTTGAAGTTTTAGATCAATTGGTAATTTTGGATCACATCTACATACAACTAGCTGTCAAATGTGGCCTGCTAGGCTGAAATGTAACTCTCTCCTGTTGTATATAGTGTTTGTTGTGTGATGAATATACGTATCTTCAATTACCTTCGTGTAATCGATACCGTCGAAAGCTTATCTCGCATATACGCTCAAGCAGCAGAAACATGATAGTCAATTATTAGCGTAACACTGTAAATACATCACCGCATAAACAATGAATAACTATAATTAAGATTTCTCACGATAAGAATGTTACTACGGTTTGTTTGTATGTAGCTGTTTAGCATTTCGCATTGAAATTGATGCGATTATGGCGCGAAATTATAACGATGTATTTAGTTAGTAAGGCCGCTTAGTGCTAACACAAGAGCAAATATAGGAGATAACGGATTAATCGCTTCATTTCCACACGCCACAATGGAGCAATTGCAAAGTACTAATGGCTTCCGAAGCGTCATGCCGGATTGAGGCGGTTTCCTCTGTTCGATCCTAGGATTTGTCCCGAACGTTTTGATTGGAGTAATTTATCTTTGAAAGTTTGAAAACAACTCTCTGAGTGATTTCTATGTGTTCTGTATTTATGCGGTGTACACTTTATTAAGTTTAATGCTTACAATTATAAACATCAGCCGTTTAAGATTTCTGAATTCAATATATATGTGATCTATACGATTATTTAATAAATACTTCTTGGGAATTTGTATCATGATATATTATTTTGGTAACGAAAATTATTAGTTTAAAGAAAAATTTTTGCGCTGCTCGGCAAAATTGCTCTTATTTTTTCTTTAAAAAATGTAGTAAAGCTTATATTTTAGTATCTGATTATTATATTTTTTTTTCTTCTGATTTTTCTCATTTTTTTTGTTGCGTTTGATAAAATATTATTATTACCATTGAGTAGCAGGTATTTATTGGTCGCACCGGATAGATGGTACGTAATTAGTAACAATTTTTTATTAAACAACTGCTTTTGGGTGCTTTTATTAAAGGTAAATTCCGCGATATTGAAATGGTGAAATTTCGTAATTTTTATGTGGCTAATATAGTTCAAAAAGTCAGGTCGATGATGACCGGCTGTCGGTAGACTTTCGAGTTCGATCGATCGGAGAGGGTTGTATCTTTAGTCCGACGACCTTTGAAACCTAGATCTTTGTTAGTCTTCCAGGTTCACATTATAATTAGTCAAATCACTGAATTAGAATGCAGATTGTCCAATTCGGATTCTAGAGTGAAATAATTGTCGATAAAACTTTTGTTTATAGATCCGAAGAAATGAACCATTCATCATGGTTTTTGGCTAATTGGAGCTTTGGTGGGGATGTCCTAAAACCGTGGGCTAATAGAATTTGTTAGAGGTCGTTATTGGCAGTGCTTTAGGAGTCCTTTGTTATGATAATACGTTGACCCTTTTACGGCAAATGGCCTTTCATGATCGCATAATTTATTTACTCTTCTAAGAATGAATCTTTATCACATCACATCGCAGTGTTTTAAGTGATTGTCTCGGATCTGTGCGTACTGTTTTCTTTCCGAGAATTAGGCGTTAACACTTATTATTTAATTTTTCTGATCGTTGTTTAAGCCACTAACTTTTATTTTATTGTTCTAAAGCAATGTTAATGATAGATCAGTATATCTCCAATAGACCTTATTTTATTTTATGAGGAACTATTATTAATTAGTAATTGTCAGACTTCAGTCTCAAATTTCAAAAGTTTCAAGATCACTGATTTCTACCAGTACATACTACGGACTAACACTGGCTATTCATATACACCAATGCCAACGTTTAGTTTTCTAGGTTTCTTTACGTAATTCTACATTCGTTTCAAATCATTGTTGTCTCAACATAAATTTACTTTTGGATAACGAAATAAATATGGCGACTTGCTTATGCGAATATAAGCAAAGATTTCTATATTTTGGCTCAACAGTTTTGAATAGAATAGATCTATTTTATTTTTTTAATTATATGAAGAACACTATCGCATATTTACAATCTATTTATTAGGTAAAAATTCGCAATAAACAACGGTATAGACGCAAAAAACGGTCAATATGATTTAAATTTTTATTTTTGTTTAATAATTATTATATTAAAGAAATTTAGTGTTGACGCAGCGCCACCCACGAAACTTAATTATCTCTAAAATCGCAGACACGCACATTAATCTGATGAATAAAACAATGCAGCGCAAAAACTAATCAAAATAGAATAAAGCGGTAAACAAGAGCGTTTTTGCAAACATTAAGGTTAACAGGGCAATAAACCGTACTTATCTACGAAATTGCTTTGACACGATTTTAAAAACTTTTTTACAGTATGCATGTATATAAATTTTTAATTTTTAATATATTTGTTGAAACAAATAAAATATTAAATAAAATATGCTTGGGTTAATATAAAATTAATAAACGGTCAATTCTGTTCATTAAGAGCGCTCGCATGACTGTTTATTGTTAACGAGTTTTTCGCGTTAAACTGAAAATTAATAGGCAAGTGTTAAATTTAATGGCTCAAATTATCCGGTTGATATACAATGCGTTGAATGGACGTCGCTAAATCGCATAAATTTATGCGTTTTGGAAATGCGATAAAATATATGACAACGCCGAATTATCACAGGACATGGAAAGCGAATTTTTGTTGTATCATGCGTATTTTACACACGTGTAAGTCCGATTTTACATTGTGAATTTTTTCGTATTAACTGTTGCGATAAAATGTAATACCCTCTGAATCGTTTGACGCATTGATTAATACAAGTATTTTGTGAACGTAAAATATCATTTTATTTTTGCAGTTAATTGTTGTACTATATCCAAATGCATTTATGAAAGAAAAAAATCATCGGCTAAACTGTACCTATTTTTTTCATTGCTAGCAAATATTTGCTTTTGTAGTCAGTATATCATAAATTATATATAATAATAAGTATTGTTTTTTATATTATTTGGATTAATGATTTCTTTATCTTCCCCACAGTATCTGTAATCTCAGAAAAATATAATGTAACGTAATATTTTTTTTTATTCAAATCAATACTTTACGTAACATAGTATTATGTCGCATTATCGTTTTTATAAAATGCCTGCATTATAAAGCTAATACTAATGTTGATTATATTTATGACGAAAACTTAACTAAGAAAAAGCTTGTTGAAAACTTGAAAACAGACTTACAATTTTAACATTAGTTTTCGCACACGCACATATCAAGCTGCTGCTCTTTTCATTTTAAAACTTTTCAATGATAAAATGGCTTGAGGGAAAGTACTGTGAAGCCAAAACTTCAAAATTAATTATAATTTCTATATTAGGAGTTGCTAAGGGGCGGTGTTGACAAACCGCTAACGTTCAGCGACTTACGGCTGCGAGATTAAGAGTGCTCTAAATCAGTTGTGCGAAAAAAAAATTTTTCGACCCCATTTTATTTAAAATTTTGTCGCGACCCATGAATCGGGTTTTTTTCAATCATCAACGTAGTTGAAGTGAAATTCTTTGTGCGGCTTGCGCTTATGCTTCTGCCTTATTAGAGGTCTAAACGAAACCGAAAATTTCATGAAACAATGGTTTTATTTATGGATATAGATATAAATATTTTTTAATGTTTAACATTTTATTGAATGTCAGGTATGCGCTTGCAGAGCTCATGATATCTTTTATGCTCGAATCTGTATTGAGAATCGCAAGTCGTAAGTCATCATCTGGATGCATTCGTGATTTATATTTTGTTTTTATGGCAACTGACTTTGAAAAGTCGGTTTCACACAAGTAGTTCGATAAACAGTATCTAAATATTGTCTAATTCCTTTTCTTAAAATCTGCATATTCGTTTCTAATTTATAGTTATAATTATTGGCAAATCAGAGACTTAATTGATAATTGATCCTTCAAGTGCTTCGTTGCTTGAAGGATCAATTATATGCTCTATTTAATTTAAATGTATGTATATTGCAATAAAAAATATCAATCGAAAATGGATTACGGATTCAATCTAATTCATTATCTAAAATATAATATGACATTTAATTGTCCGGCAATCGCGGAGAGACAGGGAGTACACGATTTTAGTCGCATCGATTGGCACTCCATCTGATGGCTATTGAAGCTGTCTTTGGTTCGTCCCTGTTGTCACAGAAATAAATATAAACTGTGATCATATAATTGTTTCGGGACTTGAAGGCAAAGGGGTGTGATTTTGCAGTCAAAATATACGCTAGAAAGCTGGTAACAGTTTATTTAGTTAAACTGTATATAATAATTTAGCAAAGATAAATATGATCTAGTTGTAAATATGTTGGTGGAAAAGTGATGTCCACGAAATGATCCACCGAGGTCTCTCGTGTTTCTGTCTGGTCTGGTGGTCTGCTCTCGATGCGCTTGATCGTCTCAGGCCCTTTCTTTGTGTCTTTTATATTCTCAATTCGAGACGTCACTGGTGAATCAAAAAAATGCAGAAGAAAAATGAGTTGTGTATTTGACTAACGAAATATGTTCAATAAGTGAAATTTGCTGAAAGAACACATTTTAAAGGTCGTTAATTCAAAGGGGTATAATACTATGGTGGTTTTAACACCAGATAGACGCATTGTCTATTACATTCTTTATGCAAAAAGGGTAGTTTTTCTGGCCAATAACGAGCGTGTTCTTAGGGATCTGTTAAGTTACGCAATTGTGCTATTTAAAAATATCCTCTTGTTAGTTTAGCCTTTTGTCCAAACGAGTTGTTATTTTTGTTAGGTTTTAAAATGTCGTATAAATAACCTTCACATTTTATTTAGCTAATACCTGATTGTTGTTTTATATATTTTGTCAAATATTTTTTTTTAAATTTTCTCCAAAAAGGTTTCCTATGACCAGTAGTTTGTACATCACAGTCGTAATTACATCCGTTATTTCTGCCCGCGCGACTATAGTTGTATAATTATTGTTTGTATAATATATCATGATGCACTCGGGAAACCTGTCAAGTCATGATAGTAGAAATGATGATGGATGATAATAAAAAAACAAACAGACAGAAATTAAAATTATTTTCCATTCACTCACTCCATTGATAATGCTATTGAAACATTAGTAGTAGTAGTCGAAAAGATGCGACGATTATTGATTATTTGATGAAAAATAAATGGTGTGATTTTCACATTACCAGTCAAAATGTTTAAAGACTATTTACACATGAAAAAACATAAATAAAATCATCTTATAATTTGGGATTTCAAAAAGTCTGATTTCTAACACTGATCTTTGGCTTAATATTATTGGGCAAATAACTGATGCTATTTCACGACATATACGATATTATTCAGGAGTCAGGAGACACAGCAGACACGAATTAAAAATAAATGACATAAATTACGTGAATTAATATTAATTTGTAATTTATCTAGAATTTCCTGGATTTATTAAAGCGAATCTTGATTCTCAGAATTCTGAAGTATGCCGGGAATCAGAATCTATTTTCGACGCTTATCGCACCGGTGGTCTCAGTCAAACATTTATACTGATATTATAAAATAAATGCGTACTACATAGTAAATACAGATGTAAATAAACGTTGTTTACATCATGTTTCTGTGTTTTTATTTTGAAATAAACTCACCTTTAAATACACTACCGTGCAAATAGAGTGCTCGCATTTTCCCAGCAGTCAAATAATTACACGCTTTTTATCATGACGCGGTTTTGAGCGAAACGCGCGTCAAATTAAGAAACTTTTAAAAAGCGCTCAACGTTTCAAATACACAAAGGAAAAGTTCAAAATTGACATTCGCTCGTCCGGTCGCTATTATTATTATTATTATTTCGCAATTTTCATTTCGCGTACGTGTTACGGAGCGTCCTGTACGTGTCGTGTGTATCGATACGAAAAATTGTTTCGGAAAATCGTCGCCTTAAATAAAAATTTCTGTTGCAGAAGATATTTTTAATAAAAGCCGAGTCTATTCAACGCTTTTTTATTACCGTTCCGCGGACGGATTTCCCATTTCGATCGTATTGTTGTTTCACGCACAATGGCCCCCTCTTTGTGCAAAGGATAAAGCTCACGTCGCAATCCACTCGTAAGCATTCTTTCAGAGCTACACCATATTGTTATAAATACTGGTATCATATTTTTCTTTTTATTAAATCAAACTCTACCAAGTTTATTATGTGTCCGGCTCTTATTTATTCGCCTCTCCGTTCACAGATTTAAAAAATATAATATATACTATATACATCTTACTATATTGTTAGATTACTTAACCCATTCGTAAACCTTATTTTTTATCCATTATTAACTATTTTTTACAATATATTCTGTTTATCACATAATATTGTAGCGACGAAATTAGACGCTCTTTTTACTAGTTTATTTGTGTTCCTTGAATATTCCAAGAAATTAAGTTGTTTATCATCATTAAGTTGTTTAACAACAAAGATCGGTGGCCATATCACTGATTTCAAATTAATATGAGCCATGTTTTTGAAAGTGGTATAAGTACATTTTTGGATAAACATGAGGTAATGATAGGTTTACTTCAGATAATAATAATAAAATTAATAGTTCACTTTAGATAACAATATCATCTTTTTATATATATATATATAATCACACAGTCAATGTTGCACAATATCCTTATAAATTAATCATAATAAGTTGAGCTGTAAAATGTTATCGCAGGAAAGTTTTTATTGACAGTGAAATAAGTCGTAATATTCATAATCGACGAGTTTACTGCCTTACATACCTTATATTCACTATAATTACTTTATTCTTCAGTGTGAAGGTGAAATAAGATTGAAATGTGAATAAGTCTGTTTATCAGTTTGTTATTTTATACTTGTTTATTTATCCCTTCATTATAATATAACTGCATTTATATATTATTAAATTAAATTAATCATTATCTTATATATATTAGTTGAAATTATTATTTTAAAATTAAAAGTACATTTTAGAAAAGCTAACTTTAATTTTAATTGATAATATTTCATAAAAATGTTCGTTTTTTAGCTATAAATGGATTTATACCACTTACAATAATACCAAATAATGAAAAATATAAACAATAGCAATTTTAAATTTATATTTAAACCTAAATTTAAAATTGCTGTTGTTTATATTTTTCATAATTTGTTACTATAGAATATAGATAATAGTATATATCCATTTGTAGCTATAATAACGTTTTTTTTAACAGTTGTATTAATTAATATTGCATAATAAAATTTAATAAGTTTATAGTTTTAAAAATATTTCCTGAATTGATTAACGTTCACCAATATTTTTAAGTTATTTCAAACGCAAACCCTTAAATATCTCAATGTATGAATAAATAGACTAATACCACTATCAAAAACAGCTCATGTATCGTTATGCTTATCATCACTTTTCATTATTTTATTAAAATAACGTTTTATTTAACATATTGGGCATATACTATAAATTGACTTAAACATGCACTCATACATAAACAAATAAATAAACGTAAATTTAAATTACAAGAATTACGGACGCGATCGCGACTCTCTAAGAAACTATATATCCTGCAACTGAAAATTGACGAATAGTCGAGCCACCCCTTAGTTACTTCAAAAGTGCGCCGAGAATACAATGACGTGTATCCTAACGCCCCTAACAAAAAAGCACTAGGATGCAAATACGAATACAACCGGTTATTTTAATTTTCAATTCTTTCCCATACCCACGTCACTCCCAAGTCATTGACGAAAGTATTTATGCTTTTTTCAACCTACTGTAAAAATATTTCATCAAGCATGGGGATCTAAAAAAATACAAGAAGTGACCATTGGCAATGCTGAAAAATAGGGGGTTGTCAATCGACCATCTCCACAGCGATTCCAGGTCTCTTTGTCAAGAGAGTTTTTGAGGGTTTTGTCAGAATTCTCATTTGTGCGGATTTGAAGAATAAATATTCTGTGTTCTTAATTGCCGCATGTATGTCGTTGATTAAAATGAGAAAAAGCAGAGGACCCAAATAGGATCCCTGTGGTGCCCTAGAATTAGTGAAATATTTATCGGAGCGACGATTACCATAGTTCACACACCGTGTTATTTAGGTTTACTAGCACCTGTCGACAATAGACCAGCATCACAAATGTTACTCAGGTCTTCGTCAAATGTCTTTTCCATATCATTAATATTATTCCACATTTAGTATGTCTGTATATTGTCCGTAAAAACATTAAATTTATGTATTTTATATATAACTTCAGACTCTTTTTTTTAATGTTTTTTTACTAGAATTTATGTTTTATACCAATTAAAATTTAATATTTGGTTTTTCTCTTTAGACTTTTTCTCCTTTTGAGTCATTAAATTTGTGTCCGGATGCGCTTTTTGAATAGATAATAGATTTTCACTTTCATATTTATTGCTAGAATTCAGTTCAATATCTAGATCTTTTTAAGAGAGAAATATTATTGTAAGGGTTTTTCATTTAATGATTTAGTAACTGTAGTGTCTTAATAACTTTAATAGCTTTAGTTGTAAATTTGTGTTATTTATTTGTTGCGCTTTGCGTTAATTTGGGTATTCACAAGTTAGCACTAGTCGCGTTACTGAATTATAAATTAGTATCTTAGTCGGCTGCACTGCACTCTCCGAGTTAAATATATGTTTTAAGTCGGCAAAGCGTTTCTGTTAACCGACTTTGAGCATTATACACAATTAATAAATAATGTAGGATGAAAAGAATATATTTTTCTTCGACCCTGAGAAAAATTAAGTACTGATTCATTTTCCGCGGTCCAACGTGCTCCTAAACGAAATATTCTTCATCAGTCGAATTACGGACGAGTCACGTTTATCAATATTAATACAAGATCGAAACGAACGTTTCCATCTCAAAGGGCCGGGACCCTTTCAAAATGCTAATTCGGCCCCGTGCCGCCGTATCAATCGCAGCCGCCGTTGTATTATTCATCGCATCGGCGGTACGAATCACGTGAAATTTTGTGTATATTGTAGACTCACAAATTTCGATCATAACTTGTATCATATTTGCATGTTAAACGGCGACCTTAATTGCAATCAGGCCCTCGGAAGTTTTCTGCATCGGTTGACGCAGACTTATCTGACCTCTGAGGCGTGAATGCCAATTTTAATTAAAATACTTATTATCAGAAAGATA
This sequence comes from Plectrocnemia conspersa, assembly GCF_051122295.1. Taxonomy (NCBI): domain Eukaryota; kingdom Metazoa; phylum Arthropoda; class Insecta; order Trichoptera; family Polycentropodidae; genus Plectrocnemia; species Plectrocnemia conspersa. The sequence goes on along the minus strand of NW_028277174.1, from coordinate 15,039,845 downwards.
ACAATTTTACTAGCCAGTAAATTAAAAAAAATCTACGAAAGTTATTGAGGAGAAGCAATTAGATTTTTAGCCTGTTTGTTATGCCTTCCAATGAGATAAATGTGTAGATTATGGGAGAGGTGCTAGCTAAATCCGTATTTGTATAAGATTACTTTAGGATAGGTTTTTAAGTATTTTTTTGGCAAGTTTGTTTTCTATGTACAATCAATAATATGAAATCCACTTAACTGCAAGTATATTTTGCAAAATTTTAAATATTATAGAGTACGCTTACTCCATATGTTGTATTTTCGAACTACCAAAAATTTACTCCTTAAGTAAAGAATAAAAAGCCTTACCCAATTATCAAGTAACTCAGTTTGAGCGTTGTATTATTTAAATGTTTGAATTACTTTTCAGACATTAAGTGTCGGCTAATGTTTGGGATCAACTCATGGAAAAACTCTTACCATGTATTTTTTTGTCGCACAAATGTGCACTGGCTCTTATATGAATAAGTCCTAACTAGTTTAATGAATTAAGTCAATTGTGTAAATAATTTAACATTTTTTCGTCAAGAACCTAAAAACGGAATCATGTGAATCGTTGATCGTAAGATCTTTACCAAATTAAATGTGACAAGTTAATTATAAATTCCGCTTCGCCACTGCAAAACACCAACTCACCTTAGCACAGGCAATGGATGTAAAACTTTCGGTACGAGCTATATAGACCTGCAAATTTCGATCATAACATGTCGTGTCACATTTCCATGTTAAACACTGGTCAAAATTGCAATTAGTCTCGTGGACGTTTTCTGCATCGGCGGGCGCAGAGATTAATCCGACGGTATCAGAGGCTGCGCGGTAAACTGACCAATGATCGTTATGACATAATACATCGGTTTAAAAGGATTTATGATCTGTTTAAATACAGATTTAGAGAGTAAGCATAGATTACATATATTTTTTATTTAGACGCTATAACATAATCACATTATTTTATTACCGTCATTTATTAAAATAATTTAAAAAATAATTTATATGCGCTATATATTCTTCTGGAGAATAAAACTATTAACAAACAGTTCGGCTTCCAAAAAAATCACTTGACAGCATATCAATTAAAAAGTTTAACGGAGCATATATGCGCTAATTTAAATGAGATAAAGAGTACAGGCCTCTTAATTTTATATATATAGAACAAGCTTTCGACACGGTAAAGCACGATAGTTCGATTCACAAACTATGAATATAAGACCCCCGATAATCTTCTACGCTTAATACGCTTATTACATGAGAAGTAGAAGCTATGTTGTTTCACTAAATAGTAAAACACTAGACATCGCGTAAAATTTCAGCTGGGGTTCCTCAAGGAAATTTTCTCGGACCGTTTCTCTTTATCTTGTTTACGAACAATATATAAAAAAATAAAAATACGATGATTAGTTTTTTGAATGAGTGTTGCAGTCTTTAATCAATCGCGAATAAATTACAAATATCTTTTGAAAATAAAATAAATATTTCGATAGGTAGAAAATTAAAATCTACTATAATAAAACAGCCAATTATATTTACGAAACGTAGACAAACTTTTCCCTGCCTTTTCAAAGTAAACAGGACGGTAAAGTAGAATGAAAATGTACATTTTATAAATAAATCTTAGGGTGATGATTTTTGTAGCATCTAAAAAAATTAATTCGGCGCTGTGTATTTATAAACACGTTTCCGAAATCGTAATCGAATTGCAAATCGAATCGTTTCTGTCCAATCCGAGGGGATGAAATTGTACAAAGAAAAGGTACCGCATTTCAAAACCTTATTATTTGCATTTCGTGAGGCGATGTAACCGAACAATAACAATAAGAAAAACGTTTGCGATGGTCAAATTTTATTTCCATCTTGTCCCATTCTATTGAAAGGAAACAACCATTTCAAATTCACGTTGGAGTAAAATCGGAATATCGAAGCTTTGTGGTTATAAAGTTGTGATACCTTTATTTTAATTTTATCTAATAAAAAATACGTACACACAAATTTTATTCGTATTAAGTTTATATTGTATGTTATTTGTGCGTGTTGTGAGTTAAAATATATCATGGTAAATAATTCAATTGAATTACATCAAAATTAATCAACACAAGCAAACCTAGCGCAAATTCATTACACGCGTTTGCTCAAAGCAATCAAAGTCAATCTGAATATGATTTGACAATCAGAAGCTCGTTGATTACGGACGTTTATCGCACTGAACCCACGCCCTGTTTACCTACTATGGCTTAAGTGGATTCAAATTGGAATTTCATACACAATGTGCCAAATTCTTGTTGAACCATGACTAGGTTGTTTTGACACAATACTGTGGCATTTTAAAGGCATTCGGGGGATGCTTTATCAAAGAGGTTCTGCTTTCGAATCGACTTTTTTCTCAATTTCAATCCCGAAATTGGCGGCCATTTATCTTGCTCAAGGGACATGTATTGGATTAACGTCGTATGGGAGAAGACATTAATGGCGGGGCGCTATATGACGCCACTATGCAAATATATCGAGGATGTGTATGTAATATAGCATATTTGCATATCGTTTACTTGTTTTCAGAAATATCCACATATTTCTTGATATTTGGCGAATTTTCAGCGCTCGTTAAGATATTGAGCTTGACTAAACGCTTTTGTTATTATGCTGTCCCTTGTAATACGGTGGGATTTAACGCTTATTTATATACTGCAATATGTTTTTGAAAGCATTGAAAAAGCTGTTGATATAAACGCAATAATACTAATATTTGGCCACATCGAGAATTTTATTATTTATACTTTCGTGCCATATATGTAAGCCTATAGAGCTTGTGGTTAGAATTACACCGCGATAAGAGGCTTAACATATTTATTACCGTTATTTGCTTCATCGCACTAAAAAATAATTATTTTCTTTGTTGCAAATTTTTACAATTAGCGGATCGAAAAAAAAAATATTAGCCATCGCGATGTCATTAAAACACGTTTTTATGAAAGTCTGTAATTTTTGAAAAAACAATACACGATTTATATAATTCCGTCGAAATTAATTAAATACTTTTGGTTGCTTGGTTCAAGGTTGTATTGGTGTATTTTTGGGTATACATTTGGTTAACAATTTCAGTATATGCATTTTGTAGTTTTTACTTCAGTCGCTTTCGCGAAAAGTTTGTAACAAATTAATTGAATTGCTCATTTATTGCAATATTTTTCATATTATTATTATACATACATATATATGTATGTATATATACAGTAGCAATTAAATTCTTAACAATCATATTTCGTATATAATCAAAAACGTGTTAAATTTAATTTTGTGTGACATGTGTGCAAACTTCACGTGGTTATAGATCTAAAATAACATATGTAATACCTGAGAATAAGATCTTGATATTATAAGTATTGATTTGCTATATCAGATTAGAAAACTTTTGAGTTATTTCCATGTTAATATTTAGTTGAACATAATGCTATTGTAGTACTTTTGACACATTGTCGTTAATTATTGTAGCACTTCTTGAAATATTACTATTAAATTTTAATAATTATTATATGTAAAATCGCTTTTATTCTCATAAACTGTATTTGTCTTATGTTTTGTACGTTAAAACCATTTTTAAATATTATATCTTGCTCTTGTCCCGGATTTGCGCCGTATTTCGAACGAATTTATTTATACTTGTATTATACAACGTATGTACCTTCTCTTGGCCACTCCAGAATCACTCGAGTAATCGGCACACATTGTTCATCCGTGTTTGTTTATCAACGTGGTACGTTCCATACTCTTTGTTTTGGAGAACGGTATATTTGCACACGCAATTCTAATCTAAATGAATGGCCTTCCCGATTCTGTGTTGTATGACAAAAAAAATTCAAGCGAAACATCCATTGATGTAGGAACACCTATATTATTATATTATTTTGTAAATCATACGAATCCACAAGGTTTTAATATTTGCAATATTTTTTTATGTACAATTTATAAATTCGTACATTACTCTGATCTGGTTAAAGTAAACATTTTATGCCATATTAAAAAATTATGAGTGTTATTGCGATGGTGTTCAAAACACTTTTTAGATAAATCAATTAATCTCATATTTATTTCTAGGCTTAGATTAATTAAGAAAATATGTTCGCTTAGTCTCAGATTTCTTCGTGTACACTGAATAATTGGTGTTTAAGGGCGAAATTTATGCTTCTTTTAAATATCGTTATTCTCGAGTTTGCCAACCTTGACATTATAAAATTAAACACTTTCTCAACCTCATTTATAACAAGTGTTTATTAAACATGGAGGTGCTTAGTTGTTTTATTTAACAGGAAGGTAAAAAATGACAAAGAAAAAAGATTTTTAAATTTACTGTCTATCAAATACTTTGCAATAAGCAACATATTTGCTTTCATCAAATTGAATAGTAGTTTTTATATATATGTATATATATTCCTGTTGCCTCAATATCGTCAGTCATATACACAGACTTTGAAAAAGCATTTGATAAAGTTAACCATGCTTTACTTGTAAAAAAGTTATCTAATTTTGGGTTTTCTGAAGATCTCATAAATCTATTCTTAAATTACTTGACCAATAGATATCAATTCGTCAAGTATAATAACTCTTTTTCAGAACGATATAAGACCCCTACTGGAGTACCTCAAGGATCCAATTTGTGTCCATTGTTGTTTTTATTGTTCATTAATGACATAGAAACAGCAATAGAGCATTCAGATTTTTTATTATATGCAGATGACTTGAAAATTTACAAGAAAATGCATTCGATTTCTGATTCCCTCGACCTACAGGAGGATCTCAACTCTATATGGAAATGGGCTTGCTATAACCAATTGCCTTTCAGTATAAAGAAATGTCACACAATTTCATTTTCAAGGTCGTTAACGCCGGCAAAATATTCATACCATCTAGGTGGATATTTTCTGGAAAGGTTTTCTTCAACTAAGGATTTAGGAGTGACTTTCGAAGAACGTTGGAAATTTAGCCAGCACATTGCAGAGACTCATAGCAAATCCTTAAAAATGCTCGGTTTTATCTTGAGAAATGCGCGTTACTTTAGGAATACTTTAGTATTGCGCACTCTTTATGATACTCTAGTCCGCAGCATACTAGAAACTAGCTCCATCATTTGGATCCCAGGCGTAATGAGTCAATGTAATGAATTGAAGCTGGAAAAAGTACAACGTAAATTTCTTCGATATTTATACTTGAAGGAATACGGGTATTATCCGTTCTTGTTTCCCAGTGCTTTTATTTTGGGAGCCCTGGGATACGTTTCTTTGTCGACTCGCAGAAGTGTTTATGTAATTAAACACTTCTGGAAATTGCTCAAGGGCATTGTAGACAATCCTTCAGTGCTCGAGCAGCTTCAAATGTGGGCTCCTGAAGGTGGATATAGTTCTCGGTCGCGTCCACTATTCTTGCCTGTTAAGTGTAGAACTGGAGCACTTGCCAACTCTTCTCTGGCCAAGGCCATTTATCTGCTCAATTCTGTCCATAGTAATATTGACATTTTCTCTTGCACTTATGGAGTTTTGGTTCAATTCGTATGGGACAATGCACACCTGTTGAGGTGATTTGTGTCTGTTGTTTTGTCTTGTTTATATTTGTATGTATTATGATGTATTAGTACTTTTGACTATCGTGACGCATTAGGTTTGCCTGTCAGGTCACGATGGTTATAATTTTAATAAATAAATAAATAAATAAATAAATAAATATCAAATAGCAGCTTTTATACTTAGAGAAATTATTTTTTTGCTAAAGTATGATTTTTACTACATTGAATAGTAGAATAACGAACTTTGACTGCATTATTGTGGGCTTTAATCTGCTGGTTTTTGAATTACCTCTTGCTTGGTTATGGAGTTGAAAAATAAAGCTTAAGCGGTTCTGGGTTGTTATAGTCTGATTTATATTTTTAGTTTGAGTGATTAATCTGGGCTGATATGTAGGCTTTTATCTCTAAAATATCCGCAGGAAAAGGAAATTCTGCTATTAGAATAAAAAAAATTAAAGCTTAATGAAAAAAAAATCGAGTACTATAAACAGCATCGTCTTTTTGCCGTAAATTTCGTGATATATGCGTATTTTGCTATTCGAGCAGCATTCTTTTGAATGCGAATCGATGTGTTTTGAATGCACCTTTGGCTTTATATTTATGAAATATGTTACATCCAATGCGCCACAACTATCTAAAATAAAAGTAACATAATTAAATTAAACATACAATGCATTGCTCGAGGATGTGTTTTTCTTTCTAGAATAGAGGGATTGTTCACAGATTCCTCCAGTAATTTAAAATCTCTGAGGACACAGCGAATTATAAGCCGAAACTTATAATAAAAAGAAGCTGTGATAGAGGAAAGGATAGTAATAAAACTCTCCCATATAGAGGTATCTCAAAAATCTTTTCTAGAATTTCTCAATCATAGAGGGTTCCAAATTAAGGATACTGTTTCTAAATTGCTACATAATAAAATGTTATAAAGGATGTAAATCACTAATGGATTATTAAAGTCAAAGGCGTTCCTTATAACAAAGCCGAGCATTTAAAAAAATATCACTAATATTAATAAAATGTAGAGAGAATTTCCATTTTTTCCCAAATGTAATTTCGAGGTCTCTTGTGAAAGTTTCTCTATCCAGTTCATTTTCACATTAGCAATAAGAAAAGTCCACTAGCTATAAATATCTAGAAAAGACACGACTTACCACTTTCTAAGGCTGAAAGGTAAACGATTGTCAGCGGCCTATTTCCTCGAGGAATTCAGAGCGGTCTGCATGCTAATATATTAAATTATTTTTTCAATATACTTTTATTCAAAGCGACAAATTAAGTTAATGTATGTACCTTTCACTGTTAATATCTGTTTCCCCCCCCCCCCTTTTTGGTATATCTCTTAACAAACAATTACGTACAACGTACACTGGTGTATATGATGATATTTATTCCAAGAATTTTTAATTGGAATGAAAACTATCGATCAAATCCGCAAACAAACTCGACTCATCCAATCCGTATACACCGTAACTAAAAAGTCCCATTATCGGATAACCCATCCCGTTGCCCCGTGAATGGACACCCGCGCATACAGGCTAATGAAAAGAGGCAAAGAAAAGTTGTACACATCTTGTTATATGTGAACATAAACAGGCAATTTTCATTTCCGGGCACGTCCCGGCTCGGTTGGGTCGCCATCATCGCGCCGACGTGTATATTACAATTTCGGTGGGATGTGCGGTGGCGTAGTTGATACGTAATAATTTAACCTCGGCGCCGCTGGGGTAATTAGTTTCCAGCGAAGTGTTGTTTACTCCGCCGCGGCGGATCATACCAGCGGTTCTCAAACTTGGCCCACTTCCTGCTACGTTGTGTGCTACGATGCTCCGGAGGGCATTGAAGAACTTTTATCGTTCGCTTTAAAAGCGATCTTAGAATGTCCGCTGGGATTTGAGCGAAATCGAATCAGCAATGTAGCAAACGAGCTTAGCTTCGACATTAATGTATAATGATTTTTAATTTTTATGATGAATAATCGAGTCGTATAGTAGTTAAATATATATGTATTTGCTGAGTAGAAAGCTCACGATAAATCGCTTATAGAATGTTGTCTCAAAGAGAAACTTTATCGCTCCGTTTTAATTTACTTTCAAAGAGTTAATCTGGTAAACTTTTAATGAAAAAACATCTGTACATTTCATACAAATCGGATTATAGCATTCGTTAAAAAATAATATATACAATATTTAGGCAATTGCAGTGCAAAATAATATTAATATTTACACGAATTTCAAACCATCTACTTTTTAACTTAATACAGTCCATAATGTACGATTTTCTAAGCCTCCAAGTTACGTGTAATTTTGAAACATAAGTTATATTAGGCCGCATTCTTCTTGTCTCTTAGATCACTTCAAGACATCATCTAATCATTGAAAAGTCGCATTACAATTAGAGCCAATATAACACAACCCCAAAGTATTCTTACTCTGGGGTTGAGTCAGATTTTGCCTCAATTAAAAACTTGGAAATTAAGATCATTAAAATCGCAATATCGTCAATTTTCTTTATCGAGTTTAATGCATAATTAAATTCTATTGATTGCTTTTGTGATATTGTCTATGAAACATTTATAGGATATATTTTACATATCAACTGCTAGACAGAAAGTCTTTTATAAAAAAATTTTTTGTCTTTTTTATATTTACTAATCGAATACTAAATATAAAGTTTTTCAATATTCATATATATTCTTAAGGTTATGAATAATCTAAAAATACAGTTCATACCTATATATTATACATATGTATATGATAACAATAAAAAGTATCGTATTTATTTTAATTAAAAAAATAATAGGTTATTAATTATTCTATATGTTAAATTTGTACGAAGATTTATTTTACTCATATTTGCTGCCAAAAATATTATAACTTAGTATGTAAAAAAATATCATTATAAATTACTTTAGACAAAATTGAAGCCACTGAAAAAGTCCACAAGTGGACATTATTAACTAAATATGGGATTTTCTGCAATTTCTGCAATTAAAAAGTGTTTATTTATCATTGTTTTGGTGTCGGTTATCAATTGTAAAGGCCATGTCTGTTATGAATAACATGAATATTTGGAAAGATAAATTTCGCGAAATAAAACGGACTGTACACTATTGGACTGTAGATAATGCAGCAGTACCTACATCGAAGAAAAAAATACTGTGTAAACAAAATTTATAATACAAAACCGGTTTTTGGTGTTTTTAAAAACTAAAAATTTTGATATATTTCACTACATATATCAATGAATACTATACAAATAGTTATTGGAATAATAATTTAATCACTATTGGAATAATGGGCAAATATATTCAGTATTCGAATTTTTGAATAATAGAATTATTCTTTAATTACCATGCTTAGTCACAAAAATACATTAATAAACCCAAAGTAGTTGCCCGTTTTTCATCATAAAAATACAGAGAGACGTTATGGTTATTAATGGCCGCTGAGCCGTTATGGCTGACCACCTTTAAAGATAACCGTCGCTAAAGTCGAATAATATTCGCTGAAATTAGGGGCGTACCAAATGACGTGAATCTTTTCTTTAGCCAATTGGTCGACATACACTTGTATATGATTTGTTAGAGGTGCTAGGGATAAAATATATAAAAAGTCAGATCACTAAAACTTGGACTTCAGACTATACATTGCCACTTGAATTTCGAACTACGCTCAGGGCAATAACTTACCACAAATCGCTATGGTTTATTCGGATACTCTTGTAGCTGAATTTTATTAATTATTTGGTAAACAGTAATATATTTAACTTGATAGTAAATATATTAAAGACACATTAACCTAATTGGCTGACAAGGCCCTAAAATCTGAAAGAATAAATTGACGTTTCGGTTGTATTATAACGGCCAAAATTAAAGATCAATGTTCGACTGGTCTCTAGTGTTTGAGTTTAATTATTTTCACATGTGATATATTAACGCTTTATTATTTATCGAAAATAAGTAGTATTAAAACTTTTTTTGCTCAATTGCGCGTTTACTATTAAAAATATTTACTTATTTAATATAGGTACTACATTCGTCGTATTTATTTATTTAACTATTTAACATTAAAAACCACACTTTAGCAATCACTACACGAGCTTTGTATGATCTATAATATATAGGTCAGAACGACGTATTATGATTTTATGAAACATGTTTACTCCGGACGCCTCCTTGTTAAAATCTCATACACCGTTATAGGGTTACCTCAGTTGCCCCGCAGGCTCTCGGGGCAACTTTGGCGAAATGTTTTCCGCCGACACGAACTCATTAACCGATTAACCCCTCGGCCCTTTGGCTATCAATCCGTTCGCTAATGCTTTAATATATAATTTAATGAATTAATACAATTTAATTTCGTGCAATACTTTTATTTCCAACCCTTATTAAGTAGCTGAGGTCTGGGCCGCACAAAGTTACTAGACGTCTGCGGTTTCTGGGGATCGTCCCCTAAGGACACACCCTGTTCTGACAGCGTCTGCGGTAATTACCGTGCATACGTATTATACATACGTTTAGCTACGGTACTTATAGATATGGAATACCTAAGCACGAGCTCCCAGCTAGCAGAATGTTACATGCCGAGACACGATTTTCCGAATAAGTACCGGTATGCTATTATTGGTTTCTGATCCGAAGCATCTCACTATGTTTGCAAATGCTCACGTTTAAATCTGGCTCAAACTGATAACATAACTATAAAACATACAATCTTATTGAAATTGAACGAAAATACATATAATATTATTGAGCTATTAAAATCAAAATACTTTTGAAAGGTCACTGACAAAATAGTGTTTTTTTCTAAAACTGTATCATTACGGGAATTTTTCAAATCCAATTGGTGAATAAATAAAATCTTGGTCAAAACTCCTTTAAAGGAATAAAAAAAAATATTTTTTAAGTTTTTTTTTAATTATTAACGTTTTTCCACTAAATCTGGATTCAATTGATAGAGCTTGTATAAACATGTTAGTATAAATCCATAAATCTTATTTTACTTTATTTATAAGGCTTTGTTTTTTTATTTTAAAACGTGCGGCATTGAGGTGACGTTTAACTTTAAACTCGCAAGTGGTTAAGCAATGTGGCATTTTTCTCGAGAATTTTTCGAGAAAAATGCCAAATTGGGAATTTTATTTGGATATTTTAATAAACTTTTTTAATTAAAAATTAAATTTGTACACATATTTTACAACAGGTGCATTTGTTATACTGCTGCATAAGAAAGGGTGGTTCCGTGCCAGATGTTTGGAAATATGCACGCTTTCTTGGAAGCTGTTTAGAAATATTAAAATAATAAAAAAAAATATTTACGATTTTCTCAACTACTCTTAACATCTTTATATTTGCTTAGATAATTTAAGAATAACATTAATATTCAGTTAAAAAGAAACTGTTCCGCTTAGGATTCGGTAGATTGCAATAATGTATGGCTTTTCACAGAATTTAAATAATTAAATTTGTTTATCGGCGAACGTAAATCTCGTTTTTTTTAATAATCCAAATATAAAGGAGCAACAGCTGTTATTCCCGGAGCCCGAAATTCCTTCGTAATTCTACCTTCTGTAGTCACTCGAAGTAGGTTGATCTCTTGATTATTCACGTCTATTATAACAGATCATCATCCTAGTGAAGTTTTTTCTCTTTAACAATCATCTAGTTCTCCGTTTATAGATAATATTAAGAAATCTACAATGATGTATTATATGTTACACATGTTGTATATACATCAAAATTTCTCGAAAAAAAATCGAGAACTTAAAATGAGAATTAAATTTTGTACTCGGTTATATATTTTGGAAAAAAAAGTCGCTACACAAATTGCTTAGTGTGTTTTATAACAGGTATGTTTGTTATTGCAATGGTATAGAAAGATTTTTTCGTACTTGTAATTTCACAACCTTATTAATGCTATGGCAATTATCTTGTTAAACATATATACGCAAAAGCATAGCTTTCAAACAATACAGGGTATTCTTAATGAAACTGCGCTGCGTCAACGCAATCAGAAGTTATGAAAACGTGACCGAAATTCGTTTTCAGCCGCTGAAAGCACCAGCATACATATACATCTCTATATTGTGTATTTTTCCAGCATCCCTTCGGAATCCGCGTAATGTAATTAATATTCAACGTGAACCCTCAATACAGTATCCGGATTCCGTACGGGGGCTACAATATTGTATTTTTTCATCCCCGAAAAAAGCAGTTCGGTTATTAAATCACCCACATACGCGCGCCTGGTATATAGTGACCCTCATCCCTCAAAACGCGTTTGAGTACCTGATTGAACAGCAGTCAGCAGAACCTTTTTGGGTCTGATTGTAATTCAAAAAGTGGTCGTTTTGATGGCGCTACGTGCGAATGCTCCTTCTGTTCGGCCGCCTTTGACTGACATTTATATTCATGAAATATATCGCCCGTAAAGGTCCGGCGATGAGATTTGTCCTTTGGACGATCGTGTGGGATAGTTAAAATTGTTACATTCGGACCGTGGCGTTTGCGTAACGAAATTAAACGCCGTAACATTGTTAGCGGTTGGCACTTTGGTTATGTAATTGATTTCAGTAATTTACTGGAACGTTATCTATCTCATAAATACAATTATTTACACTAATTAAAAGTATGATATAGAATAAATATTATTATACATATACGAGTGATATTCGCAAAAGCTCAGTTGGCAAATTTTAACTTAGACCTCAGTAACGCTCTGCGTGTAATGTGTATTTAAAAGGGTAATTTATATTAGCGATCCGGTTTTTCTGTACGAAAGAAGTAATTTATTGCTAAATAAGCAAAAGGTTGAAAAATATTGCCGTAAATTTTAGTTATTAAAAGTGTCATTCACTTTAAAGAAATTATTGATAGGCGAAAATTTATGATCTTTAAAATAAACAATGTCAAGTCCATAGCTGTTTTTAATAATTTATTTTATAATGATTGCTTAAGTTATCAGAAACTTTATAAAAGCTTTAAATGTTTTTTTTATATGTGTTTTTAAGCTTAAAGCAACGTGTTCTTTCGCATTTTGTAATTATATTTAAATTTAAGGTTATTTTTATCGTTGTCTCCGATACACAAGATTAATGGGTTAGTGAGGTTACGCGAATTTTTTTTATAGTATTTTCTGGTATAAAAATATCAATGTTCTTTATCGCTGATATTTAAAAGTTATTAATAAGTTTTTAAGATCAATATAAAAAGTTTATTATATATTTCTTTTATAACATTATTTTGGATGACTTGTAATTTATGAAAATAGTGTTACCGGTGTTACTCCACACTGAATAAGCATATGTTAACTCTACTCTAATTTCAAGCTTCTTAAAATATTTATTTGGAGTACATGAAATACATGAGTAGAAAGTTGATCAAATGTTTTCACTGAATAAATTCTTAACTTAAACATTGTCTATTTGATTTCAGTACAGGTTTTTAATAATTTTAATTAGCCTTTAGTATTTGTAGAAGTTTCATATGTTGAACTTTTTTAAAAGTTTTTCACATTCTACAAAGCACAATAATTTTTTTTGCACAACAGTGCGATTAAAGTAATAATAAATAAAAATAAATTTATTAATGATAAAAGGTTCTCTCGAATTATAATTTAAATAAACATAGGTTAAATACAAAAAAAAATAGGGATACTTTGTGAGTAGCTTAGTATGAAAAAATATGTTCAAACAAGGGAATATTTTACGGAGGTGTGGGTTATTATAATAGTGTTTCGAGGAAAATATGATAAAAAATTTTAGCGATTTTTCAATGGAAGTGTTGTATTTTACTATCACATAATAAAATTATATTTAATCTTAACAATTTTTGACAGGTAACAGAATTTCAAACTTCTGAGATAGAACCAATACAATAAACAAACAAATAATAAATATATTTCACATCTCAAATGTTAAAAGAAAGCTCTCGTTCCCTAATGACACAGAGAAAAAACTCTCATGCATTCGGAAAGTTTCTTCTGAAACTTTGAAAGCTTATCGGATGACTCCGCAGGGGCTTTAGTCCATTCGACAAAGTTTCGAATAAAAGGAAACGATCGGCAAACTATGTTGTAATTGTTTCAGAGAAGCTTTTAAAAATTTTATACAGCGTTGATAAACATAAAGTATTTTTCCATTCAGAGGGTTTTGCGTTTGCCTTTATATTTATAATACGAATTTCAATTTAAAAACGTATATATTTGCAATTCCAAAGGCTAAAGAGACGCGCTTTGATGTTCCCATCTGCAAATAAATAGGATGATGCCGTGCAAATAACGCGAATCAATTAACGTTCGTAATGAAAATCTTTCAGGATACTCTCGTGCCGTAAATGTTTTCTTTTAATTAATGATATCCTTAATTATTTTGCTATGAGAGCGCCGAGCAAGATGTCGAACACAAACGTTCGATCTCCAATTGTTTGTTTGTCAGGGAACGGCTACGAGAGCAAACTCCGGAACGGAGTAAAACAAGATCTTCAAACTGTGATTTTAACCAAGGGAACGCTTTATAAGGCGCCGACGTGTTAATACTCTGTTTTTACTGCTGATGAAAACGTGGCTGTCTTGCATGACAATATTTACACAACATAAAGTGTGCCTTATTAATTTTCTATTGCATACACACCAGTGCCAAGTCAACAAAAGCAATAGAACGCAGCTTTATTAATTATGATTTATTATACTCCATTCAAATTTTATTATGAAAATCATACATCGGATCGGTTTTAAAATTCGTACATATTTATATTATATAAAAATAAGTACATTGACAATTTTGCAATTCATTGTCGAGTTTAGATTAAGTATGGTGACGCATGTCTGTTAACCTAGAAATTGTATGAGTGGATTAGAAAGTTATGAAATGGCGTGAATTATGTAGTAGACTCTTTTTGACCAAATCAGTTTACTATTGTAGCAGTTGAGGAATCGTGAAAAAAATTGTTCAGAAAAAGGGAATCAAGTTATGCTGATTTATTTATTATATTAGCACCAGTAAACCAAAAACAAGAGTTTCGTCCGCGTCGTTCCGCGGTCACTAACCTTTTTTTGCCTTTCGAAGAATGATAAAATCCCTCGATTCCAAAATCCAGGTCGATGTAGTCTATACCGACTTTTAAAAAGCATTTTAAATAGTTTGTCTTAAGCTACTTCGGTTTTACGAACTGTTTTATTAGCTTTTTTTGAGGTAAATGCAATCGTCGCTTTTATGAGTATTCCGCTCATTCTAGGGTATCACAGGGGTCCAATTTGCTCTTTAGTAACTTACATACGGAAATTATGCTGATGACCTGAATGTTTTTAGGATTATTAGCACAAATTGGAATTCACTCTCTTTACAGAAAGTCGCTTTGATTGACTACATTTTAGCATCACCAAGTCGCATTTTGCAGATCCCCTTGCTCGGTGGAATTCTGTTACATAAGCATAGGTGTTTTATGTAGAATTACTATCGTCGATAACTTGGGAGTGACATTATATGAATCTGTCTCTACCAATCCAAAGATCAATTGAAAGAGTGGACTAAAGTAGTAAATAAGCCACAAAAAAAGTTCAAGACTAATCCATCGGCAGGAAAAGTCACGGCTTATATTTTTTAGGTTGAATTGAACTAGGTATGGACTTGATACATAAATTTACCCTAACGAAAAAGTGGTATTCATTGTTGAATAAACATTAATCATTCACAAACTAATAACAATTACCATTTAAATTATTATTAGATTTTCGCTTATCTTTAAATGTACTTTGACGTCTACAATCTACAATTCAATGCTAAAGCATTTTTCAATACACGTTAAAACGTGTGTTGAAAAATACTTATTTTTATATTTTTTTGTAATAATAATAATAATTAAAATATCGCATTTATTTATTGTTAATGTTACATAAATAATATCAATTATAGTAACATTGATACATAAATGGATTATGTTTCGATTTTATCGCATTGTTTCTCTTTTTCTGACAGCTTCCGTTCAGTCACGATTCACGCACCACCACTGTTACACACCGTCGAAACTAATAAGGTTAAAAGCATTGTATAGAAAGGACAGTAACGTTGCTGTGTATAATATTTTGATTTGTTTGTATACATGAAAATCTGACGTGTACATTACAAAGGGCAGTAAAAAGGAATATACGAGAGAGCTCGAACAAAGAGGGTTTGAATGTATGATAAACGAGCAGGATAACGTACTATTGAAAATATTTTACATGATCGTTATTTAATGGTAATAAGTAGCAGCTTATATTGTATAATAACTTACATTAGTAGTATCGAGAAAATTAATGATATAAATATAGTTACTTATTTATTATACATATAATAAATAGTTATGGGCCGAATTACATTAGTCACAATTGCAATAGTGTAAGTAAAGATCTTTTTAAAACTATTCAAGTTTCTTGTGCTTTAATTTAATTACTGATTAAATAATAAATTAAAATGAAAAATAGTGTTTAATTTTAAAAGCATTTATGGCCAAATTGATACTTTTTTCTAAATATCATAAAGAAGGAAAACAATCACTTTTTTAATATGAAAAAATGTGACAGATTTTGAAAATTATAGTTTATTTATTTCAGACCTTCATGTGGTCTCTGACCGCTGATTTCAAGTTTTTTTATAATTATTTAGTTTACAATTTTCAATTGATGTAGAAAAAGCTCTAGCAAAAATTCAATTAGAATTAATTTAATTACAATGCGATTATTTTTTTTAACAAAAATTTTAATTTTAGACGATTTTATTATGAGAGATTTAAAGAAATAAAAAAATCAAACATAACAAAGTTTATGTTTGGTTAGACGTATCAGTGCGAAAATTTTTTTCTGTAATGAATTATAACAAATCAAGATATCGCTCTCAGATCTCTGGTGAAAATTTACATTCAATTCTCCGCATTAACAGCGCTTTCGTTCATCTCATTAATGTAAATTGTATGTAAAATGTATTTTTTTTCAATAAAATACCCCAAGTTCTATACGTATATAAATATTTTATTCTTATTATTTTTTTAAATAAAATATATAAAGTTCTAGTTATGTGTAGGTATGGTTAATCCATTTTTTATGGTATTATCAAACCACTATGACAAATTAAGGAAACATGTTTTTATATGTATGTTAAAGACAAAGTAATACATTTTTTATTATTAGATACTATTAAGTTTTTTTGTCAGAGAGAGACACACGAGGCCCTAAATCCACTTTTTCGAAATTCTGATCATGGTTTATTTATCGTGCCGCTAATAATGATTTTTGTGTACATTACCAAAAATTGTTTAGAATTTAAAACTAATTTAAATCATTTATTTAAGTACTTTTAAAAATAATTAAAAAAAAATTTTTTTGCGGCGCTCATTGTAAATTAATTCTGAATAATTGTTCATATAAAATGGTAATTCTCCATTATATTCATTGCTTTTTAATTAATTTTACTTATGAACTATATTCATTTTTTCCCCATTAATTTGCCCTTTTCGTAAAAATAAATCTGTACGTACTGATTTAGCCAACCACCATTTTATCTCTGACTATGGCTTAGGCCTGCAATGGTCCAAGAAATAATCAATCCGGCCTGCCCTTTTAAAATAATCCCACCCCTGTTCTATAGTCAACAACCATTAAAATAATCGTTTCTATTGCGGTAATCGAACCCAGTGCTATTTGGTTATATACCTAGTTTGCCTAGTACATTATTAATTACGTTACTTTTATCCTCACATAAAAATACATGTTATTTTATGGTCAAGCTGTAATGTCCATAGGTCGATTGTTATTCCAGAGGGCAATGTATCTCTCTCCTGTCTACCCCCATCTGCGTTTGTGTCCACCATTGGACCTCTTTGATTAAAACTGCGTCGGTCGCAGATTGGTTGTCGTCTGGTACGTGACAGAATGGCGCCTGCTTGCCCTGCCATTGTCGCCTGTCTTGTCCTCGGAGAATGGATCTCGAATTTATGGGGCGGAACAATCTCCAACCCGGCGTTCATATCTCTTTTAGATTTGGAGGGTACAATCGATGCCTTTTCGCTCGGAACAGCCCTAAAATATTTCCTCTAAAGAGTCTTTACGTCTTTTATTCGATGTGCTATTTATTGAGTTGGCGAGAAAGTCATTTCGTTTTTTGACAGGGTTGGGTTCTATTGTCACAATGAGTTATTACTACTTACGAAACAATATAATTATAAGGGAATAAAATATACATGTAATAACATTTTATGTGTATATCGTATACATATTTTGTATAAATGTTTTTTCGAGAAATGAAAAATGCAAAGAAATCAGAAACACTACCAGAGTCTTATGTATTTATAGTATTGAAAAGGTAATAAGATATAAAAGCTTATAACTAACCGACGTTGAGTTGCGTGCCTCGCAAATTTCACAAACAACAAATTCGAAAACGCACGTGCTGTTGATTCAAGAAAAATTCGATTTACATAATTCGACATGAATTTCAGAAGCCACCGTTGCGTTTTGAGCTTTCGCACGAAACGGTTGTTTGTTTACGTTGAATTTTAACGTACGTACAATTCTCAAACATTTCATTTCCATAATGGCACAAGACTCTTTAAAAATATGAAAGCGACTGAAATAGTTTGCCGACTTCTCGGCGTGGGATTGGCAGTAGAGCGAAACAAATTAAGTTTAATGTCGCACACCGAACCGCAAGGACAAACATTTGCTAAAAGCTACCCGGCAACAGAAAGAATTCGAAATGTAAACGTCTAGAGGACTTCAAGAGCGAACTTTGCTAAACTATGACAATATCGTTAGCGTGCCACGAACAAGGCTTAACCGTTCGAAGAGCCGAGCCGAGCACAATTAAACACAGAGCTTAACTGCTCGAGCGTCGAAATGAACGCTTAAAATTTTCAATATAAATTTACATTATGGTAATAGCTTTACATGCAAGAATTGAATTGAACGAGAAAATATAAGGAGCAATGATGCGACGTTGTCGTCATCAATATAAGTTTCAGAGCGATTCGTATGCAGCCACCCTTCCATTTATCGGCGCAAATTTATCATTTTCCATGTCGTGGTACAAAGTTTAAATCAAACATTCCGAACACACATCCATCGGTTTCGTGTCAAAACGATAACCAAATCGATTCGGGCTATGTTGACGCTTCGGCACAGCGTGCGAAATGTTTACACGGTTCTGTCGGATTCGAAATTCGCTGTTATTTCATTTGCGAAATTTAGTTAGCAGAGTTTGAACGAGGAAACAACTGAACGGGCAAAGAGACTAGCAGACGCAAAATCATGCAAATCGAAACTCAAAACATTCGCGATAAATGAAAGAGAATGGTAAACATTATAAGTGGAGGCATTCGAAATCGCTTTGTTAGTTCAATTTTATTAACTGTCATTTTTATTATTATTGAAAGGAAATATTATAGGCAAAAGATATGTTTGGTGAAGTAGCACAATTTATAAAAAAATTGCAGTTTAATATGTCTAGATTTTTTAGCTCAATTCAACTACTTTTAGCTCGTAACATAAATTTCAATATGAGCAATGGAGCTTTTAAATATCCATTTAACTGTCAAAGACAAGACGCCATATTGCGTTCATTCTGTAAAAATTGAATCAAAGGAGCCCTGAAAATACTCGTCTACATATAAAATATAAAATAAAATAGTAATTAATTATATTTAAAGTAAAAAATAAATATACACATATGAAAAACCAATTAGCTTATATAAGTGACCTAAAAACAATTTTAATTAGTATTGAACATATAAAATAGTGTTGATTAAGTTCGTTTTGAAATTATTTTAAACTTTTAAAATCGTATAGTGATTAATTATATAGCTAAAAGCAACATATTCAATGAAGTACCACTAGGATTGTATAATATATGACACTATGTTGTCTAGTTGAATAATTACTGTGTTTTTTCAGACATAAAAATAATATGTATTTAGTTTATTTTTGTATGCAATATATTGACTGATTATTAAATAGCTCGGTAATAATTCTAGTTAAAAATCTAGGACTACTTACTTTTTTATAAAACTATTTTTCACCACATACGACTTACTATTATTTTATGGACTATAATAGACACATAATAATGTTTCTTATTTCTAGATGTTTTCTATTTATCGAGATCTTGATCAAAATTTTTCAAGAATTCTCGAGAAATATAAAAATATATGTGTAAAATATGAAACATATTTTTACTAATTTGATTTACAACGATTTGCATTTGTATTTAGGCATGTAAATTATACTACAATTTATAATTAAAATATATAAATAAAACACGCAAACATTAATTTAATCATACAAGTTCATAATTATAATGATATTAATTTATCTTGAATTTTTATATATAATTTTATTATTATTTTGACTATTTTTATAATTGATGTGATTATTATAATTAACTTTTACCTTCATCACATTATTTATTTTCCTCCCTTATTTTACAAATAAAGCCGGTTTGCGAATTTTTGTCTAAGACTCAGCAATATAATCATTACTTTAATTCTTATTTTTAATACTGGAAAATGTAATGTTTTCTAATCGTAATTCTTATAGTCAGTCAGTGTTTAAAGCGTTATTCGAAAATCCCCGTCTCTTTTTTCATCACCTGCTCTGAACAGAGCTGTGAATTTACCGGATTTAAACCACTACTTAAAGCTGCAATTTTTATAAATTTATTT
This sequence comes from Plectrocnemia conspersa, assembly GCF_051122295.1. Lineage (NCBI taxonomy): Eukaryota > Metazoa > Arthropoda > Insecta > Trichoptera > Polycentropodidae > Plectrocnemia > Plectrocnemia conspersa. The sequence continues at coordinate 15,019,579 of NW_028277174.1, read as the reverse complement.
TACACAAAAAATATTTATAAAATATTTATTCTTGAGAAGAAACACTAAGTGTAGCATATGGAAGGTTACAGTTCAAAGTAAGGTCTTTATATAGTTTTATACATTTTTTTGGTTTGTCTGAATATTGTTTGTTTGAGAAACCTTACTTGTATTGTCATTAAAAGTGAAATAATGAGTTTAAAAAATTTGGAAGTTAGATTTCACATTTAATTTGCAAATTAATATTATGATAAAAATAACTTATAGATAAAGAATAAAATTGGTTTCAAAATATAACATAAAACCGGGGGCAAATATTGATTTGCCATATCGTTACAGTTTCGGCTTAATGACGGTCGGAGATAATTAACGGCACAATAACTAATTTTAGTTCTTTGAAATTATCTATTAGTTTTTTTAATACGTTTATTTTAATAATATTAATAATTTTACAAACATACTAATAAATGTATACTATAATTGTTTCTAGTTTGTTACCAGAATAGGATAATAAGAATATAAATTAAAACATTAGCGGTTTTAATTTAAGAAAAAATATTAAAAAACCTTTTACAATTTTAGCGAAAGAAAACTAAAAATGTACACGAAATTATTGGGTTAGTGTAGTTTAGCGAAAGATTTTTATAATATTTTCTGATATGAAAAACGTGTTCTTTAATTGTTGGTATTTGAAAACTAATATGCATTTTTTAAAGATTAGTATAAAAAAGTGTATTACATATTATTATTTTAGCTTTATTTTTAATGACTTGCAAAATAGAAAAATAACCATTAAGGATGTTACCCACACCGATGTTAAATTAGGTCTAATTATAATTGTTTATTGCTCTTTCTGTATCTATTTGTTAATTGTGTCAGTTTGCTGCGTGTCTCAATTACAATAAATTATATGTAGTCAAAATAGAAATTTAGATTTGATATTAAATTTAGCAATACAAAAAAGAGTCTCACATTTGAATGTTTATAAAATGTGGTAATGGAAAATGTTTAGAAAATGTGGTAATAAGACTTCGAATAGGTAACGGTTGTATCAAATCTAACATTTATCCGAAATTGATCAACCTAATAGAGTCTGATACATTAAGAGAAGTTTACTTTGTAATAATAACGGTTTATATTCAATCACTACTAAAAATATAATCTGCCAACGAAACGAGTTTCATCCCCTTTGTTCGCCAATTTTTTTATATAAATATTTTTTCTCTTCCTTCTTTGGCTTAACAACAACAGTGGAGAAAGACATTTTTATATTTGTAAAACACTTTTGACATCCTCTCGAAGAAGCGCACGAGCGATTTTATAAGACCCTTATCGAAAGAAACTATGTGTGGGACGTTTGCCTTTTGAACTTTAAACTTATTCTTTCCATTGCTAAAAAAAAATACGTGTACACTCGTATTAAACCTTCGCCGACCCAAAACGTTATTATCGAGGATCTTCCATACATAATGGATCCAATTTTATTACGCAATTGGTTTTAAGCAGAATTTTCCTCCGTGCGATTGTATCAGAAACGTGTTCAAAGATAATAGAGCGGCGCCGTTCGGTGAAATGCCTCTTAAGAGAAAATTTGCATTTTAAATTCATAATTAATTTTCGTGTTTCAGCGTTTCTCAAAGTGTATGCAAAACAGCTAGCTGCCCTCTCGGCGAACGATCTTTTAAACACGCGTCTTAATTGCAAGCCATTATTATTTATTTATTATACAGCGATATAATATATTTTTTCGGTAATTAAAAATATGTTTACCTTTTTTTATATAAAAAAAATATGGTGTATTATTTTGCTAATTATTTAATTAATGGTTGCGTATTGTATACCTTTATACCGTTTATGAAAATTTTAATAATACACTTGATATTTACATATGTTCGTATGTGTACGTTTAAATATTCTAACAATGCTTTTAAGTAAACCAGTAATAATATCATATAATAACTATAAACTGAATTTATTTACATGTAATACATATAAATCTTTTCCAAATAGCTGAAAAAACACTAAGTTAAAAATATTTCTACTACATATGAACCCTATAAAAGGGGTTCATATGTAATCTGAATATTTTAACGTTGTGGGTTAACGGACGGTTATTTGTACATTTGTAGGATTAAAAAACAATTGTAGAATTAGACAACTGTTATCGATTAGAAAGATAATAATAAAATACAAACGAAATAGCGAGAAAAATATTTGAATGGGCAAATGTGTTTTCAGAAATAAGAGTTAATATACCACTTAGTATAATGTTAATTTGATGTTATTAACTTATAGAAATATGTCTCTGTTAAAACAAGGTTGAATAAGCTATTTACAGTAATTGAAATGCAGTGAAATGGTACATCATATTTTACATGAATAGGGGTAGAAGTTAAGGCAAACTTTTCGGGTTCGTAAATCTCGTAACATTTTACAACCCTATTAATCATATCTAATAATATAACACTATCAAATACGTCAAATTTCGCTATATTAGTTAACCTAGTAGTACTAACTGTAATAGTGTTACAAAATTTAAAAACTACGTCGCAATCTTTGGTTATCGCGAGGGTTGGGAAACTTTTTTCAGTTTTACTCCAAAATATATTTGCTTAGACTGATATTCTCATCGAAAAAATCATGGAACTTTAATAAAAAAAATAGTTTATTAATTATTGTTTATCGTAATAATTAATTATTATTTTTTTCAGCTTTTGCGAAATGATATTGTTTAATTATTAACACGGGAACATAGAAATTTGCATTTTTTGATGTCACTGTCATCAGGATTCAGTTGATTCTTGTGCTTTTTTTTATGTTTATAAAAGTAAAAAAATATTCGTTGACATAGATGAATTGTTGCAAAGGTTGTTGTTTTTATTATTGCTTCTTTTTGCACAGTTTTAAAGCCTTTGCAGCTCTTGACAGATGCCAAACCTTCAGGGTCCTCTGGCACATCAACCAATTACTTAAATTATTTACTGAGTTCTCGTATACTCTTCTTTGCTATTTTCCCTTCAGATCGATGATTTAAGCTTAAGAACTTGTAGGTCGATTTTAAAGTTAAACTCTAATATAAACCTTTTATCTAGGGATGGTTACGAAAGTGTTGTACAATTTAACAAGCATCAGCGATAACATATATTGCCATACTCATTTTATTTTACTTACTTAATGCTCGTAAAATCAAATACTAATACTGCGCTCCCTCTGATAAATCTAACAGCTCTGAACCAAATAAGGTCAACGATAGCTGGTAATTGGCCGGAGGGAAGATTGCTCGATAATCAGCCCAATTCCCCACGCCGCTACTGTGCTTTTTTTAACCCGTGGGCTCGTATCGTTCTGTTATGGCGTTTCAAATTTCCCCGATGCGAATGCAAACAGCGATGGCGCAATTCCCATACGTCTCGTCGCCGGCGCCGAATTACGCACCACGAATTATTTATTTGACTTTGTAGCGAGCACGAGATATTATTATCGCGGAGGGGGTAATCCGACGCCCACTCTCCCACTCCCGTATAATTGCCCGCGACCAACAGTGGTGGTGCGCGATGGGGAAAATTTTTATTCGCCGCACGTCCCTCCTCATTGTTTTCCCATTTCCCGGTGAAATGAAGTCTTTTAAATTCAATTTTGAAACATTTCTTTGATCGCAGGAGTGTTTCTGGACGCGGGCCGTTCCGGGCTTCAATTAAAGCCTATTTAATTACTCGGCCCCGCTCGTTGATCACCGATTCGGGCCTGTACTTTACATAATACGCGAGAGTACGTGTCTTGATTGCCGAATATATTATTATAATTAAAGTCGATCACCTTGAAACAGGTTTTCTATGATTTCTCTGCATCTTTGGAGTAAAATCGACGTAAAATATAGTTTAAAGACTGAACTTGAAAAAATAATATCAAATTATGTTTGTGTCGATAAAAACTTAATTGATTAATAAAGGAAGTAAGAACGATGAAATGCGAGACTGAAGTGGCGTCAGGTCCCTTGTATAGACTTTTGTGTACAAGATTTTTTGCTGATCCAAAATGCCAGTTGATCTTGAGGGGTGAAATTTCGAGAGAGATGAAATGATGAGTGACTTTTAGAAACGCATAAGATTTTTTCATGTATGTACATTTTTATCTTAATTTGATAAAAAATATTGATTGAAACATAAGAAGACAATATATGTATTTTACTATTTAAAATTGAAAATATTATTAAAAATTGAAATGAATTCCATGTATTATATATAGTAAGTAGTTTTGTAATTAATATACAGTAAACATTTATTTGGAACTTGTTTTTGCAGTAAGTTTAATAAATATGTTAAATAAAGGTATATTGAAGTTGATTAATACAATGATTTTTGTGTAACAATTATTAACAAATTTTTACTACAAAATCCAACATTTTAATAGTTTTGTTATGAGTAATTTTATTATGTTAGAAGATTAATAATTTGTAACTTTAATAATCGTATCACAAAAAAGTAATCTATCTGGTCATATTTTAATAGCAAATTTCTTGCATAATATATTTTCCGAAAAATTCCCTGCTGACGTTTTTCTAATATTGCCTCACTCAAATTCGGGTACGATATATTATTAAATATATCATTCTAATAATTCGCTTCTCTGAATTTTCCGACATTTAATAAACCACGTTAATTGTGTTCCTCTTTGCTTTTACTACTTTTGTAGTTTAATAATAATATGATAATGTTTACTATACGCAAACATTTTCGTTAATATTTTGTCGCTCGCGTGTAACTTATGGTAGATACATATTATTTGCTATTATACTAAATCCCTTGCGTATTACTCTCAATAAAAATAAAATATATATCGAAATAACGATATTAAAAAGCACTCAATTCCAATCAAATTTTTATGCTACAAGTTTAATAACCTATATGTGTGTCTAAAAAAATGTACTTTTTAAAATTATATCATATATACAACATTGCAACATATTTTGTTCCGTTTTATCTAATTATATTTTTATATTACGTTTTTGTTTGCTCAATAAAATCTTAAAGAAGTTGTAAAGCGGATATTGAATTTTTACGTGCTGTGTTCGACTTAATTAATTTGCAGAATATCCTTATTATACATTTAACCTAAAAGTATATGAGATTATGTTTTATTTTTTTTAATATCTAGTTTTGGTAAAAAGATTAATCTATCTAAATACGGCCAAAAAACGATATATTCTCATTGATAATTAAGCCATTTATTTTTAATTTTTTTGCAATTTAAGGAATGGTGTGGTATTTATATCTTATATTATTTCTTATTTGTCGCTTTTGAAGCCTATCAAAAATCTCTTTGACGGCTATCTGCGTGTAGTCGTCCATTTTATTTACTCTTATTTATTTTACATCGTTTATTTCCCAGAGCGAAACTCCAAAGATTTTTTCTCCCCGATTAGGAATTAAGCGGGCCGGGTTCTTAGATCCATTGTGAATTTGCTTTGAGATGCGAAAATGATAATTGGGAAAGGATCGAAGCGGCCGCAGCACCGGAGGGCCGCATTTTCAAAAGGCTCTTTGTGCTGTGCCTACCTCTCCTCCCTTGGACGTTTGTACCGTAGTAATTTACTTCGCTTTCTGTGAACTGACCCTGGAATTTATTGGATATCGCTTTTTAAGCGCAAAACAAAACGCCATTCATTAGGTTTCTTGGACCACTATTCAATTCGGACACGACAATAGATGCCTATTCGGAAGCACTGTTCGCTAATTATAAATATCGAGTTTATTTGTGTGTAAAATAAGCTATTAATAAATTTAGTATACTTTGAAATATTTCAATAATAATTTATTTGTACATTTTCTTTGTTTCAGGTTCGTAACAAAATATAAATTAACAAAATCAGCAATGACACTTACGGCGGGAAATATCGGTAAAGACAATTTATTTATATAAATTTTAATGATTACAACAATTATATCTTATTTATTTTTATGCACAATGGCGTAAAAACATATTAATTATTTAATCGGCCTATAAATCTTTGATGTTTAAACAAAAAAATATTAGAAAATATAAGAAGTAATCGAAGTATAAAATTTTCATTTATAATTTAACAACAAAAATTTTTTTTGAAAAAATACTTTCATATTAAAAATGATTGGAATCAATAATAGCATATTTAATCAATTTATTTAACATTTTAAATATGATAAATTTTACTTTTATCATAAGTTTAATTTTAACTTGACACTAAATGTAATCTCTCATTGTCTTGGCGTTGCGACTCATGCAATCAATCTTTTTCATCTCAACAGCACCGAATATTGTGTTTTAGTTTCGATTAAAACTAAAACCGTGACTTATAATAGTATTTTTTTTTATCATAATCTAATAATAGTATTTATTTATTTTTATCTGTTGGGATCAGCTGAGCTAAATTTATTACTTACAAACGACATTGTACAATGCTGAGCTGGCCAAAACGGCAGCTAGTAGTAATAAAGTAGTTATCAGTATCATCCTACTTTGACTAGTTACTACAAAGTAATGTATGTAGTTGACACGAAAATTATAATAGATTTATCTCAGTATTTAATCAGACTGGATGTTGTCACTGTAACATGCTTAACACAATGATAAAATTATCATTAAATGCACGTGTAATGCATTAATTATATTATATGTAATTATCATTATATACATGTGCAGCACATTATATACACGTGTAACACATTTATCATGTCATTACGTTTTAACTATAAATACAGAATAATTAAATAAATTAATTAATTAGTCGCTAGAACTACAGGATCATACGGTTGTATTATTCACGGAGCATCCTTACTCCCGACATGATTCATAACACCCATCCATCGGAGACTCGGCGCAATACGTCTGTCTGGGAAACGGAACTTCGCCAGCTTAAGAGTATGTGTCACAAAACCCATAGCAGCGAAGTTAGTGATGCTTTTAGTATTTCATTTATTAGCAACATTGTATTCAAACCTAACGTCGAATGTATGCATTCTGCCGAATTAGTTTTAAGACGATATTTTTAAATAATTGAAAGCGACTAAATAACTTTATGAACTATTTGTAATTTACATGAAAGTTATTTATGTAATTTACTAGTACGTTGTTTCAAGATTTAAGTACATTGCAAATAGATGGCTAGATAAGCCGTCCTTTGCTCGGCAAAAGGGCGTCTAAATAAGCCCCAGTATATGAACGTGTACATTCGAGGTCAAAACAACACCGTCGACCGCCAAACCGCATCGTATATAGTGGTCGGGGTCGGACCCCACACCTTAGGGTTGGCGTCGCGGGTCTTTCAGTGGCGTCTCGCGACGCTCTCAGTGGCGCCGCGGAAAACATCCCATTCCGAGGCAAATGATAATTGCATCCCTGTCCGACGGGTATATACGACTATTCGTATACGTACGATTTAATGCAACATTATAATACGTATGTAGGTACTCAGCGACGTATCTTACCTTCGCAATTTAAATACGCGAAAGTTAATTTTCTTGGCTCGCGCTGGAAATGAGTTTCTCTCGCTGAACACGGAGACACATTTCAAAATTCTATTTTGTCGCTCTTAATTTATAAGGTTGTTATTCAAGAGCGAAGCGGCGCGAATATCTTTAATTATATGGGTGTAAATGTCCGTCGAATTTCGTATTGCAAATAACTCTAAATGAGAGATGAAAAAATTATATTTCAAGTAGCGTTATTATCGCGCGATCTTAAAATATTTTGTCTGTTGTATAACTAAATATTATTTTTTATTGTAGACCATGTGCTTAAAAATATTAGTGCCAAATTTTGCTTTAGCGAATGCAATTCGATAATTGAACGAAGTATCTGCTGATGTAGATATCTTTTATACGTTGGAAAGGAACATTAGCGTTGAGCTAGATTCGGCGCACATGTTTACAAATAATTCTCTTCTAAAATTCTGAATGTGGTAATAAAAAGGTTAATAATAGGTTTAAATAATTAAAATTTATTGTATGTTAGATTAGGGTAACTTGGGTTGGGTTGTGTTATTATCTTGAATTAGTTTGTTCACGTAATTTCGCACTTTCTGTACATAATTTTGCGTTTCCTTCTTATAGTAAAATACTCGTAGTTTTTTGAACTTCTAGGAAATATATTTTAGACATTATTATTTAATGAATTACTAAATTTTGATGATATATTTTTATATTACAGGAACAAATTAAACTTTGGGGAATTCTTGTTTATTTTACATGAAAATATTTAACCATCTGGGTATAATATGTAATTTCCATAGATGTAAAAAAATATTTGGACTCTATATTATATTTGCGTTAACACAGTCAGTTCGAGAGCTATTCATTACATCATTATTTATAATTGAGAAGGAGATAGCAAATTTGGGTTTACGCCCAGCTCTAAAGCACATGATATGGATGTACTAATTATTATTTCTGTTTATATTTAAAAAAAATAAAATCATTACTATATATCTTATATTTATCAATAAATTGGAGTAATGATAATACATATCTTTAAAGAGAAAAAAAGTGACCCGTGATCTTACATAATAACCTCTCACTATTTTTTAATACTTTTGAGTGTCCAATAGAAAGTAGGTGGTTATAAAGCTCCGATGATATTAAATATCGCCATTCTTTTTTTTTGCTTGAAAAGAGCACTGTATTCTTCTTTTATATTTACTGATTAATATATTATAATAATATATAAATTATCGGCATGCAATATACGTTGTGAACGTACTACGTCTTCCCTGGTTACATCATTCAATGGAATATACTGTGATGATTTCCCGTGAAGCCTAGGCCCATGATTCATAATATATTGGAAAAAGAATAAGCCTTCCACTCTTTTATTGTATTTTTAAATGTAAGATTCAGGAAATCGTAACACTCACATCACTTTAACTATGAGGTTCACCATCTATATTGAGGGTCGTTAGTGTGCAGTTTGGCGCAAAGAGATCACTGTGTTTTTTTACATATTATGTTCGCTGACTACCCCACACGGATGGTATGTATCTGTGGATGGATATTGTGATATTTTGCCGTGCGAATCGGAGGAAGAATGGCCTCAGAAAAGGCTGCCTATGTCTGCTTTAGATCAAAATATCGAATAAACGAAAAGGGGTAGCGTGATTCTGGTAGATTGTGTAGATAGGGACTGATAATATTTTCATTCATTTATCGGTGGATATATAAAAGATCTCTGTTCTAAGGTAAACTACCCTACTACATGAATTTCAGCAAATGAGAAACTATATATATATATATATATATATATATATATATATATATATATATATATATATATATATATATATATGTATGTATCTAGCTGATTTTCACATGTTTAGATCGATTAGGCTGACGAAATATTATTGCTGGTCTCCCGGCATCATTATATTTGATAGAGACGGATATTACAAAGGCATAGAGTATTTATTATTCCTAAAATTATTTTTAATATGTAAAAGTGATGCTTATTTAATACGTGGAAATCGTTAAATATATGTATATAAAAAAATTATTTAAAATAAATTTGCAGCATCAAAATTTTATTTTTAATGTGTTTTGCTATATCGTAGAACTTTGGATATCTATAATATTTCCTATGTATGACATTTACTGTATCCGAACTATTAAACATTACTGGTTTTTGTTGCTCCAAATTTATTACGATAATTAAATTAAATAAATTTATGTCGTTTTTAAAACAAATTCAGATATTAGACAAATAAAGAAATTTTATGCGTCTAACCAATATATTATAAATTTAATTATAAGCTTTTAACATGTACGTCATAATAATATATTATGCCGTACATGTTATAAACCCATATTACCAAATATATGACATGGGCAACATACCACTAATCTATCCGTTGTTAAATTATTAATGTGTTTTAGTAGTCCAACAGTTTACCTCTAATTTCAAATGTTAATAATGTATACATAATACCATGAAATGTAATAAATAATATTAAAATATTAAACAAATAAAAATTCATTGAATTTATTATACATAGTTGAAAAAATATTGTAGACATGTTTTTCATAAACCTGAAAAACGAATTTTTGTACCACATAGCTTATATTTTTTTTAGTCAACTTTACCGGTACTTAGCGGAAGCAGCAGTATTAGTAGCCGAGTAAAACTAAATTCGCTTCCAATTTTACTAGCTTTGTATCTTCTCTTTCTGTATATCTATAGTATATATTACATACATTTGTATATTCGTTCTGGCTTGAACATGAATAGACGCATCTCTAATTGCCTTAATTTAAATATTAATTAACCCTGTGCATTTCAGACCGAGGCACTCGTAACCCTGGGGCTAAACTTGATGAGAGTTGCTAATTAAACTGTTGTTCTTGCCAAGAAATGTCTTCGTATGTATAAGCACACAACTTTATGATGAGTTTGTATGTGCTAATTAGCATATAAGTATTTATAATAAAAAAAATACTATGTATTTTTTTTATATTAAATATGCTCGCATGAAAGGTTTTGAAAATAATGTTATAACTTGATTGATGTCAGACATCTTGTGTTTTTTTTTATTTTTTTTCACGCCTATGTTTGCGTTCCTCGACGCATCGTCTTTTGTAGAGATGCAAATGTAAAACTTTGTAAAGGAAACGTGGTATAATGTAATGGATGAAGTTTCACCTTCGGGGGTTCGGGCCGCTACAAAGAATTTTCCATTACAATTTTTCATCTACTCTCGAACTGAAAAAGCCTTTTGTTTTCGCTTTCAGCGGCTCTTACGTTTTTGTCTCTCTTCTCTTACGCAGCTGTCTTATTTTGGATATTGAGCTATATGATTCAATTTTTTTCTTTTAACATATCAATATATCAGGTCAGTCTATATATTTTTATATATAAAAATGTGATTGAGCAAGATTGTTGCACCATGCATATGATGTTAAAATATTAAGGTTTTGACCGCTGCTCCATTTTTATCAACTATAAGTTGTCAATTGCCGGTATTATATATGAACATCTATTACTATAATAACTAGATTATTTTATTATATAGAACCAATTAATCGAGGTGTAAATTCATTATTGATAATGCACTAATAAGGAATTAATAATTAAGAAAAATATGATTTATTAAATTAACAATTTTGGAGAATTGAATATTTTATTAGTTTATATTGCATATATACATATATAATTTAATATTTTGTGGGAGATCCTATTCTTGAAACTCGCGTTAAAATGATCATTCATTAATAAGAATAAACTAGATAGTAGTGGGATCACATAAAGGCTCTCGTTACGACTAGATAATAAAGGGTTTCCCATAAATAGCACGTAATGATACTCCGGTGCATTGAATGAATATTTCTTTGTTACGAAGCGGTCACGGGAAACAATATATAACCGGAAGACAAAAATAAATGTAAGGCTATAACATTCCCGTTACACAATCTGTCTATTTGAGCAATAAACAATTCTTATAATATATATTTATTATATTGTTATATATTATCGTTTTGTATTCCAATGATTAGTCTGAATTTGGTCATGTGAGTCAGTATAGCCTACGAAGTTGAAGTCCCAGATGTTTCCTTTCGTTTCAAGTATGAATATTCCAGTCAGTGTTCTATCAAGATGAATTCCAAGATATTTGCCAAGCTTGGCCTTGCAGTCTCTTCGATGCTATTTTTTATAATATTAAATCCTTGGCAAAATTCATTCGCCTGCTAAATACAACAATAGTCAATTTTTCATTTAAATGCTACATAAATTGTTATTTTTTAAATTACGAATAAAAATTTCACGTAGTGGGAAATGACCGTTAATTATATATGCTTTGAATAGTTCAATCACAATATTAATAATATCTCATATAAGAATTGAAGAAACTCATTACATATATTATTTTATTTATTTTTAAGGTCTAACACTAATTATTGCAACGTGTAAAGTATTATACATAACTTTATGTATAGTATTTATTACATTTTTTTCATATACATATTTTTATTATTATTATTATTATTTATTTTATTTTATTAATTTATTTAGCTTAATAGCTAATCTTTACATCTAACAAATTTAGTAAACATATATAAAAATATATAAAAAATACATAACAGAAAGAAAAAATAAAAATATACAATAATAAAGTCTTAATATTATAAACGTCATTTTGAGTTATGAGGGTTGATTCTTAAATAAATGTTTATTAAGGAAACGTAGAGATGAGCTATCAGAGATTTTTTGGCTTTTAAAGTGATTTTTACTCTCAATAATAACATACATGTACCACTCAGTTTAGCTTTAATTAAACACTTCAACATAATTTGTGATATAAGGAAACAATTAAAAGTTTAATATTAGCTTAAATATGTTTAATTACAGATTCTTTAAAATTCTTATACATATTTATGAATTTATGAACCGACCCTTTTTAATCCACGCCCATTATTATCTGACGTTTTAATGTATTGACTGAATAATAAATGACTCACAACGACATTTCACGGTTAAATTGTTACATTGGTAGCATGACGTACTATGTTGTATTGTCTTAATCTGCGTTTGTCTTGAATTATGCATGAGAGCATTGAAAATCAAGTCCGAATTCAGCACGTTTCGCAAAATCGTGTTTTGCTCGATTTATGAATTAGCAAACGGAGGCTGTTGTGATTAATTGCGGTCGAAAGAGGCGCGCAGCAACACATTGTGCGATTATTAATCTGTTGTGATATTTCACGTTTCGGATCGTGCATATATCAAAACTTGATTAAGCACAAATGTGGCGTGACAGGAGCTGCATTGTTGCGGGCCAGCGCTTGACAAAACTTTTCAGGCAACGGCTGTGTTGTGTAAAAGCTTAAATGAAAACACAATTGTATTTGTATGGGATGCTAATAAGCTCTGTGAATTTTCAAGGGTATTAAAAAAATCTTAGTATTTAATGTTTTGCTACTGCATATAATATAATATATGTGGCATTTAGAGTAGTCTATCACGTGCTACGATTATGGTATTTCTTATTCATAGGGAAAAATAGTGCAACATTTTGCGTCGAAACAGTAAATAAAAATGCTTAAAACATCTTCAATGCGATCTCAATATTTACTGGTATATTGTCTTATATTTCTTAATGCAAATACAATAAATATTTTTTATGGTATTTATTAAATGTAATTCAAACAACCAATGTCACTAAAAATATTAAAACGTTTTTAGTTCAAGATATAATGTAAAAGGTGTAGCTAACAAGGAGCCTAAACCAACTGTAAAATTTAACCGTGAGCATATTTCAATACAAAGTTTTCAAGCAAACTGATCATAATGCTCCTGCCATTGTCCTTAGTATTATATAATAAAGTAAGTTTTGTATACACGTCAAACCCTATTTACCGAAAGATTTTTGTTGTTGCATATTCCCTTTATTTATCTTCCTCGACGTCTTCTCATTTCCTCCGGTCAAAGGGAATTATTTCGGCCCATGATTCCTTCGCGCGATACTCTTATTATATCAGATTTTGCAGCACACAGCTTCCGTGTAATATGTCAGGTCGGAGATAGGAGAGACACGCCTTCAGATAAAAGCGCATTTAAAAGGGAGCGAAAGTACCGTGAGGCATTATTAAAATTGTAACAAAGGAGCCCGCGGCGCGCTAAGCCGCGTTACTCCGAAAGGTTTTTTCCCCCGGAAGTTCATTAACTCGGAATGAATTGCTCACACGGCAAGGTTTTCATTAAATTCCAGGTGATATCAATACTCATACCAATTCTCTATTTTTTTCGTTCTCGTCGTCGCCAGTGTATGAAATGACGTATAGCCGTTGTTCGCCTATAAAAACAAAATATAGAGAGAATTACATTTTTTTTGTATGTGCTTGCTCAATTTTCTGCTTGTTGGAAACCTGTTAGTCACATAAAATTCTTTCTTGATTAAACGAAATTCAAACTCTTAAAGGTATTCGTCAACGACACATAAAAAACAAATATTATGATACTATCATCGGATGTGTAGAGACGAAAAAGTAAAACACCTTTTTGATAAATATATTACAATATATTTAATATGCATAGTACGATTGAGTTTGGTTAAATTAGGTTAGGATCTAGTGTATTTTGTCGTGTTACACGTAATGTAGACATATTGGTTCTTTGTGGTCATCTCCTGTTAGTTCCATGTTCTTCTTCAAGGACACAATTTCATTGACTATCGGTGGTTCTCGTTCATGAGCAAACGCGTCAACGCTATTAGGCTTTTTGTTTCGCAGTTTTTTTTCCAAATAGGATTGGGAATTCTCTTTGTAACCCCAGCATGCTTGATCGATGATCTTGACGTAGAAATAATTTTCATAAAAATCTCCGAGAGTAAGATTTGTACCTTGCTTGTACCTAGCTTTTTGAAGTTCGAAGTGATCTTCTGATCCATAGGCTAGAGTAATAGAATGTTGTTGAGAGAACAAAATTTAATTTTATTGAACTCGAATTCTTCCAGTAAGTTGTCGACAAGGTCTGGAGGATGAGCATGTGATTATCCATAATCAACAAGACTTGAAATGGCAAATTATTACAGTTACTCGCAACCCGAGGTTCCTATGTATATTTTTACATCTAAAAAATACGTATAACTATTTTATCGAAATTCTAAACTTGTTATTAAATAGCTTGAACTTATAATAACCAAAATTGTGTAAATCCAACCACGTAAGTCGGATTTATACCACCTGAATATACAAACATATCGGCTGGCATTTGAACCAGATCAAAAATAATTCGATTGTACTATCGCTCTGACTCCGAATTGAAATTGTGTACACAGACGCGCCATCAATTTTCGTCAACGATGCGAATTCGAACTAGCGAAACACAAAGGGTAGCAAAAATGCGACGAATGTGTGTGTTTTGCGGTTGTATTTGCATTTATATATATATAATATACCTATACGAGAATGGAAATATTGTTTTCGTATATATTTTCGGATCGTTTTCGTGACCCCGATTCTGGCGTGCGAAAAAAACTAAATAAAAAACAAGGCACTAGAGCAGGAAAACGTAAACAAAGCGATTTTTTTTGTTACTAAAGTGGGAAAAAACACGTAACGTAATATTTTACGGTAAACGTCAAGAGCTTCGATGTGTTTGTATACGGAAATTTGTTTTTGGGAAATCAGGTTATAATTGAATAATATTTTTTAAGCACACTTGGTGTTGCAAATATAATACAATCAAGAAGTTGCTTGTATTTTTTTATCAATAGTTACATATGGTAGCTGACTTAATATTATTAACAATTTCATGACTATAACTATACGTTTTTCAAATAGAAATAAACTAATTTTTAGATGTTTCATATGACGTAGCGTTTTTTTTAGTGAGATATAAAATACTATATTTTGTAAGCTAGAGTACGCTCGGGATAAGGATGCCGGTTTGTTATTGTGTGCGTGTACATGTATATGAGAGGGAGAAGCGATGTAGCGTGTACTTCGTTGTCTCGCTTTCTCTTTTAAGGACAGTCGCTGATTCGTCAACGCTGGTATTCGTCATTAAAGTGCAGTGTGGCACCGAAGTTCGATATTTTCTAGTGATTTATTTTAAATAATTTTGTGTTGATATTGGTTTAACCCAGATATGCCCACTGTCCCATGGGTAGGTCATTAAACTCGTGCCACTGTTTTTTATTTATAAATAAAATTTTAAGAGAACAAAATTTCTTGGGCATATCTGAGTTAATTGATATCAAGGCTTCAAATATACACTGTAAGTTATTCGTTCTCTTACCCGTGGATTAAAATATTTTAATTATTTTTCCATTAATCCGTACGTTGTTGGTTTTTTTACACTATTCTCTGTAAAGCTTAAAAAAGTTATTATTCTTATCGTAGCGCCAATGATCATTTTTTAATTTATTTAATGGATTATAATGATTTAATAGAGTCGTCGAGCCATTAAACAATCTGCGAATAATTTCTTTCCCCATTGTATACCCTTTTGCTTTTGAAGAATAGCTAAAGACTTTATTATTTTTTTGACTAGTGAAAGATTTTGAATTTTGCAAATATTTAATTAATGACATCAATGTCTGGTTTCTTCGATTATATAATATATTTTTAATTGTCAGTTGAAATTTCCAACTTAGCTCAGATGTATGTATGTTAAATAAACATATATTTTCTTTTAAAATAAAAAAATTAAATATTCTGAGCGAAATTGTTTTGAGCCACACAGTTCACGCACACAATAACAAACCGGAATACTTATCCCGAGCGTACTCTACAACTTTATATGAATACAAAATATGCCTTATTTGCAAAAAAAACTTTAACAATGAATGTATTTTTTTTATTATTATTTTTTTAATGAAGGTTTTGAAAAGGTCACTTTTATAATTTCACTCACATTATTGAATTTTGTGTTTAAAGAAATGTTTAAAAATGGGATTTTTAAACATTTCAAATTCTTTGAATAAAAAACTTTTTGCCTACTCCTCCATCGCCCTCCATGGCTTCTTTATCGCCCACATTTTTTGTAGTAAGAAACCGAGAGGGTTAAATTCGTCTCCAATGAACTTGACACCATTTTTAAGATAATCAAAATGATTATCCTTGAAAATATGATATTTTACCTTAATATATTTTCAATATAAATATTTTGAAAAGCGCTGCTTTAAATTTTATGTTACATACGAACTTGTTCATGTGTTTTTCGCATGCATTTCGACGCGTGCATCCGCGCGCACAAATCGGGAATCGTGCGACGTCAGCCATCATAAAACACGGTATTTATTATATACGTTGACGGTTCGCATTTGGAATTATTCGCTGACGTCTATGCTAAATATCCGTAAAGTCGGAATATTGAAAAGTCGCATCGGTGTATTCTCGTTGCATTTTTAGAGCTCAAGACGTTCATGCATATTCAACGACACGGTGCAAATAGACCGTCTCTCCCGACGACGGGTACTCGAACTCGAACGTCTATTGTTGCCGAATAAGTTATGCGCCTTTAGTATTTCGATCATTGAAGTGAGGAAGGGACCTTAGAATTGTCCATGAATAATTTTAATGTGTGCTGGTTATATGTATTACGAATATTAGTACTGCGCCTATTAAAATTCATGGAGAGTAATATTCGTTATTCGTAAATTTATTAGCTTTGTCCTAAAAATGTACACTGCTGACAGAAATATTGAGGCATGTTACATATAATATATAATGTTAACTTGTTTTAGCTGACAACATAAATATCGCTGATTCTCGCATTATCACACACGTATTGGTTTATTTCAACCGCACATTTCGATTCGACCAGTTTTCCCGTTAAACCCTTTTCCGTCGCATTTTGAACGAATTTGTTTTTCGATCTGTACTGGGATGTAAATATTTTAGTTAATATGCAAATGTAATTTCGCGCGTCCGAAGAATTATATTAAATTTTCACCGCGATGAATGCATTTAACCAGACCGCTGTCGCGCCGCAAACGAAATCCATTTATATACAAATCTAGGTTTAAAATTTAACATGATAAAAATTAACGATTTGTTATTATGCCAATGTTTACTGTTCGTGGAAATGCGGGATCAACAACCTTTTCTCAAATTTAAGTAATAGTTTTTATAGTCTTGTATTTTGCACCTCCATTTAAGTGCATATGTTTGCGTTTAATGTTTCTGATTATTTTTTCCCTATTCTGTATTATATCATTTTTTAGATGTGCCATGATGTTTGTCTCATTGTAAATGAATGAACGTTTTTAGTCACAGCATTAACAATGAGACAATCGCCCCTCTAATGTGCCTATATGTGTGATCGCCACAATTTATATATATTTTTTGAATAACAATGGTCTCAACTTGGATTCTTGCGGTGCACCGTAGAATATTAAATTCGCCTTAGAATATACATTATAATATGTATGTATACATTTCACATGCCTTACAAAATAATATAAAACAATTTGTGGTTAGTATAAATATGGATAAACACACAAAACGAATGAAATTTTCATTATTTTACCAGCGAAATGGCGAATAAGTGCTCGTTCGCGCCCGAGCGTATTTCAAACTTTAATATGTGTCTCTCGTTTGTGTCGAGCGTTGTTCGCTCAGTTATAATTCTTAATTATTACGCTTTTATGTAATAGTCGTAAAGTGTATGCCTTGAAATTTGCTACTGCTTGCTTACCGGAGCACTTTAATGAAATGTAAGCACACTCGTTCGTGTGTGTAACGCGTTAGAATTAATGTCTTAGAGAAGAGCGTAAAAAATCCCCGGGCGTTGAAATCTTAAATGTAATTATTTATTTTCTCTTTAAAAAATCATATCTCGAGCTATATTCTTATCTGTTGAGTATGCTTATGTATTTTGTGTAATTTTTCATGCCGCGACTCTCATTAACTCGAAATCTTCTTAATTAATCTTTCATCCCTCGTAGCGTTTCGTCTCTAGGCGCTATGGCGATACTCTCACGCTGTGAATGGGAATTTTTAATTAAGTCTAGTAAAAATAATACGTATTTCTTCATAAAATGTTGTATTTTGATTATTCGGGAAATAATAAATACAGTATAAATTAATGTATATTTAAACAACTTCATTGTCGAAAAATAAGCGTAATTTATGGTGCCTAATTGTTGTTATTTTCAATAATAAAAATCTATAACTCAAACATTTCTACAAATTGTATTTCTACAAAAGTCCAATTAAATCGTCGGTAATCTTTTCAGTTTGCTTTAATCCGGGTCTGTTAATTACTAAGGGTGAGTTCGTAGAATGTATATACTTATAAATCTTTATATTACGAGGGATATTTAAAAAGTAAAGATACAAAGCCCAGAATACACTTATATAGTTTTTTTTAGTAATCCAAATTTTTCAACGAAGGCAAATCAATGCATTTGCTAAACTTAAAAAATGATAAAAAAGTATTTAGTATAAAATTTAGTATTCATAAAAATACATAGCCTTGAAAACTTCAACTACCGTAATTAATTAATAATTAAATCTTTTCTTTACGAATATCCCTAGTTACTACGGCCTAGTACATAGCTATACAGTTATTTGTCTTTGAGCCTAAATCCCAAATATAAACAATAATTCGCTGCTTTCTATCAAATGATCAATGTTTGAATTTTATATATATAAATGTCATATATCATAGCGAAAGTCCATGCCGTACAAAATTACGCTCATATTGGTCTGGTAGACTAATGCCTGCTAAATAAAACATTGTATTTATACAGCGATTTTTCTCATTTTTTTTCAAATCAAATGTCAAAGATTGAGTTGGAAATTCTAAAGAAGCGTTTCTAAGCGGCACATATTAGTCGCAGTTAAAGCTCTAGTTTTCTTTGCAAGCTTTTCGCTATGATATTTAATATAAAAAATCTCGTAGTTGTCGTATTTTATCTTATGATTTTCCACCTTTAAGATCACCATATTATATAACTACTATCGATCTTGATCACGCATTTACTGTAACTCTTTTCATTGTCCTCAAAATCTCACATACCTAGATTTTAGGGGTAAAAAAATGAAGCAATATTCTAAAATATTCTACGATATTGTATGAATAAATATGTCACAAAATTCGCTATTTGCCATTTCACAATAACTACCAAATATTTTTTTTAATGATGGAAATTATGTATGTAAGGTGTTTTCAAAAATATTCAACGATAATCAAGGTATAGTTTATATATATGTATTATATATTTTGGTATAAGTTTATATTTACTCTTTGTAAGCACTGTATTTAAACATTTAATTTAAACGTAAAAAAGTTGTAAACGTTTCTTTTATATTTCAGATTGCTTATTATATAATACATACAGTAGACTTTTACATTTTATCATACCGTAGCTCTGAACGATTCTCACCTATGTTAATTGTAATGCAAAAGTTTTGGAGGAGCTCACTAAGAACACGTTCAATCTGCTTTTTCATATTTCAAACTATTTTTATTCGTATACTCAGGCATAAATAATATTTATAATATTAAAACTTTATTTTTATATAATATATAATATAATTTAAAACATACTTTTCAATGCTTTAAGTGTTACTGATTTTTACCCATTAACATGTATATGATTATAATAAATGAATAAGTGATTTTTTTAATTAAATTTAAAGCGAAAAACTAAAGAAATAATAATTATTAAAATGTTAAATATGTATTTAAATGTAGATATTTAGCTATCGATCTGGAACCATTGAAAATGCCTCTTGTCTCTAAAAAAATATGTGTTTTGGCATGTTGTGCTTTTATATAAATTTAAGGGTGCTTATATCGTAGCTATCAATACACGAGATAAAAGTTTTAGTGTGGTTACGCGAAATTCTTTATAGTATTTTATAGTTGTGAACATGACAACGTTTATATATGTATGTTGCATATTACGAACTTTTTAAAGTTTGTTATAAATAAATGTATTATTAATTACTTTTTGGTATTTACCATTCGATTTTCATTATATAATGCGACTATGTTTATTTTAGAGATATCGTACATAAAAACTACAATAATACTAACTGCATAATAACTAATAAAATTGCGATTAAGAAATGCCCTTTTAAATAACATGCATTTATATATATGAGCACACTGTTAAAGTACCTATTTTGCATATCATTTAATTTACTCAATAACATTTTATTGTTTTAAAAAGTTCTTAAAATATACATAAAAAAGTGTAATTTAAATACTATATGCTTTTTTTAAAACCCTTCGTGACTTTTGCACCACACTGTATATCAACAATCGTAGAGATAATCGCCCGTACGCTCAAAGCTCATTGTTTTATTACATCATATGAAACGACGTCGCGCTGTGACGCCCGCGACGCGAAAACGTGAAATATGTTCGCGATAACTCACTCGGCACCATGAAATAAACCTACGCAACGTATAATATTATAGTATACTATATACAAAATATGAATAAAAAAAAAAGTTGTGGAAAAAGCTCGATTTATCTCGGCGTCTACGTGTCGGACGTTCGAGACGCGGGCAGATAAATGCGGAATCGCGACGCCACTCTGGTCGATTGAAAAGCTGGATAGGTAGAACGTATCGTGACTATTTTATCTTTCACTGTGTGGTAAAAGTAAATGCATATACACGCCCTACTAACTGCCCAAAAAATTGTTGTATTTATAAAAACAGACGTATGTTTAAAATTAATAGAATCGATTAGGATACATTTTTTTTATTTTAAAATCAATAGGTCAATATATTCGGTATTTAAAATGCCGCAGATAGTTGTATGTGAATTTTATTTTCAAGTTCAATCACCAGTAACAATATTTAAAGAAAGTCATCGCTTGTTATAAACTGCTGGATTTTGGAAACATTGCATTATAGCCAATGTTGTGACATTATTCATGCTTCATACTTAAGTTTATTATCTTCACAATACTTCAACTGCATCAACTTACTTTAAGGTCACTACTAGCTATGCCCGATAAGATCTGTTATAGAAGACGCCATTACGAAACTTTTTAGTCCACTAGTACACTTGCTAAAGAAACAGACATTTATCACTATACTGAACTTTCATTATTTATTGAGTTTTATTAGATTTTTTTCTTTGACTACGCGAAAATAAATTCACTACGGTGCGTGTTATAAGCGCATTGGCGATTTTAAGCTAATAATGTGCCTTTGTTTTTCAAACTTGGTTTATTGTCCTTCTTTATCTATCTTTTCTTCACTTTTATTGTTCTTTTGAAATATATTTATTGTCATAGTGTGCGTCTAAAACGCACCTCAACCTAAAAATAAGGTTAACGTACTAAGGAAATAAGGTTAACGTACTAAGGATATTATATATAATATCTAGCATGTTCATAAAATTATTATAAAAAGGTGTATTATATATTTTTTTAATAGCTTTGTTTTGGATGACTTGCAATTTAGAAAAAAATACTGATGTTACTTCACATCGAACAAGCATATGTTAAGATGGTTAATTGTTTGTATATAAAAAAAAATTGTTGTAAATGCGCTCTTTCTACTAAATATTGGTCTAAGTGCCGCAATGGCAGCAAGTCATTTAGAGCGAAGTTTCAAAATATGTATATTAAATTTAATCTTGGAGTCCAGGTGTAAACAAAACTATTTAACGCTAGATTTCCATTCTACAATTTTGCTAAAGTTTGTCAATGTTTCGTACATACATATACTAATTAACTATTTAATTATATTCGAATTCATTTTTTTATTTCTCCAAATGTTTATTTAATTTGATGATAAAATGATTCATTTAAGACCGTAAGCACTCGTTAAAATAGCTGTATTGTCAGCGTATTTTGGGATATCGTTTGTATATGTACATAATAAAGAGAAACGGTTTGAGTAAATTTCCCTGTGTAACTTGATCGAGAATTTTACGCGGTATCGAGTGTTAATTATTTAATGAAACAATATGGTATCTCGACCTTTTGCGCGCCGGGAAAAAGCACCCCGACATAATCGCGCAGCGTCATATGCGCGCTGACATAATCGCGCGGCGTCATTTGCGCGAATTAAAAACAATATAATTAATAAGAGAAAAACATAATTTGTATAAAAATAAATATAAAATATGGGATATATATACTGTCATAATATAACAAATAGATGTGGTCATTTCAATTTTGAGCACTAAATTGTGCGTAAAAAGTTAAGTCATTAATATTCGTTTGATTTTAGAGGAATATTCTATCAGACGTAGAAAGTTTTTTTACTTTGTAACGAATACGTAAAACATGTGAACTAATAAAAAAATTACAATACTTTGAAAATGCCGATGAATTGAACATCAAGGATTGTTTAGTATACAGTTTGTGTGATCCGTGAGTGATATCGTTTTCAATAGTCAACCAGATATCGTTTTCAATAGTCAACCAGAAGAGAAAGAGAATGAGGATGAAAGTGAAAAAAAAGAAATTATCAAAAGCATTAATCACAATACGGCACTCACTTCTCTTTACACATTATCTGAGTATATCGACCAATAGGGAGTCAAATATAACGATGAAATAATAGCTTTTAGGAAATTTGTACTGACATTAGAAAATCCTAAAAGATTTATATAAACAAACCAAAATCATATAATATATAAGTAAGTTTTGAAATATTAGTCTGATTTAAAAATATTTAATAAAATTTTGAAACAAATTAATAACAAATACATAGTTGGGATTCCGTTCGACACCTATTTTATATTTATTTTTATACAAATTACGTCTTTATTTATTAAATTATTAATGACACCGCGCTATTTTGTCGGTGATCACATGACGTTGCGTGACTATGACGGCGCACGTTTGTTGGGGCGCTTTTGCTCGGCGCGCATATGACAAAAAGTAGCGAATTGTCGGGGGTCCTAATCAAACCGTCATTCAATACCGTGTCGAAGGCTTTTTCTATATCTAACATTAAAATACTCGTACTCATATTAAAATTAGCATATGCTTCGTCAAACTATAAATTTAATATGTTGTTGAGTGCTTTTGGTGGAAGTTTGGTAATTATAATTTTATTTCCCAGAGATTATTTTAAACCCAAAATGATTATTTATTCAATTATTTTACCAAGTTATGGTAACATGCTGAGGGAACGATAGCTAATTAGTTTTATAGAATCCTTGTCGGTGTTTCTTATCTGGAATGTTTTAGCGGTTTTTAAAATTGTAAATTAAACATAAGGCTATGATATGTGTTAAACCAGTGCGATATACCAGTGGTATAAGTCAAATAAATAAAATACACTAGTTGTTTTTTGATTTCTGTCGCAGAAATTTGTTATTATTATAAAATAATGATTATGATCGATCGTCGCAGATTAGGATTTCTAGATTGTTTTAGCTTCTAACCCGAATAAATATCTGATAAATAATTAAAATAAAATCAATTTAAATCGTGCTTAGTGACATCTACTGATTATGAGCTCTAATAATAGTTTATAATTAATTAAATATAACTTACTTAGCTAATTGTGTTGCAATAAAAGATTTTCAATAATTAAATCATTTTAGGTAAAATTGTCTTATTGCAAAGTTTTAATATATTTATTAAATAAATTCAAAGTGAATAGTATACAAAATAATTTTAAACACATTTTCTTACTATCGTGGATATTAAAATGTGTGTAATAAAACACATTTGGAAATATAATGACTTATTTACGTGGGGTAAGAACTAATCTGACGATATGCTATAAATAATAATTTATTATTATGCTAGAAACATGGTACGTATTATATAATATTTAATGATGATAAATGTGTTATAGTGGATTAGTGTTAGAAATATCGCATACTTGAGTTCGATAGTGTTTTTTTATTTATACAACTTGGATCGTAAATTATGAAGCTATATTTTAAAACTGCGATTAAAACTACCTCTAGTTTTATATGTAGGTTATATGAATATATATTTATTTTTAGATCTTTGAATACAATACATTTTATATAAACCATGTACAATGGAATCACAGCTTAAAGTTTTGTGTTTTTCATCAGTAGTACCTTTGATATCGTCTGTTCAATTGTCCTTCCGAAGCTTATTCTTTCGTTTCGAGGTTTTCAGTCTAGGCTCTTCTTCAATTATGCATTACCTTGGCATTTCAATGTTCAACCCACTTTCATTTCAATGTGGTAACTATCTTATTAATTTCTAACAACTTAGTTTTACTACGATTTCTCTCATTGCGGAGCCAATAATTTAATTTTAATTTTTCTCGGCTCTTTATAATGCTCAAAGCCACAGAGATAATCAAAAGACCTGTATTTTTTTCTTGAATAATTTATATGCTTCTTTCATTTTTTTGCTTAGTCAATATTTTTATTGCCATGCAACTACAGAACGGATACATTTTTAAGATGATATTTTTATTGTCAAATTTTAAGACGTATGTTTATTTGTGGTATTTAATTAGTCATTTTATTACTGATTAGTGTTTACTTTCTGGTCAATGCGTTTTATAGTAGTTTCAGCAATCAACTTTATATGTTTTCTTAAGTTTTTGTCGTTTTTAATTATTAAAACCCAGCGCGAATTACATACTGCGATTCTGTGTCTCGCTCAACATTTCGTTTTACTTAAATCGACAAGCGGTATTTTCGATGCTTGTAAACCTTTTTTTTTTTTTGTCTCACAAAGAAGACACGTACTTGAGATTTTAATTTGAAATACATGTTTTTTATCTCAGAAATTTATTCATTTTAAATTATATTTGTTTCGCTACGTATATAGTCAAAGTTATAAAAAGAGATAAACTGCCAGATTTGAAGTTTATTACAATACTTAGTCATTCGCTGTTGAATGGTTTGTATTATCATGTAATAGGATTAAGTTTTTTTTATGATATTATACATGTATGAGCCACTTAATAATCTTTTTGGTTATATTCCAGAATCTTATCGTATCAGTTTTAAGGAATAGTGGTAGTTTTTATGTAAACATGTGTATTAACTTACCAAACTGTTCTTAACTGGACGATATTTAAAACGTGACATCAAGCACAATTGTACATACATTCATGACGAAGAAAAAAAATCGAAATTGAAAACTCAATTTCCGGTCGAGCGTGTTTTCCGTGCGAAAAAAGAGAAAAGGGCGAGCGCGCCCATATGAAATATCCTTTGATGGAAAAACAACAAAAAAGCCCTTGAACAAATACTCAAATGGCCGAGCTTTTGTTCGACGAAACGCTAGCCTCGCCCGGCTGCGCCTTATGCGATATTTTTTACTTCAACTTTCACCCGCACGCACAAAGAGAACGGTATAATAAAAAAATACACAAGTATTCCTTGAATATGGAACGAAAGGAAATAATGCCCCTCGGCCAGTCGAATTCGTTCGGCCGGCTGAGAAAAAAACTTGTAAAACTGCTGACCGCAAACATCCTAGGCAAGGGAAACTTTATTGCATCGTATGGACCTCTTAATGGTCCATTATTGGATTAAAAGGCGGACCGTGCCCGACCAGATTAAATTCGAAAAAGCGCCGATCGAATTTATTTTCATTTGGGACTGTTTTTAGTACTAAATGCTAGCACTTAGGGTTATGTACTTTTAGAATGGCATCGTGTGCACTGAAAATCTGATATATGTATGCCTTTATATTTTGAATTACGTAAATTTTGTACAACATACAAGTGGTTGCGGCCGCATTGCATAAAACACAATACTTTTATCTACCGCATAGCACGTTTTGCACGGGATTCTAAATTCGTACAAATATTCGAATTTTCTATCGAACAAATCCTGTCTTCAAAAACAGTTCTCTTTAGAGCATTGTTTATCATGACATACATACACATGTATCACTTACCACAAAAATTTGTGGTATATTTTTTATTATTGTATTGAGAAAATTAATTTTGCGATTCCTGCCAATGATATATAATAGATAGTTTAGAAGTAAATATAAAAAAAAATAGTATCATTTTTTGCATGCTAAAAATATATAGGAGTTTATGATATGTCGTACAAAATGTAATATGGTTTTGTAAATCTAATTGGAAAACACTGTCATAGAAAATCGCTATCTTTGAGAGCGACTAACTCATAATAGTAACAGCGAAATCAGGTCCTAAGGCACGATATAAATTCACACGAAATTCTTCTACTATACTATATCTTAAACTATTAGTATCAACTATTATTAGTTTAAACTATTTCAGTTGCTGTCTTTAACGACAACATGACGACTAGGGATTCTGTGTCGAGACAACCCGGGAATTTATTCCCGAGAATTCAAAGATTTTTTGCTGTCTCGAGTCCCGGGAATTTAAAAATTAATAACCCGGGACTCGAGACTTTCCGAAGTGCAATTTTACAAAAATATGTAAAGAGCGAATTTGATGTCAAGCTTAATTTATGTCTCGATATAAAGACAAGGTGGAATTCCTTATTACCCATGATCTCGAGATTTTGAAAGTTACGAAATTGCATTAGAAAATCATTAATTGATCTTGGCATCGGCCAAATTTGGAATGAATCGAACATTCACGTATTGGAAAATATTTGTGAAGTACTCACTCCTATAAAACTGGCAGTTGAAGCTCTAAGTCGTCGAGATGCCACCTTATTAACTTCCGAAATTATTGTTAATTTCCTTTTAAAAAAAATATTTGAAATCAACACAACTCTGTCACACGAACCACCAAAATATTTCAACAATTAGAAATAAAAACTTCAACTTTAAGAAGGAGTTTCAGATATCGACTATCAAGCGAACTCCGAATCTAGAGCTTTTATTCAAATCATTGCTTACAATTAAGCCAACATCTACAGAAAGCGAGAGAATTTTTTCTACATCTGGAATATTTGCCACAAAAACCAGGAACAGGCTATGTGATTCATCATTAAATGCCTTGGTGTTTTTAAAAACATATTTTTCCTTACAAAAGTAAAGGTTTTAACTTAATATTGATATAAATATTTCGATTAAAAAAATTGTAATAAATTAAATTTAAATAAATATCGAATAAAGTGTTTTTAAATTGTTTCAATAAATTTTCACCTATCGTACCTATAACACAAATAATATAAGTTAATAATAATAAATTAATTAAAGTTAATAATAATAAGTTAATTAAAGTTAATATTAATAAGTTAATTTTTTACCATAATTTTTTTTCATGATTATACGAAAAATAATCAAAGTCTCGAGTCCCGGGAATTCCCGGGACTTTAAAAATTTGGGTCTCGAGTCCCATAAAAATTTGGGTCTCGAGTCCCAGGAATCGAAAAAACCCGAGACTTCAGAATCCCTAATGACGACATTATTATAATAAAAAATCACGAGAATATGCATACTAAATTATTAATCAGAACAACATAAATTACACGATCACTTCTTCACTGCATTCAGTTGCTGCAGTGGTACAGCCAAGTCCATCGCCGGGGCTTTGCCCTTGCTAATTAAATCTCTCAGAAGTAACTGCTCCCCAAAAGACTAACGCCACAGGCTTAGGGACCCCCAGGGATACCGCGCAGCCACAGAGCAGCCTCTTAGGACTAAGGCCGCCAGAGACTGAGTACAGAGTTGTATCGCCATAAAACGTTTCTCTACGATATTAATTTATAAGAAAATGTAACTACAAATTAATCAAGAATCATAACATTAGTTGTTTATTTTACCATAATCTTATATATAATTGTTCTAAGCCGCTTCCGCCGTCGCTTCCGCTTCCGGACGCGCATAACTTTAAACGAAACATTCTCCGTTCAATTATCTACTCTGTAAATCGTATCGCTTTGTATTAACGGTGTGTAACAATACACGTAAACAAAGGAAAAATATTTAATTATAATAATAAATAATATTAAAAATTAAAATTGAATTTGTTCCGATTGATTTTCGAGCCGCCGGTAATGCGTTCTGTTGTTTCGACCAATCAAAAATAAGCATTCAAATATTCAAATAGCTTCGACCAATGAAAAATAAGCATTCAAATTCAAATAGACAGTACCGTGACAACACTTTTATTTAATAATAAAATTTTGCTACGCGACAATAATTTTCATTAATTCGTCATTTGACTGAATAAAAATGAAATATATACATAATGCGTTGAGGATTAGAAGAATACATTGATTAAACTAGATAAACAATCATAAAATACTCTTCGTAATGAAATTTTCAAATTTTGAATTCCCGGCGACGGGCTCCGAGGCCTAAAAGTGAGTTTTTGCTTTTATAAATAATCGGATTGCAAATTAACTAGGTGTGTTATAACTATGAAAATTAAATATATACATAATGTGTTTAGGATAAGAA
The DNA here is from genome assembly GCF_051122295.1 of Plectrocnemia conspersa. NCBI lineage: Eukaryota > Metazoa > Arthropoda > Insecta > Trichoptera > Polycentropodidae > Plectrocnemia > Plectrocnemia conspersa. Next base: position 14,990,856 of record NW_028277174.1, on the reverse strand, counting down.
GAATACATTGATTAAATTAGATAAACAATCATAAAACAATCTTTGTAATGAAATCTTCAAATTTTGAAATCCCGTCGCCGGGCTCCGAGGCCGGTAAGTGAGTTTTTCTTTTATATTACATAAACATTATCATTGCTTTCCGATTTAATACACATATACGTTAGATTTTAAGAATTTTAAATTAACCAGTTATGTTTTAAACATGAACGTGTAATATATCCTTAGTATGTGAGGATTGAAAGTTAATGTCGATCAAATCGGCGCTGTCGGACAGCTTATAAATGTGTAGTTTCTTGGATGTTATCTAATAAACGACATTTTACAATGATTATAAATATGTGATTGCATACCTGGAATAATCGATAGCCAAAATATCTAAGAGTGGGTTATTTTTAATTCCGATGTGGCAAAATAGGTACAATTTTTGTTCTGTGCCATCATTCCTCTTTCTGAATAGCCAAATTTAAGATATTCAGTTACATCAAACTTATGTAGTATGTTCTTTATAAAAGATAATACTTGCTGACAGTGACTTTAACATGAGAAGATTAACTCTTTGTTTATATATACCAATTCTACGTTGTAGCCATATAGATCATCAAATTGTTCCATCATTGCTTCTGAAAAATAATTAAAAAACAATAAGACTCCTATCAAGAGTAAACATTGAACACATTATTACTACTAATATAATCCATAAATTAAATTTAAACGACAACCAAAGAACACAATTGATGGATGTACTGTAGAGGATTAAACACGTAGATTGGCATCTTTTCATCTTCTACAAAATTGTCACAATATGTCATATATTTTTTATTATTACTAGCATTGTAATATGTTTAATTAACTTCGGTATGTATACCTTTAATTGCCAAATCACCGCTGTTTGTCTTTTAATATTAGATCCTGGAAAGTCAATAGTAGTTTTGTTAGAATAACCGTGTTATATTATTCATTTATAACTAAACACTTACTGGCACACCCGCAATTTATAGTTTTGTCTATAATTTCAAATGCTGCATCACTTGAATCTTCTTCAATTGTATCTTTGTAACAAAAATGCCGCGATTATAACATATTTCTTGCCATATGTGACAGAAGAACTGTCAAAGCAAATTTGGGAAGTCCCGCGCTTGAGAACGAACTAAATTGATTTTAACGAGCGAAATTGATTTTAACGAGCGAAATTTATTTTAACGATTTAAATTGTATAAAATTTATTAAAATATGTATAAAAATCATCAAATACAAAAAAAAATGTTTTTTAAAATATTTTTTTAGTTTATAGATTTAAAATATAATATAAATAATGTGGATATGTATTAGCTTCTCTATACAGAAAAAATATGTACCTAAATTTTGGCGAACGTTGGCAATTTAAAGTTTTAATTTTTAGAGAATTTTTAAAACTTTGCTTTAAAAAATATTTTAAACAAAAAGGGGCAAAGTTTCAAAATAAGTACTATTCATTACCAACCAACTACTAAGCGCACGGTATTGCAAAAATCCCTCTTACTGACGCCTTTGAAAGTAAACTACACAAAAATGTATAACACTAATTTAAATATTTTTTAAATTAAAAGTTTCAGAATAAAATTTCAAGATTTATTCAAAATATTTTTTTCAACATTAAAAATATTTTTTATTTTATTATGGATTTTAAATATTAATAATTTATTATAGATTTTAAATATCATTAGTTTATTATTAATTTTAAATATAGTGAAAACTTTTTACACTCATTAATTATTAAAATATATAATGCTGCGCAGAAAAACGTTTACTTTAAAAAATATGTAAATCAAAATATTTTTTAATCAAAAAAGACAAAGGTTTCAAAATTATTCATATTTTAAAAACGCACTTTTGGTCTAAAGTAACAGATTACGTGCTTGATATCTTTTGTTTATTGTTTCTTTCTCATTAGTAAATGTAATTAAAAACTGACTTTTATATTTACACATAAAACATAGAATTCTTTTTTTTTAAATTATAAAGTAACTTATGGTGTCACCAAAAAACTTTTTTATTAAGAAAATTTAAATTTATGATATAATTGTGTTATGCAGCGTTAAAACTGGCACTCAAACACATAAAATACGCTAAAACACAATCAATGACTTATAATCACTCACATTGCACTAACTATATATGATCGATTGTGTTGTAGCGTTAGTAAGGTGTAACAAAATATTTTTTCATATCAGTAATATTTTTGAGCGGATGTGTAACCGATGCTATTTATTATTATTATTATTTATTAAACTGTAAACCTACTTTTAAATGATACAAAATGTTACGTTTTAATATTATTTTTTATGTTGAAAACATTTTGATATTTTTTGTTTTAATAATATTTAGTAAAGTTACAAACCTATTTTAAAAAATATTACAACGAAATCTCTTTGTAACGAATACCGAAATAACAAAATTCCCAGTATAACGAATCTTTAATTTGTCCCCGAAAAACTTGCATACAAAATGTTTTCATTATAACGAAGACTGATCTCAGTATAACGAAATATTTTGATCCGAATTTAAGAATGACGTTGCAACTTTACACAATATTTCTCCAAATTCAGTTCGTTCTTGACGTGGTGTGTGACAGATGTGTTCAAAAGCGACATTACAGGTGTTTCGCTGACCCTCAAACTTTTTTTATAAAACATTTTTTTCACAAATTTTATTGTTTCATACAGTATCTTTAAAAATGGGCAAAAAACTATTTGTCAACCTTATAAGAGGTTATTTTGATGTAGTAATGTGATAATTAAAAATGAAATATATCATCTTCCTTACGTTCAATATAACGAATTTTCAGTATACCAAAATTTATTCATTGGTTCCGTGAGCTTCGCTGTATTGAAATTTCATAGTACAATTTTTAATTTATTATTATCTAGCCAAGTTTTAAACCTATTCATAAATGATATACAATATTTAGATTTATCATTAAATATCTAAGTTTCAATATAACGATAAAATCTAACGTTGTAAATCTAATAAATAATATAAAATGTTTTCTTCTGGAAATATTTAGTCAAGTTGTAAACCTATTTTCAAATGAATTGAAAATGTTAAGTACTTTTTTATAGATTGAACTATTTTGTCTATCATTGAAAATCCTAAATAGTAATGTCCAATTTGAACCATTAAATTTTAAAAAATATTTTAAAAAATCAGAACGAAGCAAAAATTATATTTAAAACCCAAAAAGTTGAGGGTCCGGTATTCGCACACTCGCTAGCTATCGGTACCTCACGATAGTGAGGTACCGACAGCTAGTATATATAAGAATAGCCTAAATAGCGACTAATTATAAAACACTAAACAGTTCTTACACGCATCAACATAAACTCGACATAATGTTAATGTAACTAGAGAGAATTATAAACATTCAACTAAATTTGTAGTTCACGAGTCTTAAAAGTTGCCGACACTTGAAAATAAATAATCTGATTTTCACGGAAATTTCTGGGTTTAATCCTCCCGTTTTAAATTAACATTGTATTTACAGTGAATTGAATTTATATAATAGTTAAATTATATATGGAAATAAGCTTTCATGTCTGCATTCAAATTTTAGTGGAAACCACAGCTATAAACATTTTGTGAAAAATAACTTATCCATCTGTTTTAAGATAAATGCCATAAAATCCAATTTACTCGCTTATTTATGACTAACTAATATCTCACTAAAAATAATTATTTTTTATCTGAAACGATTCAATATGACAATGAGTCTGCAACAATGTATGTATATACTATTAAAAATATTTTTTTTAATAAAAATATATACGAGTAAGCAGCATAATTAATAATAACAAATTTAAAGTATCGCTATGATGAATTTTGCTAAAAACTATAGCTTAAAAATCTCTTCTGTAATGTTTAAATAATTTATTATTTAATTCTGTGAGTACCTTGTTATATATGAAGTCGTATTGCAAGTGACTCTAACACGAGTCTTTACCGAGTGTATATAAATAATATATTATTACAGAAACAAGTACACCAGCGACGACTATATGGCCGCAAATGCATCCGGCCAAAAAAGTTGGAAAAGACGGTAACGACGCCGTTTTGTACGTGCGCATAGGGCCGTATCCAGTTTTTCGATTGTCTCCGAAAACGTGATAAAAGATATTTCCGGGGGCCAATAGAGATGAGATAAAATTGGGACGTGCCTTCACGTCTCGGCGGTCTCGGATACTGGAGGTGTCTATCCCGCATTATCTTCGGGGCTAATCCGATTTAAAAGGATTCGAGCCGAGGCTATAGAGAGGCTTTTTCGACTGATACCCGAGTGATAGTCGACTTGTACTTGTACATGTGGATATGAAAAGAGTGGGTATTAAGGTGTGTGTATGTATAAATAGATGTATCACACCTACATACGTATACAAATAGCCAAAGGGTAAAATGTCGACCGAAAATAAATAAACCCGATTCAAGCCTCTCAAACAGAGTGGTAATTCATCTTTGTTAATGCGCTCGAATCGAAGTCAGTTTGGACAGGAGGTATCCTCTAGAGAAGTTTATTTCAAACCATTAAAAATATTATATGTTGAAATAATTTTATACCAGGTGAACCCGACTTAATATTTAATATCCCATGAGCTCATATTATTTATTTATAAATACGGAATAAAATATTCGAAATTGCGATAGAAAAATCAAACACTCATTGACCTGTAAATTCGCAGTATTAATTTATAGTAAGTAATGCTTATTAAATTAAAAGTTGTAGACTTGAAGCTCATAGTGATTTTTTTATAATTGCGATTCTAATCGATCACTATAGATTGGGTTCTCATAGATTTTCCTAATCTTATAGATACAAAAACACGTGCAAATTATTGAATACAACACAACAATATTTGCATTGGCTTATAATACAATTTAAATAAATATATCCAAATATCCATTATATTCTCGTATAAATTATTTACGAACTACTTTGTTTAATACTTTCGCCAGAATAATTACTGTGTAGCACTGCTATTTTTGCATAGTAGGACGCATACCATCTGAAAAACATCTAAATAAGTAGTTAATAATATTGTGTTACTACTGATTTTAACAATATTAAGAATTTACCTTAAATATTAATTAAATTAAAACTTGCATTCATATTAATATAATACGCAACGTGTTACGTGAAAGTTTATTTTTCGGTGAATTGTTGGGATATCCGTATGGTAATCGTGTGCAGTGTTACACTGAAAGTTCATCGCTGAGCTTTTGTTAGCATTGCGCTTCCGACTCTGGCATTATCTCACGTTTTCCTCTCGAGACCGTTCGTAGCATTATACAAATTTTCAACACCCCAACATTTTCACTGTGTGTAATACCATCTAGTTGGTTTTATTTTAACTTTATTTTATTTTTTACTTTTCAGGTGCTTCAATGTCTATCTTGGAAGAAGCGGTTAAGCCGTTCCCTGTAGATGCACCCCCTTGTGCAGGGGTGCGAAGTGCAAGATCTCCCTGCAGGTGCAGATTCGAAGCTTGCATCGGATGGTACCCTTGCGGCCTGAAGTACTGCAAGGGAAGAGGACCTCCGGCCGCAGCTCCCATCTCATACAGATGCGGCATCAACACTTGTAGACGTTGCCAACAGTTCGATTACTACGTGCACCGGAAGCACCACTGCCTTTGGGACGAATGACCCACTGGGTGCGTCGGTCGCATCCTCGTCCTCCTAGTAGCCTCGTTTGTAGTGGTGCGACCTTCTAAGGACCACAGTGGACAATACTCGCATCCTGTATAGTGTTTAACGAACGACAATATGAATGTTTGAATACGTGTATTTGAGCTTAACTATTACTCTTCTTCCACTTTCGGTTAAACGATCAGATATGATAAGACTGCCACGTGAAGTTCGCTGATCGACGACAAAATGTATAAACCGTTGAAACGCTTTATATGATAATTTTATGTTATATTATTTGTGTATCGTAACATAATTGGAACGTCCGTCTAATATTCAAGCAAGTAATCTTGTTATGGGAAAAGGAAGAAATGGTCGTAAAATACTTTTTATACAGATTTTCAATAATGAAATTTAAGGTGAGAGTAGATCAAAGTTTTCTTCTTATTCTACCGAGTGCCTAATTATTGAAAATTTCATATTATTTTTCAGTTTCATATCTCTCATTCCCTTATTACGTTGTTCATTACATTAAGTATATCCAAGCACTTACGGTCAATAGTATGTCAATTATTCAAAGTTCTTTAAAAACGAAATATTTATATATGTTGTAGTTCCAGTAAATATGTTTTATGTTTTTTTTTTTATAATTATGTTGATTAATAAATATGCTGTGAAATTTAAGGTTAGACTATCGCCAGCATTATTCGAATCATGGATAGAATACAGTAAATTCTTATTTAATACAGTGCTGTTATATTGCGGTATAGATTCTGATTGATATGGATAAATCGTGTTTTGACTTTGACTGTTTTGAAAAAACATCTAAATATTGCTTTTTTTTAAGAGCAACAGAGCAACATTGAACATTTTATATTAATTAGATAGATTTAAACTTTTATTATTCCTCGTCGTGACATCAATGTCTCATTAACTGATTCTTTCATTACTACTTCTCCACTTGAGAGTTAAAACCCATGACGTTTCTGATATCAATTTACTGTTCGATCTCTTAATTTGAAAGCGTTTTTAAACTCCTGTTATTAAATAATGTTATAAATGTTAAAATTAATGGTTGTTTTAATGCTTTTCACAATTAAGATGAAATTCTTATCAACAAAAGAGCGCTCAATTATCTCAGTTTAAAACTTTAAAACAGACAGAGTGAATGATGTTAAATTTGAAGGGTTTAAAGCGCAAGAAAAGTTTATAAGAGATGCATTCTCTATATTTTTAAACATCATGAAGAAAACACTGACATTTGGGTAAATACATTTCATAGAAGATATGCAGAAAATGTCTGGATATCTTTAATGAATGTTAAGAGTAATCTGTTGATCCTGCAGATATACCAAAAACTATGAATATCGACTGCAAAACGAAATGAAACAATTTATCTAATTTAAATCAAATTATAACACATATAAAGAAAACGTAGCATAACAAAAACAAGATATTGAATAAATATTTGGTTTTATAGAATTTCTAGCGTATTATATTATCATATGTTTTTTTTAGTAAAATATTTAAAAAAAATATGTTTTCATGTTTTTTTAAATGTCAATCCAATTCCTCTTTATTTGTATATAGTTTAATAGCGTAAAATAAAAGTGTAATTGTTTTATTGGATCACAAAATACTAATTCTATTCATCATTAACGTGAATTTGGTACACCATCTACCTTTAAAGGTAATCAATATAGTGATAACACAATTAATACATTTTACATAGATCAATACATAGGCGTTGATTAAGATCGAATATTAGGTATTGAATCTGTTTTAATATGATGACGAATAAATAAATCATTAATTTATTAGCAATGTATTATATGATGTATATTTATCACTTAAATTATATTTTATATAAGATATAAAATAGTATTCGTATTGGTTGTACAAAAAATTGTTATTAGTGTGCAAATATATATGTTAGTCTTCCAGAATCTACGAAAAATAAAGACGGATTTTCCATTTAGCCTATGATATCTTGCATCGATCTAGTTTATATAATACATATATAGGATAAATTGTGTATGATAATGTTTAGAGTTAACCTGTACAGTGATGCGATCTTCATACTTTTTGTACTTTTATATATTCCAGACCTTGTATAAAGCGTTCTTATATTGTGTACGTTGTAATTTCGCTTGTGATTTGACAATTTTTACGACGCCGCTTTTTCACGCTCCTCGTGCTCTTTTCCCTTCTCCTTTTGGGACTATATTTTTTTCTTTCCACCCGCGGACTTTTCGTGTAAATCTTCAGCGTTTTTTCTTTCTCCTTTTCTACTATGTACATAAGTATATACGTGTATAAATTCTTTTCGCATTGTTCTCCGTATGAAAACATTGCGAGACTTGGCCTTTATCGGCCACAAACGACTTTGTCAACCGCAAACACCATTTCACCCGTGAATAATGACGCGACGGAGATTCTCCCGAGAATGAGCTTTTTGCGCTTTGAGGAAAAAATTACACTAAAGACAATTTCTACTTTAGTAAATGACGTCTGCGTTTAAAAAAAACGTCATTTTTTATAACCGCGTTGAATCCGCACGCCTCGTTTATCATTTAAAAAACAACGCGGAGTTAACGACTTAGGAAAATATCCTTATTGTTGTACAGGGCTTACCAGAGAAGATTGAAATAATAATATATTCCATATTGTATAATAAAATCAATCTCAATTGTGAATCATAAATATCAGCACTTCTATCCAACATTTTTGCATTTTTCACTAATAAATGGCGCACCAAGCCAAAATTTTTGTGGTAAATCTTGTACGAATGAACCTATTTAGATTCTGTGCGATAATTTATTCAATTCGCATTTCCGTATCATTGTGTTCCTCTTACATACTCGTGCAGTATACATAGTTTAATTAAAGCATTTATTCGGTTTAAGTTAATTGCGCCGTACGCCAACAAGTGTATGTAGGTACATCAGCCTCGAGAATAAACTCAGCGAGTAGCGAGCACACGTACCTAAGGGAAGTTTCGAGTTAATACAAACAATTGTATTTGATTAAACCCGCGTTTGAGGCGGCTGTAGTTGTCTTTTGTGTGTGGTTTCAACTTTTCTCCATCTCCGCTACTTCAACGTATTCTATGCACGTGATGCACGGTATTCAAGTGAATTTATATAAATAATATTAACACACGCAAATCATATAGGTGTAACTACATAATATTAGTAGTTTTTTTATGATTGATTTTCGGATATGTATCATATTCTTACTTTGTATAATCAGTTCTTTATCTGGTCAGATTATCATAAATCTATACATATAATTTATCTAAAATATAGTTTTTGCTCGATCGCGTTACACTCACAAGCTGTGCAGCGAAATCATATAGATGGCCCATTATCTTATCGATGCATAAAGAGCATCTGCATCTGACACTGAAATGTTCTATCTTCGACTATCGTTCGATTCAATTTAAGATGAAAATTTGTTGGTCGAAAAGAAACTACATTATTTTATGTATATAATACATTTGTAAATACATGTTATATAATATAAATTAACATACGCTATGGATTTCTCTAACATGCAAAATGATGTTATAAAGGTGTCCCAAAATTAACGCAAGATTTGAATTAAATGGAAAACACATTTCTTGAATCATAAAGTACATAGGAGAAGATTATTTATGGAATATAACATCGGGTAAATGGCCTCCACAGCTTTGCTGGCACACACGCACTCGTTTGTCAAAATTTTCTGTACAAATGACTTGCGTTAATTTTCGGGCACCCTGTATAAGCAATACTCATCGCTATTATCTACAAAGACAAAATATAAAAGGATCGTTTTAAACACAATGCCATTGTTAAATGAGGTTTTACGTTCTCTTCTCGTCATTTTGCTAATTAGTTTCTCTGTCTTGTAATATGCGTTATTTAATTAGTCTTCCCTTTCTGTAAGCGCTTATATTTTTAATTTTATTATTTTACAGCTGTCGTTTTGTATTCAAGCACTGAATCCCAGGATACTGGCTCGCTTCAGTCTTCTGTTCCCTCATCAAGTAATTTAGACGTGACTGTATTTACTTACTACATTTTTAATCAGATGCATTTATAGGTACTTGTATATTTTTAAGTTCCTCATCAACCAGGGTGCTTTCAATAATAATCTTAGTATTTTGTTTTGGAATTGCTGCACTATTTCAATGCAATACACTGGTTTAAGTATCATCTTATATATGAATACTATATTTTCAAGTGAAAGGCTAGAACTGCCTATTAGCCAGAAAAAGTGTCTATGTATAATAGTTCTTTCGTATTAATCTACTATCTAAATAAAGTTCTAAATATATTAAAACCTCTGATTAATTCGTTCTAAAAACATAAGACCTATCCAATGACACTAGCTTTTGCCTCCTTTTGAGAATTTGGCTTGAATATATTTATGACACAGCTTAAATCGGAGTGGTGCTTTTTACGAAATATTTCACTGTTTTCCATATTTTATAGATATCTTCAATCTCATTTGAAGTGAGAAGTTTCTCAGCCTCTTCAAACGATATCTTTTCTGTAGCGAAGTGCTTGTTTATTAATTTTATAATAATTTATATCCCCACCACTTGGTAATTATTTTATGGGAATTTTTCACAAAGCGTCTCCTTGTTGTACTTCTTTTGAAATTGTTCAAAAACTTTTCTCATAAAATCTAGTAATTATGGTTGTATTATATTTATTTTATGTTTATTTATTATGTTCATTTTTCTAACGTATTCTTTAATTCTCGTCTTTAATATGATCCAATCATTTGGTTAAGGCAAATCATTTTTTTCATCGGCTTCATTGGGACAATTCATATTATTAAATCAGTCCACCTCTGTATTGTTCAACTTATCACTAATCTTTCCCCGCAGTTCTATTTTTTATAAAACATTTCTTTTTCCCATCCAATTCAAAAATTCCATATTGTATGTTCAATGATTCTCATACACAAATGCTGTCAAGAATATTACTTTAGTATCACCACTCAAACTTTCAAAGAATTTTGCCGCGAACTTTTGTGAAACTTGTATCGAATGATAATTTAAAATGTTTCGAAGAAACTCGTTCGAAATTTGATTGAGCCATTAAAGTCCTATTCGACGCTCTCAACACTTTAAGCGCTTACCTTGTTACCCATCCCTCTTCCTATCTTCGTTTTGTATATGTTACTGTGAAAGTTCAAAGACCGGCAAATCTTTGAATTTACTGGTAAATCCCTCATACGCAGCACTTTCCTGAACGTACCTAAAACCGCGCCAGTCGAACTTTTTAAAGATTTATTAACGCAGAGCTTTCTCAAATTATCGGGATATAATAAAAGCTCTGTTAATGCAAAAAAATATTTTATTTATTTACGTCATTTTCAAATATATGTAAAAAAATATTTTCACTGGCAAAGTCTGAGATTTGCCGGTCTTTGTGCTTTTACAGCTACATATACACATATACAGCCACTTCGAAAGTGAGGTGCGTGTATTAAGCGTTCAGCGGTTTAGCAAGCGACTTTTGTATGTAAATTTTCTTCGCAAAACAAAAGAAATCACTCAAGTTTCCCTTGCAGGGGTTCGATTTACTCCATGAATTGAGCGATTCCCGTAACAGTTCGTATATCATCGGCTATTGATGTTAACCCTTTTTGTGCCTGCCGGAAAACACATTCATGAAATTATTTCGCTTTCGCTGCTTTTTCATAAAAAGTTTCGAATAAATCGGATAAAACGTCAAAGCTCAGACTCAACATGAATTTATATGCGTAAATAAAAACAAAGCCACTGAACCAATATTATTGTATTATTTAAATTATAATTATAAGATTGACGAATACTAAGCTTATCTATCTTTAACTCAAAGTGGCCTTAGATCACTATCGTTTATTAAATATAATTTAATCCCATGCTTACATTATAATCTCAAAGTATATGATATATTAAAATGTAATGTTACATTATAATTAAATTAAGCAATACGTGTGTGAGTCTATTATGTTATAATATGATACATGTAATTATTGTGTAATATAAAATTATTTTTACGATCGAACGACGTACGATTGTGTTGTTTCTATAAAATATTTTATAAGAGCGAATTTTGTATTATATAGACAAAAAGATTATTAACGAACAAAGCATAATGTATAATATGAAAGAAATAAATCTATTTGTACATATAATATATTTTATTTCACATCCTAAATCCTAAAAATATTATATAATCATGCTTTTTTACAAAACATGTAATAATTTGAAATAAACGCCAACGTGAAAAATGACGACCCTTTGAATAATAACATATATTTAATACATTAGGGAAATAAAAATCATAAGTCCAGAGACTTGGAAAAAAACAACCGGAGGTCAGAGAGAGATATATGACATTAGTGACACTGGTTTGTATTATTTTCAAGAGCTACATTTGCTACTCGTAATTGTAGGTACTAACTGAATGCTAATTAATATATATCTGTAAGTAGCAAGATTTCTGCCAGTAGAAGAACATCCAAAAATCAATTGGCATTGTTTTTCTCTATAGACGTTAATGTTATACTGAATTTTTTGTGGTCATCGGGGAACATACAAAATGGTTTTCACTTCAAAAGTAGCTGATACAGATTTCAAGTGTTATATATATTTCAAGTAGAAACAAATATACCAAATTAAAATAAGGTAAAAGTTATTGGTTTATAACCTTTTTTTAGTTCAAAAGTGAAAATTAAAGAGATAAAATAAGACTAATAGTACAAAAACTTAAATAAAAAAATACATAAATTATTAAGCTCTTTACAACTATATATTATAAATTAAATGTATGTCTTTAAAGCAGTGGTGTCAAACTTTCAAAGCTGGAAGTTGATTTTACGAAAATAGTTTTTCTGAAATAATTATTAATTGAAATTACTTAAAACAATATAAAATATATTTTAAAAATATTTCATCAAAGCATAGAAGTATTATATTATAATTTTACACACTATTTTTGGCGATTGGTATGTTAACAAGTCATTTTATACATTTTTCCTACCTAAAACTATATAAAAGCCACATAGCCATTCTTTTAACATTACTTTTTATATTAAAATAAATAAACTAGTAAATATTTTTGTATATAACAATTAAAAAAAAATACTAGTGTTACTCTACACCTAGCAAGCGTATGTTATTGCCGTTTTGATTAGCTATTTAAAAATTCAATATTTTATTTTTGGTAATGCGCTTATCCTAAGTATCAGTTTTAGGGCCGCAATAGCAGTAAGCCATTTGGACCTAAGTTCCGTTATATGTTTAGTGAATTTAAGCTTGCAGACTAGATGTTTACCAAGGATAATAGATATTGATACAATTTAATTATTTACAAATTGTATACATACAGTGATACATCTACTTAACTTTAGTTATTAGATATACATATAAACTATACTTGTTTGTAAAATTGATTCCTTAGAGAATAGTTACAATATATTGAACAATAAACCTGAGTATGAACTAAATTTGAAATTAAAAAAATTAAACGGCTATTAATCGAAGTATAGTATCCTTCAAACCGATAACCGACCCGAAATTCGAAATTTGCGTAACGTTATGGCACTTAACCCTTTCGCTGCGGGTTTCAATCGGATCTGCGGTCCAAACATCGGATTAACCAGATGCTCCCCGGTTTCGAGTCGAACGCAATATAACCATTTTACATTTCAAACGAACCTTCACGTCATGTGTGTATATTCTGCTTTGAATAAGGAATATTTACAAACATACATATAGTGCATAGACTGTTCAAAAAGTTACTTAACTTTTAAAATAGCGTGTTAACGCTCAGTATATTTTGGCGTTGGATAGCCACAATCTTCGCTAGTTATCCGTCACATACCATGTATTTTTATTAATATTAGTTTAAGCGCTGCACTGTTTTATTTATTAAATAGCTTTCTCCTACATTTTTGCTGGATTCGTATCGTAAAGGCGGAGCTATTAAAACGTTACATACAGCGCTGAAAGATTCTGACATTTAAAAAATGCAGAGAATGTCTCATATTTATATACATTACTTATGAAAGTAACACGTCAGTGAATTTGTTAACAACATAAGAACGTCACATTTAACGTCAAACTTAGCAGCAGAGACTGATTCAATTATAAAACAAGTCAAACAATACTCCAAACCAAACATATATGTATGTAAGTTGTGTTGTGTGTAAATTCTGAAATGTTGTCAGCGAAAAACTGTATAAATCACTTTACTGTATAAATTAAATACAGGCGTTTTTATTACAAAGCGATTCGCAATTACATCAGATCTAGGCTGTGAAAACTATATTATTTTTTTTATATGTATTTTAAAATATTGCGTCCTCTTTGAATTATATTAAAAACGGTGATAAATCTGTAGAGGAGAAATTTAATTATTTATAATATTTCTCGTCGTTGAACGACGATACGTGGCACGTATGGGGGTTTATTGAACAAGGAATAACAGTCGCCCGCGTCGGTGGATTTGGATTCATTTAACTATAGAGTATATGCTGATCCAAAAATATTTAACTGTAAATTAAAGATAACCAGCTTACATATCTAAGTTTAAAAACTATATTTCATTGAAATAGCGTCTAAGTTAACTCACAATTTCCCAGCGGAAAAATTTTGATTTACTGTTTAATTTACTAAGTACATATCAAGCGCCTGGTCGCTTTGGTATTGATTTAACAGCTTAGCTCCCGAGGTTTTTTTGCTGAACTTTGCTGGTGGCTGGGTGATTTTGCAGAATAATGGCAAAAAAATATTTTTTTTAGTAAATTTTCCGATAGCTTGTTAACGAATTAATTTTATTTAAATTAAATTTGTAGCTTCCTTATGATTTTTCGTATAAATATATTGACACATACCTTTTGATAATTCATCCATTAGAGTATATGACTCACCCTGAATTCGGGAATTCCACACAGATTAAAAAAAGGCATTTTATAGTCGAAGGAATGCAGTATAGTTACAGATGACACATGGCAGAAAATGTAAAACGTTAATTCAAATTTAGAAAACAAATAAGAAAAGAGATTTCAGAATGATATCTACTTTTCATAACAGCCAGATGATAGACACGGGAAAAAAACAGAACAACCGAATTACAATATATAAGCCTCAATGTATCGCGCCGATCAATGCCTAGTTACATAATATTATATATTTCGAAAAACAATGGAATAAACATTTTTTTGTTTTTTTCATTTATTTCAATGTGCATTGTTTTATTCGTTCAGTGTCTATCAAAATTTTAATCGTAACTGTAAAATTAAATTCAAAGATTATCTTTTGAGTAAGGCTAAAGGATGGATGCAGAATTCAGTAAAATATATCAATTCTTAAGATATTTCATCAATTTCTACCACATCTTGCTGTGCCCGTGCTGTCAAACCACCAGAAAGGCTTTCGGATAAGCAGAAAATCCATCAGCTAATAAAAATAAAAAGTGTGGAGAAATATGTGAGAAGAAAATGTCGTGTTTGATCTGCACATGAAATAAGGAAAAATACAGCTTACTTGTGCAGAAGTTGTGAAATTCCTCTTCATATTGACGAGTGTTTTTATACGTATCAAAATAGTGAAATAGATAAAAAAAAAATTGTGAATCATAAAAATAAATATGAATAAGGCTATAGTGTGGTTTAGTGTAGTGATAAAAATAAATGTGTCTGTGCCAGTTGTAAGCAGAAAAAGGACGCCGAAAAATTTGGTGAGTGCAAATTATACTATATTATAATATTATAAACGGATATTATTTATTAATCGTGCATGTTATTAAATTATAAATAATTGGTTTGTCACCATTGCAACCATTTTCAATTTACACAATATATTAGGAATGAAAAATACATATTTATTCATTCGTGATTTTATTCCTCATAGATTATTTTAAGTGCTACAATATTATTTTTTCCAATTATTTTACAATAAACTAATATGGCGATAAATTATCCAAATTGTAGCATTTTTTACCTGGTTTCTTAATCTGTAAATTATTGCAGTTTTCCAAATGGTGAGGAAATTTAAAATAATAAACACCCGGTAAAAATGTTCGTAAGTTAATGAATGATATTTTTTGCAAGTTCTTTGATTACTGTATTATATAATTTATCTACATATACCGTGACGATTTTACTTTTTAATTTTGCAATAACATACCGAATTTTAAGTTAAATAACTTTATTAATTGATGTTCTATCAATCGGGGTGTTTCGATTTCTTTTGATTGGATTGATTTTATGTTCACATAGCCAAACAGGTTGGCCCTCAAATTTATTTTTGTTCAAGAATTGTAGCATAAAATATTATTTTTTATATGAAATAAATAATTATGGTTCATACACATCATAAAAAAATTCCCCTGCCCCAAAAAGGCGATGTCTCATTGCATTGCGTCGCAATGGAATATGACGACTCTTTTTACAAAAATTTGAAGTAAAATATAATATATTATTCATTTCATAGTACGTAGTAATAGTATACTACCATCTCTGATTATCATGTAGAGGCAAACTTGTTGGCATCCTAGTATTTTTTTAATAAAAGGAAATGCATGACGCAAGACTCACGCCTAAGTTCACAGCCACTAAACAATGTTCTTTCAAGACTCGTATACGAGTCCTCGGACGTTAAGCTGTTAAAATTAACCAAAACCTTTGATGCATTTTTTATGATTATGACTTTGAGCTTTTCGATTTTAACAAACAACTCTTATTAAACACTCAATATTACTAAATTAACTCTTACATAGAGAACTACTCTTGATATATTTATGTAGGAATCATTAGAAGTTGTTGCGTTGCAATAAACTATTAAAATATTATATATATATAAAATACAGCGATAATAAAAATTTACAAGCTATTTACTTGCTAAAGCTTGCTTTAATCCATTTGATAAAGTCTAGAGAAAATCATCCGTTTCCAATTTGATCGTTAAATTTGGTATAGCTAAGCATTCACCTTAAATCGCAGAGATCTTGATCTTTAAGATGAAAGTAATATTTAAATATCAGTTTATTGCACAGATTTTTACGACCGAATTTCAACTGCTAAAAATAATTTATCTTGTTTTTAACTTAATTGAGCCACTACACACTTTATTTATAATTTCGAAACGTTCTCAATAAACATTTATGTTTTCTATTTGTTATTCTATGATATTCCACAATTTTATCAATCGCTTTTGGATTTCTGCTGGTAATATTAACTCGCTGGTGAGATTCACTACCAAAATCTGTATTTATTTTTTAAATTATCATGGATTTTAATTAAATTTAATTGTTCTGACAGCGATCAAATGCATTGCGAAAAAATGGCTGAGCTTAAATAAAAAACAAGCAAAATAAACATGCCTTAAATTATATAAAATATTAGTTCAGAAACTTTACAAGCACCCCGCGCATATTGACTCGACTAAGGAATAATAACCACTGAAATGTCTGACACAACAATACGATAGCGTAACAATATAACTATGATATTTAATATATAAACTCTTCCACTTCAAGCTAAGGTGAAAAAGAGTGTATATGTTAATGGAGCCGTTCTATTTCAGTTCGAATGCGAATTGTTCTGCGCTTTCGTGTTTTTGACACTTTATAAATGACATATCAAGCCTTGTACCACCACATTTCATTGGATGTAGCCAAAATGAAAAAGCTCACAAATAAAATGCTCAAAGAGCTGAAATTGTGAATAATATATGGCGCCATGCGCGTCGGGCGTGTACGTTGAAAAATGAACGCAAAATAATTTATACAGTTAAATATGCATTTAAAAATATGCCCCGTACGATTGGCAGTATTTTGTATAGTAAAAATAATTTCGATGGAGGTATTTTAATTCAAAATATGTTTGCTGTAAAACCATGTATAGTAAATAAGCATAATAAATCAGCGTGACGGTGTCGTGTGTAAATTTAAATAAAACCTCTATATTAGTCATTGTTTTACATTTCAACGTAGCAAAAAGCTTATGTTTGTTTTATAAATGTTCTGAAGTATTTTCTTAAAATAAAATAATATACATACCGTAAAATTAGATACATACCTTATTTATAAATGGGAACTAAAACACCTATTTTAAGTACTCTACGCTTTTTGCACAAATCGATCTCGTTTTATAGTAAATATTAGTATTTCTCTATAACAATTCCTAATATTTTGAGACTTCAAACCTCCTTACCAACCCATTTCCTCATATTATATTTGTACACAATTAATGTTATGTTCAACTAATATGTTAAAACCAGGGCTGTGGAGTCGGAGTCGGAGTCGTGGAGTCGTGGTGTTTTGGCCGGAGCCGGAGTCGGAGTCGGAGTCGTGAAAAATGAGCAACTCCGAGCATTTTTTAAATTATGAAATTTATGAATTTTTAATTGCGTAATAATGAATGTGTATAGCGTATGAATATTAAACGTGTAGAAAAACACCAAAAATACCTTATAAAATTAAACTTTTTTGAGTCGGAGTCGAAGTCGGAGTCGGAGTCGGAGTGGAGTCGTGTTGTTGGTAAATATCGGAATCGGAGTCGGAGTCGGAGTCGTGTTTTTTTTAGCGACTCCACAGCCCTGGTTAAAACTATAAATAAACATCATTAAAGTTTTAAGGAAATATTTTTAAGTAAATATATGTGTATATTAAATAATTAAAATATAAACTTATGAATTGAAATTATCATGAACAATATAAATTACACTAAATATTAATTGAAACACCTTATTTTCAATTTAAAAAGTGTTATTTTCATTCATTAGTTACAACTATGTTTTTATTTATGTATGTGTTTTAAAAAAATATTGTCTTCATCAGCTCCGTAGCGCTTTGTAAGAGAGCTGATATTATTCTCTGATGATGTCTACTTTAAATTTATTTTAATGATTTGTATCAGTATTAAGTACAATAAATTTAGGTTTTCGTTGATTGCTAATTAAGCTATTAATAACTAATGTTACTAAGGATTTGAAATACAATTTTTTTTTCATTACTGATTGAGCAATACATTTGAAAGCTAATTTTCGTCCTAGTATATCATATTATTTATTCATTTATATTCTAGATTATATAATTTTTGTCAAAAACTCTATTTTATTTAATTAAAGGAAATAATGCTATACCATGATTATATTCCAACACCCTGGCATGGATTTTATTACGTAAATAAACTACTTATTTATAATAAAGCGAAGCTTTATCTGAGCTTTGATTAACTTAAATAGCGGATGTTAACTATTTTAAATTCTATTTATAACATGGTCATATTTACCCTTAAATATTATATCATAATAATTTTCAGCACATCTTCTTATTCAAACGGCATTTTTTATACAATAATATATTAGATTAGATAAGTAACGTTATATTTAAACGCATTTTATAATATTTTTTTTACTGACATAATTTACGATGTCATAATACGTTAAGCGTTTAAAAAGTATATTTTTGCTTTTATAATCGACATTCTATTAAAGTTTTATTTTTATAATTTTGTATGTATATCGAGGCGGTTAAAAAATCTTAGATCGTGCGTGTATTTTATTAAGCATTATAAGAATTAGCTAAATGTTACTACTAAATACATACATATATGTGTGAAATATAAAGGTATTTTAATGGATGTCTATAGCCCTTATTTGCGAGTAGGTACTCTATTCTCAATAAACGTATACTTTGGGACACCCTTTATATTCAGATACTTAATCATACAACAACAAAGGCCGTATCAAAACTTTTTGAAAATATTTCGCGAACAATAAAACATAGGCGCAAAGATATTCCATTTATCTGTTTTTCGTATGAAGCTCTTTCATTATAAGCTTTTTTTGCTAACAGTAAAGACCAAGTTAGCAAAGGCGTAAAGATTTAAAATAACAAGCCAACTTTTAAGGAGGCGTCACAGCAACGCAGGAAACTTTTTGAGCTGAGAGTTTGCTCCTATTATATATTGGCTGAGGAAAAAATTTATCCCTATATCAACAAGGGACGTCGATTTTTTCATTACGTTATTGTTACGCTTTACAGTGGCTGTGGTATGAATATTGCATGTTGTGCTCGATAGCTGGGGGATAATTCGAGGGTCACTCCACACATTGTGCCCTCCGTTTGGTGTATGTGCAGATGACAGCATAGATTTGTGGTCAGCATCAAATTATACGGAGATTAACTTCGCCTCGAGTGTATTGGCACAGTGGACCAAAGCTAGAAGTATAGATATTATTAGTTTACTGGAATCGAACTGAACCAACACTATAGTTATTATGTGAAACACTGGAAAATATTTCCGTGTTCATACAAATATGCTTATAAAAAATACAATAACTATTTCATTTATATTAAAAAATAAGTTAACTATGACTATAAAGCGTGGATAAAAAATGAAAGCAATACACTGTTTTAATTGAAACGAATAACTAGCAAAGCATTAATTATATTATTTAATAAATATTATGGATTCCGACTGGCAAACAGATTTATCAATGGTATATGGATGTCATGAATCGGATGATATATTATAATTAAGGCTATCATTGCATCACGCGGTCTGGCAATCTGATAATAACACACATATTGAGTTCATACTCAAACAAGTCGAATTATGTCTGTATTTAAGTAATATATCACTAAGGGAAGAAAATTTATTAAATCTTTATAACGAGTAAAATTAAATAAGTGAAAAAATATTTTATTTTAATTATCCACTTGTATTTTATATTCTTGTAATTCAAAGAATATTTTTTTAAGCGAATTCTTTTCACTTTCCCATAAAGGATTAGTATTTTTATCTCGTTATTAAAGCGTCTAAAGATCGTAATTGCTGTAACAAATTTATATATATTTATAGATGTTTATTAGTTAATCTTAAATATTAATGCATAAAAATAAATTAAATTATTAATTTTTTCGTGCTTTTACTTATTGTTGATCAGTGCTAATTAAAAATACACATTTTAAATGGACCTTAAAAATGATAGTCGGTATCTATAAAATAACAATATGACAAATTTAGGTGCCGACGCGATGGTCAGTAAAACATAACAATAGCAGAAAAATATTAATTTTAGGCAAGTAACAGACAACTGAATAGTCTGTCTCTGCTCCAAATCCTATTGGTCCAAAGATCAAGAGTAGGAAAGAGCAAAAGATTAACGCGAACACGACACATTTTTTGGGAGTACACTTCCATAAGGATTCATCTGAAACTTTCAAGTCAAGTAAAAGCTTGACTTCACTTCCAACTTAAGATCCCGATATTTCAGCCGAACTTGCGCTAAGTGGAGCTGCGCCGAGTACCAACTGAGACTAAAAGGACCGAGAAAGCAGCAATTAAACCTGATCTAGCGACAAAATTCAAAATTCGAGAATTAAGCCCGACATTATTTAGACATCTTAAAGACAATACTACAAGGACAAAACGTATTTACAATTTAAAAAATTATAAAAATTGATCGAGAAAAGTTGGCCAATACAAATAGTATTGTATGCCAGATATGTACAAAAATTGCTGCAACATGAAAGGCATTAGCCCAATGTGTCACAACAGTGTAAGCTACAAATCAACTACAAAGTTAGCAGTGAGACACTAGATTGAAATTAAAGTCTGTAAATCAGTAATATATAATAATAAACTGTTAATATAGTTTAAATCATACATGTACGACCTAGGATAATTTTATTTTAATTATTCATTTTAGTATTTTTCCGTGAGATTAGGGAAATCTAGGAAAACTTAATCTGTGCTGTTTGATTGGAATTATAATTATATAATAATCACTAATTTCGATCTCCTAATAACGATAGTAATTTAAGAGCTCTGGAAACTAGTATATCATGATTGTCTATTATTTTGGTACATCCAGAATATATTCTATTCCTTGCACTTTCAGACTATTATTTGTTAAGGCGTTTACAGAACTTTTTTGATGTTCAGTATAAAACTTTTTGTCAAAATCAGTATTTCGCTAACAAATCTCAGGAATGATTTAAAAGAAGAAATCTACACAAATCTGAAAAATAGTAAAAATAATTACTCATGATGTATTTTATAGCGTAATTCCGGAAGCATATATTAATTTGCGATTAAATAGGTTAAATCATAAAATACAATAGATAAAGGCATTTTCATAGTCTCACTTTGAAAATTTATTTATTCCGTGGCGACGGAGAAAAACCTTGTATAATGATCGCATAATGATGTTTAATTCTACAATTGTTATTGTATGTTTTCACAATTTATTACGTCTGTATGGGTAAAAGGTTTAAATTATAATAAAACCACGGAAGCCGTTTCCACGGGGCAATGAAAAAATCTACAAAAAAAGTTAGCCAAAAGTTAATAGCTCTACATGTGCTGTGAGGTCGAAAGAAAGGGCTATTTCCATAATTACCTTTTTTGTTATTATTAGTCGACAGCGGCTTCCCGCATCTTGGAAAATTTCATTACGATCCTTAAAGAGCGAGGCGGGTCGGCTATTATTAATTATATTTTTTTCTAGTCGGGGAACATTTAATTATACCACATTTCTCGTACATAATATAATTAAAACATAATTTAAAATTTAAATATATTTTAAGTTATAAAATGTACAACCCCTCTACTAATTTAATTGTATACAATGAATTTTTTATAATATGTAAATGAAAAGTTTTTGTCCTCACTAATGGGTCTAGAAAAAATGTTAACAGTGACGGTAAATTAAGAAATCCTTTTAATTTTTTTAATAATCCAGTAACATTAAAAATATTAAGATGATATTTAATAATTTAAAATGGTTGTTTGTTACTTTATACTTGTTTTGGCCATCAAAGCGGAATTTATTTCTGACTATAATTTAGAAAATTTCATATTGGAAATAAAGTGGTAGTGAATTTCTAATAAACGTTCAAAGTGAAGCGATTTTCTATGATAGTGTTATGGCTTGTAAATGATTGGGTATGGGCGAAGAGATCACGTCACTATTATCACTTGATCATTTGTGAAACAGAAATCTTAGTTTATATCTGATAAATATTTAGTCGAAACGGGTCATTTCGTTTGGGCCATGAGAGTTTTAAAATACTATCACGCCAAATTTTTCACCGATAGTTCATATTTTATCAGAAAGTTTGCAAATAGTTGCGTTATATTGTTAAATAGTTCCCTAGTTGTGTTTCGTTCATTGCTAAACTTTCCTTTGCATCTACACTATCAAGAAAATTGTGCATTGTTCGAGCGATGAGATCGGTTCGAAAAGTTGCGCTACTTAAGCACTTGCAAATTTAGAACGCAAGCAAAAAAAAAGTTACGAAAGTAAGCTGCCAAAGTCTTCTTTCATAAGTTTCCCTCGTATTATGCCCGGCGGCACGAAAAGTTCGCTTGTTATTTTTAAGTGCTTGCTACCACTGAGAAAATTTTTAACTTGCACCACCACTAGTCTAGGAAAAGTGAAAAACGTGTCGATCATTTCGCCGTTTGCTAGGCTAGTGCGAAATACTTTCACGATTCCGACGAATAAAAATAAATAATTTAGACAATTTCCAAACCCGAACGGAATATTAAATTAATATTACACAAATGGCCCCGATTAATATTCGCCCGGTCCAAATTTAATTATTATATTCACAATTACGGCAATGGCGGCGACGCTTTCCGGCGAATTCTGTCGTTTCGCTAAGCGATTTGATTTTCGATTGTTATATTTTCATTAATGATCAATGCAAATGGGTTAATCTGCCAATTTGTCCCACCGTGTGCTATTTCCCATGTGAGAATTTCGCAGCAAACGGCCGGGAACAAACCTCATTGTTTGGAAACGTATGCAAATGAATACATGTTCGATAACGCGTCGCCACTAATGAATATATATGCGAATGTATTATACATTGAAAGCCTGAAAATGCAAACTCCAAATTGTATAATTCGGACAATTAAGAATTCTTCTATAGCATGATATGTGAGATACGTACATTTACATTTTTATGCTGAAGAATTAAAATATTTTTTATAAAACATTTATGATGGACATATTTAAATAAATATTTAAATTATCCTTATGATTTCACCCTTCCCTATTTTTCGTAGTTAGAATTTTTTATCAAGAGAATTTTCCTTGATTAATAACAAAGCTTTTCAAAAAAATATTTACTCAGAACACGAGAGGGGGGAGGGCTAGACATTCGTTAAGTAAATATAAACACTAGTGAACAAAAATTACTTGTTTGGCAACAGGATTCCGAGAGAAGCGCTAAGCATAGACAGCCATACAACTTATTATCTAATTGGACAGGTGAAATGTAAGATAAAAAGAAAATAATTGGTACGGTGTTTCTAGATTAAAGTCTGAAAAAGACATATAAAACCATACATGAAAAAACATTTTATAAAATATAAGATGTATGTATGTATATGAATTAGATAAATATAAAATTGGTTTAGAAATAAATTTAATTAATATATGTAGCTAAAAATAAGTTAGGTATGTTATGACAATTGTTTGTGTTATATTTATTTATTTAAATAGACGTGCAAGCAAGACGAAAAAGCAACTTGCACAAAAAAAAAACAATATATTATTATTACTCACAGTTGGTGGACGCACTCTGTTATATTCATTATTGCATATAAATGTATTTAATTGTTCTGAAATATATTCACAAAACAATTAAATACATTTATATGCAATTATGGATAGAACACAGTGCGTCCACTAACTGTGAGTACCTGAATGAGAACAAATCCAAACTTAAAAAAATTAAATGATATTTTGGAATTGAAACGTTGTGAGGCAATGTTTATGCATTGCTCTAATTTTTAATTTGCCTTAATATCAGAGTAGCATCTCTTGTTTTCCGTTAAATGTATAGTATGCAAAACGTACATATTATAATTAGGCAAAACCGTGATAAGATAATTACGCAAGTCGACACGCGATTCTCGTAAAGTAGGCTCACGTTGTGCGACACATACGCGCGCACAAGTAATCCGCGGCATTAGGAGCTTTCGCGTTAATTATACTATATAATTCGTAATTAAGGTAAAATTGGAGGCTTCGTACGTTCGTGTGCGGTTTCGCATTGAAACGCGGACCGAGGGTCCACGGGAGGCTGTGACGCGTACGGCGTCATCTATCATCTCCCAGCGTCAGCTTGTCATCCTTCATCCCCAACATCTATTCGGGCTCTCATTCAAACCTCAAAATAACCCATATATCACACATGGGATCTGCGGTTCCAAGTGTGTGCGTGTGTGCGCGGCTAATGAAAGGACTCGTTAAAATGACAAGCAATCAAATTTTAACACGCGCATAGTGCTAAGCGAATACGCATGTGTGGTACTTCAGAAAGTTTAAGTTTAATGAATAACATATTTTTCATTAATTTATATGTTACATAAAATACAATAAAACATATTTATGTTTGTAAGATTAATAAAAAATAAGATAAATTTCTAAGAATATATGTGCATTTACTGGAGAACAACCTGAAATTTGACAAGTAAAACGTAATATTATATATTACACCAACTGGACTTAGCGTATATTCATTTCATTTTTAAGTGTTTTTAAAATCGTATTTTTTAGTAAAATATCATGACGAAAAATCCTTCATCTGTGCAATAAAATCTGGAATACCTCAGAGCAGTGTACTAATGCCAGTGCTGTACTTAATATATACAGCAGACTTAGCAACTAAGAACATGACTACCAAAGCAACATTTGTTGACGACACAGTTATTATGGTTTCTCATTAGAACTCGGATACAACGTTTACATATATTCAAGAAAATCTTAACAATAAACAAGAATGGCTACGTATTTTGGGACTAAATGCAAACGAGAAGGAGAAAAGCATGTCGATGTTACACGAGAAAGAAAACATATCTTCCCAAAACCAATATCTGCGCAAAACCTCCCAACTGACAGTGGCTAAGTAAGCTGTTCATATACAAATCCGCCCTTAAACCAATTTAGATGTACGCATCTCTGAGGATTATCAAGCAACTACAATAAACATAAAATAAAATTTGCTATTGGAAACTTCGTGATATGTCCTGAACTTTTTATTCATAAAGACATAAAAATGAAAATTGCCAAGGAAGCAAGGGAAAATTCAAGACTGAAATTCATGGAAAATCTGAAAAAACAAACCATTATACTGATTACGGAGAGATCAAATAAAATATTAAAGAGAAAAATAATTGATGTATAATTGTCTCCACGAGAGATTAAATAATACAAGTTTTGCTTAACGTCAAGAAGGATTGACAGATTCCAAAAAAATTGTGAAGATTGCTGATGTATTTTGCGGGTGTTTTGAGTGCAAAACTCATATAAAAAGCTATTAATTTATTTCAAGGGCTTGAACAAATGTTTTAAGTCTAAAAACTAATATAAAACGGTAGTCTTTTACGTGTACTATAAAACATGACTATAGTCCGCAAATTATTATAATTTGTGTTTTCTGTTTTGAATTCTAAAACTCATTTTAAACACTAAAAAATTGTAAGCTTCTTAATTTTTTACTTAAAATAGATTATATGTTTTTGTAAAACTCATATAAAAGACTAATAACTTATAAAATAAAATTAGCCCAGTAGACCTCTAACTCACCAGTACCTTTCTATATTTTCCAGTGTTACAATATTAACTATATTGATCTTATAAATAAATTAAGTGTGTTTTTCTCTTCTCTGGCATACTCAAATATGTAATTATTTATTAAATATCTGTATGTTTACGTTTTATACATTGTTTCATTTATCATCGTATATAGTTACTTACTTACATGTTTTTATAATCGGCGTATATTTAGTTATAAAAAATATCTAGATAATCGTTTTATTCATATTAAAATTTTATATTAGAAATTAGTATTTAAAAGTAGAGATTGAAGAGTGGCTTTAATATATTTTGCATACAAGAAACTCAAACTTCAGCATTCATATAATTAGATTAACTTTAAATATTTGTATTCAACAGCTTTATAACATACATATACAATATTATAAAATGTGCTTCAATATTATTTAATTTAACTTTTATCATAAATTGATACTTAAAATCGACCTTATGAAAACAGTTTAGCCGTAAAACATTGTCCACAAATTTGCAGCCTTTTACAATTGTTCTAAACTAAATCAAGGACATAAAAAGGTTTAAGTTAGCCCTAAAACTATAAAAAACTTCGAAGTATTTAAAACATATTTTTGTCTCTTTCATGTAAATTTTCAGAAACTTTTGCCTTTTAAATGAGTCTTTGAGTCAAAAACACTCTTTTCCAAGACTTTCAGAAATATTTATATTTTTCTTGCTCTCGTTTTATTTTTGACTAGCTTAGTATCTTTACTTTTTACATATCTCTCAAGTTATTGTTTAATAGATTCAATAGAGTTTATAGATTCAAGATAATATGCAAATAAATAAAATTGCATTAAAATATTTTGTATTTAAGATAATATTCTAATAAATATTAATGCATATACAACAATTGTACAATAGGGTAGCAGCTGAAAGATTTAATTATTATTTTATTTGGAAATAAAATCAATTTTTTTTAGTATTATGTGTGAAAAACAACATCCCTTAAATGAACTCAATTTTTCTACTCACAAATACGGGTTCTTTCCACAACATTTTCCTTGACCTCACGTTGGATTTCGGCTCGAATGTTCTTCTTATGTTCTTGAATTGTTCGAGGTTTATTTACATAATCCCATTCTTTCAAGTAGTCCCTCAAAAATAAGTCTAGGGCCGTCATATCGGGTGAACTGCAAACACTGCTGCGTATCTTGGGGTTGTAAAGCTTGGACCATTTGAAAATATTTTTAAATCCAGTTTTAGCATCTTTTGATGCGATATTTTGGCGATGGCTAATTGAGCAGAGCGACGACGGATAGAGAAAGATGCAGCTTCCACCCCTGCGTTTGTGCCCACAGTGCGCTTAGGACCTTTTCCCGGAAGATTGCAGACTATTCCAGTTCTTTCAAACCATGCGATTAGTTTCCGAATCATGTTATCGCTGGGATATAGTCTGACATCTCTGAATTAAAATTTTTAATTTAAATTTCCAATGAATGCTATATAATTTAGGAAAATTATGATTTTTTAAACCATTTACTCTTTCAATGGTCACTGATCATATGTAATACAATTCTCTCCAATAGACTGGATTGAGAGGTAAGAAATATCTACATATATAGTCGTACTATTTATTGCTCTTAAACATTATGATAATACATAATTTGAATAACGAAATTAAATACAGAAATATTAAGAGCTGCATTTTTTGGCAATCTTATATATTATATGTTATATATGGTTCATAATATTGTATATCAGAATTTAAGATAGTTTTTTTTCAATTCATAAGTATAAAATAACATATAGTTTTTTTTAAAATTCAAAAAGATTTATATTTTATATCACACTTACATTTATTGAGTGCAACCGTTGAACAAAATTTTATTAAACCGTTGATTGGATGCCCACGATAAAATTCATCAATGGAATTTGACAAATCACCGATTCGATTGTAATCCAATTATCGTTCATTATTTCAGTTATTCGATTGGGTTTATTGAGGTGAGTTTAATAATGGTTTTAACTGTTAAATTTGACTATTAGCAAATTTTAAAATTTACTTCAAATAAATATTGAGATATTAAAATATAGTTTTGTGATATGTATTATTCAATTTTGTTTAAACTTTATATTAGATTAGACATGTACGTCAATCACGCGCATGTGGAAAACCGCACCATCTGGTAACGGGAAAACTTGTTATGCTTCAGTTTGACAGGATGATGTACGATGATTGTCGATGATTAAATGATAAAAAATGTGTACGTATAAAATATATCTTTCGGTGCGATAATATCAATTCAATTTCACCATGTCAAACAAAGTTACGACTTTGACATAATCGACGTGCACGAAGAAAAATAATCTTCTGAAAAAGTCACCCCTCAATCTGTCATTCGCAGACATTTTGGACTAGAATAAACAAATATCTTTAAATACATCGTTAAAACCTAAAATACACAAACATCTATAAATATATTACTTTTATATCCAATTTTCCCAAAATATACTTTTCGACAGTTCTTGTACAATCAATCACACACCTTGGTTTAGGGAGAATATTCAAATATACACCTTCGAATAAAGGCTTGAATATCCTTTGGATAAACTTTGATCCTTTATTCTTGTCGCAGGACGGAAGTGTTGTCGGCGGAATTGCTCGAACTTTTCACACTAAATCAAAGACTTTCATCGTTTCAGTGAAAAATTCGAAAAATTTACCACTTGCGCTACGTGTGTTTTATACGCATATGATTTGCTAATGGTTTTTTATACAAACGTATATCAACAACCAATGAATATTTTAAAGGTATTATTTAAATAAATAGTATATATTGTTTGTCTATGACTTTCAGTTTGTTTGTGTTACTACTCAAAGGAATGGCATTAGTATATTATAATTAAGAGGAACTTCCCTGCGGGGCTCAAGTTAAAATTTCACACGGTGTCGAGATTTCATTATTTAGCGTAACAAAATAGCTTCGATCTTTCATGTTTTATGCATATAATATAATGAGGGTCTTTAAATTTAGATAATTGATAGGTTAAGTCGTCATGCCAAACAATATCAAGTGCTTTTTCTATGTCTAGCATTAATAATCGTGTACTTTTTTTCACTACGATTTCATACTACATAGATCAGTTCAATTGTATTTTAAATTATTAATAATATAACACAAATATAATATATTTCATCATAATAATAGCTATTCTATTTTCAAGAAACGATTTTCCAAACAAATGACGCTTCACCTACACAAACTGCGTATTTTATATTGTGCGTAGGCATGCTTCGCGGAAAGCTTTTTGCGTTTAAACACCCATTAGGAAAGTTGTATCATATTCGGTTATAGTTTATACGTACGTAATATATAGTCATAAGAAGCAAGGGATGCTATGTTCGCGCTTCCGGTTCGCATAATGGCGTTTCGATCTTAAACGCTGAACGTATATCGTTATTTATGGGGCAACCCCAACGTTGGTAACAAAATACGCGAGCATCGAGCTTCCATACTAAGCAGCCCGTGAAATATTTACTCGAGAGATGAAATAATAAATATTTTTACCTTTTATATTTATTAAACGTGCCGAATAGAATCAACCCTACCCCACACCGGTCAGGATTAATGCGTTCTAATAATTTTACGGATTGAGGCTATGCGTATATGGGATGTACTTACAAACCTACATTTATGTAAAACCAATATTTATGCGATAAACATATCAAAATCAATTTATTACTAAAATAGTTCTAAAACTCTAATATAAAATTTATAAAAAGTTTAGTATACATACAATTTTGCTACTTAAAATATTAAGTAAACCCGAAAAAATGTAATTTCTTAAATTTAAGTTCAAACAGTCAGTCGTATTTTGGCCGTTAATACTCGAGTACGTATTTTGCTAAATTTATGTTGGTACACATCTAGACTTTACATTCCGATATTTAAAAAAATAATTTGACCGAAATGTACGATGGGAAAAAACAAAATATAGAATATTATATGTTATATGAATTTCTTTAAGAAATTCTAACGACGGCCACTAAAAATATTTATGAAGTGGTAGAAGATTTATTAGATATCCGTTGGTTTAAACAAATCGGACAAGAAATCAACATAGCAAGAATAGTCCTGGATGTGATAGACCAGTAAAGATAGACGATGATATCCTGGCAAAAACAATGGAAGCAAATCCTACTCAAACTATCCTTCAGCTGGCAAAGAAACTAACCCAGTTCAATTTAATTGAGAAGGCATGGGGACAGAGTATAAGAGTTCTACCTGAATGGAGCTAAAAAAAAAGGCGGAGTGAACTTCAGGATCTCGAATCTGGTCGTTGAAGATGTGAAATGGATGTGCTACGTTTCCAATCGTCGTTGAAAATCATAGTGGTTATTCAAAGATCAAGTAACAAAACCTATCTCGAAGCTCAGGGTAACTGTAAAAAAAGTTATTTTATGTGTATAGTGGGATTGCAAAAAAAATTGTGCATTACAAAATTCTTAAACTTGGTAAAACAATAATAAAAAGCTTATTCTGTGATCAGCTGAATCGTTTGCACAAATAAGTATAAAAAAGGCCTGCACTTTTCAATAGCAGTCGAACAGTTCTACAATGGCGAAATAGAATCGATAAAATTTAGAACTGGTCTAGATGCTTTTATAATTAAAACCTAGAGATAAAGGTGATGAAAGATATCGAGCTGTAACTAAAAAGTGTAATATATGCAAAACCACCGGTAAAATAATAGCAAATTTAAAATAACCATTATACGTTTATTTAAAACGAGCGGATTTTTTCAGTTAAATATGATTTTATAATCAAAAAATATACTCGAATAATCAACTTGTTAAATTCATTTTATTCTAAAACATATTTTTTGTTGATAAATTTTTTGTATATATCTTACTTTAATATGAAATAAAGTTTTATTCTAATATAATATATACCTAAGTTATATTAATATAATATATTTTAATTTAAATAAAATACATATATATTTATGGAAATTCATTGCTTCTTAAGAATTCTGGAGAGTAAACTAATATGTTATAAAAATATATTAATATAATAGTATTAATATACATACATATATAATATAAATATTATTGATAAAATTCTACTTTTATATAAAATTTTAAATAAGCTGTATATATTTCATATTAATATAATTTAGGTATAATATTTTAAAAATAAAATACAAAATATTCACATACAAAATTATTTACAAAAACTTATTCATTTACTTGAAATGTTTTTATGTTTATTATAAAATAACGTACATGTGTACTAAGCCATTATAAAATATTTACTTTTACATACAATCGTTAGCAATCGTAAATTATGTCGGGTCGTTTCAAATACATTAGACTCTTTAATGAGTGTACAATTATCATTATCATCTGATGGTAAAATAGTTGTAAGCTTTTTTGCTCTTATCTTGTTGCTCTAAAAGAAATAAATATTTTCCTACGCGAGATTAAATTTAAAAAATCAAAAAAATAATTTTTTTAACTGCTTTTAAAGCCTTTATTCACCATTTTTTCCTGTAAAATATTTATTTAAGATATTGAAGAAAAGCTTTCTGAAAAAGTAATTTAAATTCGGTTGTATTATACATATTTATTTTTAATTTCAACACGAAGCTCGGAACATTTGCACTATTAGGCAGGAACATGTTCGCTAAACAACGTTTTTCAGAACCACTTTAAAACTGATTTTAATAATAGACAAAATGGCATGATTTCTATAAAAATGGAAATAATCAGTTTATCACACATTTCTGAATGGTGTAATAATTTCGAGCCATGTCGGACTGTGGATTTTGTAACTTAAACCTACAAAGCTTCCTCACATAGTGAGGCCACTAGAGTCTCCAATTACTCGAAACATCAACTACTCGAGTATCGAATATTAAAATTTTAAAATACTCGAGTACTCGAGTACTTTCGAGTATTTACCAAATGTACCAAAATAGCTATTATTCAAATTCGTGTACATATAAATAAATAAATAAAATACTTAGTATGTTAATTTTTACAATTATTTTAACTTCACGAACATACTTTTTAAAAACAATAATGCAAAAAGTGTCTCGAATTTAATATTACTGCTAACCTTTGGTTTTATTATTCCCTTTATGGAAAAAACCCTTTCCGTTGCTGTTGATGTTGGTCTTATTGTCATTTACGCGTTGGATAAGGCTTCTAATTTATATCTGTTCGCTTTTTATAGATATACAATTTTTTGAACTCTCTTTTTATGTTCTCTTCTTTCATTCCCTTCTCTGCTTTTCTCTTATTTCCTTCGACTATAGACAAAATAGCATTTTGTAATTCTTCTTGAATAGATTTTTTTTTTAACAATATACAATATTCTACTCCTTCTGATTAATGCGAAGAATTTAAATCTATATCCTTCGAAGATGTATTTGGGTGAATCCCTTTCACTCTAGAGCTAAACGGTTCGCAAAGAACTGACTTTACTTTAAATGCCTTTAAAACACACAATTGTTTTGATTTATATTTTAAGCTGAGGGATCAGTATAAACAATTTACAACACTTTACGCTACAACTGCATAGTCATAAAACCTAAAAAAAATTTTTGTTGATATTTCATATT
This sequence comes from Plectrocnemia conspersa, assembly GCF_051122295.1. Lineage (NCBI taxonomy): Eukaryota > Metazoa > Arthropoda > Insecta > Trichoptera > Polycentropodidae > Plectrocnemia > Plectrocnemia conspersa. The sequence continues at coordinate 14,958,008 of NW_028277174.1, read as the reverse complement.
GTTCATTGCCATAAAATAGATAAGTCGGGACTGTCAAACAGAAAACACAGAAGAAATTTCTCCGTCGTACCCACTAACATAGTCGACGACCGGAACTATGCAACTATGGAACTATGAAAAAATTATACCTGATAGTAACCGTTTTAACTCGGGACTTCGGGCATAAACGCCAAATAAAAGCAAGACGTTAACCATTACCGGACCGAGTTAAAGTTATTTTTGTTTTTGAAATATTTCAAAATTTTTTAATTTCGAGTATTAATCGAGTAATTTTCAAAATACTCGATTATCAAGTACTTGAAAAATAGACAAAAATACTCGAGTATCGAGTACTCGATTACTCGAATTGGAGACTCTAGAGGCCACCCTTATAGGCTTAGCTGAGAGTCTGTGCCACTCATCCTCATGAAGACGACCACCTCATTCGCGATCCCTAAGCTAAATTTCTGAATATATTATAGGTGTTATAACATTGTCTTTATTATAATACAACTTGTCATGCAATACCAAGTATGAAAATTTCCATATTTTTATTGTATATATTATTCTAACACAATATTACTAAATAAATAATATTTATAAATGTGTATAATATCGAATTACATATAAATATTTATTATTTTCAATATGATTTTATGGCACACATACATGGGAAGGTTCGCCGTCCCAGCCACATTATATGTATAGCTCGCTTCGGTTAATCCGACGGGTCACCTTTTACCAAGATTTGCATTTTTGAGGTCATCTTTAGCGAGGGCACCGACATAAATCCCCAATAAATCTGACCGGCCACTTTTATCTATTCTTGCATAAGCTCGCGCACCAAAAAAATCCCATGAAATATTTCATAGGGAAATTTATGAGCTCTGAAATTAATTTCTATGGGTACGCGATATTTTTAATCCGGGGTCGAAAGTCCAACTTGTCGGAGGGCAATCGCACATAACAAGGTGTACAAAATCCGACAAACTGTTGATAAGTTTAAGTGGCAAACTTTGAAGGAGCCGAGATGATTTATCGCTCGGCCCGAACTTCCATAGGCGGGACTTAACTTCTTACAGTCTTATTTTATCGTAATCGCGACGACCGACGTGAACTTTTCCTTAGTGCTTTCAGCACACACATACTACATATTATTGTTGACCATTCGAATTGCTCAATTATACACAAAAAGTTATAGGACTGAGTCAAATGAAAATCATAAGAAATATTTTTTAATTTATTGAATCAAAAATGTATAACATACGAGTTAATAAATAAATATTCAAGAATAGCTACAGACAAAAAAAATTGTAACACTTTAGTTCCACCCTGGTAATATTTTTTTTGCACAGTCATTACCTTATTTTTCAAAAAAAGTTACTAAAATACCCGGCAGGCATTAATAAGTAAATAAAGTCATTCTGCAAACACTTTGTGAAACTATAGAATATTACTAAATTAATGTAATGTATTACTTTTACTTTATTATTTTACAAATCTTTAACTGATGATGTCACTACTTAGTACGGATGACTTTGGGCAGCTAGTCGTCGTTTAGTAGTTGCTTAAATTTCGGCCATTAGAAACTACAACCCTTACCTAGTCGAGCTTTGTAGACTATGTCCAACCTCCTACCTGGTATATCGCGAGTGACAGCCATAATTAGGTAATCTGGCGCAAAACTATTGATATGTACATCACTATTACATTTAAGGAGCCAGATATAGGATATCAGGGATGGAAGAAGAGAGAAAGATAGCGGGAGTCATCACTATTACATATATGTTTAAATGAGATATTCTCATAATTTTGCCAGCAACAATTTATAAGACAAAGTATCAGAAATACATATCAGTAGTATAATTTAACGACTAATACCTAAGAGACCTAAGTACGAATTCCATATTATCCCTAGTGTAGTAATCTCTATTCAAATAAATATGTATATCTGTTTATTCAACGCATTGATTTTTACCTTAAATCGGAGCAAAATTATTCCAGAGACTCGCGTAAAAGCCCTTGGACCACGGTAATGTCACATAAAATTATACCAATTTTCATTGTCGTATACATGGGCGTTTTGCGCAGCGTTCGCTGTCGCTTTTTTCGGTTCATTTATTTTCGATTAGGAGTCTTTCGGGGTCGCATGAAACCCTTTTGATACATTTTTAAACCAGAGAATGCGTCTTTAACTTGGTCGGAATGGACCACAACGGAACACTTCGAAGCTGCAGGAAAGATTCTCTCGTGCAAAATGAACAAACCTTTCGGCGCGAAGCTAACACAAAACGAAATAAAGGAGAATACCTTAATAAGAAATTTTATCTTTGTCCCATTGAACAATGGCAAAATGTAGAATTCTAACTCTAAAAATCTCCTCATTCTTGTATACATACATACATGTGCATAATTCATATATTTTTGTAAAATGAATATATATTATATAAAAAAATATTACAAGCATAGCTGAAATTCGAGCATATAAAACTTTAATTTCACGGTACGCTTCTTAAAAATGTATGTACCGATACACACACATATACTGTGTATAAAATAAATATGTGTATATAATAGTTTTTGTAACATAATTGAGTATTTCATGGTTGTGGCTTCTGAAATTGACAAATAAAAATTGTGACGTAAAATATGGCATTCAGTCGTTTCATTAGCTTTCCTATATTTCCTGGTAAATTGACGTTACGTGAAATGAGACATTTATCATAAATATATCACTCTTCTAATATATATAGGCCTATTTGACGTATTGATAATTGATACACAATATTTTTATTATAAATAAACTATGAAACAAAAATTTTTTGATCGAAATATTGATTTTTTTAACCTATTTATGATTTTAAGTTTACAAAATAGCATCATTTTTTGTCTGCATATAAATTAGATGATATAAAATACATATAATATGTGATTATTATTTTATTATATTAAGATAATAAAAAAATAAAAGTATTGCACTACAATACAAAAATAATTTTAGCCTAATTTGATTTAATTACGGTCGTGTCTTAAATATATTAACATTTTAATAATATATTTACTATGGTTGTTTCCTTGCGAATAACACGAAATTATGTCAGTGAAATATAAATGTCAAATTAATATACATTTATATTATGTATATAAATATCGCAGCGCCTATTGTTGAAATGAAACAAAAATAAAATCCCGATGGCAATTGAATTGTGGGTTAAATGAACACGCAGTATACAACTCGTAAAAGTCAAAACTTTACCATTTAACCTACTCAAATAAGTCTTATTGTAATAATGATAATACAATATTTAATTGAAATATAATTGAAATATTTGCTATTATTTCTATTTCATTTATTAGTCACAGTGACATTAGAAATAAGTTGTAAATTTTAAACATTTTTATTACTGCAATACAATAAAGTGAATTTAAAATAAAATAACTAAAACATATTTTTGCAAAATTTAGTGAATAACTTTATTTACTGATTTTTTTATTTTATAAACGTTAGATTGATTTAAAAAAAGTAAATTTTAAATTATGCATATACCATTATATATGCACCAAAGATCGAGAACAGCCGCTTCCCTCTTCACGTCAAGCATTGTACAGCTACGACGTTCAAAATTTCCAGTTCAGACCAATTATCGAATATGACGCGGCTGAAAAACAACATCGTATTTATAGTAATTTCATAAATTGTACGTGATTCAAATTTTATTAATTATATAACTTTGCCTTTTATTAGAAATAAACCCGTTGCAAACAAATATACACATTGAGCAAAGGCCACCTACTTTCTTCATACTTTGATTCGCGTAAAATGTATTGTGATATACTAATAAATATGTACCCAAAGTTTTATAAAAAGAAGACTAATTATTCAATACTTGGATCAGTATATGTTATTAAAATTGTTGTTATTCATAGTGTTCGTAGCTAAATACTAAAATGTGATGACCTATTATTTTTAATTTCCAATTTTATTTATAATACATTTATTTTCTATTCGATATTTCGTATCGTGAAACATATTTTTATAAGCATATTTTAAATTAATAAAAGACAGCTCATTGTGGTTATCCATATAAATTATATAAGTAAGCAACTTATAAATTAAAATAAATTAATTCATTTCTCAATAAAATGTTCAACTTATTATATAATGAATTAGATGTATTTATATATTTGTATATATGTTCAAATCCGAAACTTACGACGAGTTTGATAGGCGAGTTTGTTTACTATAAAGGAGATCTTTCAGTTGACACAGACTTGGCGTCTGAAGTATCTTTCCGATCAGGAAAGTAAACTCGATACGAAAGTAACCAATTCACCCTCGTTTAATTAAGAAGTTCAATTGTGATAAACGAGAGAACAAGATGAATAATTTTATACGTAGATATATTTACAAAATTCGTGAATTATATAAATCTATTTTTTCATGTAGCCCTAAAAGGGTTAATGCGATTGCGAGGCGAAGCGGTGGAGATTGGTCGGAATAAAAGCAAGTAAACGAGTGCAATTTGTAGCTATTAGATTAAAAATTATCCAAGGGACGATCCTTGTCCGGGTCCGGAACTATATTGCTCTGGTGAGCTTCGAACTCGACTCAGCACCATTATGAGGATGTATGTCTGCCATTAGTCAGCATTGCTTCTAGTAGTAGTGGTAGGAAGCTGTTTTGGCCGAGTTGCTAGAGTACCTAGTAAAAACAAACAATCTGAAGAAAGAGTAATCTATGAGCATATAGCTCTAGAATAATATTCGCCATTTTACTCGAAGGAAAACGGCATTAATATATTTGAATGTGTCAAAAAGTAATGGTTTGGTATATATCACAATATGTTTTTGCCCTCGAGTCGAATATAGAATATTACTATTGGTAATCCCTTATTATATAATATGTACATTCATAGATTCCATATGTTATGAGTGTATAATGATATTCAATTATGCAAATCCAGTAATTGAAAATATGCCACCTGCATAAAATATATTTGTATATAAGTTACGTGCTTAAAATAAATAATTTACATTAAAATTATATATGTACATTACTTTCCCTGGAAATATCTTTAACCTAATTGTATATCGGCTTAATTAATTTTAATAGGTATTAAATCTAAATTGTAAGAAGAACAGTATTAATTTTAATCCTGATCCTATTGGAATCAATCCGTTTCAACCAGCCGGAACAAAGCGACAAGTCTCCGCAAGCCTGACCATAATCAGGTGGTTAAACTAAAAGTTTCCATGGATGTACTTGTATAAGTATAGGGTCTCGTCGACTAAGTTTGGTCGTGGACTTAAGCGAAGATTATTGTTTAAGAACGAATTAAACCTCATTAATATCGCTTACAAAGTGTTGTTATTTTTTATATTTACATATTATTGTAAATTACACATTTTATTAGATTTATTGTTTTACAATTATTTGTATTATCTGTCCAAATTTTCAAAATATGTGACATATTATAGATTTCATCGGTCGTAGATCAGTAGTATACCTTGCTGCGTAGACTACTTATCCACTCTTAACAGCTTAACGACCGGTATTTATTTGCCGAACTTTGCTTGGTGGCCGGGTGATCTCACGGAAAAATGGCAAGCAATTATGTTTTTCAGTAAATTCCCTATAGCTTGTAAACTAATTAAGATATTGTATTAAAATTTAATATGTAGCTTCCTTATGATTTTTCGCATAAATACCTGTCAAGTACGTCATTTAACCAGTGTTTCTAAACCTGTGGGTCCGATTTGTTTGAAATAATAGTTTCAAAAACAAATTTATATCATTGGCAAACATCTTACAAATACAAAGTAAGTGAGACCCTTCAATAGATTAGTATTAATTACCTGATTTTTTATCACTTTTTAAATTTAAAAATAAAATTTTTGATTTGTTATTTCTGGGCCACCATGTCTGACCATTTGTATGCCCATACTCACTAAATGAATTTACGGTACACTTCACTAAAAATATTTTGCTTATTGCACTTAAATAAATTAAAAGTAACATGTATGCTTTCAATATATTTTATATTCATCATTTTCATTCTTTCCATAATAATAATTTGGTATTATATAGGTGATATAAACAAAAAACCAAACATAAATTCTCAGAACAGTTTCTTTCTAATTATATTGTATGCTTTGAGCAAAGGCCAACACCCATTTCTAAAAGGTTCGTTGTTGACAATTTACTACCTGCACTTGCGATAGATAGATTGGCTCTAATCTTAGGAAAGATATTTTCTACTTAATTTTGTATTGGTTATTTACATGAAACACAAGTTAGATCAGCCCACAATATTCGCATACACTACAAGGTGTCTAGAAATTCACAAAAATATGATGATAATATTTTATTTAAGAAATTATTATTAAAAAAAACAGTTTACGATTTTATCTAATGTTATTGTTAATTTATTATTCTTAATCTTATAACACATCTAAGCACTATATTTTTTACCAGCTTAACGCCCGGTGTTTTTTGCCGAACTTTCCTTGGTGGCCGGGAGATTTCGCGGAATAATAGCAAAAAATTACATTTTTTAGTAAATTCCCTATAACTTGTAAACCAAATAATATATTTATCGAAATTTAATTTGTAGCTTCCTTATGATTTTTTGCATAAATATATTGTAATTACGTCATTTAACGAGAGTTTCTAAATATGTTGGCCGCATATTTAAGTGATATAACGAAAAAAAACTTGTTTACAAATATAATATTAAATATTTACTATAAATTACAATCAATGTTATTCTAAAAGGGTAAATCGCCACTACCTGTCCCGTCTTATCAGCTTACCTTGTGCATACCTTTTAAGAATTCATCTATTAGGGTATATGACACTTTTTTTATTGTGGAATTCCCAAATTCGGGAATTCCACACAGATAAGAAAATGCATTTTATAATCGAAGTAATGCAGTATATTTAGTGTCTTCTAAACTATCGGTCGAAACGTATCGCGAAAATTGCTCTTCTCTCTGTGATCTTTTGTGATTGTGATTTTGATTTAAAAATTTTATTTTCAATCACGGCAAAATGGACGAAAGAAATTAAACCTTTTTGGAAAGATTTGAAGACGCGTTGTCCAACGCCCCCCAGTGATTGTGAACATAGTGATGTTTGCGAAAGTAATTCTAATTCAAGTGTACGTGAACATAGACCGCGTGTGACAAATTTGCACTCATCCAGTTCATTTTCTTCATAATGACAAATGTTTTTACACGTATCACTCAGTGTAATTATGAAAATAAATGCGTTCGAAACAGTTGTACGCAGAAAATGGACGCCAAAAAATTTAGTGAGTGCAAATTATTATTTATTATAAATGGATATTTCTTATAAATCGTTTATACAAAAAATTTTAGAAGCATTTAAACATACATGTTATTAATTTAATTATCACATTTTTAATCTAATGTGGTGCTCAAAAAAAATCGTGCACTAATCAACGTTGTCAAATTTCAAAAATTTCTTTAATGATTATTTAACTATTTTTGTAAATACGCAATTCACTGTTTTTAATATTATTAACTAACTTTTACTACAAATTATCACTTATTAATAACAACAACAATAAATAAAAATATAATATTCCACAATGCAAAAAATATGGTCACTGTAAGTGGGAGCGGCTTGGAGAACCGTTAACAAACAACACACTAGCCCAAAAATATTAGAATATAACAAACTAAAATAGGCGACGACTCGTTGCATTGCGACGCAGTGGGATAAAACGACTCTTTTTACGAAAAATTAAAGTAAAATATAATTTATTTTATATCTTATATTATCTAGAAATAGTATACTACCATCTCGCATTATAATATAGGGGTAAACTGTATTGTATCATGGTGTATTTTTAATAAAAGAAGACGCGTGACGCAGGACGCACGGGCGAGTCCTCGGCCGCTGCAAAAGGTTCTCTCAGGACTCGTGGGTGAGTCCTCGGTCGTTAAGCTGTTAAGTTAGGCTCCTAACTACTCTATGGCTTAGTTCTTAATAAATTAAAATAAAAAAGTTGTAGTAGTTAGAAACTGTTAAATTCAGAATTACAAATATCTTTTCTGCAGTAGAATATTGGCATTTATTCTTAAAATCATTTCCGTCAAGAAGGTTGAGCTTTTCTATTAATTTTAGTTGGCATAAATAGTATTTAAAATAAAATTAAATCTGGTTCAATAACCTCTATTTTATTTTATTAAAAATAAATTCGCATAGATAAATTATTACAGGCACATGTTACAAATTAATCAAACTGTTTGTAATTAATTATTTACACGTGTTGCGCATTAATATTTAATTATCATTATTCACACGTGTATCGAATTAAATATTTCCTATAAATATGGAGTAATTAAGCAAATAAAGATAGTCGTAAGACAGTACCCAATCAAAGAGTCACTAGAACTACTGTCGTATTATTTTTGGAGAATTCGCATTACCGATACCTGGCTTCCGCTAAAACCTTAATTATAACTTATATTTATAATAAAGTGTTTCCATGCAACAGAAACATTTGCGGAATTTTTTATGAAGCAATTTTCGGGTTGGCATTTTTTGATACGATTCGTAAAATGCACATGTTTATGGTTGGTTGTTTTTTTGTCGAATCTGAAATATTTTTTGGGAATACCTTGTGTATTAGTTGTAAATATATGTACATATGTAATTGTTCCGATCTCATGAGTGGAACGGGCAGAACGATCTAAGAAAACTTGTCGAAAATGATTTAATATATTTCAATTTTAGCCCTACCATTGCTTCGCACCTTCGAAGGCGACGCTACTCGGATTAAAAGCGGCCATTTGTTAGCCCTTTGAAAAACCTTTATTAAAACTTATATTTATAATAAGAGTTGTGAGTTGTATTGTATACAACACAACTCTCGATGAAAGCATAACGATTTCTTTACATGAAAACTACTGCGCATCGGCAAAATTAAACCACCTTAATCCTGCCACACAATTACCGTTAAAAGAATGAAACATAATACATTCGACCCCTTCGGGAGCAATCGTTCTATTTTTTCTCTCTTCTCACATAATGAACCGCCATTTGTTGCACACCGTCCGAACAAAGGGCTAACAAATGGCCGCTTTTAATCCGAGTAGCGTCGCCTTCGAAGGTGCGAAGCAACGGTCTGAGACCAAGGGGTAATAGTGGAGCCGTAAAAGCGTATTCTAATGGGAAATGCCTACGGATTAGGGGGCCAAAGACGAATGTGCGTGAGAATAAAGGAATAATATGGTTCACGTTTCACTACTCTCCCCGGAGGAGCGATACGACTAATGTTCCAGGCAGTCAAAGGCCGCGTGATAAATTATACGGCTCGCGTAGTAGTTACCCGAAGGCGGAAGAGCCTCTCTGAATTAATGAAAACTGTGCCAGGAGAGCCAAAATTCCGTGTACTGGAACCGGGTTTGCATTAACTTGCCGCGAATCTGTGTTAATTGCGTGTGCCTACTTGTTGATGGCAGTGCCGAGTTATGGACTCGAAACAACATAATTAATAATAGCTTAGACTTTAATGTAAACAATTTAAACGCGAACCTACAACGATATTAGGTTGTTATACTAATATACGGATAAATAATACAGTACATTCTTGATTATTCGGGATAATGCTGGAAAGGAATAATACTGATAATTTTAACTATTATTTTTTATATGGTTTAAAAATATTTTTTTTTATTTACTAATAAAATCTGTAATTTTCGTTTGATATTAAGAATATCTTAATATTTTTCGAATCTCAGTTCGATTTTTTCTAATTATTCAAATTAGTTAATGTAGTTCAGTAAAGTGTCAAATTGTATTCTTACTATCACTCTCTTCCTCTTATGTTTAAATGTCAATAGAGACAATATCCGCATCATTCAAGCATTGAAAATCGCGATCAATACACTCCTCTATGTTTTACCGACATTTTCGAAACATTTTACATTTTTCATTATTCTGCATGTTTCAGATATATAACTTACCTATCTCTTCAAAATCCAATACACATATTTCCGCGCTAGGAAAAATCTTTCTTCACGATCGAACAAGTGTTACTGCTTTTACATTTGATCAAGATTGTGCTATTTCATAAAAATACAAAGGAGAAGGGAAAAGGCGGGAGTGAAATCAAGGTGCACCAAATCATCATTACAAATTTAAATTTTAAATAAAACTTTTAAAAAAATGCTAAATATGCTAAAATCCCATTCTTTATTGTGCTAAAAATAATTTGACATTATTGGACTCAAATAATTTGACATTATATTAACAGTAAAAATAATAATTCCAATAAATACAGTATATTGTCGAAGCCGTAAAACATTCAGGAAGAAACATTACTTACTTAAATTAACATTAAAAATTCAAAATGTAAGATATCTTAAGATCAAAGAACATGATAATTGTTCCATCGAGGAATTTTATCAATCAAAACAGCACAATGGAGATGGGCTGGCAAAATAAATTTTGGACAAATTTCAGATTGACAACTTTGATATTAAATATATTTTTGCCCTAAATGTTATGACAATATTGCGAGGATGGCTGAAAAAATATAAAGGAGTGCAATCTCAAATTACTGAAATTATTGAATTTGCGTTTTTTTTACCATGTTTATCAGTTTGAGTCTTGTTTGAGTTCACGCTACCAGCATATTGTCAAAAATGGTGACATTTTTTGAAAAAACTTATGCCAAATTTATATCAACTAAAAAAATTTATATATACAGTGTAAAAAGTTTTTCAATATCTTGAATATTTAAGAGAACCTCTAAAAACTTGGACTTTAAAAATATAATTAACACAATAAAAATTAAAAGTTTCAGACTTTTCGACAACAGAGTGTAGATCTAGTTAAGTCGTTGTAGGTAGATTACGTATTTATGTAAAAAATTAAACAAAATTTTCTGAAACTGGTAATATAAAACTTTTGAGAAATTTCGCAATGCATACACAGATGCTATTGACACAATAACCAATCAACTAAACTGGAGAATCGAACAACTTCAGAGGGTTTTACAAGATGTTGTCTTTCTGAATGGCTCAAATATATTATCACCAGAAAAAGCTGAGCTTATTATATATTCTATGGATCTTGCGATTAGATAAACGAACGACTTTGGAAGTTGTTCATTAGTAAAAAATTGTTTCGGCCTTTAGATGAGAATTTAGAAATCCTTCAATTGCTTTAATAATATAGTTTGCCAGAAAACTATAAAAATTTAGAGACTTAAGTATTCCAGTAACCGCCGCTTCAGAAGAATCCTTTCGTAAACTTAAGCTGGGCAAAAACTATTTAAGATCTTTAATTTGCATGCCCGACTAAGCAATTAGTGTATATTTTGATAAAACAAAGTAACACAAATATTAGATATAGACAATTTAGCCTCCCTAAAGATGACTTATAAATTAAATAGATTTTTTGCTCAGGCGGCTGTCAAAACTAAAAAATATTTTTAATTCAGCTAATATTAATCCTAGAGTAAAAATAAGAGACAAAAATTTTGTAAAGAAGGGTGGTTTTGTGGTTCCTGGTGATAAGGATACTGTATTAAAATTTCTTAAAGCCGTAAAAAGCGGTCCTCTGCAATATGTAGATTACAGAAATCTTAATTTTTGTTTTATATTTCTATATAAATTCATATTCATCAGAAGTTTTACATTTTAACAATTTAATTTTATCTACACAACAACTAACAAAAATTAAAATTTCATGTTCATAACTCATTTTTTTATACACAAAACAATACATTTAATATAACAATTTTTAGGGGGGAAGAACAAATTTTTTTTGCTTTTCTAATCACCAAGAGTTCCATTTTATGTATATCAGTTGCATTTCCGCAACACATGACTTTAATTCGCACCCGAATAATCGAGAGTACATTGTCTCGCAAATTCTCGAATCATTGAATTCTTTTCGTATTCTATAGTCTTACCACTAAAAAAGTTTGTTGTACTTCTAAGATACTAATTGAACTATATAATCTTAATGTATAATATATAAGGCTTAAATTATTATATATGTAATGTTATTTATTAAAATTAGTAATTTATTTCGTTCCTATTGAAAAATTAACGGTAATTTAAATTAATTTTGATAAAAAAAGGTTTATTTGGTGTAAAGTGCTACTTATAAATTATTCATCTAATTATACATTACGTTTAATTTATATTTTAATTTAATAATTAAAGTATATGTATAATAAACATAAAGGTATAATTATTAATAATAGCAACTAATTTTTGCTGAAATTATAAAGTTGAAAATATCTTAATGAAAAATGTTACCAACAATGAATTACAATGTAAGTGTCGAGTGCTGTAGGAGCTTGGTTTTCCACCAAGAGCTGTACAATAAATTCTATTCTAAATGATATACTCAAATTAAAATTAAGGAGATAAAATTAAGTGGATAGTATTATGAATTATAAGATTAGTAAATTCTTAACTAACTAAAATGTTTCATTAATTTTTATATTTAGTTAATGCAAAATTACTATTTATACAATATGCGTAATATAATATGCCAAGTACAAACTATTATTATTCATTAAAAGAAAAAGCACAGTCTATGGTTGATAAAAAATAACAGGAAAAAAAACTCCAATATTACAATAAACTTTGCATTCTTTTTTTGTTAGCTAATAACTCCACGATATTATTATTTTAATACTAGATGGAAGCATTTTAATGCATTTGTATATTGTATTTTTATTTCGGCAAACCACTACTAATTTCGTTTACTTTTAATTAATATAGAGGCTTTGTTCGGAAACAAAATTAAATAGAAATAATGGAGATTCGCAAATTCTAAACTTCTAAGCTAATTATACTGTTCGATTGAAGTATTGTGTGATCCTAAGGTAAACAATCCTTCGAATGGACGTTCTCTGTGAGCGAACAAGGAAATTGTGGAGCCGGAAGCGTTTCTCCACCAACATGGATACCAAAGAGTATCTGTACTAAGCCTCACACCACCACCTGGTTGGGTGACTGTCACTGGCTGTCTGATCTTCAATCGGAAACTTCCATACTCTCTAATTAGTGAAAATTGAGGCCGTCCAATATTATTAGACCACGGTGAAGTTTCGCCTCCGAGTTACGGGTAATGAAATTAAACGTAGAGAAAATTTTTGGCATATTTCAACCGCAATATCTCGAATTCGGATTTAATTATTAAGCTGGAAATTCACCCATCCTTTACTTTCAATCAATTCTTTTAAATATTATATTACATACAAAAAAACGAGATTTTTAATAATAAACTTTATTCTAAAATAATTGTTAATCAGTATATGATGTTAACACAGAACTTAAACTAATATTGCATTTGATTGTTTTTTTCTGTATTATAAAAATAATCCTTTTAGGAACACTTAAAAATTAAGTGGATTTTAGCACTCGGATTTTAAAAAACATTTTTTTTTTAATTTTTAATAGTTCATCTAAAGTATTGTATTAACTGTATTTTTTTACATTTGCTTTATCGTGTTAAAAATATAAATTTTTAAGTGATGTTCTGAAATTTGCAAATACCCTTTTCAATCTAATTTTCTATTATCTCAAACTAATCTCTGACCCTATTTGCCTAAAAATACTCTTCATCGTAATAACTTGAACAGACACTTCATCGTGCTTAATCGATTTATAAACGATATTTTTGTAAACGTTTTTTATTACTCTTCCGTATAAACTGCCTTAGTTTATTGTAAATAGCTCACGTGGTTTCATCGCTTTATAAAAATCTGTCTGTTTTGCATTTATCAAGGCTTTTGCTACAAGTATATTCGTAAAATAGTTTTTTTATCCATCACGCATCCTTTTTACACTATTTTTCACCATTACACAAGTCTATTCGTATAGTTAAAATGTCAATTAAAATTGAAGTAGAGATTTTTTTGAGCCTATTCTAAAATTTCTTTAGCCTTTCGCTTCTTTTTTTTTTGTTCAACGCTGAACCAATTTCATCAACATATTCGGTTAATTGCTATACTAGATGTCCCTATTTTTGCTTTATTATAATTGAATAAAATTGTAATAAAGTAGAAAAATACATACAGTACCAATATTTTACACATATCCTCAATATTAAATTTAAATTACAATGTTTGATACGTTAATTTGAAGTTACAGCAGTAAATACGGTCGTACAAGAACTATTACGATACAAATACATTAGGTGTCCATCGTTCATTTCGAAAATTGGGTTGAACTATTGGTGATTTAATGTGACTGCTGGACTCGACCAATTTTCTAGTGATTCAGATCGAAAGTTTCAGTGAAAGTTCCGAACAAAAGAGATTTTTCTATGGCAGTGTTTTAGCTTGTAAATGACCGGGAAAATGTGAAGAAATCAATGATTCTTTTTTTCCTTGACCTCCTGACCAATCTTGGCGAATCGTTATAACATACTTTTTTCGAGTCTCTACCTCATTATATAGAGGCAAAGAAAATAGTTTTTTCTGTTCAATGTAATTTTTTTTAATTTTTAACTCGTTAGCGGGCTTTACAATTTGTGGTAGAATATTCGCTAATGCCAATTTCATGTCATTCTTAACATTGAATTTTTTTGTAATAAAAAGGCCTTGAAAATCCAGTTTCATATAGCTAATTGCATTCAGATATGATACATAGCGCAATAGAACTGAGACAGTAATTTTTCAAAAAATTATTACCTCGAAGGGAATTGTTCCGTAGATCCAATAATTTATCTTGTAGTTTTTTGTGAATCCTGGCTTCATTAAGGGAAGCACAGAATAAATTTTATACAAATGCAGCTTCTTATCTGATCAGCACGGAAAATACGCAAGTGATTCGAGATTCCCAGTAATTTGCGCCATATATATGGCAATTTCAAGGAACAATTATTTATATTTATTTACTCCTTCTGGAATGTAAATACAAATGCTTTGAAATAATATTATAATCCAATAATATTCGTTTCCTTTTCTTGTGATTTTAGGTTAAGCCTATTTTGCTGTTACTGATATGTCTGCTAGATAACCAATTGTTTTTAACCAAGTTTCGATATTAAAATAATTTGCAAAGAAACGCACTCAAAGAAACGATTAACAACATTTTTCTTTGACAATCTTGCCTATACATTATTCTTTAAGCGGGCAAATGTTAGGCATTCTAGGTTTAATTTAAATTTAATTTTTTTTAGGGAATTAAATGCTTTTTGCAAAAGAGCTAAAAGATTATTCATTTATAATAGTTTCGAAGAAGTAACTCTTTTTATGTTATCTTAATAAATATATTTCACGTAGACAATCAACTGAAAACACAAGCTTGTGCTCGTCAATTCATCAACTTTATCAACAAAATTTTATTTTCTATATCTACAGAAATGTATGAATGTTTCATATTTACTAACTCTAAAAAATTAATTCCAACATCTCAACGTTAATAGTTTAATGAGATAATTGTATAAGTTTTTTGCTTTAAAAATTTCAATTTGACTACAAATATCGTGTGCTAATTAAGAGTTTTCCTACTTAAACTTACTAATTAATAAAGTCTCTGACTAACTAGTAGCTTGTTTCATGACAAAACAACTCCCAATCTTTTAAAATCCAGATCTAAGAACGACCATGCATTTGTACGTCGCAGCACTACACGTGTAGGACCAAATATGTTTTAAAAAGTGTTTTTTCTTAACCACGTAAATCGAGGTATAAGTGTTATTTTATCCCATCCTTTTATGAAGGCTGTTAAAACGTTCCTTTACAACTGCAAATGTCAAGAAATTTATTAGTTTTTGTGATATATCTTGTACAAGCGATTATTATGGGTGTAATTGTATATTCAGTTACCAATTAATGATTTTTTATAGATCTTTAGAACGTTATTAAAGAATCGATAATACAAATCCAAATGAAATCTTTTACAATAAATATCCGAATTATATGTAGTTTTTAGTATTTTATTATACATATTTTACAATTCTTAATATTTTTTTTGATTTAAGAATTAAACTTATTATTTTTTGAGAATTTCTCAAAAAATAATAAGTTTAATTTTTTAGGTAAAATTTAATATTTAATTACAATAAAAACAATACACATTTACTTCTTCTTTACTTCTTTATTCACAAATATTTTATTTATTGTAATAATACAAATATGTTCATATTAATTAATAAATAATACGCACTCTATCTAAAAGTATATAATGTATTGAAAAAATTAAGCTTTTGGCTTTTGTCGAGAGATGGCACTAGTACCATACATTTACTAGCTAAACTATCAACACTATTTGTATATGCATTTTCAATAGACATTTCTAATTAATATTTTAAGTTGTGTGTGCATGTGCATACGTTGTTTTAATTATTTACTATCCACTCGCATGCCATTTCATTATCTGCATGCCCAATTAGCATAAGTTAAATTGCCGAGCATAATACACATTGGTTCAGTTGCCGCCACGGGAAAAGTATAATGAAATGAAAATTATCAACATGCAACACACGATGCCGAGATGCGAATTATTTCCCCAAGTTTAATAAACTCGCTCGTTTGAATTTTCTTATCGTGCGTGAAATTAATTTGACCTTTAAAACTTGATCTAGATTAAAATCTAACCACCCGCCATAATAACGTAATATTGTTGAATCATTATGTCCAAATAAACACAATTTATAAATATAATAATAATATATTTATTTCACAGACAAATATAATATTTGTGTCTTAATTAACTCGTAATCTTCTATAGAAAAAATGTGTGTTGTTTAGCACATAAATCTCAAGCTACTGATTATTTTCACTGCATCGTTTAACTTTAAAATCTGTACTATAATTCTTAAAATTGTAATTTTGTCTTATTTTGGATTTATCTATATATCTAAACGGTTAAATAAAACACTGTCGATATAAAATTAAATTCTTCCGCGAGTTTCTGTGTAAAAAATAAACCCTGAATTATAGATTAAGTAATGAGCTTTCAAAGTAATAATTTTCATTAATTATTACAGATTTTTTTTTTGCAAGCTTTTTTTAATGGCTTCAAAAACATTTAATACTTACACAAATCAATTTAAAAGTCGAAAATAGAGAAACGGTGGCTTCTGCGATATTCGCAATTAAAATTCAATTTGGAGAGCCTTGAACTTGAAAGTGGATATTCAATTGTGGTCTGTGTTTCCATATGTATATACATTGCCCATTGCATATGAGATTTTATTTTTCGCCACTTTTTGGGGGGACGGCCAATTACAAAAGGCTAGCAAGATATTTTTAACAAATTTTCGTTGGCCGCTGGAACAGATTAGAAACGGCCGTTTCGAGGGCTATCCAGAATGCACGCGTTATCTTTTCTCAGTGTGACGCTATAAAAATAAAATATAATGAACCTTTTTACATTATTATTAAAAAAACTTTTTAATGCATTTTAACGCATTTTTATTGTTTCAGAACTTTAGCTAAATATACTTAAATTAGCATTTTAGCATTATTTTATTTTATTTTATTTTTTCACTTATATTGTTAAAGGTTTCTAGTTTGTTTTTCTTAAATTGTAACTATTAACGTTTTGTTTAATTTAGATTTTATATTGCAGCAAATTACAAAATTTAAATAATTGGATACCCGTAAAATGTATTATTTATATAATATTTCTTGCTGTGACTCCTTGGCGTATCTATTGATGTGTTTCTTGTCGCGTCTTTCTCTGTCTACCTCTCCGTTACATCTTTTAAAGTTCTAGTTTGAGGCAGCTCTGGAAAACTGTTGGCGGACTAATTGTTCGCTTCTTGAAAACAACCAAGAAATGTGTTTACTCTTTAAAATTAAACTTCTAGAAGGCCGTTCCGGCGATCGTTAGCAATGGGATAAGAGAACAATAGTATTTTGCATATAGTAGATTGCATTGTCTATCGCGCATCCTTTCCAAACAAAGAGTAGTTTTTTCTGTACTTCTGAGTGATACATGTCTCGGAACGGATGTGCTAATACGTGGTCCATAAAATATTAACAACGCAATTGTTTGGTCCCTAGATTTATATTTTATTGTTAGGCCATATTTTCAAGATAAGTTGGTGATATTTTTTCATTCCTTTGAAATGGTCTTTAGAATGATATTTTAATTATTTGTGCAGGTGTTTGAAGCCCCACAACATTCGGATACACTATTTTCTGTATCCGAAAAATTAGCGAATATTGTTTAAGTCTCGTATATTTGATTGTTCTACAACATTTTCAACATAGACGTTGCAATTTAATGAACGAATGACTGACATAGTATTTTTAAAATCCTCGAAACTGTAAGTAGGATAAATCAGTATATTCTAGAAAGATTATTATTAAAGAGACCATCGACCGTTTGTTTGCGACGGAATTTCTAAAAATCTTAGATAACAAATAATAATAATAAGTAACATGAGTTAAAACCTATAGGGACGTGTGAGTGTATGTCCACATGAATCTTAATGATTGATGGCTTAGATTTTTGAAGTCTAGTTTAAAAGATGGAATAAAGGAGACTTGCAGAGGGACTCTGCAGTTACGCATGTATTGTTCGAAACGTGTGTACATTTCTAATGGACGTCCATCGGCGACATCCAGGTCAGACGTGCAAAGAAAACGAACCGCAAATGCGTCGAATTTCACCATTGTGCTTAGCAGACAAGCTCGGCCCGGTTACTGATCGTGACCCGAGTCACATTGTTTCTGATTGAGCGACGTCCTCGGAAGCCCACAACGACAGGGTCACTTCGATGGATATCGTATGATTGTAAGAGACATCCGCCAAAGACAACACCGATCGGTTAATGCCTCTTTGTCTAAGTGGTACATAGTGTAAAAGAAAATTCCATTATTATTATTAAGTACTATGATCAGCCCTCATATGGTTGTCTTTACTTACATGATTATATAATTTTAATTAAAATTAATTGTGATGTTTTGAAGGGGTTAATGGTATACTTAAATCAACTCTTTGTCTGATTGTATATGATATAAATTTGACGCGCAAATATTTCTACAGAAATAAATATGAATATCTCCGTTGTTATTATTTTTTTATAACAATGAGTGATATAAAAAAGTCAGTACCTTTACTTCTTCAAACAATATAATAATGGCAGTTGTTATGTAAATGATTCCATTTAAAAGTGTATTATACTCACGTTAAGTTGTAAATGAATGTGTACTAAGCGTTTCGTGTCTAGGAGTGTCGCATGACCGCTCCTATCGATGACAGTAGAATGATAGAAAGTTAAAGTTTTTCTTTATTGTTATCATGCAATATTTATCTATGATACATATATAAAGTGAGTATTGTCTGAAAAAATGTCTAATGGCATCCACCGCAAAAAAAGCCTGATCAAAAATAAATGTTTTATATTTTGCTAATTAAAAATCTTATAAAAAATATATTTTTTTAATATCATTAAGATCTTCTTTGCTGTGTATATATAGCTGCAACCCTTTTGTATTAATTATTGACTTGGAACAGAAAGAATATACTTCCCGAGGGAACGTTCAACATATACATAAATATTCAATTAATCTGTTAATGCCACATTTTTTTCTCACAATTATTTTTTACGCCCGTCGTAACATGTCGTAGTAATTACTACATCATGATATAGTTGTACGTGTAATTACCGCAAATTTGTATGCATACATACGTACGAAAGTCGCACATCACTACTCTGACACACATGCGTTACTTTCAATGACCACGTTATTATTTTAGCTCTGGTATGCCCGCGCGTGTATATGATACATATATTATAATATGAGAAGATATTAAGTTTAAGTTGCGTAGAAATTGCACAAGATGGTAATCTTACGCTAAATTGATTATCAGATATCATTTAATGAAGACGTGGTAAATCATGTCCGGCAGTGAGAGGTCAGGGCCCCGTGAACTACGGGTCGCAAGTGACACTTGCTTTGCTGCAATTTATTTACGATTATTACTACGGTGCATGGTTTACGTTCTGGTGTCAAATGTCAATCTGAGCACGTCGGTTAAAAGCGCAGATTTACGGCACGTGTAATTATTGATCATTAATTTTGTGGTGATTTGTTTATGCATTCATCAAAAATAGTATATTATCAAACTCTACGTACTCTTTATAAAATAAAAAATAATAGATTTTTTAATTTTAACCTTAGAGAAAGTTATTTTATCATGGATGAGTATTAAGATTAATTAAATAATATTGCGCTAAATCAGTATCTTATATACGATATGCTAATAATGCGATGCAACAATAAAACTACAAATATATACTTGAGATGTTGAAGACTTCTAGAACTGATTTTAGTTAACTGTAGGGGTTACGATATTAGTATCGTTGCTCTTCTAAAACGTATTTTTGATCTGATTTTATTTCATCATTTTCTGATCTTTGGAATAAATAAAAGTCACCCCTGGTGATAAACAGGGTAACAAATTGTGCATATAGACTTTATATATACATATTGTCAGCTCCTGCTAAATTGTTGGAAATATTTATCCATAGACATGACTTTAATCACTTTCAGCAAGTTTTGTTGAAAAAACAGCATATTTTTAGTATCTTTCGTTCCATTGTAATTAACCTTCTGTCTTTTACCAAGACGGTGACAAAATCCCTGAATGCGAGAATTGAAGTACAAGCCGTATATATGGATTTTGAGAAGGCCTTCGACGAGGTTAATCATGATATTATTATTAAAAAAAGTTTGTAGTATTCTCGGTTGCCCAGATGATTTAACTCGGTTGTTCTCGGGTTATTTAATCAATCTTAGACAGTTTGTAAACTGTAGCGCCCAATCGTCAAAAGATCTCTGCTTATTTATTAATGACAAATACGGCAGTTACAAATTAAAATTTCTTTTTGTATACAGATGATTTAAATGCATTTGATCTGTTGCGTACTCATTCTCTCTATACTGATTTAGATTATCTATGAAGAATGTCAACCGTCTTCTCTTTAATGTCAGAAAGTACCATTCTGTGGCATTATCATGACCTCGTTCTCCAACAGTTTATTCCTACGGTATTTATGGAAACATTTTGGCTAAAGAAGCTTCACCAAAGATCTCAGAATTACTTTTGAAAGCATGTGGATGTTCTTTCTACACGTAAACGATCTGCGATAAATCTTCTAAGGTATTCGGATTTGCTATGAGCAACGCATTTCACTCTAACGATCCGTCAGTTATTTGCATCCTCTATGAATCTTTAATTCGTAGCATTATTGAATCGAGATATATAATTTGTTATCAACGAATAAAATTATCCAGAATTTTTTTTTAAGATATTTTTATAAAATAATATATGCTTATTATCCGCTATTGTATCCCAACGCCTTTATTTTAGGAGCTTTCGCAAAAAGTTGTATGTTGCTATACATTTTAACTACTGAAAGGTGCTGTCTACAATCAAACTATTCTCGAAGAATTCCAGTCTTGGGTTTCAGAATTAGTATTATTTTTAATCTTACTTGTATTATATTGTTTTCTTTGTCATATTAACCATCGTGACGCATTTTGATAATCTGTTAGGTGACGATTGTCTTAATTTTAATTTTAATAAACAAATAAAACATAAACCAAAAATAATAATATTAACTAATAAACCAGTGGTTATAAACTTAAATTATTATTGATCTACATTGAACTCCGTAGTTAAAAATTCAACAATCAAAATGTTTACCTTAACTTTTTTTAATAATATATTAGTCCAAAATAATTAGTGTCCGCTAAAATCCTGTCTGGAAAAATCAGTGTCCGGAATAATCAGTGTTCGTAAAAATCAATGTCCGGTAAAGTCTGAGCACAAAAATTATAAATTTGATAAAAACACTAACAAATTTTTATAGTTATTTTTTTACAGTTTTATCTAAAATTTATAATCATAATTCATAAGTATCATTTTTAATTAGATTACTACTTGTTGTAGATTATATTCAATAATAAAAAGGCAAATAAAAAATATTTTTTACTAATTTGTATAGTAAAAATATTGGCAAAAACAATTTTTTCACAAATAAAATATTCTATACAACGAATCATTATAAGGAAATATATAAATATACTATATGTATACAGCTTCAATTAGTGTGGTATCTTAAGTTTTTATTCTAAAATTCATTCCAACAATTTAACAAGAATTTATTGATGCTAAACTTCAATATTTTTATCAATACTCAATAAGTATGAAAACAATACATTTCGCAGAAAAGCAATTTTTTCTAATAAAACTGACGATATCTAAAAAAGCAATTCCTTTCAGGGAAGATATAGGGTATTAACAATAAATTTACTAATAAGCTTATTATATATAGTATTAAAAAAAAAACAATAAATTTCGCAGATTTTTTAATAAATAAATCAATAATTTCTAAGACTTTATTGGGAAAAAGCTAATGATACTTATATTTGCTGCAAAATTCTTATTAATTTTAAACATGGAAATGTGAAATTAAAATAAGTTGCTGCGATGATTTAAGGCAATTTATTGCAGATGTTAACCTCTAAAACCAGTATTCCAAATTAAAAAATCTTAATTTAAATAACATTTTATATATTGGCAGCTTTTTGTGTAGATCGCTGGATTTTTGCAGAAATTAGTGCTTCTCGAAAAGATTTATATAAAGTAATGAAAAGCTTAGTAATCGCTGCCATACTTACGCTGCCATATGTACTCATATATACATACATATAGTATAAACGCACATACACGTTTAGGCTCTTATATAATAATAATATGGCTCCTAGTAAAGCAGATTCGTAAAAAATCCAAAAAAATTCCATCATGTTTACGGCATATCAAAAATGTATTATTATATGTATGTATAATAAACTTTAAAAAAGTTTTTTACGTTAAAATATGTTATTTGTTTTAAAACAAAGAGAATTCTTGATAAAAATATAAGTTCTCGAATTCGTGAAAAATAAATAAAATAAATAATCAATACGAAATTTCATATGCATCAAACTAATGGTAATATTATTTTATTATTTATATATGTTTGGTGGTAAATTGTTTTGACCCATTATCTTTACAGGCAAAATCGCGTTTCAAGAAAACGCGATAAAACCAGATTCCAGTATATATTATTATTAATTGCAATAATTTTTACTTGAACCAAAGCAATTGAATTTCGCATACATAGTAACTTAGTGAAATTTAGGTACCACACAAACGAAACGTAGCGATTTGTAAGGTCAATAACATATTCACATGTCGTTAACATTTTTTGTTCAACATGCACTCTTTAACCTTCAAAACACTTTTGCCAATACGGTACCCACTCTCTCAGTCGAACGCCTTTTGAATGTTAACGTGAAATTCCATACGGTAGTGAAGACTCTTATGTACAACATAATAATGTCCCTAAATTGTGCTGCATATGAAAAATAAATAATGTACTTCTATGTTTGTTTAACGGTCCTTCTTTTTAAGGCGCGTGATGATATTTTAATTTTGCTTTCGTCAGAATTCGCATGAACAGTTAATTGTTTTCTTCTGGCATTCGAATCACGGAACTTTCTAAAAACACAATAGGATCCTCGACTCCTTTAAGTTGAGTGAAAACGACCTCTGAAAATGGTGAGTCGATGCATAATCATCAGTGTTACAATTTGAGTCCGTTGAACGAACAGGTGTGTGCGAATTTAGCTCTGTCAACTTTCTTTTTCAATATTCATATAAAATTCATGATTCGAATTAAAAAGATTGACGTCATTGACGTGACGTTTAATATTGGACTGTCGATATTTTTATCATATACATATGTAACCAGCAAATTATATTGGGCGTAGAAATGTGTTTTAGACTTTTTTATATTATTTAAAATCGGATGATATATGTTAGAATTTCACTAAAGAAAAATCATCTTATCATCTTAAATGTGAATAATGATAACTAGGTCATGAAATAGCTAGGTCTAACATTAAAGGTAAACTTTTTTAATTATTTTGAAAAGTTCTGAATCCGAAAAAGATATTAAGATAAAAAAATATGTCAAAAGCGTTTATCAGAAATTCTGATGTTTAACATATTCTTGACATCCTGACATTTTACATTCAAAAATCCAGTTTAATAAAAGATGTCCGGGGATTGAGGACTAATTGTAAACCATATATTTTAAAGTTTGCCCAGTAGTCGTCTAATACCATGAGAAACTAATAGTCACTCTTATCCTCCCCTTGCCCCTCATACTACCTTCCTTTTATGGTACAAAACTAAGCCACTTAAGATCGAAGGGGATCTCTAAAGGGGGTACGCTTATCCCAAAGGATACGCGAATCGGCACTTGGGAGTACACCAAGTGATAATTACACGATCATAAACATAAAATAAACGCGAAATTCGCAGCTCCAATGCGTTCGAAAACTCTTAGAAAAGTTGACACCAAATCTCTTAGATTCGGGGGTACAGACTATTTTTTTATCTTAAAAGTACGCGATCGAAATAGTTCAAGAACTGCTGATCTAAAAGATTGGGTTTAAATTACTGCTTTTCCTGGTCAAAGTGAAAGTCGGATGCTTTTATTAATATTCTATGGATCATCTCGGTTAATACTCGGCGTAGCTCCGCTCAGTGCTAGTTAGGTTGCAAAGTGGTGGAAGTAGCAAGTTTTGACTGAAACGTATTATTTGAAGAAGTGTATTTAGTGCGCCATACTTGCGCTTTTATAACCTTTTAAAGTAAGAGAAAATCCTTTACTCTGACAGTTCTTGATCATCTGGCCAATGCAAAAATTCGGGGCGGTAACAGACTGTTTGTTATTGACTTGATTATAAACGATAACAAATAGTCTATTACCGTATGTGGAATGTTAAATATCTAGTTGGACTATATGAATACGATGATTAAAAAAATCAATTAGAATTGTATGGAATGTGAAAACTCGAGTAGTAATACCTGTCAGTAGAAATATTCAACGGCCATATCTCTTGTATTTGACACCGATCGTATTCTTTGTTAAGGTTCTTTTTGCAGGTCCTTTCAAGTTGTTAAATAAATGTTTGCTTAGCACGAGTTTGTATCATGCCAACAGGAAAAAAATCATTCTTAAAAAGCTTTTAGCAAGTCCTTGCGACAAATTTTAAATTGAACTAGAATGGCTCTTTTTAACTAATCTCAGGTATTTTTGAATGTTTAAATAAAATCGATAAGTTATTCCGAATTAAAAAAAAATATTTAATTTAGGGAGATTTATTTAGTTCAAGTTTTGTAATAATTAATATAAATACAACTTTTTTTTGTAATAAATAAAAACCATTTACAAGAAAATAATATATTAAATTAAAATAAAATATAAATAATATACAAAAATGTTCATATAAATTTACGACAGTATTCATGTATGGGCATTTTTAAAATTAATTTTTGACATAAATTAATACATTATAGCATTAAATAAACATGTCAATAATTTACAATAAAAATTATTCCCAGTCAGCGGCAGATATGGACCATTAACTACATATATTAAAATAAATTCAGACAAATCTTAAGTTAACTATTTATAAATGTATAAAGAAAGTAGTTTATTTGTTCAATATTAATTGTTACTAAATAATTAAACTGTATCGTTACTTACAATACAAATAAATATAACAGTTTGTAAACATATGTCATTTTATATTATAAAAATATTAAGTTTCGTATTTTTTTTATTTTTACAACAATAATTTGTTTAAGAAAAATATTTATTTTTTAACATTAAAATTAGTATCTAAAAACAATTTTCCTTAAGTGTTTTTCATTTCCGTTGATTATGTTGTTTTAGTAAAAAATTTTATTAACTTACCATGTGGAACCATTTAACCTGTTATTATTGTTTTAATTAAATTTATTCGCGTATAACTAGCAATATCCAAATAAGTAATAGTTAATTGCTTTTTATCATTTCTTTCTCAAATTAGACAGCTGTATTTAGCTTAAATTGTCCAAGTGATACATTAGATTGGTAAATAATATAATTCATAATGGTGAATTTGTAACTATTGTAAATCCAATAGAACTTTTCATAATTTGTTTGTCAAACACATCACGATGCTTTTTTATCTTGAACGCTATTTATATTAAAATTGGAGCATTTGGCTCGTGATATACAATAATATGTGTTATTAAAATTAATGTAACACTATTTAGTATAAAAACATAATTAAAATGAATAGAGATATTCATATTTATAGCAACATTCATGCAACATATTAGTCGTACATTCAATATATCCAGATCGTGTTGATACTTTTCTCGAAATCATGAATGGAATAAAAGTGAATTTCGTCAGTTATGCAACACCGCGCCACAGTCACCGACCATATCAGGAAAACTAAGCGACAATTATTCAAATTTGACTTTATTATTTGTTTTATATACGGAATCTCCTACCAGTGACGATAATAATTGACTTTCTCGAAATTCCGCAGATGAATCACAACCTATCGTCTGGTAGGATATCTCACGGCGTTTTGTCAGCGTCCACTGACGTAATCGTCCCACTTAAGTCACACACAATTACGCGAAAAGCGGATCTTGCTTGTCCAGCAAAGAGGAGGTGAATTGAGCTAGTTCCGTAACGGGAAACGGCGCCAGTGTATTAGCTTTTAAACGTTGTTCAGGGATCAGGTTGTACAAAATTGGAAGTCGGTGGCCCTGACCCGTTTCCGCAAGAACTATGAAAACATTCGTCTCTCGACGCCAGTGCCGGACAACAGGTTAAACCTGATCAAAGATGGACAGCTTAGTACTAATCTAATCTCTATCCGTAATGCGAATTTGGGCACACACACACGCGCCGATCCGCCGATAAACGAGAGCGTTCGATTTTGCCAAAAAACTGACACACGCGGTGAAATTTTTATTTAACAGCCGTATTTTTTTATGTCGCCCCCTTTTTAATGACAGTATATATGAGAGATATTTAGAAATACAGTTCATTTAATTTTTCAATTGACTTGTAATACCTAAAGAACGCCCTTTTTATTATTTAAAATTATGCAAGCAAGGGAAAAATTTATTTGATGCTAAAAAGAGAGCCATTTGCTCTATAACAATACACTCGAAGCGCATATAGTTTTTAGTAGTCTAATGTATTGATAACCATTTTATAAATAACAGTTCTGGACAGTTGATATTATTCGTTTTTTTTTAATTTGAGTTCAACAGTGACAAGATATTGTACTTTATTTATTTCTTCATCTTAATTGTATTTTTTTCTACTGTAATACTTATTGAGATTATCAATTAATAATACTATTTATAGCACACAAAGAACTAGTAGTGTTGCCTATTTTGTATTTATACTCCATAGCATATTTAAATTATGAGCTTAAAAATTAACTCAAATGCTATATAAACTTTTTAAAATTTTAAAGTGTTATTTTTTTAATTTAACTATTTTTAAATAAGAAATTGATATCACTAAAACTATACGAAATGTTCATTGCAACGATACATAATTTAGAATCAGTGTTAAAAAATAGCTAAAATGCTTTAAAAACTCTTCAAAACTTTCAAAGTGCTATTTTTTAAATTATCATCTATTAATTTGACCATTAAAAATATTTATTTTAACAAAACATAAGATAAAATAAGCTTAAAATTTACATAAAATTTTTAAGAAACAAAAAGATGTGATTTTGCATCTTATTAAAAAAAACTCTTTTTTTATTTTATTTTTTTTAAATTGAAATTTAAACCTAATAAAGCAACAATGAAAAATAGGTGATTTCACATCAATTATTGATATTCACAAAACAGTGAATATCAAAAATTCGAAATAACTTTTTGACAGAAAGTATTGCAGATCAGGTCAAGTTTTTAAATACTATCAATTCATTATTTATTATTTTTTAAGTTTGTTTTCGAAAACTTCTATCATAAAAAATATAAATCTTTAAAAAAATAAAATAATTAAATATGCCCTTATAATATGTAATTTTTTGGTATTAAAATCGGGTATTAAGAATTAAATTTGGTATTAAAAAAAAAGTTTAATATTCTTTACAAAATATTTTGTTTCCGTTGTAGAGAAAATATTGATTTTTTATTGTAAATATTACGTTGCAAATTAATTCGCGTTAGCCTAATGCGTTACAATTGGGTAGAGCATTATTTAGAATCAACGTTGAAAATTAGGTGAAATAATACTTAAACTCACTAACACAGTACGATTTATTATTGCTTTAAAAAAAAACAATAAATTTAACAGTATACACCAATATTGAAAATAAACATATTTATTTTTATCAAAATAAATATATTGATATTTTTAATAAGTCATGTCTTATTTTGAAATATTGTCATATATATTTTTTTTATTTTTCAAGTTTATTTTTAAATACTTTATCTTTGAAAAAATAATCAAATATCTTTATAAATCCTGATTAAATTTAAAAAAATGTTATAAGAATTGCAGCTAAAAATTATTTTATATTATCTACGAACATATTTATTTTCGTTAAAGTGATTTAAAAGTCTCGAGTTGTAAAATAACTAGCGTTAGTCCAATGCGTTACAATTGGGTAAACGCAATCTATTAAATAATGACATATTTTATTTAATAATTATTTTTACATCCTACAATTGATAAATGTCACTATTTACGACTTAGTTTAATTTTTATTTCAACTGAATCTAAGATAATCAAAACTATTAAAAAAAATATAATATTCAATAATTTCGATTTCCCAGACACGATATAAATTATAAAACACTAGGATGTTGAATTTAAGCCCAGGTCTTTTAGGTATTAGTCACTGATATTCTACTACTAGATTATCATTCTAGTGTTTATGTGACATATAACTAGATTACATATCCATTAACAAAACTTTGCTTTAAATAAATTTAACAAACAAAATTTTGTACTTAAAAAGCAAAAACCTGACTAACAAAGAAAATAATGCGCTTATTTTAAATCATGGATATGTTATTTTGTTACAGTCGAATTCATATTTTAGATTATTAAAGCGTTATCCAGAAAAAAAAAACACTTAAATATAATAATAATGCACATAGCTACGCGCTACAAAATTCCACAAAAATTTGTACCATCTACTATAATTAATAAACATGTGTACAATCAAAGCAATTGTCAACCAAAATTTATAATGGAATTTAATGTTTAAGATAGCGCTAGAATTTATTTTCTAAGACACTTATTTTTAACTTATATTAGTCCGCGGGCCATTTTTTATTTTTCAAATGTTCGGGGGACATAAAGGGTAGATAATTAAAAAGTCAATTATTGTTACGTAAAAGATTTTTTATTTAAACGAAAGTTTTATACAGTAAATTTTTATCAGCGGAATTGATATGAGCTTTTTGTATAAACTACGTTTGTTTATAATTTATTTAATACTTTAGTTAAAAAAACGTTTTTTTAATGTTATTTATAAAAAATATTTGGTATTATTAATTTACACCAAAAAATATATTCAAAATAAAAATAAAATCATAAATGTGAAATACCTTCATTGATAATTCATACACGCATCGCATAGCTATGCAAAACCTATTCGCATCGCCAATGTATGCATTTAGTTAACTTCCTCGTCAACAAACATAACAGCCGACCATCCATCCCGTCCATGCATACCCGTTTCACTTTCGTCCGGATGCTGCAATCGCGCTTAGTCACGCCGACGGAAGTTGGTGTGTGATTTTCGTCTAGAAGGTCCGAAAAATCCCGACGACGGTTTTCCCGGAAGTAGCACCGAAGCGGCCGCGAAAGCCTTTCTTCTTCGTACCAAGATCCGCTCGCTTACTCGCGCGTTCGAGTCTCTCGCGACGCCAGTACTGAGCAGAGGCTCGAACGCGGAGGAGTTGTTGCTCCTCACACACACACACATCTCTGAGATATCGGAAGATACGATCGATCGATCGACACGTATGTACTTATTGATAAAATACTATGTAATTTGATTGGATTTCCTAAATTTAATAATTAAAAATATCTTACTGCTATAAAAAAAATTAAATGAAAATAAAAATTTTATTCAATATTTTTTGTATCATATTAATTTTAAATATATTTTTGAACATATTTATAGCAATTTTATTTGTATAAAATTCATAGTAATTATATTCTTATTAGTAATTTAATAAAATAAAATAAAGTTCTTTTTGAGAATAATAATTGGGAAGTATTGTGATTTATAATAATGGTATATATTATTTATTTAAGATGTTAATACATATACTAGCCATAAAAAATTACATAGTATCGTGCTAAAAATATATTACAGTGTCTAGTATTATTATGTAGTTTGTAACGTATTTGAGCTAATTCTTTATTAAAAAAATCTGGACAATAATAGTGCTATTTATATATTCTTAAACTAAAGAAGCATACGTGTGGCTTTTATTATGATTTTGTAAATAAATAATCTGTTTTAATTGTTTATTTTGATATTATGGCACAGATGAAGTACAGTTTAGCTCTATGACTTTTAATTTGTGAGAAATTTTCATGAATGTTTTCAAAACATTTCTTTCTGTACTCACTAGAATTTTCTGTTACTAATCTTTTGTAAACCAATTTTAACAATTTTATTTTGAAGTATGGATATCTGCTGTTTGACTGCCAATTTTATAGGAGCACTAAATGCATATTTTTTAAATGAATCGTTTTATATAATTAAGTTAAAAAATCACAAATAAATAAAGGACCAAAACAATACACAATTATTATAGTATAAATTTAATTTTTTTTATTGTTATTTAATGAGAAAACGTGGATTAATATGCACAGCGGTTTACTTATAATAATGTTATTTTACCATTTTTTGCTCAAGAATTAAAAAAACATATTTTTCGTTCAGATTCGTTTAAAAAGTTAAACTGAAAAAATACGATTAAATAGATGTTCATTAGTATATCCCCTTTTAACATATAATGACAAAATGTATGACTCGTATTAAATTAAATACAATTTGAAATATTTGCTACACATAAATGCTTTTTTAAAAAAAATAAGCTTTCAATCAATAAATATCTCGAAATTAATAAAATCTATGATTAAGTAAATTTGCTAGTTAAAAACACAATTTAATTTATTAATTATATAAACGAACTGTTTCAATTGCTTACTTTTAATATATTTTTAAAATAGATTTTTAATGTTCTTCTTCAAAAGATCATAACTATGTATTACATAGGGCGCAAAATTATATTAGTATAATACATATAATTTTAATTATATAAATGCAATCAATAATTTGTACTTTAAATAATGAATTGTTCATTGTTTCAAACAACTTTTAGTTCAGTAATAGATTTTCTTAATCAGCTAAATTAAACTTTTCTTAAATATATTTATATCCATATAAAATTGTATGTGTATACATAACATACATATTATAAAAAAGTCATTTTTTGTTCACTCAAATTAGTATCTTATTTATTTATTTATGTTTAATACAACGGTAATAATAATGAAAATTTAATTTTCACGTAAATCTTTGATAATTTTTCGAATTTACTTAAAGATGTTTAATTAAAAGTGTTAATTATGTTTAAAAGTAGCTGTATTACTAATCTCAGAAAGAAAATTAACATGTTTAATTTTTGAAGTAACTTTGTGCTGGTCCTAATTAAAAATGCTGTTGTATTATTTATTATGGTAAATAATTAAGTCAAAGTACAAAAATACATGTTTATGTAAGTTTAAAAATATTATTATACACTGATATTAAAATACATTTAATATTGGAAATTTTTTAATAAATATCCTTATTGTTATAAAATATAATTACATATTTATATTTTGTGAATATTAAAAATAACAAACAGATAAGACTATTTTGAAGTTCATACTGATTTTATTTAGTGTATAATTGATTTTAAAAATAAAAATGTAATTTAATGAATAATTTTGTTTAACGTCTGTGCGTAACATACTAATCATATTCCTTAAAAAAATGCATATATTACATATGTATACTAACAAAAAAATCCATTAAAAAGTGATAATCATACATAACACAGTTATTTAATTTCAACAAATATGACATTCGTATAAAAAAGTATGTAGGTAATAATGTTAATTGAAAAATCATCTTCAAATCATTTACGGTATTTTATGCGTTTTCGCAAAGATTTTTTCAACAATTTAAAGTGTGTTTATTTTTAACGTCACAGTGCCCGTATTCTGCCAATAACTGTACGTTTTGTTAACCTTATTATTGCCCACATTTGGCGCACGTTTTACATAGATAATATTATATTATGTGTTAATAATAAAAACGTTATAATATCCTAAAGGTGAAAATTATGATATCGTATTTAAATCGCTTTGACAATGATGAATGTTGTGCGAGAATGAAACGCAATTTAATAATTGCAATTCGCATCAACGGAACAATGAAGTCGTATTTCATTCCGAAAATTCGTATAAATTTCCGAGCCACACTGCACCGATTCCGATCTGCATAATCAAATTTTACTCATCAAACCAGCACACATAATGAACCGCGAACCTCTTTGTTTTTGCCCGAATGTGGGTCAAACCACCACAGATCATAATTCATGAATAGAAGTTATTAAGTACAGTAAACGTTCGTTATAACCCTGCTCGTTATATTGAAAAAAAGAGCAAAAACAAATCCTCAGTCTATAAATAACGACAATTGATTTACAGCCGTAACAGTTATACTTCTGCGATTGAATCGGATTATGTACGTGTGTGTGTAAAAAATAATTAATATGATCACTAATTGGACAAAATTAATGTTTTTGTGCGCTGACATGAGTCACTTTTGCTTTTGTACAAGTCACGCAATCGCCGAGGGAATATATCTATATTTTGATCGCGGCAGCGTTTCTCAAATGTTATGCGTGTGATATCCGCCGGGTGAAAGTCGACCGGGAACAGCCCACGAGAGTTTGAGGTCAACGATGAGTCATTTGATCTTTCCAGACCCGTGTCCACGTTAATGGAACCCGTTGGAGTTTTTAGATTGTGTGAAGTATTAATCACGACGCCTTTTCTTCTGACCCTAGATGGTAAAGACCACCTCGGAGACCAATCTTGTGGGACCTCCGAATCCGTGTTATGTAAGTGCATCGGGCTATCCGGTGTCAAGGTTTCACCTCTTTAACTTGGTCGTGTTTGTCAAGTGGTACACTCGTTATTAGAAACATGCCCCGTATTTATTATATCTATATGAATATATAAACATTCTTCTTCAAAAGGAATCTTCTCGTTTACGGGAACGAGTTTTATGAATGGGTTAAGCTCCTACCGGTTACGCGTTAAACCATATGCTTCCGAAGAAGCTATAAATACCTTACTATGTATATATACATACACTAGATATATCTACGTATCTATTACTACGAATAATGAACAAGACGATGATTAATAACACTGTATAAAAAAAGTGTGAACGTTAAACTTCTAGTTTTTTTTAGATATTATAGATTTTGCATTAAAAAGTTTTCTTCGCAATCATTGTTTTAAAAAATACCCAATAAATACACAAAACTTATTTTAATTTCATTTTTATGATCGTTAGTAACGCATAGTAAATTTTCAATTCATTTAAAACATTCATTGGCTCAATTTTATTGGTTTTTTTTCAAGTAAGAAAGTGAAATAATATGTGTGCAAAATGTTTGTTTATGGCTTTTGTATAGCTTTTTTAATAGCTTATTAACTGAGGAGCAAAATAGACAAATTGTGTAGTCGGTGACTAATACCTGGGTTTGAATCTCATGAACCATTTTTTTGTAATCTATAGATCTGGGAGATCGGAATTAGTTAATTAAATTCTGATCAATAATAATATAATTGCTTTTCCTATATTTTTCAATCTCACAGATGAATAATTGAAATAAAATCGAATTAGGTCATCATAGTAACATTTATTTGTTGTAAGCTGTAGAACTAATGTATCTTACTATTTGTATATGTTGATTGCGTTAACGACTGTTATGTTACAACAGAATGTTTACAATATATAAGTTAAATTATATAAATAATATAAATTATGTTACAACAAAAAATATTGCCTTTCGCACATATACAATTGATATGCTCTCCATTAGGATCACATTTTTACATGATGGTCTTAAGTTTGTTAACATGCATGAAAGCTTCGTTAATATTCTTGGCTGTGAACATTTTAACAATGAGTTTTTATACGTTTCAATCTGATCTTTATTTTAAATTGTATTTATTTCTCGTAAATCAATCAAGTCTAAATTTGATAAAGGTTCTACGCAAGATTCCAGTTTTTCATTCTTGAGATGAAAGTGTCTTATGGTTTTTGGCCATTATTTTTCCAGTAACCTCTTAAGCTTATGAGCCCACAGTGAATCTGTTTTTTAATTGCGTTTCGTACACAATTTTTTATCAAAATCCAATTTTTTTCATGTCAAATATTTCAATTTTTTATTCGCTATTTTTATTAAAATAATATCACTTTTTATGATTTCGTTCTTTTAAAATATGCTGTGTATAAATCGAATTCTACATGTAAGTAGTACATATGAAAATAAAGTATTATGTTTTTTCATATTATGAAAAAAAACAATAATAATCCTAAATATATCTTAGCTTATGAATCTTTGGCGTTAAAATAAATAATAAATTTATATTATTATTTTTATGAGATATCAAATATTGCATTTACCTTGTTTTTTTATTATTTAAGAGACAAGCTTTTTATTTGATAACAATACAATAAAATAAATAAATTTAAACGATGAAACAATAAAAAGCATTTCTATTCAGATTATTGTTTATAGTACCGCTTTTATGCAAATTGTTAAATATTTTTTGCCTAAATTTCTCAAATATAACAACTCTAAAAGAAATCTGCTCATTCGCACATAATTTACACAGCCAAACCACAAGGTCAAGTTTGCAAAAATATTTATAGGAATAAATTTTAAATTTAATATATAAATATGTAACACAAACGTGACTATGGCGAAAATAAGTTTTTTTTTAATATTCACGTAAAAAATAAGAAGAATATTATTCATATTTTTAATAAATTTATTTAACATACATATACATCTGCTAAATAAAAACCCCTTATATTATAATTAAATAACTCGTTTCTTATTATAAGATTCATTATAAGCTGAAGAGGAGCAAAACAGGAATGAATATGTTTTTCTTGAACTTATTTTTTATCAATGTATAATAATTGCATTTTTAAAATATCTAATGAACTTTGATAAAATATAAGAATAATAATGTTTTTTTTTATAATCATACAATATAAATGTATTCATTTTTTAAAATGGTTTACTTGAATAACAACACTTTTATTTTTGCTAGGGGTAGCGTGCCATAGCTCCATAAATGCTGTTGTTGTGCGTTTAAAAATATATCAATTCCCAATAATAAAAAGAGCGAGATTTGTTTTGTGATCCGTTTTTAAAAAAATGATTCTGAATTTATCTTCAACATATTTATATATGCAAATGAACAGGCAATGTGTGAAAAAATATTTCCAGATTCGCCAAATGCAAACAATTAATGAAGAGGTGTTCTAAAGTAAAATCCAAAATGTTACTGACCCTTGTTTGCATCTTAACTTTTCGAATGTCTCCCGTAAATATTAAAATATTTAGCCTAGATATATAATAAGCTAATATATCACGTAAAACGTCCATAGCCAAAAACAAGTATATAATACAAGCCCCATTGTTAAGCGAGAAACATAAAATGTTATATAGACATAGCATACAATATATAATAGATAGATAAATTTCTAGTCGCTTGATATATAATCGCAGAGGCAGACGATGACTTTGATAAATTATAATAATTGTCGGATAAAACGGGATGGCATGCGAACTAGTATCCGTATCAGATTAAATATTGGTGTTTTAAGTGAAGTAAAAAAGTTGACAAACGTGTCGGCATATGCCAGTCAAATTCGAGGAAGTAGTGCACCATCTATCAATACCAAAGTGATTTATGATAAGAGGAACACGCCGGTGCTCAATGTGTGGGGCGCATCACAGAGCCTCGTGTGAACTGTGCTGTGATCTTATAATACATCAAATTGAGCTTTTAATTGCCCATTAATCTATATGTAAATATTGTGTGAGAATCACTTATAATCGATCATTGTGTTCTTTTTTTTCCCCTCATTCTTCACATAAGATATTTTAATAGTAATATAGTAATTGATATAGTTTTAATAACGCATCCATGTCGATTTTATCTGATTGTTGGATTTAAATAATGATAAAATTAAATCGCATTTTCTCCTCTCATAGACTTATAATTCAGACGTTTTAAATTAATTTAGAAAATTATCTAAGTCAATTAATGAGACTTGATATTTATATTACATTATTAGTGAACTGGTCCTTAAAGTATATATTTTATACAAATATATAATTTAATTGAAAAGTTATATGTCAATTAAAATAAATTAACACATTGATATAAAATAATTTAGCAATTAATATTACACATTAAATTATATCTGTTAATATTAGTTATACAAAAAACAATATCAATGTAAATACCGATTTGATTGAATGATTTAATTACGGGTAATTCAGCAGTATGATTTTGGGTTACTCTTTCATAATAGTCAGTTTGAAGCGTTTAAAACTATAATTAAAATCTGAAGAGCAGTTAAAATTTGCATATATTGCACAAATATTTTTTAAAGATAAAAAAAATATTAATCATCAATGCGTTTTTTGCATTTAATGCTATGTATACAGTTTATTAAATAACACATTGACTTTCTTTGAACTAATTTTAACGTGATTTTAAGCGGTACGTCAAACATTTATTATATCACGTAAATCTATATTATTAAGGCAAACGCACATATAAATTTAACAAATTTTAAAAATTATATTCTCTGTATATCACGCGTAAAGTGAAAGTTTTTGTAATATTAATAAAAATAGCATGAGAATGATTCGTGTGTGTCAGGTAACACACAATTTTATGAACTAGTTCTATTTTATTTTTATTATCATATATAAAAAGTTATCTACAACTCAAAAACCTTCTCAAACATCTATGCCCTAAGTATAAATTAATTTACTACGATTTTAGGTCTAATTATTATATTGAAAATAGTAAGTAGTCACAAAAAAGCGTAAATATACCACATAATAAATACCGTAAAATG
Organism: Plectrocnemia conspersa; assembly: GCF_051122295.1. NCBI lineage: Eukaryota > Metazoa > Arthropoda > Insecta > Trichoptera > Polycentropodidae > Plectrocnemia > Plectrocnemia conspersa. The sequence continues at coordinate 14,920,932 of NW_028277174.1, read as the reverse complement.
TCAAATAAATCGACCACTTTAAAAAATGTAATATGTCATATGAATATTAAAGTAAAATAGTTTTTCCCCATTTTTATGTAATAGAATATTATTATTTATTTATTTATTTTATTAATTTATTTAGCTTAATAGCTAATCTTTACATCTAACAAATTTAGTAAACATATATAAAAATATATAAAAAATACATAACAGAAAGAAAAAATGAAAATATACAATAATAAAGTCTTAATATTATAATTTATTTCTATATGTACGAAGGTGTTTTTTTATTCCATTTATGAAACCCGTTATATTTTTGCTGTTTCGGATTTCTCTTGGAAGACTATTATATAAATCAAAACCTCCGTACATAATTCCCCTAGCCGTACTTGTTTTCTTATACTTAATTTTCTTTAAATTTTCTCTATTTCTAGTATTATATTTATGTACATCTTTATTTCTTATTAAATACTTATTAAAATATTTTGGTAATATATTATTTTCTAACTTATATATAAATACTAAAACATTCATACTCAATATTTCTTGAACATTCAACCATTCTAATCTATCAATCATACTTTTACAATTAGTTAATCTATTTTTATTTAAAATTACTCTCATTGCCCTATTTTGTAATTTTTGCAACATTTGTTTATCTAATTTATTTAACATATTTAATAGTGTTGCACAATAATTAAAATGGGGCAATATTATACTATTGTAAATTATTTTTTTTGTATTTATAGTTAATATATTTTTTAATCTAGATAATAAACCTATTTTTCTACTAATTTTTTTTAATATGTAATTACAATGTTCTTTAAAATTTAATTTTGTATCAACAATTACTCCTAAATATTTTATATTATCCACTATTTCTATACTAGAGTTATTTATTACTATTTTGGTACTATTATCTAACACATTTTTATAATTAATAAACATACATTTAGTTTTATTCTCATTTAATTTAAGTACATTATTCTTTAACCATATTTCTAATATACTTAATTCATTATTTAAATTATTTACAATTTCTTTAATGTTATCACCTATGCAATACATTAATGTGTCATCCGCAAATAGATGAATTTTACATTTTTTCACGTTATTAACTATATCATTAATATACAAAACAAATAACAATGGTCCCAATTTAGACCCCTGTGGTACTCCATAAGACACTAATTTCTCTTCAGAATATACATTATTTATTTTAACTTTTTGTTTTCTTTTATATAAGTAATTATTAAACCATCTTAAAACTATATCACTTATACCTATACTCTCCAATTTCTTTAACATTATTTTTCTGTCTATTGTTTCGAAGGCTCTCTTGAAATCCGAGAAAACTGCTCCAATGATTTTGTTTGTATCCTTAGCCAACAGCCAAATCAATTTTGACCAACGGATAAAAATGGCATATTTTTTTATTTGGTTTTATTCAATAATATTTAGAGCTGAATTATTGCAATAAATTTAGTTATATTAAAAAATAATATATATGTTTTTATCAAAAAATGTTTATATGTCTTATTACTAAATAAAAATAAGCACTTTGTTTTTATATTATTATTTATAGTCATCATTTTATTTAACTAGCTTAAAGTATTATTTTCTATACGAACATACTATTTTTTACTACGTTGTCATTCGTGGTTTTGCCACAAAATTGTATTTCAACAATGTATTTTAACATAATATATTATTCTGATGGGCTACATTTACTTCGTAATTAGAGTTCTAAATAGCATTCATGGTTAACCTAGCTTAATTTTAGTAAATCACCTCAATATTCACCCGTGAAATTAAAAAAGCTAGTAAATCCTAATCTAATGCGATCAATCAGAATTATAATTTTAATTATGAATTCTCATCTCAATTGAAAACGTCCAATTTTATTTAGGATTTAAACTCACAACAATTTATTTGGTAAAAAATATTTATAATATAATTTTAATTACCGCAAAAACTATAAGATAATAAAAAAAAAATGCAATTCTAGTCAATCTCATTACTTTGTTTTTAACAGCATTCCAATATTAAGTGAAACCTTTCGTATTATTTTTCTTGAACCAATCTTACTTCTTCAAAAAAATGCATAAATCAATGAAAGAACTTTAAAATGTTTGTTTCCTTACAGAATTATCTGGATCTTTATTATTTCCTATTATTTCATTAGTCTTTCCATATTTATTTAATTTCTAATAAGGTAGTATAATTACAAAGTTTACAGTGTTTTTATCAGATATAATATATGTATACTTTACGATTTTAATTAATCATTCCGAAAATCGTGAACAGCTAATGACCGATTTTTCTTAAGAAAATCCAAGTAAACCTAATCGGTGATGATCTATCGTAATTAAAATTCGACTTTCCAGACACAATAGAAATTAAAAAATACTAAGGTACATATAAGATTCGAATCCTGGTCTTTTGGGTTAAAAGACAACAACTTTTTTGCTGATTACCTACAAATTTAAAGAAATGGAATTTTCATACTATATTAATCAAATTGATTAGAGAAAAGTCGCATTATTTAGTATTTTTAACAGTAGTAATAAGTAGTACTTTCATATCATTATATTCACTACATGTATTTATTGTGTTATGGCATATAAATTTTTGCGTTTTTATTATTTATAGCATTCAAGAAACATCATCATTTAAAATATCATTCGTTTTATGGGTTCATGTTATTACAATAAATTATTAAACACTTATGCATTTTATATGATTAAAATAATTATAAAACATTATAATTCAACATAAATTTGTTTTTAAAACATGTCCAAATCTCTCGTGCGATTTTTTCCTCAGATGATCTCACTGCGCGAATAATAATAATACGCTCTCGTATCAATGAACATCTCGGACTGGCTCCGAGTTATTTAGATCGAAATCGACGACAAACGGTCTTTAACGTGCCGTGGTACCGAAACATTGATCTATTAATTTATCAATGGTTAAATTACGCATTCGCGAATACGAGCATGAGATCATCGGCCGAATCTTAATAACGCATCTATCGGAATAATTGTGCCGAAGAGTTGCTCTCTTCGTCAAAACGTTGTCTCGCAAAGAAAAATTGCCCCGGGGTGACCGACTAGGGGCGGAGCCCGAGCTTCAAGTCTCCGCCTTGTCATGACATCAGCAAGGAACAGTAATAATGGACATATTATAAATATATTTTTTTATTATATTATATTAAATTTGGCGGCCTGGTCTAGAATCCGTCCGATTATATGGAAATTATTAATTAATTGTTCAGCCAATTAACGAATTGTGTCACACGCCGTTGGTAACTTCATCTGGTCGGTCGAAGCGGAATTTATAAACTGGATGTAGTGTGTAGAGAAGTCGCCGAGAGTGAGGAGGAAAAAAATATGCGCGAATCGATCGCCACTTGATCGTGTGTGGCAATTTAATTATTCGTGAAGAATCAATTATTCGAAACAGTCATTGACGCTCAGACAATTAGATGGATAGTTTTTCGTCGTTAAAATAATTATGATTGAGTGCTTTTCCATCACACATTTAAAGTCAAGATTTTTTACTCGACTGACAACACTACCGTTTCCGTCAAGTATATTCTACCTCATGACGTAGTAAAATTAGGTTTTGCAATGTGTGTTTGTTCAATACCGACAAAATGTTTAGTGCTGTGCAAAATGAGAAGTTTCTGCTAAAATGCATGTGCTGAATTTAAAGCATAAAGAATATGAGTTAAGATTAAGAAAGGAGCTGAAGGAAATTTGTTACCGATGAATTAATCAAAAAAAATGAATATGCTTCATTGTTGAGTATCATTGGGAATATGTAAATAAATAGAAGGGTGTTCATTATTCACCTTATGTTTGTATAGCTATTGTAACGGCAAAACAAATATTTGTATTATAAATATTAGAAAGTTAAATTATAAATTCGTGTTTTGAAGAATATAAATTAAAAACAAAATAGTTATTTGTTTAAAATTTTAAGAATCGCTAAAGTTGCTTATTAATATTATAATCATATATGTTATAAATGAAATGTAAAAAAAAAATTTAATTAAGCGGTACATCAATTTTATAAAAATACAGTCATAATGTACCACCTTTTTTAAAATAAATTTATTATTTGAAAGCTTTCTCATTTTTATAAATTAATTAGCAAAAAATATAAATGATATAATTAACAAAAATAAAATATGTCAATAATACAATACTAATAGATAAATCTAAAAAAAGATATATATCTATTCGATAGACATCGACGAGCGAGCGTTAATCAAGTCTCTTTTATGAATGAAAATAAAAGTATACTTTCTATTAATTAATAATATAAATATTTTCCAATAGTTTATCACCATTATACAGATACTAAACAACGTTTAGCTCATTTCTAAAATTAGACCACGATGCACAAAAAATACGTGAGATATTAGATCAACTCCATTGTTCGGCGTCATATCAAATTTCAATGATTATTAATGGACGTCAGTTTAATGACCACTGAAGAGATTTTTTATATCCTAACCTCTTCTGTATGAATGTACAGTTACGACATTTACAAACGCCCATCAATGGCTGCTTAATAACAATAGCTACATTTGCAAATGTGTGACGCGTGCAAACTTACTATATTTTTATTATGTTGTTGTACTTAAATATGTTTGCAATTTATGTGCATGTTTAAATTATTTTTTCTAGTAAGATTAGTGTTAATTTTACTATTGCCTTCTTGCCGAAGGTTTGAACTGGTTCGCTCTCTCGGCAGCGCCAAGCAGTCTGCTCAGATAGACTTGCGCTCTTTTACCGTTGCGTGCTTATAGTAATATAATTCGATTTTTAGATCGATTTGCTTTTCAACAGCGGATTTTTAGTGTTTAATTACCAGCTCGAGATGTGCGGAGCAATAAAAATTTTATGTGCCAAAACACACCTGGTTCGGCAGCACCTTTAATTGATTCTGATCTAAAAATAAACTTTCTTCGACTTTGACGTATGGCGTAAAAAACTGAATCAATGAAACCCATTTATTAAGCGATATCATAAATTATATAAATATATTTTTTCAGCAATATCAAATGCAAATAAATTATACTATTGTGCAGTATTCATATAAGTGGGTCAAATTTTTGTAGATTAGAAAAAATCGACGAAAAAATGTAGTTAAATTTTTTTAGTAATTTATAACATTTTTTTCGTTTAACTTGAATGCTTTTTAAATCGTTTATTATTTTACCGTGTATTTTTATGGTAAAGAAAAAATATTTTTTTACAAATTTGGAATTGTGTTTTTATTGCACTATAAATGGTAGTTTATAAAGTGCCCTTTTTATTCGACAGCTAAGTTATTAATATATATTTGAAAAAAAATTTAGCAACCCACATTAATTCTAACAATTCTCTAGCCTACACTAAATGCCTGAAATTATATGTGACTTTTTATCAAACCGTGCAGATCTTTGATCTTTGATCACTTCTTAGCATCAAAGAATTAGCATTTAGTCTTGAAAAAGCTCAGTGACACACAATAAGACACAATTGAAAAGATAAATATAGCTATAATAATGTTTTTGTCGTTGATAAAATAATATATCTAATATAATAAAATAAATAATATATCTGTCGTGGAGTTCTTAAATCGCAATAAATCCCAAAACAGTATTGTAAGTTTGACGGGTAATAATTGAAAGTAGCAGAATAGTGGCATCAATTACTATAGATGATTTAATCATTTCAGGGTTCTCTTATGATCAGTAAAAAATCATCTGGCAATCTCCCTGCATCTAATATATAAATATATGATATTGTATTTAAATGATTCACAATGCCATTTATATGAATGAGATTTGCATTCTTAAAATGATAAAAAAAATGCGATAAAACTCCTAATTGTATATAGAGAAAAGATTATTAAAAAGCATTTATTGATACATAGCCTAACACAGTTTAGTATATTTATATACATACTTATATTTAACAACTGTAATACGTCATATAAAATATATTAAAAATCTATATAATTTTTCCTAAAAAAATCATAAAATAGAGATAATTTGATCAGCCTGGCGACGATTTTCTTTTAAAAGTTTTATTTAATAAATTTCTTAAGGGTATGTAAATGTTTTCTGTTTAATAATAAACAACATATTTCTACTTTATGTTCCTAGCAACTCAGTTTATATATATATATGTATATATATGTAACAACTTTACTTCACTTATAACGTTATTATTAAACATAAACAAGATGAAATTGAGCAGCTGTTGTTCCGTTCGTGCGAATTTATACACACACTTATGTTATAGCTAAGTCTATATAAAATATGTTATAGCATATGTCTATTGACCAATTAAGGCTAAACTAATACTAAATCCATTAGTTTTTTTTAAATATGTATGATTATCATTTTTGCAATATCACCCTCACACGCGACTTTAAAGACACGCCTTACATTCGATGCAGTACAAGAGTTCAATTGACCATTAAAAGGTCATCTTGATGACTTATGACACGCACGCGATTATTATATGTATCCGATCCGTTATTCGACGTACTCGCATTGTTTTACGGATTCGATTGATAAGCGCTATTTTTTTATTTCCTCGCATATAATAGTTATGGCTCGACGCTATCTTTAGCGCATAATAAAATATATATCGTTGCCAGGACATAAAGACGCTAAAGAAGAGATAATATGGTAGGCAGTGTGATTTGAGAGCGAGATATATGGCGGTAATAAAACGAAGAACGAGCTAATTTCTGACGCATGAAAGAGGAAAATTATGTTATTGGTACGAATAATGGCAACACGTGATAACCGGAGGGTGTAAGGAAAATGCATTGCCATTTAGTATTTTGGCGTGGATGTGTAAGGTTTATCGATGGCCGAGTGGCGTTTTGAAACGTGGGAAAAAAATCCGGTTGGCGAATTCTTCTCACTGCACCGGACCGTCGGGCTTGAGTATTTCTGGCTGGGGAACGGCAATAGGGATCGTCAAATGGTGGTGGATGAGTCAACACGTAAAAATACGCATTATAATGGTTCTAACTCAATTTAAGAATCATGAAAACACACTACTAAAATTGGTAGTGCTATTTTATTTTTAATGTAATAATATATAAATAAGTACATATGTAAAATTAGATCTAGAAACGGACTTTCACTATTGTTATCCTTTAATTATCATTATTAACTAATTATTTTAATTGAAGCACATTCTAAATTGACAAGATAATAAAAGAGTTGAGTTCCTAATTTCTTAATTAAAATAAGATTAACTCTATAGCACTATTATTATGTCGATAGCACTACTCTGCTGCTGAGAAATTTAACAATGTGACGCTGATGATTTTAAAGGCATTTAATATATAAAGACTAACTAAATACAAAACTGTGTTGATTCATCAGTAGAGTCTCCAATTACTCAAACCATCAACTACTCGAGTATCGAATATTAAAATTTTAAAATACTCGAGTACTCGAGTACTTTCGAGTATTTACCAAATGTACCAAAATAGCTATTATTCAAATTCTAACATATATATAAATAAATAAAATAATTAGTATGTTAATTTTTACAATTATTTTAACTTCACGAACATACTTTTTAAAAACAATAATGCAAAAAGTGTCTCGAATTTAATATTACTGCTAACCTTTGGTTTTATTATTCCCGTCATGGAAAAAACCTTTTCCGTTGCTGTTGATGTTGGTCTTATTGTCATTAACGCGTTGGATAAGGCTTCTAATTTATATCTGTTCGCTTTTTATAGATATAAAAATTTTTGAACTCTCTTTTTATGTTCTCTTCTTTCATTCCCTTCTCCGCTTTCCTCTTATTTCCTTCGACTATTGACAAAATAGCATTTTGTAATTCTTCTTGACTAGATTTTTTTTCTTAACAATATACAATATTCTACTCCTTCTGATTAATGCGAAGAATTTAAATCTAGATCCTTCGAAGATGTATTTGGGTGAATCCCTTTCACTCTAGAGCTAAACGGTTCACAAAGAACTGACTTTACTTTAAATGCCTTTAAAACACACAATTGTTTTGATTTATATTTTAAGCTGAGAGATCAGTATAAACAATTTACAACACTTTACGCTACAACTGCATAGTCATAAAACCTAAAATTTTTTTTGTTGATATTTCATATTGTTCATTGCCATAAATTAGATAAGTCGGGACTGTCGAACAGAAAACACAAAAGAAATTTCTCCGTCGTACTAACATAGCCGACGACCGGAACTATGCAACTATGGAACTATGAAAAAATTATACCTGATAGTAACCGCTCTAACTGGGGACTTCGGGCATAAACGCCAAATAAAATCAAGACGTTAACCTTTACCGGACCGAGTTAAAGTTATTTTTGTTTCTGAAATATTTCAAATTTTTTAATTTCGAGTATTAATCGAGTAATTTTCAAAATACTCGATTATCAAGTACTTGAAAAATAGACAAAAATACTCGAGTATCGAGTACTCGATTACTCGAATTGGAGACTATTCATCAGATCCCAATTATTCCTAGCTATTTATATTCCCATTTCCTTTCGCCTTCGACATGTGATTGAATTTTACTTGAGAGATAAATGCTTCTTTTGTATCATACAGACAACCATGTGCTAATAAATGATAATAATTTATTAAAAAACGTCGTCAAAAGCTGAAAAATATAATTTAAAAAATAAGAATAAAATGGGAAAAATAGTTATATTGCTCCTAAAACAGTAATATATTTTATCGTAATACTTAAGCAAAAAAATTTAAACGCCTTCGCTAAAGTACCGTAATGATCGTATCTGATAAGCCATAACGTCACAACATGTCAAAATAATTCGTGGCTCGGAAAAAATGACAAGTAAACGGTCATATTTTATCATTACCGTAAAAATAATATAAGATTAATTTTATAGCATATTTTTCAACCTTAATGTAGTGACTATATATTTATATGATACATAGTATTAAAAAAACTAAGCTAAATGCTTAATTACTATGAATAAAAATCTAACTTATACTGGTAAAAAAATAGGAATGGTTTTATTTAATTTCAGGCTGAAATTATATTTTTCTCGTGATTCTTATTTATTTCATCTTTTGTGTATTGACTTTAAATATGAAAATATTACTTTTCAAATTAAATAAAAATAAACTACACATACAGTTATTTTGTATCATTTCATATATAAAGGGTGACCTTAGGCACATCATTATTTGCGACTTATTTTATTTTTAAATTAAGCTTTTTTCATACTATACAAATAACTCTTATAGCTCTTGAAATATATTTCTGTTTATTGGGTTTTATATTTTATTTGCTATAAATACCACTGAGCACATTTTTGGGACTGTTTCCAATTTAGCAACCATATATTACAAGACAAATAATTATTTGTTGTATACAAATATTTTGAATAGTTTGCTAATTGCCAATAATCTAAAAACTATTAATACAATACTGCGAAGGATACTTGAAAATAAACGACTTGGTTAAAAACACATATACGTGACGTAACTCAGTTGCAGTAGCAATATGTGTTTAAAATAGTAATTTCGATTTAATTGCCAATTTAAGGTTCGTTTACTTCTGTGCTAAAAAAGAAATTGCTACTGAAGTAAATTCATTAGCAACTTGTTTATGTTTATAATAATGACGCTATGCATATAACTGGCATAATGATGTATTGACTTTATAGCAAGAAAAGTATATGGCAAAGAAATGAGTAAAGGATTGGAACTGGTAAAGCAAAAAAATCTTTTTGATAAGCGTTTAACAATCGATGATTTTTATGAACGGTGTAATGTGTTTAGAACTGTCTTTAATGTAAGAGTTACCGAAAAGGTTAAGCTATACGTTGAGTAGCAAGATTCTCTGTACATGACGATGAAATGAATGTCTCACAAGATCCAGAAAGGTCCGTCTTATATACGTTTAAAAATAAATAAATAATTTCTGGACTTCCTAATATATTCATATATAAATTAATTTTTGTCATCCAAATTGCAGTTATTTCACATGTGATTTTTAAATATTTATGAATCTGCTAATTTCATTGAAATGTGCTGTAAATTGGCTCCTGTATATTCTCGATTTAACTCCGAATCTTGTTTTCTTTGGGGTTACATATAAAGTTGCGTTAATCGAAATTTAAGATCAGTAGTAGAATTTTATATTTGAGTCAAAGATTTGGATGACATTATTATTAAAATTATAAAAAAATTAATTCGCGATGGTATAACTAGACCGACGATTACTCAGAAACAATGGCGTCATAGCTAAGCATAATTTTCGATATTCTCAACGTTTGCTTATCTCTGGAGCATCCATCTCGATGCATCCGCGGTGCGCTTTGATTCGTTTTTTACCCGCGCGGATAACAAAACATTTTGGGTGTGGTTAAGTTCGGTTATAATCGTTAAACGCGGCTCGTTACAAGCGGATGCTTCTTTCTCTCTGTGTATAGAGCGTTTAGCGTTTTCTTTTCTTGTCCATAACCGAAACGCATATATAAAAATAAGCCCTGCGGGCCAATTTTCTGACTTGCCATGTTCGCGCGCAGTAGGTCACGAGATTTTAGTCTCGATACCTCTCTTCTCCTCTCTGCTTTATGTATACATACATACAATATGTTATATTATATTATGCTTGCGATACTGCCTAAGAACGTCTTAATCTGAGCCAGCTTATTATACGCACACCGTCCCTGGACCTGGTCAAACTTTTGCATCGTGAATAATTTCCCTTGTCACGATTTTTGTCGATGGTATCGCAACCATCTAACGGGCCGTCACGTGTTCTGTTTGCATAAAAACTAGGTTGGCTCTCTATCGACCAATGTCGAAAATTCGGCAAACTTTGACATGCTGAGGATGGACTAAACATATTCATTTAATCTTGATTGTTCAGATAATCAGTCTTCATTTTCTCAATAACAAAGATCGCGACCCACAATCGTCATTTGGTCAGATTTCTAATATTTTTTCTCCTACAATCCTAAAACTCCGCAGATTTAGAAGAGTAGACGTTCATAATTTTTTTACTTGATTAGTAAATATAAATATTTTATTTAATTTTATGATTAACTATGATATACTCTGTTACATTGAACATATCAATTAAAAGCTAAGTTAAAATATAAAAATCTGAATATTTAGTATCAATTTTTATCATGACGGCAACTAGTTACATGTAGCTTTTCCAAACGGTTTCAAAAATACTCTTAGTTTAGTTAAGACAGCAGATTGAATAATATGCATTTGACTGTATTTACGAAAAGGATAAATTTAAATCGTTATAGATCACATAAATGCTACCTTTAACCCACATAAGTTAATAAAGACAATTTAAAGCTCGTCACATTATATTTTTACTAATATTTTTTATTTGTTTATAACCAATGCGATTTTAAGAACAATTATTGATCCGCTAAATTCACAGCTGCATTCAGAGCAGGTAGTGCAAAAAGAGACAAATATTTATAATTAACACTTTAAAAACACTGTTTCACTATTTAAATTTTGTGACTGACTCAAAGATTTCACTTTGACGATAAATAAAAAAATATGAACACAGTGATCAATGACTTAAAAACGATCATATTATTTAGTCTTTACCAAAGATTCGTTCCCTGACTAAATGTATAAATAATCAGTGTTTTAATGTAAATGCTATAAATTATAAGATAGATTTTAGTAAAATGCGAGGGAAAATATCATGTAAAAGAAAGTGACCGTAAATTTAACATGCGTAAAATATTGTAGGCAAATTATATATCATGTAATAATATACAATAAAATAATAATGTACAAATGTAATTACGTATGTTTTAGAAAATAGTTAATCATTCTTTCAATTCATTTATATTTTAAATAAGTATCAAACAGAATATCATTCGAGCAAATTTTTTGAAAATTCTCGAGAAATTTGGATCAATTCTTCATTTCTTTAAAAATAGAAAGCTTGAAGAATTAAGAAACACTTTTTATTACCTAATCCAAAAGCTATTGAAATATTGAGACTAAGAAAGGAGATACGCCACCAAAGATGTTTAAAGTCATAGCTTATTTTTTTTACTGCTTAGCAAATTTGATTTATGGAAAATTAAAAAAAAAAACAGTTAACACTAAGTTAATATCCGAAGTAGACGTCAATTTTTTAAGATTTTGCTAAAATTCATTTAAACACAGATAATTACAAAATGATAATAAAAATAAATAAATTTTTAACCATTTCTAATTATCTAATTAATTCTACGTACTTCATTATTACATGTTTTTAATTAAAAATGGTTTATCATTAAAGTGATTTTAACTTAGTTGCCAATTGCTCGAAATAAAGATTTTAATTTTAATTGAACCATTTGCATCGATTTTTCAACCAAAAAATACGACTTTTACCTAGTTTTATTTTGCCCTGTATCTTCCCTGCTTTAATAATTAAAAATCTGACCTTTTTACCTAAATTATGTACCCAAAAATACATATCCTTCGTGTGTATGTAGTTGTTAGTAACTTAGTGTTTTACCCGTTTTATGAAGGCCTTTTCACTAACTTCAAAAATAGTTTTAACATCATTTAAAATGCCTCGGTCATCTTTCACATTGGTTGTGTAAAGCTTGACGATTATGTTACATACTTATAATATTGCTATTCACTAACTTTTGTTGCAATAAAAGTCGCAATATACATATATTTTATCTAATCGTTGCAGAAAAGTAATACATACAATATATTTATTACTTTTTTTTTAATGCTTCATTTACAGGTTTACACTGACAAATTAATAATTACTATAAGATAGCAGTTTTGTGTTATAACAACGATTCTTTATAGCTAACCAGTCGAATATATGAACATAAATAATTATAAAATAAATACTATACGTCTTAGAATTAGTTTTGAATATTGTATATTAAAATCAGTTTATTTAGATATTGTCAATAAAACCTACGTTATACGAGGATTGACATGAATGCAATTAAACTTAGTGATTAATATTGCGTTTCTTACTTTTTTATCAAAGAAACAGTTTTCAAAAATGTATTTATTATATTTAACAAGATTTACTATTCGTGATTGCGCAAAAACTACTGATCTGATTTTATTTAACTTTATTAATAACTAGCTAAAGTTTCACAATAATATATGGTTTTTAAAAATGATTATATATTCAATAAGTAGTTGCATAAGATAAGGTATGCAAAAATAGTGTTTCTCTAACTTAACTCAAAATCAAATAAGAAATAATATTCATTCAATTCTATAAATTAGATTTTATAATCATAAATAAATCAATTCTATACAAATAGCGTGTTGCGTTTACGAATAAAACATTTTTATGGAAGCTGTTAATATCAATAAAGCGTTATCCATATTTGAAATCAACACCGTATTATCAATAACACTTCACATCAAACAATGCTAATTCATCCTATCATTAATCTTAACGGCTCACCAAAAAAATATAATATACTATATCGGTAACCGGTTTTTTAGAGCACGCCGCGTTGTTATGATTATACATTACGCGTGTTCTCAACATTTGCTTACGTGCTAGACATGAATTAGAGCAGTCTGCGATTAGGTATGACTCGGCTGATTGCATTGTTGTTTGATTGTGACTCAAATCTGAGACAGGGTTATGCTAATTTAACGCTGATTATTTACATTTGCAGATAATGGGAAACTCTTCAAGGAGAAAATTGAAGCGACTCAAGACGATGTGCGACTTTCACGTGAAGATGATTTTGTTCATCGTTTTCGTAGGATGGACAGAACTTGTAAGCTCTGTCCAAAATCAAGAAGCTTCCGTTGAACTCCGATCATCAAGGAATCAAACACGTAAGATTTTATTTTTTTGAGAAAGCGATAAGTCATGATTTAGTTTTGTTGAACTTTTTTGCTACCTAATTATACTGATATATTAAAAAAAAAATTATTTAAACGTTTTATTTAGTTACTAGCCAAAACTTGCTCTCAAAAATAGTATAAAGATCATTTCTCTAGAACTCATTCCTACTTATTCTTTAGCAATGTGTAATTAGTTTTACTTTTTATTAAAAAACTTCTTGTTAAAAATCAAATTTATGATTTTTTATGATTTTGTGGCACCTATTAACTAATTTTTCGATTCTTTGTTTAAAAGTAATCAAAAGTTTTTGCTACTCAAATATTTAAAGAGATAATAATCCTAAGCTTCCAATTATTTGTAATATGGAGAATGAGGTAAAATCTCCTATTGTGATTAACTTATTTTTTTCAAAGGTATTCTTGCTCAAATGAAACAATATACTTGCTTACAGTTTATTAATGCTTAAATTTTCTTTACTATAGTCTATTTATTTTCAAAAGTCAGTGCACATAACATCATTTAACGCGTAATTTCTAGCCTGTGATTGCTCGTTCTCAATGAATCGATTGATCTCACAGCGAACGATCAATCTCAGGACAGATTACGTGTTAAACGATGTTATTTCGCCCTGACTCTTGAAAATAAATAGACTATAGTTCTAAATTTTTGCAGTATTTATAATCAATAATAATTTCGTTTGCTTGAGGACCTCAAAATACATTATTAATGTTCCACTATATGCAACACATTTTAAAGTAAATATTATTCGACTCGACGGTAAAATAAGCAACTTTATATACAAAACAATATAAAAGGAAAAATCCGACTCTCTCTTGAGGAAGATATATAATTATAATATCAAATGCTTGCTCCGCAAATACAAGCACATCTTAAACAATGTCTTGACATGTGATATAAACCATCTAAATCCGAGCAAATGCAACGCCCATATGTTCTAAGAGTGCTTTAAGTTTACTTTCGTATAGTCGGCATACAAAATTTATTTAATAACATGTGAACCATCACTGAAGAAAATAGCAGTCGCATTGTTTTTATAAAAATACTTTGTTGTAAATATATGCATACGTGTGAAAAAGCCATTTATCGAATAAATGAGTAGCTTCTTTTCTAGTTCTAGTAACTGATTTTTTTATTTAAATAATCATAACATTTTCAATATGAGGTTTTAGACAACTTTTTGACCATCTAAATACAGATAGAATACTCAATATCATAACTATAATTTATAATACAATAACGTAATTTAGGAAAAATTTTAAAGTAGACACTTCAATTAATTATATATCAATAGCTCTTCTATATAAAATACTTTTAGAAAAAATATATATGTCCAGCGCGTATTACATTGTTGTGGAGAAGATGCTAGATGCTAAGATAATTTACATTATTAATTTATCGTCTAAAATTTGACTCAAAAATGATCTTTTAATTAGTATATTTAATAATAATATAGCAATATTTATTGTGCTAGATTTTTTTTTAATTTCCAAGCTGTCTAATATGGTTACACCCATTATTAAGTAAATTTTCATTTGATATCTTAGGACAGCTTGACAGCAATTAGCTTATCATATTTTAGATTGTATTAGTGTCATAAACATTACAAATATCCAATGCCACTTTTGTCGCATTAGATTGTAGACAATATAACTCATTATGTTTTAAACTAAAATTCACTGCTTGATACTTATCGATCACTTTATAGTATCAGTGCCAATAACTTTTTATGCTTTTATTTTATGGATCTAAAAATTTCATTAAAAATACTTTTAAATGTTAGCATCGAAATCGCGATGACTTAGTTCTCAAATTAATCACATTTTTATAATAATAATTTTATTTATATTACAGATGAACCCTTATTGAAGGATTCAAGAGGCTTATTTTCGCCAAGGATGGATTACAATCAGTGGAAGCCTCTTGGTCGCGGAGATCCTTTACAAAACGATCCAACGTACGATTACGTGCCTCCTGTTTTGGAACGCGTACATTACTGGATCGAACCGCCAATAAAGAAACCGGAAAGTACTCCCCCGCCCCACGAAGGAAAAAAATCCGAAATACTCGTGTTGGGAGTGTCGTCAAAAAAGCCAAGCACGGGTTCCACGTCCGCCGAGGGGAGGAAAGACCCGTATGAATCTTTTCTTAAATTTATTGACGGACCAAAATTTTATCATCATCATCACAATTCATTCAATCGGCCCAACAATGGCCAACGTCCATCTCATCCGATGTCTCACACCTACCATCCACAATTTTTCAAAAACAAATTCGACGACTCGAGCTACAAAGCTGACGAACAGCGCATGCCTTATACCGTTCTCGTACCACCCCCAATACCTCCGCCCCACATGGAGATGCCCTTGTTCAACTCACAACCCCTACCAAAAATCCAGCAGACGACACAACGACCGGTGTACAGACCCTCGACGACAACGAACGCACCACGTACTTCGGTTTCAGTGCACGAGGCTAATCTTATATACCATTCTTCCAGCACCGGCGAGAACGTTCAATGGCACACTGGTCCCAATCAATATTCCTCTTTGGCGGCCAGCAGCCAATATGTCACTTGGAGGACTCCGACGGAGAACCCTCCCTTCCAAAATTCATTCCAAGACACGGTAACCAAAGGCAAGCCTATAGTCTTTGTCAAAAACTCAACAGATCAAGGCTTCCGTCCTACTGAAAGACCAAAACCCATCAATCAACCTATCGCCTTTCCGACTGAAACGACTGGACGCATAGTTTTCGAACATCACTCATTGCACAAGCCTTCCACGGTACACAATTATCCAGAACCTACTCCAACAATGATAAGCCCCACTGGATTGTTCGCTGATTTACTCGTCGGTGCCGAAACTCCATTAGTTTTAGCGCCAACTGGCAGCCCTACCCTGCATATGTTACACGTTGGTGGAACTCAACCAGCCGTCACTCACATGACCGTTGGAAACCATTTAATGCATAAAGGACAAGTATCAGACGACACAATAGGAAACGCGTATGTAAATATAGGAAAACCCAACGCTCATATTCAGAAAGAAATAACGACGAACAAATCGCCTACATCGGTCCAAATGCCATCTTTGCCGATCGCTTATCAAAACAATCAAATTAATTCCGTATACACGCCGGCTATCATAAACAATGGGATGCCTTTCAGTCGAAGGCCCGGTCCCATAACGGAAGATTTCACATTGCAAACAATGCAAACTATGCAACCTCCGCCGGTTCCTACCACCACCGAAAAGGCTGAACCGTTCAGCAAAAAGCCGACAGGCTTCCTCCAGTCCCTTCTGCAAAAAGAAACTACAACACCCACGACGCCATACACGTTAACCACGTACATAACCACATCGCCAGCTTCCACCACAACTACCACAACAACTCCAGTAGCATCACTCACTACCGATCCTCTGTTTAAACACTATAAACAACCAAACGAGCCTCTCAGAGGACCCATGTATCTTATAATTCAAGGGCATTCCAAAGTTAAAACATACGGCGCCAGCCACAAAGATATACACAGGATATCTATGCCCGAATCGAACGAGATACCTCAAACGGTCGATAAGTTCCCAGTGAAACACTTGCACACAAAAAAAGATTATAATAAAAAAGAAGATGTCAATCATCGCGCAAAAGGCTCGAGAATGCTCAAGGAGCATACTGAAAAAAGCAACATTAAAGAAACTGAATTGATTGCTAAATACGAAGTAGACGATGGATTAATGACCACAGAGAAGTATCATAAAGGTATTGTAGAATCGGAGGAGATACAATTCGGAGATAGATTAACCAAGAAATCGAGTAATAAGCGTCAGAAAAGACAGTTGGAGGAATTCATACCGGTGATGGAGGATGCGGTTGAGAATATAGTATACGATTATTTGAAGAAGCAGAGCGAAGGCTCTGGAGTTGGTGCCATTTTAGCTTCGGCTATCACTAGCGATACAGCTGATGATTACGTGGAAGGAATAGAAGCTCCGCTAGACGTTGACGATGAAGACGATGACGACGAGGACGAGGACAATGATGACGAAGAAGAAGAAAGAAAAAAAGCGTTATGATACCCTTTACGTATGTGTGTGATTATAATCTAGCGCATTGAAACTTTGCTTTATTTTAATTTGGGACACGGTGAAAAATCTCTTCGCGCAAAGTGCGCCTAGTTATTTAAGGGTTGTGTTAGAGGAGTTATTTATTTGGACGATTTCATTTTAATATCCGTTTATAATATTTTTATCATAATCGAGGATATTGAAAGCACACTAGATGAATATAAAGTGGGTTACGACTGCATTAATAAATGATACGCATTTGCATTCCACTTGATCTATTATTTATTGCATTTATAGTGCCTTAATACATTATACTTTAATTATTAATTGACGTGTGATTGAATGATAAACAATAATTTGTTTAATTTAGATATTTATTTATTGTAATTTTAGATTAGCAATTGAAGAAGTATGTTTTGTATTTGTTTACAATAAAATGATTACAAAAATATTCTTATGCATTTTAATAAACCATATAATATTAATAATAGCTGTATATCTTCAGCTAATAAATATTACAGCTATAATAGAATGAAATAAAAATGGGTAAGTCTATTTGTAAATAATTATAACATATATTTACACAAAAAGTAAAAAAAATAATCGCAAATAAAATACATTAAAAATATAAAAAATACTAACAAAAAAAAAAAATTTTTTTTTACAATAATAAATTAAAACACAATAAAATGTATATATAACTATATATATAAAAAGATTAGCTACTAATTGTTAATACCTAGTTGTAAGTATAAAGGTGGTGAGTAAGACCAAGAAAGGTAGTTATAGGCCAACAATCTATCCTTTTCTGATCACCTGATATTTAAACGACGCTAAACTTTTAAATACTACATTATTAATTTTGTTTTTTTTTAAAGTATAGATTAGTCAGATATATGCACTCTAATTCTTTACAAGTCAACAATAATGAGTATAAATAAGTAACTATACAGTAGGTTTATTGCCAAAAAGATTGTGTGTACAATTGTATGTATGTATACTATCTTTCTGCAATTATCCGCTAAATCATCAAAAATGATCTTTATATTTTTTTATAAACTGCATTTTAGTGATCAAGATGTATTATGGGTATATGTGTATTTAATTTATTAAAATAAGATTTTTGGAATTTTTAGATATATATTGTAAAATAAAATGCCCGCCTCTGTATTTATATAATTATATGCTGCTCTAAGGTGCTTATGAAACTAAATTTAACAGGTGCGGAACGTCCATTTGCTGTTCAAACCCAAACCTACTCAAATTAATCAAACCCAACTTGTCCTAATGAAAGTTCTAAAAATAATTATAATTTTAAAACTTTTATTAGATCAAGTCTAAAATATAAACTAAGCCAACTCATCTCTCAGGGGGAAATAAACGGAAGAAGAACTACAGACACATATGTACGTCGCTCCATAGTTTTTCTGCACTTCGATATTACACTGTGTTTATAAAATAATATAACTATTTTATCAACTTCTGCTATGAGGATATCTGTCAAAGTGTTTGCAAATCAAATTTTGTTCAATAGGAGGGCGCAAAAACAATTTTCATAAGTCAAAAATTCACGTTAAAAGCAATAGAACGCTCGGTCACGAGCGTTCTCACTGCGACTGATTTTATTGCTTTTGACGTGGATTTTTGACTTCTGAGAAGAGATAATTGTTTTTTGCGCTCTCTTATTGGTCAAAATTTGGTTTAGATCTATTTCAATCGATTCTTACTTATTGTAAGTCGTAATATTGTTATAAAAATCTTAACATGAACGCTAGATTCTGGTCTAATACAAGCAATAAAAAATGCGCAAGGGAGAAGTTGTAATCAAAAAAGTTGTATGTGAATCAAAGGACAAAAAAATCGACACAACGTGGACTAAGCATGGCTTATCAAATATGTACTATTCTCATATAGTAAATTCTTATTTTGTGTAAAATAACTTGATTAAAAATTACATATTCATATAAAAGACTGCTTCAAAAAATATCATACGATGGACAAATATAACCAAACATCAAGTATATAAATACATAATTAATTATAATGTACATACATAAATACATATATGTAGTGTTTAATATATCAAAGTAATAAATAAAAAACAACAATAAATTACGTTCGTTTAAAAATATGTTGATAACTATTCGTAGTAAGCAATTAACTAAATACTATTTAAAAGGATATTCATTGCATTTTTGGGTGTTTTTGTTCCAGGTAGTGGTCCCAACATCTGGAATGTCTACAGGGCTTACCCTAAATTAATTATATTTAAATAATATGTAAGAAGCTTAATTTATGTGATTAAATGAATTGGACCGCAGTGGATTCAATAAGAAAAAAGTTTTTGTCCGGTAAAGGTTAAGATATATTCCTTAAAAAATAGGTTTAAGTCATTATAATTAGAAAGCAATAAGCAATTAAAAATATAACTAGTCCTGATTTTGTATATATGAAACATAAAACCCTATCCTAGAACATATAATACTATAATACTAAGAATATTTGGAAAGTAAAGATTTTTTACTGACAACAGTAGGATTTGCGTGACATAGCAAAGTCTATCATAGTATATAATCCCGTCAAGTTTAAGGTTCATTCAATGATAAAAAACTGCTGCATAATAAATCGCCAACTTGTTTGTGTTTATGTCAATGACCTTACGAATAGATACAATGGTGTCGTTAATTTGAAACAAAAAGAAGTGATGATTAATATGAGGAACTTATAATATAATAAAAATATCGACTAATATTGGCCTTCGCTTAGTAGTTGAATTAGGTTTGCGAGTTTCGGTCCTTAAGCATCTACGACCTTAGTCGGTCTGTCGCTTCATTATGCCTCGCAGACTAGGGCTGACCTCCTACCTAGGATGTCGCTTATGTCAGGTTTACCTGGTAAACTGAGTAAACTATTACTTTTATCATCACTAATCAATTAATGATAATAGGAACTGATACCAGATATCAGCGATGGAGAGGGGTGAAAAAGTGGTAAGTCACGAACCGCCTGCTTAGGAAATACTCTCGTGAAAAAGGAAAAGACGCGTCTAAAGCAAAATCAATGCGCTGAAAATAAAATGCACGTTATCTTACTAGTTTTAACTTATCCTGAAAAAACGATTAAATGTTATGAACTGTTCTTTATGAAACATATACCGAATGATTTGTACTCTGCGTGCCTTATAATAATTTTATAACATTGGGATCAAAAACTCGTTTCCATGCTTATCAAATCCTATGTTGAATAATAAATGAAAGGTTCTTGCAAAGGTATTTCAAGACTACCTTAAAATAAAATACTTTGAAAATACGTTTTCTACTTTGTAACTTTACTTTTCGTATATACCTCGTGCTTATTATGTATGTAAATATCTCTCACTTTCTTTCTTTATACATATCTTGTCTCGAGAGGTCCATCCCCGAGCGGTACCTTCGGTTCCCATCGTCTGAGAGTTATTCGCACATATTGGCATATAAATAAAGGTCGATGGTGAAATGAATCGTGCACACGAGGAGAGCGGAGGGTAAGCTCCGCCGCAAAACGAAAAGTTGGTACATGTTAAAATTAAAAGAACATCAAAGGAGGCCCGTTATGAGGTGAAACCGCCCACACGTGAGCCGCCCACGGGGTTCCATCTGACAATCGTATTTCACGTCCATACGTGAATTTGCCGCCCATGGGAACCGTGTCATAACATAATTGTTACATCGGTATCGCTTATGAACAGAGATGCCCAACCGATGACCTCGTAACACCTTTAAATGGTTCCTCTCGGTGCTATGTCTGTTCACGCGACTGCAAGGGAAAATCGAAAAATATTTTTCATATAAAAATACAGTGCACTACACTATTTTTAATATTATATTAGACAATTCTAATGATACTTATATAGTACAAAGGAGAATGTAGTTTTTATCTCTCCCGTAAAATAAATAACTTGTCAGGTGCGAGGTTCGTTCAGTGATTCATTTTTTTTATCTGAAAGAAGAAACTATCTCTGAAATTCATTGCCGACTTGTTTCTGTATATGGTAACAAAATTATGAACTAGGAAGAAGTATTGTGCATAATTAAGAGTGGAGTTGAAGGCCAATCAGTCACTGATTAACTCATTAAAAATACCAGCACAATAGACGGTTGGTATAATTCGCAAGCAACTGACCTTAAAGACTTAGGTTCGAATCCCACATGGACGTAAGTATTTTTCAATTTATATCGTGTCAGAAAGATCGAAATTATTGATTATTGTATAATTATAATTCAGATCGGTTATCACAGATTAAGTTTACCTAGATTTTCTTAATTGTGATTATTAATTAAAATCTCCAATGGAATTTTCTAATAATGAGCTATAGAGAATATCTTATGTATTAAAAATAATTAAATACTACTAGAATGAACTTATTATCGATATTTATAGTATTATAGTATACAATACATATAATAAATACTATATATATTTTACACTATATAAGACTGAACAATATTTCATAAATTATATGTGAAAATAAATATAATTATGTCAGTGTATACTTATGTGTGCGAAATTCTGTTTTAAATTAATTTAAAACTTTTTAATTATCAAGTAAATGATTAATGGGATAATTGAACAATTACTTAATTAATATGTAAAATCTTATAACAAGGTTAATTAGATTCGAAGCTGATCTTTATTATTTTGGTACTTGTGATAATGATCCATTTTTACTTTAAACATGAACTCAAAAAAAACATGCTAATTAATGCATTGTTTTGAAGTCATTATGATTAATATTTTCATTGAAAAGAAAACATTAGTAGTGTAAATTACTCGCGTTATTTTATGTATTTTATATAATCTAGTTTATAATAGTCAAGTCATCTTTACATTTATTATTATTATTATAATTTTATCGACTTGTCGCGCTGGTGCTGTTTAACACTAGTCAAAGAACATCTGTCTTCCTTCTGTTTTCCATGAGAAAAAATGTATCTCAAATCCTGAATATCGCTTATTTATCTTTCTAAATTTATTTTCATTACAATATTTAAAAAGTAGTATTTAATTAATGTGCCGTGAAAAAAAATACTTTCTGAAACCTAACATCTGAAAAACTGGTATAATTACAAACGTATTTAATCCACAAAGGACAAACTCCGACCTTACATAATTATAAAACTGATTGGAATTTATTCAAAGAAAACTTTGACCAAATTACCGAGTTGAACATTTCCTTGAAAAGTAATGAAGCAGTAGAAAAAACGAACAAAGATAATTTAAACACACCCAATCTTAACACATATAAAAAAAATGGAATACCACTCCGTAATATTAACGAAAAAAAGTGGCAACAATCAAGAATATCAAGCAACAAAACAAACTTCAATAAAGCTGTTAAAGAATTCAAGGCTTTATTAGACAACAAGTAGTGATAAATGATTGGCTGTTGGCTAAGGATACAAACAAAATCATTGGAGCAGTTTTCTTGGATTTCAAGAGATCCTTCGAAACAATAGACAGAAAAATAATGTTAAAGAAATTGGAGAGTATAGGTATAAGTGATATAGTTTTAAGATGGTTTAATAATTACTTATATAAAAGAAAACAAAAAGTTAAAATAAATAATGTATATTCTGAAGAGAAATTAGTGTCTTATGGAGTACCACAAGGGTCTAAATTGGGACCATTGTTATTTGTTTTGTATATTAATGATATAGTTAATAACGTGAAAAAATGTAAAATTCATCTATTTGCGGATGACACATTAATGTATTGCATAGGTGATAACATTAAAGAAATTGTAAATAATTTAAATATTGAATTAAGTATATTAGAAATATGGTTAAAGAATAATGTACTTAAATTAAATGAGAATAAAACTAAATGTATGTTTATTAATTATAAAAATGTGTTAAATAATAGTACCAAAATAGTAATAAATAACTCTGGTATAGAAATAGTGGATAATATAAAATATTTAGGAGTAATTGTTGATACAAAATTAAATTTTAAGGAACATTGTAATTACATATTAAAAAAAATTAGTAGAAAAATAGGTTTATTATCTAGATTAAGAAATATATTAAGTATAAATACAAAAAAAATAATTTACAATAGTATAAAATTGCCCCATTTTAATTATTGTGCAACACTATTAAATATGTTAAATAAATTAGATAAACAAATGTTGCAAAAATTACAAAATAGGGCAATGAGAGTAATCTTAAATAAAAATAGATTAACTAATTGTAAAAGTATGATTGATAGATTAGAATGGTTGAATGTTAAAGAAATATTGAGTATGAATGTTTTAGTATTTATATATAAGTTAGAAAATAATATGTTACCAGAATATTTTAATAAGTATTTAATAAGAAATAAAGATGTACATAAATATAATACTAGAAATAGAGAAAATTTAAAGATAATTAAGTATAAGAAAACGAGTACGGCTAGGGGAATTATGTACGGAGGTTTTGATTTATATAATAGTCTTCCAAGAGAAACCCGAAACAGCAAAAATATAACGAGTTTCATAAATGGAATAAAAAAACACCTTCGTACATATAGAAATAAATTATAATATTAAGTCTTTATTATTGTATATTTTTATTTTTTATTTCTGTTATGTATTTTTTATATATTTTTATATATGTTTACTAAATTTGTTAGATGTAAAGATTAGCTATTAAGCTAATTAAATTAATAAAATAAAATAAATAATAAATAACTTAAAAAATGATTCAATTCAAAATTATTTGAAAAATTACTAAAAGAATAATCGGGAAAAGGATTAAAAATGATCACAATAATATTTAACGCCATATTAAGGCTGGAATACTTTCCTTCGTCCTGGATACTAGCAGATGTAATAATCATACCAAAACCAGGAAAACCACTCGAAGAAACCACGTCGTATAGACCGATAAATCTTTTGCTTATGTTTTCAAAAATATTCGAAAAGCTGTTAATTCAACGAATAGATCATAAATTTGGATTCAGAAATCGCTACGGAACTATAGATCAAGTTTATTGGATTATAAAAACAAGGCTCACATGGTGGAAACATATCTTTACTAAAAAGAAGCAACTTGGAATTCAACTGAGAAAAATGCACTGGAAGATGAGAAGAAGATCTCAGATGACACTGGAAAACAAGTTACTAATATACAAATCAATTATCAAACAAGTATGGACATACGGGATTCAAATATGGGGTAGCGCCTGTGCTTCCATCATCGCCATCATCCAGAGATTCCAAAACAAGGTTCTACGAATGATAGTCGACGCTTCCTTGTATGTTCCTAATAACGTAATACATAACGAGCTTAACATAGAATTTATAAAATACGAAATAACGAACAAACATACGACATACAGAGACAGACTAAAACTCCACACAAACAAAATGGCAACCGAACTACTTGTCTGTAGATATGACGACACCAGACAACTTAATCGATTTTGACCATCTGACATAAATGACAGACATGACAAATAATAAATTAGTATAAACAAATAAATTAGATTGTGTAATAATAAATATTGGGAGGCATCCAATGGAACGTTTTCCTTACATGCCAATATCATAATAATATAAAATACTTAATGTTTATGTATAAACAGATTATATATATTGTTTATGTATAAACAGAAAAATATCCATCGATGTTGAATCTTAGGTATGTGCAAGCCAATTAACATCACATATTCGTAAAATGAAGTTATTCATAAATATTTATGAAACATCGGATGTTTATTATAACAAAGTTCTAAATTAAAATTTAGAGCACCTCTGCAGCTACAGCAGCAATCGTAACGGTCCATTCGAAGAGGAGTTGTCACACAACGCCCGATAATTTATTTCGGGCGACCAGAACTGTTTAACAACTCAATACAGAGGACGTGATAAAAGGGACCGCCCCAGTTTGCGCACCTCGCTGCTGCGCCGTTCGCACGCACGTCAACGCTGACCGTTGCACTTGAAGCCACCCGCGCGCACCGATACACTGTGCGCATTCACCTGTCAACAGCTTCCCAAATGTTCCACACAGCGAATGAAAACTCACTTTGGTAAAATTTAACGACGTCAATGATCGGATAAGGATACTTTCTATTTGTGAAATTGTACAATTAATTATTCTTCGAGTGCAGCGCCGTTGGCGACTGCCTTTAAGCAGCCGTCGAAGAACTGCGTGTGAGCAAGACCCCACATTGTAATGGGTAGACGGTTTTTATTATAATATCAAGTAAGGTATACAAATAACGGACTTTTTTAAAGTATAGATACAAAGTTAATACATAAAAAATAGTTGCACTTTACCGGATCTACGTAACAGTAATGTTTACTATTTGTGCAAAATGGTTGCTCATTTTTTTCTGATGATTATAATGCGAAACACACACAATGCGGCCCGAAAACGACAACACCATAAAGATGACAATTACTGAAAGCTATGAAAACTCGCAACCTCACTTATCTTTCTACTGGGCAACCGGCATACTGGCCCTATGATAAAAGAAAAATTCTTGCGTTATAAAAGGAATTTCAGAAAAATATCTAAAAGCAGAATCTCCATCAGATCATAATTAATGTGTGTAAAAAAGTAATAAATAAGATAAAAACACCATCCTTTTACAATAAAGGAACAAATTGCAGCATTTAAGGAATCCTTGAACGACTTGATATCATTTGATATATCATTAAAAACAGAAAAAGATATAAAAATTCCAATCAAACATCTTACCGAAAATATACATGAAGCTGCGCTGTAAGCACTCCGGCACTCAGTGATTATATAAACAAAGAAAAATGTCCGATTATAATAAAACAAATGAAAATCGAAAAAAGAAATAGAAGTGACAAACAAAAACTAAATCGAGCCATTAATTAAATCAAAATAACTCTTAAAGAATTAACACATTCTTCCAAAAATTTTTTTGCGACGGAAAGAACAGACTACTTGCTTTAGAAAGCGACAAGAAAAACAAAGCAACATCAAATACATCACCCATCAATTGAGCTAGAAGCTATAAAGAAAAATCCTTAACTTTTGCTAAGCATCTGGAAACCGAAACTCTCAGACTGAAACCGTTAAAAATTATAATGATTCCTAAACCAGGAAAAGATGCCGTTAAACCAGAGTTTATTATCAAAAGTTAATCGAAAAATATTTCTTCAAAGATTGAAACCAATACTGAAGCAAGAAAACCTCACTCCCAATCACTAATTTGGCTTCAGGGAGGATCACTCAACAAATGAACAGAATCGTTGAAAAATATCTAAGAATCTGCAAAAAAAATATGATAATGTTTTGCAGAATTTTTGGACATTACACAGGATTTTGATATGCTTGGCGTGAGGATTTATTATACAACATAAAAATGAACCCGCCTCATCATTTCTTCATGGTACTGAAATCATACATCAATAATAGGTATTTTTTGTAAAGCATGGTGAAGAAAGAGCACAATACCTGCTGTACTACAGATCTCCTAGAGACGAAAAATACTATGGTAGTCACCTCTGCTGATGACACGGCGATATTAGCATCACATGACAACATAATCATCGCTTTTTATATACTGAAATAGAGCCATGGCCCGAAAAATGTAAGATAAATGCAAATTAATCCAAGTCAGCACATCTACCATTCACTATGAGAAGAAAAACCTGCCCACTAGTGTATCTCAATAAGAACAGATTACCACGGGCAGACCATGTGATACATCTTGGCATGCTAACTTTAATTAACTTTCATATCTGATAGTTAAACAAAGTTCGTCTAAGTTTTGCGACGAATAAAATATAGCACTAAAACGTTTAAATTCAGCTTCTTAAGTAAGATTTCCCTGTTCCTAGTGTCGTAGCTGATGGGGCGTGGGGGAAAGAGACGCCCCGAGCGGCACTTGCTTGGGGACTGCGTTTTCGCGATGGAAGGACCGTTTTTCTAGTGTGTTTTTTAAACTGAATGCGCTAAATATATATATACAGTAAAACAATATTATCCGTACATCGATTATACGGATTTTTCTTAACATTTTTTTTACATATTCGCTATGTTACGCGTGGTTAGGTGACCAGATGTGATTTTCAATGCTTGTCGATGTTGGCATGAAATAGTTTGGATTTGATCATGGTTTGATCAATAAAAAAATATTCATGCTTAATGAACTTTTTTTCCTTGTGCCTTTATTCGATTATCCGGACTATCTTCATCCCCAATCAATCCAGATAATCGAGGTTCTACTGTATATTTGCGAATAGCTAAGAGCTAAGTTGAATATGTATGTGAAAATAATAAACAACGGCTTAAGAAATGCTGATTATATAACCCGGCCAGTCATAAAATGCCTCCCCTACATATAAAAATATTGTTGGGCAACCCAAAAATTTTCCCAGTTTCTTAAAATCTATAAAAGTCGAAGATACACTAGATGTTCCATGTTGTTTATAAGAGTCAAGAACATTCTAAAATAATGAAATGCCTGATAATGATATGTTATAAGTGGAATTTTAATCGATCATCTGAAGCAATATGGTTTTTATGGAAAGATTTTATTATTTATAATGCACAGGAAATCTATAAACCAACAACTAGACGGAAGCGTAGGGTCCGTGCCCGGCTTACGAATACGTCACTATTACGTCAGCTTATGTAAGAGTTGAAATGCAGCATAAATTTATATGTATAGCGTACTTTAATCAATCAACATAATTCAAGTTGTATTTATATGAACTACAGCTTAAAATGTCTTCGGAGAAATTTGCAACAGGAGAAAGCTGAATATAAATTGATTCAGTTTTGAAGATACAGACAGACTTTGAATTTGATTATTATATCAATAAAAATAAACAAATGAACTATTCGCGTTTAATAAGAAAAGCCTATCGTTCAAGGAAAGTCGTTCGCGGTCCGAAAACGTCTATTTCCTGAGCGGTGTCAGTTTTTTTGGTGCATTTGCGAAACTAGTGTGTATCGATGCCATCCATCCATGCGTCGGAGATGTGTTCCTGTTGCTGATCTACTGACACAGAGCGTGTCATAGAGCTGGCTGCAGCCGTCGTCATTTCCTGATGCCGCCGCCTTTCACCTTGACCGTTGTGAGACGACTCTATGAGCAATATCGGATTGCTTTTATCGACAGGTTCCATTGCCGCTTGCTGCTGCTAATTCTTGTTCCGCTCTGCGCTTCCTTTGCGGCAATCTTACGCAATAGCCACAACCAATAATAATAGCATATGAATGTGGTGTCTGATTTATGAAATTGCTTAATGTAAAATAATCTGGGCTACAATATGCAATATATATTTTTAATGTACCTTTGTATCTCAGTTTTCAAAAATATATTGCATCTGGTAGGTAGCCCAGCTATATATTTTATAATGATGACACTAAACATTTTAACACATATAAGAAGCTGGCTAAAAATATAAGTAGCTCATGGGATAAATAGATTGACCTTTTTAAATTCTTTTCACTAAGTAAGAAAAAACGTTTCGATTAAATGTTGATAGATAAATTAAATGATATTAGATGAATTAATATAAATATTGACTTAAACGGTAAAAGTAATTTGGTAATTGAATTTGATATTTACAACGTTATAATATAAAAATAATATGTATTTATTATTTTTATATTATAACGTTGGTCAATTTATTTATTGGTCAGTGACTATTAAAGTGTTTGTTACATATTAAACTAGCTTTAGTCCGAGATAGATTCAAAATCATACTTTATTTATGCTAATTAATTTTATTCATCCTGTTATTACAAATTTATTTAATTGTATGTATTGCATTGACGTATTGCAGTAACATGTATTCGGTCGTCAGCACGTCACTGTTCAGTTTCTTCAGCGGTTTTATTGTCATGTAATCGTCATGGTATTAAGCTAAATCATTTATTACGTTATTATATATACTTAAATCATTTCTGATGATGTAGCATCTAAATCTGAGATTTCAAGGTTATTAAAAATTCCTACCAATAATAGAGGAACAAATAAAATTCATAATTAGCATATACTGTTAATTTACGATTTTTTATATGTATATTAAAATATTTGCTGCAATAAAATTAGCCTATTTAGATTATCTTATATTACTTTCCTATTTCCTGCGCATTAAATTTAAAATAAATCTTCTTGCTACTTGTGAAATTTATAATTTCGCGAAAGAAAACGTAAACAATTCAAAGCATTTAAAGCTTAAAAGTTTTAGCAACTTTTCAACAAGGCAATTTTCAGTCAAAATCATAAATGAATGAAAAGTACGCGAGAAAACTCGGACAACGAAGAAGCACAAAGTGGTACGTCGTTACAAGTAAAAGTAATGACGCAACCGACTCATTTCCAAGCCTTTTATTTTATTAAAGCAAAAAATAAAACCTCTCTTGTGTTATTCCACTTAAATTAATTATAATTATCTATAATATAGACGCATAAGTGTCAATTAAAAATTCCAACTGAAATAATTATTTGTATCGTGTTAGGTGGGAAGCAAAATCTGCGAGGTAAAAAAAAAGTAAAGTGACTCAAGCGACGTTGAGTTATATTACGGTGTCAGTTTAGAAAATGCTCTCTCGGCAAAAAATAAAAATAAAATTATAACCTCGATTATGAGTACCTTTAATGTGACATACCTTTTGTCCAAGGCTCTAAACATGGCGAGTCCACTTTTTTCCGATGACATTCTCAATCTCTAGTGGGAAGTGCGACATGGCTGAAGAATTACTTGCTCATATGTATCACTGCACTAACAAACCCACCCACTTATCTAGTCATTTGACATGCTTTAAGATGAAAAGAAGTGCTTATTAACGATTTCCTTTTGCTTAATATGTACTCACAAATTAACAGACACGTTCAGATAAAGCAAAGATGGGCGTTATAACTTGATAAATTAAATTTAGATTATCTGAAATTCAGAGTAGCTAAAGATTCTTAAACATCGAATAAATAATTTTTTTCTACGAAAGTTTTTTCAGAACATTTTCTACACACTCACATTAATTTAATTGGACGTATTTGGTGTATATTACAAGAGCTTCTTCGCTACACGGATTTCTTTGACCACGGACTTGCGTTACTTATAAATGTTAGGTATTGTAAATTTATTTGCTTATTTTCTGTGAAGCTGTAATTTAAAAATATAATGGAATTGATATGATTATATCATTTGTGAACTGAGCGCGATTCGGCCCGCGAGCCGTAGGTTACCAATATGTGGTCCAATACAGAGAAATTTTTGGATAACAGTTATTTCCCGTCCATCTCGGAAATAATCTTTCTCCTTGGCTTCCTCATTTCAACATTTAGACGTAGGGAAAAAACAAGAGCTCAAGAGCATTTTAATAAATCAATAGATGTCGACAAGCTCCATCAATCGTCTTTTCTTTCCACAACTGATTAGTGTTTTTTATCCAATATTATTATTTTAACATATACTTAAGAATTAACAATAAAATTAAATATTAGCGAATCACTAAATATTGCATTTCTATATTAAAGTAGTCCACTTTTACTCCTTTATATATCGAGAGACTGTATACTGCCATTTCGATCCGTGTGGTGGTTCTGTGGCCACCCACAAAAATTTGCGCTCCGGCGGCATCCGGTCAGTCTGCGAGAGGCATTCGGATAATTGTAGCGCTGGCAACATTTGGTTAACATGCTGCTTGTACTGGTAATTGTGGTGTCGAGAGGGTCGAAGCCAGTTAGGCCCACCCGGCCGGTTTTCGGACAAACCGCTGAACCAACGAATGATACTCGTCTCCTCGCCAGGTTAAATTACCCCTGCTTTGGCGGCAATCAATCACGTTGAGCTACTGGACTGAAAGAAACTTGGAACAAGACAAGACCATTGAGATATCACTTCTACATTATTTTTAAATTTGATTTTAATTGTTACGTCGAATTCGTGATAACCTAGCTCGATTTTAGTTATTTATCTCGAAGTTCATATGTTGGAAGCTGTTAAAACCTAACTTGAAATGATCGACCGGAATTAAAGACGTGACGAGAAAACATTCACATTCTTTCATATTTTAAAATAAAATATAGCTCTGAAAAACTCTATAAAAATGTCTGAAAATATATGTAATTCTCTTTCAGATTCTATAGATATATATTTTTTGAGCTCCGATTATTATTTTCAAAGCAAAGAGAAATTATTTAGAGTTCAAGTATTTAATAACATTATTTAAATAGTTTAATTTTTTGGAACCTGATAGAATTCTGGTCAAATTCAAAGGGGGCAAATAACCCCCTCTTAAATGACGTCCCTGGTATCATACTATCACTTAAGTGGAAAACTAAGAAACGTCTCATACAATACAAATCTAGCGCCTTTGAATGAAGAAATAAACTGATAATTTTTAAAAACACAATTATATTTTTTGCTCTTGATCTTTCAGATAAAAGTTTCAAAACAAAACTTGGCAAAATTCTGCACAGGTGCTAGCAGTGGCTTATTGTGCTTCGAATGGCAAAAAAGTGTTTTAATAAACAATCTTCAAACACATGGCATATTTTACTATGCTTAAAATACCATTGACATTGAAATCGTTCGCTTGCGTCGTAATTAATTTTACGAACGATTTTTAATCGGACCGTATACAAGATAAACAAAAAAATACATCAATAAATGAGATATGGTCCATTGATAAGATAAATTGATGTAACCCAAAAAGATATGTTGAGTCATCGAGCCTTCGGTAAAATACCGCGGTGGTCCACTGTGTCAAGAGACTGAGTGTCGCCAAGCATTCAGTGATACTCAACATTGTGTTTATACATACATAAATTTATTTTAATATTTTTCACATTTTGTTTTAAATTTAAATACAATATGCGTAAAAAATCCTATGTAGGAGTCCTACAGAACAATTTGCTCTAACATATCTTATTATTTTTGTACATACATATGTATGTATATGATATCCCTATTTATGAAAACTGTCTATTCAATGTATGCTGATGACACACGCATTATAACTAATTTCTAAAGTCTTTTAACAATTAAATTTAAAAATGTACAAAATTTGTCGTATATATCAAACTATGGTGGGTGAGTATCGTTTTTCTCCGAGCAGTAGTAGAGAAGCTGGTGGAAGGTTGATGTCTAGTGGATGGTCCTCGGAGGTCTTGTAGTTGTGGCAGTGACGGTGTAGTGAAGGTTCGTTCCTCTCTGCTGCGGTGATCGCCTCCGAGAGTCCCTCTCTGGTCCTGACCGTCTATGACCGTATGGTCCGCCGTCTCTGCTCTCTCCTCATTGGAGACCAGCCTTAAGTATCAAGGATTGCAAAGCTGGCTGGTGAATCACAACCATGCAGCGGCCATCCAGCCAATTATTGCACTTGTTTCTTCGACTAAAGAAATATGCCCATGCCTCTAGAAAGTGATATTTACTTGCTGGACATCCTTCCGAGGTCGAATGATGCAACGGAAACATTGTGACTTTACTGTGCTTTTTTTCGTCCGGTGATATATTGTTTCCGTTCCCGTTTCGCAACAAAGAAATATTCTTTCAATGCATCAGAGTAATTACCTCTTGTTTATAAGAAGCTCTTTTTTCTGGACGTAACTAGGGCTTTCGTGTGTTCCCTTCCTTTACACTCTGTCAAGTTCATCCTTATTATACCGTGGTTACGGTATTATTGTGCGAGTTTCAAAAAGGAGAACCCCCACACGTTAAACCGTAAGCAAAATTACTATAACCATTCCTTTTGTGTTTAACTTTTAGCATTTCTTCACTTAATAAATAGTAATTCCTATTTGTAATGTATTATGATCATCGTAAAGCAGCCACAATGTTTATATAGAGCCACCAGGATTTATATTAGAAAGATTGACAATTTAACCTAAAATGATAATAAAACAGTAACTCGTATTTAAAAAAAACTATGTATTTTACTGTATTCTTTATTTCGTAATAAAGTTTTAATCAACAATGTGTTGTTAAAAACATAAAGTAAAAGGATTATTAAAATAATAATTAGGAATTTCTACACAAACTTTTATATAATATATTTTATTGTATCAGTAATATCATACACCATTCATTTGTACTGTGTTTTCTAAAGTTGGATGTTTGCTCAAGTGTTTCATGTACACATCTAACTCATCTTCGCTAATTTCAGACATATCTGATGTCTTTTTATCGGCAACATCTTCGTTTAAAGTTTCTTCAGGCGATTCTTTATCGAAATATTTTTCTTCTTCATCTCTCGTGCAAACTTCCAAGCAATCATATTCGGAATTATTATCAACCGTGTGATAATCAAAGTCTTCGTCTTCGCCGTTAAGAAAGCTGCGGTACATTTCCTGAACAAATTCTTCCTTCAATAGAATTCTCTCGGGTGCAGTTATCAAAATATCCTCGATGTTCTTCTTTTTTGATTTTTTTTTCTTTGGAATTGGCGTATTATCAAATTCACCCCAACGAGGACCCGCTTCAAACGGATTTGAATTATCATCCTGACTATCTTCTTCAGATTGAGACTCTTCATTTAAAGTTTCTGCTTCTTTTTGACTGTCTAACATATCTTTCATCTGCTGTTTATCGATCCCTTTCAACACTACATTTAAGAATGTTATATTGTCAGTATCAATATTATCCCTTGCCTTTTTTTCGCTCTCAGTCATATACTGTCCCACAAGTTGTTCGTAAAGCAACGGATTCCTTTGCATCATTTCCACTTCACTAAAATAATTTGAACCGTTTATCATTTTTGACAATGCTTCGTAACGCCTGTTTTTAATTAAACATTTTTTACCTTCAACGCTTAAAAATCTTTTTAGCTCGTTTATACGATAATTGATTTCAAAGTTATGGAGCTTATTTGAGTCATCCCTGCTTTCAAAATAAGAAAGGTGCTCAAGCTTTAGATGCTTTCCGAATTTTTCTAAAAATGTTAATTGTCCCTTATTGAATATATCAAGAGCTATAGATTTCTTTTCACTCGTAGTTAAATCAACTTCTCCAATTTGTTGACTTTTAAAAGAAACATTATCAACTCGTACTAAATAATCAATTATGTCATGAATAGCATCCACGTTTTTTTCTTCATCATCTAATGGATTAGCTTCTTTATTTGATATAAGTGATTCGACGTCCATACCGTTTGCTTGATCTGTCATTTCACCCTAAAAGCATACAATAAATTATTAATTATTTTCGTTAAACGTATTTTAAAATAAAACATTTTGTTTCTAATAACCATTATTAAAATAAAAGTAAAAACATAACCTAAAAAATTTAAATTAATATTTTCTGGTATCAGAGATAATAAATTTAGAAAATTTATGTACAAACAGTAAAAACAAGTATTTAAAACTGTTTCGACAATTAATATTTTGTAAAACTGCATACACACCAATAATAACAATGTTTTCCTTTGACATTAAAACTGTCGCTCT
Source organism: Plectrocnemia conspersa (assembly GCF_051122295.1). Taxonomy (NCBI): domain Eukaryota; kingdom Metazoa; phylum Arthropoda; class Insecta; order Trichoptera; family Polycentropodidae; genus Plectrocnemia; species Plectrocnemia conspersa. Next base: position 14,885,606 of record NW_028277174.1, on the reverse strand, counting down.
GACGTTCAGCGATGAGTGTTGCTAGTAATAAAATAAAATATATTTTGAATACTAGGTATTAAGTATTAAATAGATTTACTGATTTAATTTCAATATTAAAATAGTTTAATAGGCAAAAGAAGCAAAACTAATTGCTAAACCTATTTTGGAATGACGTTAGCTAGGGCATAAAAAATACATCGTTGATAAATTTAAAATATATATTTATGATCCTCTAGCTCGCTAGGAACTTCCAAGTATTCTGTTAATCAGCTATTATTCGCTAATCGGCTCCAGTAAATCTTCACATTTCAACATGGTGGATTATCATCAATATCAAAAAATATTTTTATTATTATTGTGAAACTAGTGTAATAAATATCATTACTTTTGTGGGGGCCCTTTATGTTCATTTATTTATGTTTTATTATGACCATAACTTGGCAGCACTCTGGTAGCACTGACGTGGCACATTCTCTTGGAGACTGACGGACTCGCAACGATCGTTGCTGCCTAGTGCACCGTTCAATTTTATATATTAAACATGTGACATCATATACCTTCAATAAAATACTACAGCAGCGACTCAATTTGTCTAATTGCCACCCGTCCCCATCCATCGCCAAACTTTAAAAGATAACGAGGAAATTAAAAAGAATGGATGTGTAAAAAAAATACACGTTTTATGCATTTCGAATATGCTAAATGATATTGAGGGGTTATGGAAAATAAATTATAAAATGCTAAGTCTTATAAATATTTTATTCGATGAATGCATGAATCAAAAAAAATCATAAACATACCTGAAACCGAAGTGATTGGTCCCTGTGCCACGACAATACCTCTATTTGAGCATCATTTTCAAGTGTTTTGATAAAAATAAGATGGTGGCTGTGCCCTACTTTATTTTTTGCCGTGTAAATGCGGAATATTAAATTAAAACTTCAATTAAGGAGTGGTTAATGAATTTAAATTTTGCTATAATACCAAATATGAAATCATGAAACGTTCCCTAGAGATGCTATGAATCTTAATATGTCGTGAAAGGTGTTCTTTAACTTTGAATGTTTTTCCACATTCATCACATTTGAAGTTTCTGGAATCTCCGTGCATAGCAATATGTCGTAAAAGGCAATCTTTTCGTTTGAATACTATTCCACATATGTCACATTTCATGTCCTTAGAGTCACTATGATTATACATATGACGTAAAAGGTGTTCCTTATGTTTGAATGATTTTCCACATGCTTCGCATTTAAAGTTTCTAGAATCATTATGAATAGTTATATGCCTTAAAAGTTTACTCTTTTGTGGAAACAATTTATGGCAATATATACATTCATACTTTAAATCCATATGTATATACATATGCTGTAAAAGACTATCTTTACGATTAAATGCTTTATCACAACTGTCACATTTGAAATAACTAGATTCACTATGAGTAGATGTATGCCGCAAAAGATGTTCTTTATATTTAAATGACTTTTCACATTTTTCGCATTTAAAGTCCCGAGAGCCAGAATGACTTTTTATATGCCGTAAAAGTTTGTTCTTATTTGAAAACACTTTATTACAATATGTGCAAGTATTCTTAATATCATTATGTATCTTCATATGCATTAAAAAGTGATCTTTACAATTAAATGTTTTTTTACAACTATCACATTTTAAGTCAATGGGATTATTGTGAACCTTCATATGTTGTAAAAGATGATCTTTGTGTTTGAATGCTTTTTCACATTTTACACATTTAAAGTCCCTAGAGTCACTATGACTTTTCATATGCCGTAAAAGTCTACTCTTATCTGGAAACCTTTTGTGACAATACGTACACATCTTTTTTAAATCACTATGTATCTTCATATGCAGTAAAAAGTTATCTTTACAATTGAATGCTTCTCCACAGCGATCACATTTGAAGTCATTAGGGTGAATATTCATATGCCGTAAAAAGTAATCTCTATGTTTAAATGATTTTTTACATACATCACAATTAAAGTCTTTAAAATTACTATGACTTTTCAAATGCCGTACAAATTTACTTTTATTTGGAAACAATCGTAGGCAATATGTACACGTCAACTGCTTCTCTCCGGCAAAATTCTGAGCATTGGCAGAATGTTTAACATATTTTTCTTTTTCTTGTTTCTAAAAATATAAATAAATCTTATTTTATTTGTTAAATATCTAATTAAACACAATTTAAAATATAACAATTTAACTATTACTTGTGATTCTAAAAGATCGTTTGAGCATTTGTTGATAGTACTTTTATTGAGTATATCTTTAATATCATGAATTTCTAAAAAAGAAAAATTAATTGTAAATTAAAATATAATGATATACAAGTTGTATATACGTACATATTTTTACCTGTTTCGAACAAGTCCTCTGATTCATATTGATTACAATCTTCATTGCTGTCAACTTCTATTTTAATATTTTCACACTGTAAATAAGTAAGGTTTTAAATTTTGTATGTTTATAAAATACAGAGGGGTTTTGATAATCATATTGTTTACCTTAACTTCATAAATAACTGCGTCAACACAGTCTATTGTTCCAATGGTATTTTCAACACTTGGTTCTAAAAATATTTAATAACATTTTACGAGATGTTCTCATATAGTACTGTACCCGTCGAAAAATCAGAATGTTAAATGTAAAAATTATTAGTATTTTAAAGACTAATGTTATTATTAAAATTAAATTATATTTATATTAAAATTATAATTTATTTGCATCCTAGGACTACAATTTAAGGCGTAACGTCGTAGTGTCTTAACAGACTGTGGTGCTTGCATTTTAAATAAAGAATGGATAAACAAATATTCTTAGATTGTCTATTTTTTTAAATATTACATAAAAAATCCACTTGGGTCTTCTTTAAACCTGACAATAAAATGCTTCTTTTTCTAATTCTGCAGGAACTATTCCTAAACAAGTGTCAATATTTATCAATTTTTAGTGGTGATTTGTGGTTTTTAGTTGCATATCAAAAAAAAATATTCCCGTACTTTTTACTGAAATGATTTATTTTAAACCTATTTTTTTTATATATGTTTTCTTTAAATCCATGCATTGAAATGCATATAGAAGTTATTATAGTATTTTTTTTAAGTTGTTTACATTTGTTGTTTATATTATTTTAATTTGAGTGATATCACTATACAGCACTTCGGAATTTTATACAAAATAAAATCGAAAAAAAAAAACATTTTTAATTTTAATGTACTATTGGTGGTTTTATTAAAACAAACGCTATATAATTATGGAAATCACCTCGGGCATTTTTGTTCAAGGACAACATTTTTGAGTAGGGAAATCCTCCTCAAAAGAGAACGTCTGGCCACATTACTTTTATTGACTTACACCTAATTCATTCCCCTATATAGTACACCTCATATTATAAAGTGTGTAATTTATATAGTTGTTGTTACTTATATCGTATACAAAAATGAACATATTAATGATAATATTTACATATTTTATAAAAACGTGACATTTACTCAATTTTTTTTTAGTAACCTACCCAAATTAAAGCATAAATAAAAAAATAATAATTTACTTCTTACCAGTTTTAATAAAAGGTGGAAGCGACATTCTACTGTCAATAAGCTGTCAAAAATATGCGCAAGTGTTTACTAATTCGGTCCAAGCATTCATAATTTTGACCATAAATAATGAAGTCATTTGATTCTCAATTTAAATAATATTTTTAATAAAAATTGTCTTTAAATATATTATATTCCATTAAAATTAAAATAAGCGTTTTTTTATTACACATAATACTAAAAACTGCAGACTTTTGCCTTTTTCCATCACTGCCAAGCGGTCGTCCATAATTACCCCCATTCCCTTAAAATTGTTGATTCCTTGTTCTAAATTAAGTAAAAAAATTGCTCCTACCCTGGAAAATAAAATAATTATTAAGTTCACTTTATAAAAAGTATTGAAATATGTAAATAAATAGATATATCAATTATTTTTAATTCGAAGTTTCACTCATGAAAGTAATAAAATATATATATGCGATTTAACGTACATCGTCACTTTTATTAGACTTCTCGGTTCAATAAATGGACAACTCATAAGTTGTTCAAAATTATTCTACTTAAATAATTATATCAACTCCAAGCAATTTAGTTGACGCTACGCACCGCTGTGGGCTGCGCCCTCGCGCCTCGTGAAACCCTACACACGCTCCCATAAGTAGTGTTTCTAGAGCCCTAGGAGCAGAGCCTGTGCCCCCAAAGACAAACACCACCGCGCGCCATATGTCATCGAATAATCGAGGACCACGCCGCCACAATGCCGCGCGCGCCACCTGTCGTTGCTTTTCACCGCAGAGTGCCGACAAAACTTGGCGGCACTCTGGTAACATCGGCGTGAAGGGCACATTCTGTTGGCGAACTTTGATGGATGAGCGACGGCTGGTACGTGCCTTGTGCACCGTTCACCGAACATCATATATTCTAAGATGTAACCTCATATACTTTCAACAAAATACTACTGCAGCGTCTCAATCTGTGTGTCCACCCATTACCATCCATCACCAAAATTATACTTAAAAAAAGAACCTACTGATTTTTTATACTTGATCGCCGGTAGGAGATGATATAAGTAACCTATACATTATTTTGATATTGGCCTCAGCAACTTTTTTTACTATGACACTTATCCATGAATGACTTACTCGATACTAGAAAGTATGTGATCAAAAAAACTCTCCCGTGGCCAATTATTGTACCTGAAAAATATAAGTAAAATCATCATTTTTATTTTTTTCAAGTACTGACTGCTATAAAAGATGGGGCTGCATAAGGGATTATTATATTTGGCATATAGGAAAACCTGGCGCTGGTTGAGGAGGAGAAACAATGAAGAAGAGGTCTGATCTCCTATCATTCTTGGATAGCATTCCTTTATCACAAAGAAACTCTATTACCAATGTTGTTGGAGATGAGCCCCACGAGAGTGAAATCATGGAGTATACACAGGCTGACATTGAAGAACATATCTCACATTGATGAAACGAATAATATGACAAGATTCAATTGTAATGAACATAATAAAAAATATGCTGATAATAACAAAGTCAAATTTATGAGAGAAAAAAAATAAACACACTCTGAGGAACGATTGCAGCTACTGAAAGAAATATCTCAGCGAACAGCAACTCTGTCTCAAAATGAATTGGATGAAACAGACGATTTCTTCAATTCGTGGCGAAAATTGTAAAAACATTGTATGATTGTATGAACAAATTCAATTGAGTATGCAAATTAGGTCGTTGGTTGATAATGCTGAATTAAGAAGTATTTTTAACAAGTCAAGACAAACCAACGATTCAACAAGACCGAGCTCATCACCGAGCACTAGCTTTCCAAATGCGATGCTTTCCCCAACAATAAATAAAACATGTAAAGACAATTAACAACTTTATTACGTTTTAGATACAAGTATGAGTATTTCGAACGAATCTTGTCAAAACAACAAGTCATCATCAAGACCAAGCACTACCTGTAATGTTTCAGAAATTGTTCTTCAAATTAAAAGCGCTTTTGCCTTAAATTATGAAGGACGAAATTCCAAATTTCGATCTTGGTATCCCAAAGGCACCTTCAACAACTGATCTAGCTTGTGACAGTCGGTAGCTAAATGTTTTTCGCTCAGTATTGCACACAGTTTGTGGATACAGCTTCTTTCTGTTTTTTCCAATGAAAAAGCTTCATATGATATAAAAACATAAGGAAATGCCTCAGCTGTATTTGGCAGTGGCGTTGTATAATATTTGGTATATTTAAATCGCATTTTTCATATAATCCCTAAACATTTTGTGTAGAATAGTAAACGGCCATTAGCATTAACATCAATCATTATAAAATATTTCTTCAAATTTACTAATGCTATAGTGACCTTTGTTTTTATAATATAATGCTCCTGAATGTGCCGGGTTTTGCCATCTAAAACTCCTAAGCTATTCCAGAACTGATATCTTTCTCCAAAATCAGAGCCAATCTTTTTCTATTCTTCTTTTGTCAACGGCATCTAAAAAATAAATTGCAAAATATTGTTACAGGCTCTTGTTACTTAAATTAAAGAAAATACAAATAATTCAGACCAACTACAATTACAAGGACAACAAAGAATGGAATTGCAAGAAAGCTCTTCTTCGGGAAGTACTGAACACATTTTCTCTGTAATTGCTCTCATGCCGCCACCGCGTTCGACAAAAATCAAGAAATGTGTGCATATTTATCTGAACCTAATAAAAATTGCAGCAACTCAATTGCATTTGAGTGCTCAGACACTTTAAATTGACTCGACCCTATTTAAAGATTATGTGCCAAAAAAACTATTAACAATATACCATTTGAAGCAGAATTTGGAAATTTAAAAATACCAGTCACACCTTCACCTGTGGCATCTTCAAATTACTCACATACTCCAGTCGCATCTCTGCAACCATCTCCTAGCTACTCACTTAATACAAAACACGAAATTACATTAATTCCATTCTCTTCTGCACTGTCTTTTGCGACTAATTCACAAGATGGGGAATTTATATACAATACCGGGTCATTATTTTCTCAACTTAAACCATAATTGTACTTAATTATTCTTTGTTTAAGTTGCTTTTTTTTTGTTCAATATATTATATTACTGATTTATGCGTAAAATATACAATGTAAAATTATATTAATCTTTTATTTCACTTACCTTTATATTTATATGACTGAAGAACATAAATTAGTGATTGACATGTATCCATTATAGCCTGACTAATAGCAGCTGATGAAATTATAACTAAGAATCTCAAATCTTTAATGATCCTTTCAGTAGCAAGTATCGTAATGTTACAGCCACTTTTTCTTCAGCCCTAATCAAATTTCTCATGCATATATCTTGTTTTATCAAGTACGGCTTAACCAATTTCAACAAGTGGTCAAAATAGGCATTTTATAATAATTATCGAAATCCACGTTTTCCTTCGATTCTCTTCTTTCATTCAATAAGTTCAAATGCGTGTAGAGATATTTTTTCAGTAGCCATTCTTTAGTTTTTTGTAGCCAAAGCTATTATTATTGCAATATTAGCTTCTTTTTAATTACAATTCATCATCTTTTCTCACGGAAAACGTATCACTTGACAGCGTTTTCGAGAAGACTGGTGTCAGTCTTGACTGATCGTGTAATATCGTCAGTCAGTCCATCAGTCCGCTATCAGTATTTTTACGATAAAGATCATGGACTGAATGTGTAAGGTACGTCTATGGCCATAACCTTTTACGCTAAAAATAGTCTCCTGTCAATCTCGGCACTAACATAGTTTGTTTCATTGATAAGAGATCCTAGATCAACAAACTTGTCTTGGTCAAACCCAGTCTTGATTTGAACTAGCTTTATTCACTGACATATACTTTGTTTTCTTTATATTTAAGTGCAGTGCCATTGATTTCACAGCGTATTATAGCTCATGGATCATCTTCACAACTGGCAATTAGTATCGTCCATGTCAGCAACTGCACTGACTTTGTGAAAATAGTTTCCATTGTCCAACTAATTATTTTAGAGTAGCAGAAACACTATGAATCTTTATATGCCGTGAGAGATGTTCTTTATATAAGTATGTTTTTCCACATGTATCGCATTTAAAATTCCTAGAATCATTATGAATATGCATATGCCGTAATAATTTACTCTTTTGTGGAAACAATTTATGGCAATACATGCACCTGTATTTGACATCTCTATGAATATACATATGCTGAATAAGGTTATCTTTTAGATTGAATGCTTTATCACAACTGTCGCATTTGAAATAACTAGATTCACTATGAATAGTCATATGCCGTAAAAGGTGGTCTCTGTGTTTAAATGCTTTTCCACATTTTTCACACTCAAAATTCCTAGATTCACTATGACTTTTCATATGTCGTAAAAGTTTATTCTTATTTGAAAACCGTTTATGACAATATACACACTTCTTTTTAATATCATTATGTATTTTCATATGCAGTAAAAAGTTATTTTCACAAGTAAATGATTTCCCACCATCACATGTACCTTCAGCTTTTTCATATTTTAAGTCCATAAACTTACTATGAATTTTCATATGCCGTAAAAGACTACTTTTACTAGAAAAATATTTATGACAATATATACACATCAACTCATTAGGATTATTATGAATCTTAATATGTTGTAAAAAACTATTTCTATATTTGAATGCTTTTCCACATTTTTCACATTCAAAGTCCTTCGAGTCACTGTGACTTCGCAAATGCCGCACAAGTGTACTCTTATTAGGAAACAAACGATGGCAATATGTGCACGTCAACTCCCCATCTCCATAAAAATGCTGAACTTTATCAGAATTATTGACATATTTTTCTTTTTCTGGTTTCTAAAAATATAAATCAATTTTATTTTATTTGTTAAAAATCTAAATCAACACAATATTTAATATTTTAATATAATATAAATTTGACCATTACTTGTGTTTCTAAAAGATCGTTTGGCCATTTATTGATAGTATTTTCATGGAGTATATCTTTAACATCATGAATTTCTAAAAATATAGATTAATCGTAAATTACAATAAAATGTAATAAAATACAGCTTGAATTTAAGTATAAATTTTTTACCTGTTTCAAACAAGTCGTCTACTTCGTATTTATTCCAATCATTATTGCTGTCAACTTCATTTTTAATATATTCACACTGAAAAAATTAAAGTTTAAAATCTTGTACTTTTTTCAAATTCATTATTAGTAATATTAATAACCTTAACTTCATATGCAACTGTGTCAATATTGTCAATTATTGCAACGCTGTTTTCTTCGCCTGGTTCTAAAAAGACATTTTGTTAATATACAAATATAGTAGTATATTATATAATAAATTAATGTGCATAATATTTCATATAATCTTGTAATGCTATAGCAAAATTATAGTTTTTAGTGAATATTAATTAACAATATTTTATTGTTTTTTTGTTGACTATATTTTGTTATTCTGTAATGGTAATTTGTTTGAAACATTTTGGACTAGCATACCTTTACTGTACCTTTTATAATAATTTTTTTTTGTAAATAAATATATTAATGACTGAAAATATACTATTTCGTCAAGACGTGATATTTAGTCCAAATGATACTTTTTCAGTGACCTCAAACTCAGTTGAGACATAACTAAATTAATATTTATAATTTATTTATTACCATTTTTGATATAAGATGGATGCGACATTTTAATGTGAGTCAGCTGTCAAAATTAAGTTTTAATTAATTTGGTCTAAGCACTTACAATTTTGACCAAAATATACAAAAATAAATATTTCGAGTCTCAATTCTAATTTTATTTCTTAAATACTATTTTAACATATGTATTGTATTTTATTATATTAAAATTTGGGCTAACATCTTAAACAGATGCGATAAACTCTTCTTTAAACAATACTCTTCCTTTATAGAATTCTGAATTTCCTTTTCTTTAAAAATGTACAAATGTGATTTTAACCAATTAAGATACAAAATTAGAGTTATTTTTGTTTGGGCCTATTAATATTTGAATATAAATTTTGCTATGGCCAAAACTTGGCGGCACTTGGGTAACAGTGACATGATGGGGTTTCTCTCCTCTTGGACTCGCGCCTTAATATTAATACAATGTTTAATTACAATAAAACTTAACTTCAAAAAACATTACTGCAGCAGCTCAATCTGCGTTTAATTGCCACCCGTCACCACCCCCTCGCCAAATTTGTAATTTACGTATGCTTTTTAGCCAGGAGATGGTGACGGATGGCAATTAGATACAGATTGAGCCGCCATAGTAATGTTTTATTGAATTACTTGAAGTTGCTTACATGGTTATTTAGTTGACGGAAAACGACGCGTCCGAATGCAGAACGGGTCGGAATTTTAACATGGTTTTGGTCAGAATTTATATTGCATGGGTCAGAATTTATATTAATTGGGCAAAATACTGCGGCCAGAATACTAGCAGTCAGAATAAATATTAAATGGTTAGAATAAATATTAGATTCTCATAATTTATATTAATTGGTCAGAATTAAAATCTGATCGGTCAGAATTAATATTAAATTGTAAGATTTATGTTGACACATGGTCAGATTCGCTTTTTTCAGTTGGCAATAGTGTTATGTATGTCCAACCAATTATTTCCAAATCTTCGATATAATTTTAATAAAGGACCATATGCAGCTCGGCGTATGTATTCTTCTCTAGGTGAATGATAATCAAAGTGTAACATTATAAAATAAAACAAAATTTATTTTATAACATAGTTTTTATTTATTAATAATTACAAATTTATAAAGGAAAAGGGAGGCGCCTCACTACCGCTCGAGCCAAATTTCACTATATAACCAAACAACCTAACTTTTTTTAATGATATTGTATTGATTTGTTCTCATTTCGGTGTATCTTGTAATTGTCATCCAATCTATGACTAACTATTCAAAAAGCGAAGACGCATATGTGAGCACCACAATTGGAATGGGATAATAAAATAGATTAACTTCAAGTTTCTTGCGTAAAATATGTGACTATGGCAGCAAGCTATTTTATTATGACCATGTGTTATTTTTATTATGACTGTATACAATTTTTATTCTGACCGTTTATTATTTTTATTCTGAGCGTTTAATCTTTTTATTTTGGCCATTCAATATCTTTTCTGACCATTTTCCTAATAAAATTCTGACCGAAAATTGATTTTTATTTTGACCAAAATTTGATTTAAATTCTGACCATTTAATTACAAATCATATAAGTCATATAAGTGGGCTCCCTACAATATTTAAAGCCTTTTTAAACAGTTTTTTCCATAAAATAAAATATTTTAATTTTAGCTTATCTTTTTTGTCTTTTTAAAATCATTTTTATATTTTATTTAATGATAGAAATGAATTATTTTGAGTGGCAACATTATCTTATGTCACATATGCTTTGATTGTCAAAAAGTGTTCTAAATATAAACATTTTCCAACAGTTATTAGATTTTTAAACAAGTTATACCTCTCTCATAGAAAGGTATTAAATTTGCCGAAAAATTGACATCACCCTATGATCACATTTCGGTCGTTTTTATGACTATTTGCTGTGTACATACCATTATCCACGACTGCTGCTTTACCAATTTCGATGAAACTTAGTAATAAACTTTTTTAACTTAATCACCAATGAGCAAAAGAAAATCCCACTCTGACAACCCGAATGGGGAGTTTTGCGATTTTCTGCTGGAATTAGCAGACTATGAAAAGAATGTCAATAGAAACATACATAAGTTCAACGTTTATAAAAAGGCGGCCGGCGTTCTTGCAGCTCAACCGGCAAGAATAAAGTCTGGAGACGAAGCGAAAAAACTGAAGGGAGTCGGAGATAAGATTGCTAAAAAAATAGACGAATTCATAGACACAGGAAAGCTTAAAAAGCTTGAAAACATTCACAAAGATGAAGACGTTATTGCCATATCTTTGCTGACCAGGGTCAGTGGTATCGGTCCAGCAAAAGCCAAGGAATTGGTGGACCTAGGTGTAAAAACACTGACAGATCTCGAAGATAATAAATTAAAGCTAACTCATCATCAACTCATCGGACTGAAGTATATATCTATTAGTTAACAACTAAAAATGAATCTATAATTATTTATTTCTAATTACAGATATTTTGAAGACTTTGAAAAACCAATACCGAGATCGGAAATAATTGAAATTGAAAAACTACTCCAAAATGCTATATCAGCTTTAGATTCTCAATACAACATAACAATTTGCGGCAGTTACAGGTTAAATCTATAGTTCAAAAAAATTCGAAACTTCCATTTTGTAACATTTTTCATTATTTATTTATTTGCAATGTATGTATAGATGTTACAGAGAAAATGTATTTTTTGGTGAAGTCATATTTTCATTAGTGAAATCCAAATACATTTTCACCAGTAAATACACATATATTTCTACTAGCATAAATATAATTTAGCTGATGGAGCTAATGAAATTATATTCCGCTCTAAAATACCTATGAAACTCAATTTAACGGTTCCGAAACGTCCATTTGCTGTTCAAACCCAAACCTAACCTACTCGAATTAACCAAACCCAATTTGTCCTAATGAAAGTTCTAAAACTAATTATAGTTTTAGAACTTTCATTAGGTCAAGTCCAAAATACAAACTAAGCCATCTCATCTCTCAGGGGGAAATAAGCAGTAGAAAAATCACAGACAGACCTCGCATATTGCTCCATAGTTTGTCTGCACTTTGATATTGCACTATGTTTTAAAAATATAATAGCTATCCATACCGATATTACTATGGACTTCTAAAATGAGAGTATTGGTCAAAGTATATTCAAACCGAAATTTGGTCAATAAGCAGTTTTTGCCTCTTCCTATTGGTCAAAATTTGGTTTAGAAATGATTTATTCGATTCTCACTTAATGTAAGTCGTAATATTATTATAAAAAGTCTTAATATGGATTCTAGATAGCCGAGCATTATCTAGAATTGAGCACAATGGCACGATTTTATGAAATGAAATCGAAATATTAAAAAAATGCCCACTGACTAGCTAACTTTTGTCTCCCCCCCCCCCTGGAAAAAGCTGAAATGACGCCCCGTAATGGACATTACATTTAATCTGTAAATGGTGTCTGAATATTAGCACGTCAGGTTGTGGTGTCGGCTGTGTAAATTATTCCGAACCAAAGTCATGCTTAAACTTTAAATTTGCTAGTGTATGGCGCTAAGGGTTTTTAATTCCTGTTTTTTTAAAATCCAAACCATTTTACATAATGAGATATATGCAATTAATTTGCCAAAAATATATATTAAAAAAATCCTACTTAATGATTGAATAATGTAAACAGTTTTATTATAAAAAAATGCTTAAAATATTAATTTGTATTACATAAAAAGGTACAAAAATGGATAAATTATTAATACTGGTAATTTCATTGAGTCAACACTAGTATTACGGTAGTAATAATTTGGCTGAGAGTGTGAATGTGACTAATATCTTTATCCATTCTATTAAACTTTTTGATCAGTTACATATTTAAATAAATTCTCATTTATATATTTCAAATTAACAGAAGGGGAAAGATGACAAGTGGCGATATTGACGTTTTACTGACTCATCCAAAATATATTAGTAGTTTGGCGACCAAAAAGGGAGAAAAAGACGATTCTTTGAAAAGCGTCGTGTCCCAATTAGAATCGGAAAAGATTGTCATTGATAGTCTATCGCTTGGTTCAAATAAATTTATGGTATACATAATAATTTAATATAGTATAAATTAATATTTTATATATTATTTATTTTAAAATTATTTAAGGGTGTTTGTAAATTGGATAAAGATGCGACAGCCCGTCGATTGGATATAAGATATATTCCGTCAGATCAATATTATTGCGCCGTCTTGTATTTTACTGGAAGTGATGTTTTCAATAAGACGATGAGAGGACATGCCTTAGAAAAAGGTTTCACTTTGAACGAGTACTGTCTGAGACCTGTTGGTTGTACAGGTGTTAAATTATTTTAGATTTGTTTTCTATGATTGTGTAGCGGATATTGTTCTGATATTAGTTTGTTGTATAAAATAATATAGAAATGTTTCAAGTCTTTATTTTTATACTTGTTTATTAATAGTAATTTGTGTTTATAGGTGTTCCCGGTGAAGCTGTAGAAATTACTAGTGAGCAAGATATTTTTGATTATATTGACTATCCGTTTAAAACACCTGAAAAAAGAAGTATGTAAAATAACATTTTATATATAAAAGTCAACACCACTTAACTCGATTGAGTTTATTGTTAATGCACCATATAACGTAGCAAATTTTCCCTATTGGGTCACTATTATGTATGTAACAAAAAAGTTAAATAAACATCTACAAACGATCTGCTGTCTTGTATTGTCATGACCCCAAAAACATTATGGAATTCATAGCCTTTTTTATAAAGCTCAAACAGCAGAGGCAAAGCTATTTTTTTCACTTTGATTTATTTTTATTATTTTTTTTTTTATTATTGAGAAAATTTGCACTATTATATGAAAACTATGGCATTATGGTTAATTAGGGCGAAGATATTCTAAATTTGGCCTAATTATTTAATTATCACAAGAAGTAGTTTTGAGAAGAATTTTGGTAAGACTTAAAAATATTAACTGATTAGAGATATAAAAAAGACAAGGTGCATGAAAAAATTATACTACAAATTCATAGATGGTATTAGTAGATTTTAATCATAAACTACTTTCTCATACATGTTTCCTATATTAGTCATGTTGAGATTGATTTAAAGCTACTTTCAGTTAACTCTATGGAATTTAATAATTGAAAGTACATACAACTAACAATACTTTCCAATTTATTTTCTTAAAAATAATTAGTTATTTCATGTTTTTATTATTACTATGAATTTACAAAATTATAAATTAGTTTAAACATGTTAATACTGCTAAACTTCGATTGAAACATAAACCACTCAAAAATGCTTTTTACGGTTATCATTGTTGTTAAGAGTTAACAATTAAATTATCTTGATGTATTGATGAAAATGTCTAAAGTAGTTTGGAAAAATTTCTACCTGCGGGCAAGAACTGATAAGAGAGTAATAAGCGCTATTTAAAGAGAAACTTGACCGGTGATAAATGTATACATATATGTATGTCCATCACTTTAAAGTGGCAAACCTTCACAACAAAGATTCTCAAAATGATATATATCATTTTAATATTAATTAAAAAAATATTCTCAATAACGATCTTAAAATTTTAAGGAATCAAAATTAACTACATAGTTTTGAGGTAAAAAATATATACCTATATGTTAGTGGTACCAACGTATTTTAGAGTTTTTAATGGATTCAATACATATTAAATATTTTTAATATATTGAAATATACTATATTAGAGGTTCACAATCTTAGATGTCGACTTTCAGAGATATATTCGAATATTAATTTTAGTTGATAGGCCATATGTATATATTGGTAGCTTTTTCATTCATTCACTTTATTTATATAATAAAGGCCTCGCAGCCCAATTTTTTAAAAATATTTTGCTCTAAGAAAAGTAAATTGGGTGTGTATCGAGAAAGTTTTGAGTATTATACATAGTACAAATAATAGTATACATCAGAAAAATACTATCTACGGCTTTCGAAGGAAAGAAGAACATTTTGTAGGCCACAAAAAGCTGTTTTTGAACAAGAAAGAGCTAGTGTAGTATCTTAAAGTGTTTAAAGAAAGTTTTCAGAGGAAGTATCTAAAGGAAGTAAATTCCTGACTGGAGTTTATGGATGAAGTAATTCAGTATAGCAATGTTCCGGACCCTTTAGGAATTCAATGAAATCTAACATCCTTTCATTGACTAAACATATTTTTATTAGATATATATGCATAGCGATGATTAAAAAATTGTTAAGTTTTGCCAACATCATAATTTTATGAAATGTGAATCCATGGATGCTTGGTATCTTTTTTAGTGCACCTGTTCGGTGGAGATATTTGAGCATGGAACCTATCCTTTGTATTTGGCACTGGCCTTTTTCTTTGTGCTTTTAATATATGTTTACTAAGATAAGCAATATCGTTTGTATAACGCTAACGAAAAAAATATTTTGGTACTTAAAATCCAAAGAACTCAAATAAATAAATTAGTAGGTATTATAAACATTTTTGTCCCGATATTTTTCTCTAGGGTATTTTTAACGGAAATGCGATTTTTAAAACAAGATAATGAATTACAGCAGTTTTCAAGTAAAACTTACTATCTTACAACCCAATCGATAAATCATTGATAGGGCGATTCATAAGAACAACATCGTACTTTTTTAATTAAAAAATAATAGTTAATTAGGAAAATATCCCAAATAATAGATTATCTCATCATTTTATTAACGAAAAATAAATCGCGTTACGCGCCAATGTAGCCTTAGTTTTATTTTTAATTAAACTATGAATACATTTGTTATTATTTTACATATTTCCACAAAATAAAACTATCCAGCTTAACTATAAAATTACCAGGACCTAAAAGCCACCTCTGATATACATACATAAATAGTACTACACAAAAAATCTATAGAGAACATTCTCAAAACAGGTTTTGACAACCACTGACTCTCCATTGATAGTATGTTAAGTGGTCATAAGCACTCTACAATTTCCAATTCCGAAAATTTCCAATATAAATACAGCAGCTACAGTGATACGAGACATTTTTATTTATAACTTCATACAGCAAACATTCATAAACTGTTAAAATGAATCGTGTACTACTTGGAATATTTACATTTACTATTTTCTCAAGTTGTCTCGCACAAATACAACATAAATACACAAATAAATACGATAATGTAAATGTAGAAGATGTTTTGAGGAATGCTAGAATATTAAATGGATACATCAAGTGTCTATTGGAAACCGGACGCTGTACCCCGGACGGAGCCGAATTAAAAAGTGAGTTCTTTTCTAAGGAAATATATGTACATATTGTACTTAAAAATTTATTTATTATTTTTTTTTAATTAATAGGAATCTTACCTGATGCATTGATAACTCGATGCAGCTCTTGTACACCTCGTCAAAGAGATGGCTCGATGAGAATCATAGCTTATTTAACAGCAAATAGACCTGATATTTGGAGAGCTTTGTTGACTAAATATGATCCGAAAGGCAATCACAACAATTATCAACAACAATTTATTAGACAGCCGGTGCATTAGGTATTAAAGAAATAATATATATTTATTACTTTTTATTTAAAAAATGTATACATATAAAAAACATAAGCACTGTGATAATGTTATAATTTCAATGCTAATAATATTTTTCGATATCAATATATGAAACAGTCATTTTTGTAGATATATATGTAATAATTTGTAATATTTATAAATATAAAATATATATTACAAATAATTAATTTATTAAAAAAATATTTTTATTTTCTACTTATAATATTACCATATAATACAAAATAAAATATGTATAAATTAAGTGTAAGCAGAAAAATAAAAATGTAGAAAAACTCAAATAAGACTATAAGATTCCATGTTTAATATCTTGTTGTTGGTATATTTATATTATTTATAAAACGATTGCTATAGTTAGTAAATACTGCTAAATTTCTTGTCTTTAAATCAAATAAAATTAAATCATTTTTAATTCGATGTATTTTAATTATTTTAACTAGAGACAAAACACATAATGGAATGTCTTAGTTTTAAAAAAATGATCAAGGAAAGATAAAAAATGATAAGATATGCAAATAAGACATCTAATAACAAATATAGTAGTGAAAAGTAGCCTTTAAAAGTAAAAAAAATAATAATATTGGAGTATTCAAGTCTTGAAAATTTACTTAACATTTATAAATTCAATACAAAAGTGGAAGTTTGATTTATTACTATTACATATTTGATTAAATAGAAAGAATACAGTATTTTACATAGAGCTTTATAAATTGTCAAGAGTTTTTTATTCCTACAAATGAAACAGCAATTAAAAAGAATGCATTTTTCTGATATTGCCAAGTAGCCCTTAACAGCATTCCAGAAGAAGAATTTAGTGTCTTCAGAAACTAGAGAGGGGTTGAGATTATTGTATTAAATCATGTGAGAAATATTTAAAAAGGGATTTAAGTTCAAGATCTTTTCAAGTACGCAATATTTTAAAATGAAATAATCCTGGAAAGTTTTTTGTAATAGAACATTTCGTGTAAACATTTAAATTAACAATTTTCTATCAATTGCTATCAAGTAACACAGCTGCTTTTGTTATTAGAAGTTGTGCATGTATATTATACAATACAATTTAATTTCTGTAAGTTCTATAACAAAATTATTTTATAATCACATGTATCAATATTTATCGATATTTGATAGTTATAAATGCACTCATTTTTCTCACTAAAAAATGTATCAAAGCTCATAATAAAATATACATTATGTTTAATATGTACATACATACAATAAATAATGTAACCAACTATACTAATTACAGCCATTAATTATTTAATCACTGTTGATCCCCTAATGTCGTCAAAATTAACCATCAACAGTAACTCTGCCACTTTATTATTCGTATGCATGTACAAAGTTTATTGTAAACAAGGGTTATCTTAATCCTTAAGTGAAAAAACGTCTTCGTGGAGTGACTAATTGTCTGACTTAGATTTGACGTAATCACAATCTTAAATGAAATAATTAGACTTTTGTCATCAGTTTGTATACTCCTCATAGTGGTCTTGATTCACAAGCTTATAAAAGTGTGAATCAGGATTAGATAACAACCGTTCGGGTTTATCGAACTCGAGCACTTCTCCGTCGCCCATGACCAAAACCCTGTCCGAATCTAAAATGGTGCTTATTCTGTGGGCGATGGTGATGACGGTACTCTTTCTAAAGACGCACCTTATCGTCTCTTGAATTAATCTGTCAGTTTCTTGATCGAGATTGGCAGTTGCTTCGTCGATACATAAAATCTAGAATAATTTAACCATTTTAACAATTCCTAAGATATATTAAAATGATAATATAAAACGACGAACTTTTGAGTTTTGCAGTATAGCACGAGTCAAACATAAAAGTTGCATGTGTCCTCTGGAGAGTCCCAAAGCCGTTATGTGTAATCCACCTTTATGTTTTATAATTTGCTTAGCCCCACTCTTTTCAAGCGCATTCCATAGTTCAAAGTCGCTGTATTGTTTTAAAGGATCCAAATTTTCGCGTATTGAGCCATTAAAAATGAATGGCTCTTGAGGGATTATTGCAATTCGGCACCTAAATAAAAAATATAATTTAGTTATTATTAAAACTCATAAGTCTAAATATATGTTAAATTATACACACCTCAAAGTTGATAGTTCTAAATTACTGATATCCACAGAATCAATTGTAATACTACCACTATACAATTCTGACAAACGAAATAGAGATATTAGTAACGAACTTTTACCAGCTCCGGTTCTACCAACCACTCCAATTTTTTCAGCAGGTAAAGTTTCAAACGATACTTCTCTTAAACATGGAGCTAAATGTGGCCTAAAAAGTTTACAATTATTAAATAATTATATTAAACACATCGATCCCATATATTTTTCATTTTTTTTTTTCAAAATTTGATTTTTGACAGAACAAAGAATAAATCATTACTGAATGTGGATTAACACAGTACATACTAATCCTCAAGGTTGATAGACTTATTATACTGTTGAAGAATTTGAATCAACTAAAACTATTCAATGGAATGCAATTCGTGTTAAAGGCAGCGCAAAATATAATACTTGTTTGTATCAAAAATTTTCCCTTCATAAAAATAAATATAACTTTCACTACATATTTACAATATTTATTACATGCTTATCATTTGAACATTTTCTCACTATATGTAAAAATACAAAAATCTATTCAATTAAAAAATTTAGAAAAGACGATTTTCGATCAATTACCGTCCTATTATTCTCTTGGTAAAATATTCGAAAAAATAATCTTATCGTATAAAATAAATTCCTCAGTAGTACAGAGTACTGTGTGATCTGTAGTAGGGGTAGAGAGGTGGGATAGGTTAGACTTTACCGTTTTCAGTACCCATCGTAAATTGACAGGTAAAAATAGGGGCTTTTGTTGTTCAAGCGTATTATGAGAACAACAGTTCTGTAAATACGTAGAGAACCTTCCTTACACACTTCATGCTCAAAGACAATTTTGCTATGGATTTCTAATCTTCGGGCAACTGGATCCACTCTGAAAAGAAAATCACATGGCAGACCTAAAATCATTAGAATGCCAGAAAACGTGGAAGCAGTAAGGCATCCATTCAGCAACTGCTGAGTTGTTCTGGGGATAGCAAATTGGAGTTTGAGGAGGATTTTACATACCCATATAAAACTGTATTCTTAAAAAATGATGTCTCAAAGATTAAGTGAGAGAGATTATGTCAACCGCAGAGTGCAGAAATTTTTGAGCAGTTTTCCTAGAGCCATTGGGGATACAAAAAAGAAAAGGTTTTCAAACATCTTCCTCGATTTATTGAGGATTTGAAGGAAAGTATCAGATAGAAAATCGAGACTGTTCTGCCTGAGATGATCTGGAGAGCGATGTAGAAATTTCGGGAACGTCTTTAGCAATGTATAAGCATTGTCGGTTGTCATTTGTGTATGATTTTTAAAATCCAATAAAACAAAACTATTTTTTATGTACTTTTCAGAAATATTTACAATTATTTTCTAGATAGCTTTGTTCATTTTGTATACTCTTTCAAAATGCGGGAGATCTTTATGCACCACTCTGTATGATGATATAAATAAACAATTTGATTTTAGCGAAATACACTCAACCAATTAACAAAGCATATTTTAGGTAATTTTAGTATGAAAAAAAAAACAGGATTATCGATGCTCATTATTGAAAAAGTCTTAGATAGGGTATGATACGATGATTCAAAATATGAATTATTTAAATACAAAGCGCTCCGACAATCATATTGACATGATACTTTTTAAGTGTTTTAAATAACGTAACAAAATATTAGGCTCAAATAGACCACATATATAGCAAAAATAAATACTACTATATTTCATAGCAAATATCCACATATATAGGAAAAATAAATACTAATATATTTCAATACTGACCGATATTTCATAGTAACATCATTGAAGTGTATAATTCCCATGTTTGGCCAACCGTAAGGCGGACTTATTTCATTTGATTCACCATCCTTGCCCTCTGGTTCGATCTGGTTAATGTATTCTCCGACTCTCTCGACGGCAATCATTTCCCGTTCGGTTTCCGTAAAAGCGTTTATAACACCGCTTAGTAAAGAAGTGACAGACAAAGCGTAAGAAATGGCTAAACCTACTAAACCTATAAAGCAAATTATCGTTAAATTACCATTGAAGTATCATATTTGTAATATATAATAAATTGCATACCAGCGTCCACCATATCAAGATTCCTCTGAGCTACAGCGACCACAGCTCCACCTGCCAAAATCGCCGAACCCATCAACTGCAGCCTTAAACTTAACCATTGAGAAGCTGCTACGCTACTAAATATTGCTCTTTGACATCTCTCAATAAAATGTTCACCGTTTTGCAACCACTGGCTGGACCGATTGAATGCTCTAATTATAATTGCACCTAAAAAATATATTTATGTAAAAGAGATTGTAGTCAAGTTGTTTATATTTCCAAAAAAATAGATGCAATTAATAGATTGAGCCGTTGAACAATTTAAAAATAAATAAATTACAATCCATCCTGAAGCTCTTTCATTAGACAACTAAAATATCATATATTAAATTTGTTAATTAAAGAAAGTAAATTCACCTTCAAGAGTATCATTAAAGTATGAATATATCGGAGACAACGTCACGCTATTTAAACGCTTCAACTCTCTTGACGTAATACGATAGCGATGTTGTAGCCAATGGTAAATTGGTATTAAAGGCACTATAACTAAGCAAACCCACGGAAGACCATAAGCAGTCAATATGATTGAACCTGATGGATTAAAATATTTTTTTAATTACACATCATATAAGTTATATTAAATTTTGAATTAATGTGATATTAACCTATTACGCCGAAGATTTGCGCCAATAATATATTCATGATGAATGGAAGTGAATCATCCACTGTATATGTATCCGAAGAAAATCTATTCAATATTCGTCCAGCTGGTGTTATATCAAAAAATTTCATTTTACCCTATTTAAATAAATATGCATATCATAATAAACATTCTATTCAATTTATATTATTTATAATAAATACCTTTATAACAATCTTCAGCAACCTTTTGTGTATTTTGATCGCAGCTTGGATTCCACCATAAGCAAACAAAAAGGCGCGGAGCAGTGTAAAAATGGCATTCAACAATGCAAAGCCGGCATAGACAGATAGATAGAAAGATACTTTTTTATCCATCTTCAACACCTCTGGTTTGATAAGTTGTAGTGTGTTGTTATAATGAAACAGTCTAGCTACATCTTTAGCCCACGAGAAGTCATCCATGAAGTATTTATTAATCGGTGTGTTGTTGAAGGTATTGTTTAAATATGGCTTTGGAAGTGCATTTGAGTTGGTTAAGTTTGTCGAATTCGGAAGAATAATGTTGTTGACCCAGTAGGCCAACCAAATATCTGTTGAATTACGTGATACTTGCATGAGTATCAACGACATGAGTACAGCTAAAGCTAGCCAATGTCCGATGCTTTTCCAATACATGGCTATCACCCAAAAGTTGACGTTTCCAACCGCACTGACTTCCTGTAACGTATAAGAAATCATGTGAAATTAATTTTATTTTCTCAGAAACAGGAATAAAATTAGGGTCTAGTTTATAAACGAGTTTTTTTATCTTAAAAAGAGATGAGACTAATTAATGACCATAAAAGTCCATTATCATGAATATTTTTGTAGAAAATGTAGAACTAAGGTACAGAGATTTTTAAAATTTTTTTATAGTTTCAAAGAAACATAATAATTTATTACTGATTATGAAGTATGAAATTGTAATTCATTAATGAAAAATAAAAGACAAATAAGTTCTTTAAATATGACATTATTAATCACTTTGTGTGGGGTTCTTTTTTTCCTCTTCCATTATTTGACATGTGTAATTAAGGACAAGACTGTTCAACATCATTGGGATGCTTATTAGCAATTTTTTTTAAATCCTTAAATGTTTTTTAGAAGATACCAGCATTATTAAAAATGTTTTTTTTATGCCTGTATGTAATTTTTTATTAAAAAGTACATACCTCATCCAATAAGCTATTGTTTGACTGATCGTCTCTTAAGGATATATTATCCAGAGGTGATATTTTATCAGCAATAATAGACGCCGATTCATTATCACTAGCATCAGTATTGAGATAGTCATCGATATCGTTTAATATAACATTAGGAGGGCCTAAAAAAGGCAGTATGTGATTATACTATAATATTTAGTTTAAACATTTAATCAAAATATATACCTTGTTGAGCGATCGTTCCATTGTCCATCACAATAATGTTATGCGCTTCTCTCAAATATTGCATTGAATGAGTTATAAGAATGCGTGTTTTATACTTTAAGAGTCCCATAATGCATTTACGATATATGTGATTCCCTATTTTAACATCGACAGCTGAGAGTATATCGTCTAATAAGTAAACTAAAAATAAAAATGAATCAATATATGTAGATTATATTTCATCTTGTACGTAAATAATATTTCAATCAATACCTTGCTTATCTTGATAAACGGCTCTAGCTAAAGCGACTCTCGCTGCTTGACCACCGCTCAAAGCACAACCGCCTTCTCCGACTTTAGAATTATTTCCCAATAGTATTAGGTCATCTGTTACACGATTAATATTATTAACTATAACGATAATTATATATTGAGTTGACACAAATGGTTTGATACATTTTTTATGAATGATCTAGATTAGTAAAAGTCAAAAGAAGCAAGGTCTGGAGAATATGGTGAATGCTTGATATGCTAAATTATTTTTGTTGAGACATCGTCACATGGGTACAGTAGACCCCCCCCCCCCCCCCATAACACGTTAAATTGGGGACGCGCTTTTTGGGTGCCCGTTACTTTATGTGTAAGCGTGTCAAAAGAAGGATATCTCACCACACGCGCCTGATTTGTATTGCAAAAAAATGTATGAATATTTTCTAGTACCCCAACTACACTGACCTAAATAGCATGTCCTTTATTTATCTTGCTATTGGGGGTTCTACTGTATGTCAATTATCGTAATAAAAGACACCAATTCTTGTCTGATCTTTTTGTTAATTTTTGACTGAAATATTTAGTTTCAGAAGTTCATAATAGACAATATTCACTTTCTCTAGAATGTGCCGGCATCAATTCTAAATGAGAATTTGTTATGGTGTGACATTTATATAAACCTATTTAGGATAATATATAAGAATATTCGAAAAGTTTTTTTTTACAAAAACTCAAACCATCAATTATTTTTTTAATTATTTAATATTGTATGGAAAGAATTATAATAACGACATATGTTAGAAGAATATACCATCTAAAATATAATTAATCCATTTTGGTGCCCTAAAATATTTAAAGATGTTAGTAAGAATCTTTCATAAAAGCGTGTTAACACGTTTCCGGCTGTACAATCGGGTCCCCAAAAAGCGCGTTAATCGGAATCCAACCTTGAAGTGTTAAGATAAATTTATATGAATCAAGCCACAGACAAGGCACAATTTCTAAGAAAAACCACTTTCATTTATTTTGTGTGGACTTGATTTTGATCACAAAAAAAAAATTTTAGCATAAAAAATACGTCAAAACTTATGCATCAACCTTTCATATATTTAAAAAAAAATACAAACCAGATAAACCACAAGCATCCACAATTGTTCTGTATTTAGATTCTTCATATGCTTTGCCGAACACAATATTTTCTCTTATAGTGCCTTGTATTAACCATGGTTTTTGACTCACATATCCAAAGCCTTAAAATTAAAAAAATGTTATAGCAAAACTATGTTTTTATTAAAACTTTACTCAATTAACCAATGTTAAGCATCAGTGTAATGCTAGCTCAAATATTTTATAATCTAATATTTAAAAAACAAAATGAAAGTATTTTAAAAAGTAAACGAGTACCTGAAAAGTTTTCTGATTTCGATACCATTCCACCAATCTTGGGCATCTCTGCTAAAATAGCGCTAAAAAGCGATGTCTTTCCACATCCAACTTTACCAATAATACCGACGAAATCGCCTCTGTTTATATTGAACGTTAGATCTATTAACTTGAACAGCACTTCCGTCACATTATCGTTCACTCTAGATATAGCAGCTTCAATGGTAGAATCCGTCTGTTGTACATTACCATATCTATTAGCACCGTTGAAAGACGATCTCGCATTATCATGGTGGACCAAGTTTGGTTTTGTCCAAGTAAAACAGGCGTTCTTCATCGATATCACAGCATTATCTTCATTATCGTGAATTTTATCAGAGTACAATTCATATTCATTCAAGTCGTCCAACTGAAAATAATATATTTTCATATCATAGCAAAAATAAAAGTAAATCATGCAACATACGTTTAAGAGTCTTTGAATTCTTTTGACAGACACCCAAGCTTCCGTCAATCCGTTCAGAACCCAAGGGAAAGCATTCAACGGAGCTATCAACATATTGAGCAGTGCGATGGTCGTAAAAACTGTTGCAGCCTTTAATTGATTACCCAACAATGCATAGGTTGAAAGGGTCAAAGTGGCAACGATCACCGGAGTAGTTGCCCATAGAAATACGCAAATTGCATCCAAATATTTGCGACCCTTCAAATACTTAATCTCTTTGAATCGTTCATCTAAAATAATGCATTATTAAATTCATATTTTAATATATTTATATTAAACCAAAAATGGTCAAAGTATTTTTAGACCGTAAGTACATATAGTAGGTTAATAGGAAGGGCTTGAATTTATTTTGTGTCAAACTATTTGTAACTTACCGAGAATTTTATTCATAAAGTACTCTTCCCAGACATAGAATTTGATGGTTTTAATATTCTTTATAAGCTCCATTATTAAACCGACTCTTCCGTCTTTATGCCTCATCAAATCTGTACTCAAAGAACCTATTTTGTTCGCGACATATTTATTGATTGGTATGAGCACTATGCTAAAGACCAATCCGGCTAAAAATGCTATTCCAACTTGTGTATACAATAGGTAGAGTGTTACACCGAGCTAAAATAAAATTTAATACAGCTTTGTGTTATTACATAAAATATATCTTAAAATAAATTACCTGTAAAGGTATACTCCAAACTGCATGGAAAGACGGACAAGAATTAACTATTCTGTCAGTATCAGTGGACATAAAATTCGTGACTTCGCCGACACTTAGATTGTTATTAAGTTCTCTAGTCGAGACAGATAGTGTCTTTCTAAACACCACTGAAATGATCGCAGCCCTCATTTTAATACCAATGATTGACATGTACATATTGAAGTGAGAATCGCAGAAAGCGCTTATCAAAGATGAAAATAAAAGTCCAGCAGCAAAGAGATAACTGAAATTTAAAATAATATATCAAACAACACCAATTATTAATTGTAAAAATGATATATAAATAGGCTCACTAACCCTAATTTAACATCCATTGCGGGACTTTCAACAAAAGTCACCAATCTATTTAAAAGGAGAGGTCCAGCGAAATTGGCAAAGTCTGAGAGCAATTTCAAAATACCTACACTATAAAACTCGAAGGCAAAGCTTGAATGAAGTGCTCGAAATAATGATACATTATGTTTTCTTGATGGTTGTACGACTTGAATACTCGGTATTATACTATTTATATCGTTTCTGTTTATAGCTCCGTAAGATCCTTAAACAAGAATAACATTTATGGACAATGTGAACATTGAACAATTAAAATATATAAAAAATACCTCTATATTGTAGATCAGTACTTCTATCAAAATTATCTGAAGAACTTTGGTACATATCGACATTTCCAATTAAGGCTTTATCAATTTTAGTGCTTATCACTTCACAAGACAAGTGCATCGGCAGATCGAATAAATCATCAGGATCTTTTAGCTTATTCTCCAATCCTAAAATTAATATTGATATTAAAATAAAAGTAAATCATCAATCAATAATTAGATTATGTTTAATACCTCTAATAAATAACGGTTGTACCCAATAGAATAGCAATTTTGATAAACATGGTACGTTTGACATAGCAGTACCTAATGCGCCATCATCCTCAACCAGTCCTTGTAACAATGGATAATGTTCGCTTAACTGAAATATATTCAATATAAAAATATTAGTTTTTAATATTATATTATTTTAATGGTTGATATAAGTCAAGTTTTTGAATACTAGTGTGGTTGCGTTGCAAACTTTCTTACAACGAAATAGTGTGGCAATATTTTCTTCTTTATTGCTAATCAATAAAGAATATTTAAATTTGCTCTATAAGCAAGCCACTAGTGAAGGTTTAGATATAAACAACTAAAGACGTGAGTGAGTTTTGTAAATTCCTTAATTTTGCATGAATAAAATTCTTATATTGACTAATTATAGTGTACATATTTCCTTCATTCATGTTAACACTTGGTTTATTTTATTAACTTGGTATAAACAAAATTTACTTTATATTGTTCTTGAGTGCTAAAGGGGGGGGGGGAGGATTTAAATGTAAAAAGAGGCGGCAATTTTCATTGTGAGGACTCTTAAGAACAGTTTTGGTCAGATTTAAAAAATGTAGTCCAGGTACATTTAAAAACAGGCATCAAAACCTGTGTCCTACAAAAATATATTTACTTAAAAAAGAGGATAAAGAGAAGGTTTTATCTGGTAACACATTAAAATGTTTGCTTCACTTGCAATAAGAAACAAAATAGAGCATTACTATTTATTCTTATCGGGTGCGATTTAACAGGCAGTTATTTTCAGAGTTATGTGCATTTAAAAGAATACTTTGTTCCATAAAACGAATTGTTTGTGCATTACATAATAAAAAACGAGCATTAAATAAATATATCTATGTCCAATAAGACTTATTAAATTGTGCAACATTTTATTTGTAATTTGCATATTCGTATTCAAGCATATGTGAATACGACCTAGCTTGATTTTATTTTTAATTATTAATTTGTAAGATTAGGAAAATGTAGGAAAAGCTAATCTACGACAAAAATGTTTGACTATGTGATGTAACACCTTTATCTACTAGTGTATTTGATTTGTTCGAATAGACTTGAAAAACAGTTCTCAATGATAAACCAGTAAATTGAAAATATGATTATTAACCTGAGCATATTGTGAGCCGATCAATGTGGTCGAATAGTACGTCGGAGATGTTACGCCAGCTGACGGAAGCAAAGTAAAAGCATAATTAATTTGACATACCAGCATAGCCATGGCTATGCTATAATTTTGCTCTAACAAAATCAGAGTCCTCAACGAAGTAACGCTCAATACGACCGTCATGCTCCACAAGACCAATATAAACACAGGACCTCGAGGGCTGATACCTAATCTGTCGCGCAAAGCCAGTAAGTAGCCAAAATGCACAAACCAAGCTATGCATTCAGTGCCACACGTAAAATAGTCAATGGCCAATGCTCGTTTTTCTTCCACGAGAAACTTATATCCTTGGAGCAGCGGTAAAACAGCCATGACGAACACCAAGACGCATCGCATTAATATCGCTCTCTCTTGAAGCTTTCCTCTGATCACCCAGTTAACCTTGCGGCCGACGTAATAGGACGAAGATATCGCCAAAAGGAACAACGTAGGTATGAGTAAGAATAGGCGTTGAAAGCAGTAGCCCATGTCGTGTATTTTGGGATTCCACGGGTGGAGGCCGCCAGGTCCACACATGTCCTCCCATCTCCATTCTATCTCAGAGTCTATCATGTCATTTGCATCCATGGCAGCTTCTAAAATATTTAAATATAACAATATTTGACAGCGTTCGAAAGCGATAACGAAACCAAGACTATAACGCAATACCCTCAATTTTTCGCGCATATCTTGAATGTGCACAAAATCAACCAAAGACGATTTGACAGATATATTTACTATCGCATAGAGAACACCTGAATGTGACAGCGCTTTGAAGTATGCCGACAAAGTAGATTCCGGTTTAAGCAACTGACAATTTTGGCCAAAAAAGCTGAATTTTAATGTAAGCCTAACCGATCAAAATATGTTTAATCGTCCGATATACTCACTCATCTGTTTCTTGCAAAATTCTTTGACAAAGTGGTATAGCATAGGCGCGTGAAAGTTAATAAATTAAAATCATCGCTTAAATTTATAAAGCTAAACATTTTTTCTAAAAAAACCGTGAAATACGATATTAAACAATTATTTACACGTTATATTAGTTTAGTATCAAATTGCAGTTTTGCGTCAGAGTCAATAAAAATGTCTAAATTAAGATATCTAGATTTTTGAAGGTTTACTCCGTAAATCATTTCTGGGGGATTGTTCATTTACGTACTATGGCTAAAATTTGTATGAACAACACAAATTATCCCATCTATAAAAGCACTATGATATGAAATGGTTAAAATCTATAATACATTAGATTACAAAACTAATAGATGCACTTATTTTCAGATTTCAGTTTGGCGTTATATGTTAACCCGTTAATATTAATATTATAATATATAAGTATAGAGCTACTTTTAAAAAATATAATATTATACGAATTACTTAGCTATGTTATGACATTTTTAATTATTTCGTTTATTTCACAAAAGTAAAGCTTAGATTTAATATAGAGATGGGGTCTGAATTCCGTATGTTGTAAGTTTCACAATAAACCAAAAATATTATTTATTGTTTAAACCTAACAGTTGGCCTTATCACTGTGTTATTTTATACACAAATAATGATTGACAAGATTTTTTATTTATATCAAATATTATTTTTTGGTGACGGGAGATGACAGGTGGAGTAATATTTTATTGAATATATTTACATGTTTACAATTTAGAATATTAACGATGACCGGTGTACGAGGCAGCAACCGGTCGTTGCGAGTCAGCCAAAACCGCCGCCGAGTTTCGGCCATAATGAAACCTAAATAAATAAATGGGACCTATAAATTAATTTAAGATTTTTTTTAAGGTAGCTGCTTAATCACAAAGTCTAATAATATCTCAAAATGTCACGCTGCGTAAACAATACATATTCGCACTCTTATGCAAACTGTATGTTTTTTTTAGTTAAATGTTATACAATTTGAAAACCTGTATTGGTTTACACGTTTTAAAATAAATAAATATGACTTATTAAAATTGCTGTTTCAGTCTACTCACTAAGTTGCCGAATTTACAGATTTTACTAAACAAAAATTTATTTCATTCAGGTTTAACAATGGATATTTATAGCTTTTACTTGCAACTTAACTGGTATTTATTATATTTTCTTTGTTGTTATTTTTTTCGTATATTTTATTGGCTAAAAAAAATAAAAATAAAATTGGAGCATTAATAATTAATTATATAATTACTTTTAGATAATTTTACAATTTAATTCGGATGAACTATATTTTAAACACTCAAGTTAAACCATTAACAAAAAAATTAGGAATTTGTCTTGATTTTTCGTTGTATGGTATGGTAACCCTTTTTTGACCAAATATACTAAATTTTAAAAAGCAAATTGTCAGATTAAAAATAAATCGCGGGACACTATTTACTACGTTTCATTAATGTTTTTAACGCGATACTTGTGACTAATCGTCGAATACGATTGTAATCTATTGATAATTTGCATTTAAACTATGACATTAACCTCAAATGGGATAGTGCTACAGTTATTTTATATAAAACATATATTTATCAGCTGCGATAGTGTTAATTGCTATAAATGTTAAAGCTTTAACTGTTCTAATCAATAAGTAAACATTTTAAATTATTACAGCGACAGTCGAGTTTTATGTAATATTTGAAAGTTATAATTAGATCATTTTGTTTATTTTATAGGTGGTTTTTATAATGTCATTTTTAATGGATAAACAAAAGGATCCTATAGCTTATGCATTAAAGCATACATTTGGTCATCATAAATTTCGAAGCGATTTACAAGAAAAAGCTATTAGGACTATAGCTAAAAGTATGTTTCAATATAATGTTAACGCTTGCAACACATTTTGGTTTCTATAAATTTTGTAATATTTCTAGTTATAATATAAAATTGGGGTGTTGAGTTTTTATTTATATACTTTTTGAGATATAGAACATTTAATTTTTATGCTAATTCTTCTGTCCACACATAATAAAGTAATCTTTATATAAAAATAACCGTAAAGTTACTAAATCGGTTTATTTCTGTTACTAAGTACAAATATAATTAAGATTATCTTATAAGGTTAAAACATTTTGTTTTCCTTTTGTCATTCTTTGTCCTTGAACAAAAATTTTCGAAATGGCCTTTTTTTTAGCAATTTATTCTCAAATAAAACCTCGAGATGGTTTTTAAAAAAATGTTTTTTAGCTCACAGGAATTTGTTCTCTCCAATAAAAAAAATGGAGATAGTTTTTATACGAATATTTCCTCGACAATCATTTTTTGTCCACTAAATTAATATTGCACTTAAGTATTAAGCTTCTTGCCCATCTCTAGCTATCGAAAATGCCACGAAACAGTAGTGGTAGACTGGTAGTATTTTTTTTGCCTGACATATATAACTGAAGAAATAAATAAAATCATTATATTTATATATTCAATTTTTCAATTTGATTTATTGTAAATGATTTCTATAGAAAATAATACCAATATATTAAACTGTACGAAAAAAATGAACATAACAAAATATGTTTTATATTCATTTTATAAAACACGTTGTGAGCCTCTGAATTGATACCATAAAAGCCAAATAATATATAAAAAAATATGTAAAATAAATTAACGAAATTTAATAATAGGCAAGTGTTGAAATAAATTATTAAAACACTGATTCAAAAACGTAGTAAAATAAATCAACGCAATAAAACGTTGAAAATCACTGATTTTTCCAAATAATTTACTAAAAATACAATATAAAGTAATAATTAATAAATAACAGAAATAATTAGGGAAAAATAAGGCGACTTTTTATTGATTTTGCCAAGTGAAATTAAAATTTTGATAGACCTTGACGTTACAGAACGTTGGGTGGTTTTTCATGGAGAAGAAACGAAGCAAATCGTTTTATCTATTAAGATCGATTTATTCGTTAATTAAATAATGATTTATCTGTTTAACGTATTTCCAGTAGTAAATTAGTAAATAAGCCATATCTCCAAAACTAGAGTCGATAGTTCCACAGCACCAAAACAATTTTATCTCTTGGCATGTGTAATTATAACAATATTTATAATTAAGATTATTATGTGTATTTTTAGAAAACCAAGATGTATATGTTTCGATGCCTACAGGCTCAGGAAAATCTTTATGTTTTCAACTTCCGACCATGTTATTCGAAAATAAACTAGCAATCGTATTCTCTCCGTTATTGGCTTTGATAAAAGATCAATTGGATCATTTAGCCAAGCTTAAAATAAAAGCCGAGTCGATTAACTCCAAAATGGGCACCAAAGACAGAGAAAGAGTCATAAACGACTTGAAAAGCAAAAAACCGAGCATAAAATTTCTTTACATCACACCAGAGCAAGCCGCTACCGGCACTTTTAGAAACATATTAGACAATCTCGTAAAGTATAATAAGATTTCGTATATTGTGGTTGACGAAGCACATTGTGTTAGTCAATGGGGTCATGATTTTAGGCCGGACTACCTAAAATTAGGATCCATTAAAGCTCAATACGAATCGATACCTTGGATCGCGTTGACCGCCACCGCCAGTAAAGATGTTGTTAAAGATATTTTAACGAATCTGAAGTTATCACAATCAGTGGTTCAGTTTAAAACACCATGTTTTCGCAGCAATATATTTTACGATGTGATGTTTCTCAATTCGATCGATAAAGAGTTTGAACATTTGCAAAACTTTATCACGAAAGCGTTAGGCAAAGAAGAAGATGATGTTAAAGATGTGGGTTAAGTATATTTAACGATAGTGATAATTTTATTTTATTTTGTAACATTTTTTATGTCTTTATAGAAGAATCGTGGATGTGCTATAATTTATTGCCGTACCAGAGAATCTACAGAGACAATAGCGATATGTTTAACCAGAGCTGGCATCAAAACTATTGCGTATCATGCAGGTTATATATCTTTATATTATATAAAAAAAATTAAATTGTGTTTCTTCAATGACTAAAGAAATAAAGAGTAATCGGCACAACATTGTTTTAAAAAACGCTAGAAAGATAGGATATTTTCAATTACAACTATCCTCAGCTCATGAGATAGATTTGATATTGCTAAAAGTCAATTATTCTCATAATTATATTAGAATAGACTAGGGTCATGGAAAATAAAAATATTAATATATCCTCTCTATTTTTTTAGCCATTGATCTTGAACTTGTTCTGTGCGTAATTTTGTTAATCTATTCATAAAAAAATTAAATCTATCTTTATAGGATTGAAACAATCAGATAGGATTTCTGTACAAGACAAATGGATGAAAGGGGAATATCCATGCATTAGCGCCACCGTGAGCTTCGGAATGGGCGTTGATAAAGCAACTGTGAGAACTGTGGTACATTGGGGAGTCTCTCAAAACGTTGCCGCATATTATCAAGAATCCGGAAGAGCTGGCCGTGATGGCCGTCAATCATATTGTCGTATTTATTACAACAAATCTGAGAGAGATGCTGTTGATTTTTTACTCAAGAGTGATTTAGGTCGAGCGAAGACTCCTTCGCATGAAGCTAGAGCTAAGACGGCATATAAAAGTTTTGAGAAAATGGTACAATACTGCGAAGGTGTAAAGTAAGTTTTTTTGTATCGAAATTTAATGCTGTAATTAATGTGGTGATTAATCAATTATGATTTGTAGATGTAGACATAAGACATTTTCTGATTATTTTGGCGATGATCCGCCGCCGTGTACAAAGCATTGTGATGTGTGCTTAAATCCACATGCTGTGGAGAAGCTTATAGAAAACTATTGTAGAATGTCGATGAATTCAAGATTACAAGGTTCGGGATGTGTTCAAAATAGTAATTATGAAGATACTTCTCTGTATGGTGGTGGAAGAATTGGTATTGAAAGGTAATATATTACAAATAAATTAAAAAGGATGGCAAAAGAAAAGTTATTTTTGAACCAACCTGTAGTTACAATTATAATTTAATATAAATAAACAACTTCCTTTGCAGAGAGAATAATGATTATGGTAATGGTGGAAGCGACGATGATAGAAGCAGCTCTGATAAGGCATATAGAAATGAAATGACGTCTTTTATACAAAAACAATTAGCAGCACGCCGTAAAGTCGATACCAATAAACCAAAACCCGATAATAACAATGCCAAATTTTCCAAGGTCAAAGCTGCTGATAGTACAGAAGTAAAAGTTAATGGCCTTACGGTCGTGATTCGCGATAATTATTTGTCTCTCATAACTGATGCTTTGGCCAAAAACGCAAAAAACTGTGCCGATACAGATCCACCACAAAATTTCTTAAACAAGCAGGATTATGAAGACTGCGCCGTTGAGATGGAATATGGAGTATTTAGTGGAAATAAAGTAATCAGTTTATATCGAAGAGGAATGGCAAAGCTAGTTTGTATATATCTATATGTATGAAATATATTTTGTATTATAATTTATGTGATTTACATAAATATTTATAGATGGCTAATATTAAAGCGTGTGAAAGTCTTTATCCTCAATTGAAAATGTATAAACCGGCTAAAAAAGGTACTCTTACTGAATTATTTTACGAAGCTAACCATGAGTTAAAAGACAAATCAGATTCAAGTAACAAACTTGAATTGAATCAAAATAATGGATTCGTCAAAGCTTCACAGTTAATAGGTAAAAAAAGTTTTTTAACGTTCCCCGAAATTTATATTATAAAGGTTTTAATACTGGGCCTAGCTCTCGTTTTGTTCACATTTATATTGTATTCTTTAACACAGGTATAGACAATATTTTTGCTGAATTATTTCTATCTGCCAGTACATATATGTAGGTGTTTCAGATTCTCCATTTGTGACAGTAAGACCATAAAATTGATCACGAGGGAGATGCTGAAAAAGGCAAAGTGATATCTGAAAATTAACACATTCTCGCCTTTATGTCTCAGTCTTTACAACCAATCATGACCCATTGCACAGATTTAGTGGATCAAAATTCTTCAGCAGCATAATAGGGCTACTAATTAAAGGAATAATTTGTGATAGCACATTGAGAGATTCAGGGAATTTAAGAACTTAACTGGACAAATTGTCAATTGAGTAAAATGAATGTGCTGCAACTGATCTTTTGAATTGTGAAATTGATTTCGTTGACTTTTCCATTAGTTGGCGCAAGTAATTTAGATACTTTGAAAAAATTACTTTTGTTACAATCTCGCAAATATGTACTATTTATTATTTAAAAATGAAAAATCTTACAAATCACAGAATTGCATGGAGCCTTATTAAGTTGATTATTGATTTTATTTATTATTTTTAGAAGCATCAACAAATAAGCCGTCTATACTATCTAAATGTGATAAAGAAAGTAAAAAAGTACCATTTGTATCAAATAAAGATGGAATGTCTCAGTTATCGATGAATAGCTTTTATACTAAAAAGGAATCGGCCGAAGATGTAAACGAAAGTGATACAAACAGTGAATCTAGTCTAGTGATAGATGAATCAAAAGTTATGGAAGAAAGTTTAGTTTTAAAGATTGATTATGGAAATAATTCAGTTGGTAAAGCACCAGAGGTATTAGAAGTTAAAAATAACAAGCAAAATATTGGACCACAGGTTAAAAAGCGAAAGAAAATCAAAGATTTGTTCGGTGATTCTTCTTCAGATGACGATTTTGAACCGAAAAAAGTTAAAACTGTGCCAAAAGAAAAAGACAGCAGCTTGATTATTAAGAAAACGGTTAATGATGTCAGATTGAAGACTAACGATCACGTTAAAAATGAAACTAAAACAAACCATATTGGTTTCAAAGATGAAAATGAGAAAGTTGTCAAAGATCGGAGAGTAAATAAGGTTGATATTTTAAACAAAGTACCGATAAACGCTGCACCGAAGCCAGTAGTAAGTAGTATTAAAGGAAACGTGGCTGAACTGGTTGTCAAAGAGATGAATCCATATTATAAGCAAGGAAAGATCAGCTCAAGGGATTTGTTTAAAATTACTGCTAGAAAGATAGTTCATCATTTTATCGCTATAAATGTTACAGGTGTGTATAAATTTTATTTTTAAGATCCATGATTTACTATATAATCCATTATGATGCATATTTATTAAATTAGCTATTTTTATTGCAGAAGAAAAAGCAATCGGCAGTTTTATGAAAAATGTTTTTTCAAGCAGTGAATTATGCATCAAGAATGAATCAGATATTGATTTATTATTAAAACATCATACTCATAAAAAATAGTGCCTTTTTACATGTAGATGTGATTTTTCGTTTACATTTTTGTGTATTTATTGTTTTTAAGCATTTATATGTGTGTATTGTAAGATAAAATTTTCATAAATGACACTGTTATCTAACATTACAGTTAAAATGTTGCTTTTGTGTTTTTTTTTATTATTTTATTTTTATTGATTGGCATTATTGTAAGGATAGTTTGCTGTGCAACAATATATGGTTAACTAATTAAAAATCGCTAAAATGATATATGTACAAAAATAACAGAAAAAGGTTTTAAACATTGATTATGATCAATAGGTTTGATTTCCAGCAGCAGAATCGAAACTTTATTTATAAATGAAATTATACTAATGATTAAAGGTGATACGAACTGCAGTGACATCTAGTGATTGAAGCTATGTTATAAAATAATAATGAATGTCTCTAGTTCCAAGTGTTGTTACAATGCCTATTAAGAGGTTTTGATTATAGATTTACAATAATATTCCATGCAGTAAAGTGGTTTATAAATCTGATTACTCAATTAATAATTTAATAACTGCTAAAATAATGCTTAAATTTTTTTAAATACACATTTAAAAGTATATATTCTTAAAAATAATTATATAAAGCAATCATGTTTTAAAATAGATAAATAATATAGACAATATGTTACAAATTCAATTCTAGATTGTAATCTGCACAAATCTTATATTATGCATTGATAAAATAAGATATTTACAAATTATAAAAATTGTAATTTTTATAGATCCTTTTTAAATTTTGCTTCAGCAGACTATAACATTTAAAATTAAATTACTTCTTTAAAAATACAAAATATGTATATAGCAGTTTAAAAAAATGGGACGATAATTTGTATATTGATGTCTTGTGAGCCATTAATGCATGGAACATTTAAACAAATACTTCGAACCTCTTCCATTGAAGTTTTGTTGCTTATTATTTATGATCTATGATTTTTTCAATGATTATGTGTTCTCTTAGCATTATTGGTCATCAGTTATTGTCATTTGTATCGTTTATTTATATTAACCCTAATAATTTTCATTCTATTTGAATTTAATATTTTTATCATATTATTTACACATTCATATTGAATCATTTTATAACATCAATTGTTCTTGACCTTGAATAAAAAGTATTATCTATGATAAAAATATTTTATTTAAGTTTTTCAATTAAAAATATACACATAATATAACAGCAGTCTTTGATGAATAAAATATCCATTTCAATTTAAAAGTAATTATTTGGCAATTGCTGTACTTTTTTGAGTTAAAGTATTATCTTCATATATTTCCAGCACATCAGCAAGATGCTCATTATCTCGAGGTCGTTTGAACTGCCTTTTCTTCTGAGCTCCCTTCTTTCGTTTAGGAGCGAGAGGTTTCTTAGGTCCGTGGTCTTGCATAGACTTGATGCCTTGTTTTTCTAGATATTCTTCAATCTTTGCATCGTCCATAGCATCGACGGCTGTGGCTCTCCACAGCTTTTGAAACTCTTCATCAACCTAAAAAAAATTTGTAATTCATTTCAAATAAAACAAAATAAGTATCATTAACAATGATCAATAATCACCACTAAATTAGCTGTTTGATCGTTGTAAAACAGAATCTTCTTTTTATCAGTAGGTCTGACAATGTATAAGACTTCATCAGCTAAATGTTTAAGGGCTTTCTCCGAATGCGGCAAAGATTCTTGTACGTCTTCCAATAAAACACCACCCAATCCTTTCAAATCGTGTTGTTTTAATAACCTGAAATATATAATCACAAATGACTCGATACATCTCTGATCGTTATATATAAAACTACATTACCTAAGTAAAGCTTTTTTGTCCTTTATTCTATATACTGCTTTAAATGAGAATTTTCCATCTATGTTCACTTCGATTTTTGGATTGCTTTGTAAAGCTTCAGTTTGCAGCCACTGAAATTGGTTTATCATATATATTTTGATGTTTAAATTATTTGTTTTACATGAGTACATTACCTGTTTTACTTTACTTCCGACATCTAATTGATTTGTTTCGTCCAGCATTTCATCTAAATTTAAAGGATGATCGTCGCCTTGTTGATGTCGCGATTTCATGTGTCTGACAATTCTTGCCAGAACTCCGAATCGATAAGCCGAACTACCAGTCATGGTTTTATAACTATAAAATAATTAGTCATTAGTGTTTATTTTAAATTTAGTGATTAAAATTTTAATTTACTTGGAGGCATCCAGCTTCGGAGCCGAACTGGTTGGTGCTGGTCTAGATTTCTTTTTCGAATCATCTTTAGAAGATTCATTACTCTTCTTCTTTTCGACTCTGTAATGAAACAATATAAAATTAAATTGTGTTTTGAAACAAAATATACGTTTATTTTATCAGATAGGATTAAATAAAATTAATAGATGATTTTTCTAATTTTTTAAAATACAATTTTTATGGTTTTTTTAAATTAAAATCGTCCATATGATCTGCAAGTACATATAGTTACAGAGCATCCATATGGCGAATGTGATTTTATAATTAGCAAATTTTGTTATAATACAATATTTGGCTCGTTATAAGAAACGTGTTAAAAAGATGAAAAATATTTGTTAATTTAATAAATACGAAATATGCGAGAGCAAATTTCCCCCTTTTTTGAAGTACTTGATATTTTTGTTTTGTATTTTTATTTTATTAACTTTTATTATGCTGTATAATCCTAGATTATACTGATCATTTATATTATTTGTTATCTACTATTATATTATATATACATATATAGACATAAATACAATGATTGTATTTTTCTCCCGCATTAAACACTAAAACAATAATGCAGCTTTAATCTATTTGTCCAGGCTGTTTCTAAACTGCTTTTAGACATACATCCGTAACGATGAATGTTCAAAAAAAGGTGTGTAGTAATATGCAAGATAAAAAGCTATAAAAGGCGAGAAATATTTGTCGAAATCATGAAGAAAACTAATCAATTGTCTGTGATTCAGACCCCTTGATTGAATAAAATGAATTAATTTAATTCATATACTCCGTTGATAAAAGTTTTTCGAATATGTCGAAATCAGGGGTGCATGCTCTTATAAACATGAATACTTGAGCTGTATCCTTTTGTCCTTTGTAAGTAATATTTTGGCAGGACACAATCACAAAACCAAATTATACATATATATTTTTTTAAATAAAAGTAATTTGTAAAATGCTTCGCAGGCCGAATTCATGTTGAAATGTAGCTTTAACTTTTAAAAACAAATGGAATGGCAATATTCCAGATAGTTGCAAAGAATTGAGGAACTCGATGTCGAATTGTGTCAACACATTTACATTTAACATTGTATCAATTGTTATTTTACGAAGTAGTGAAGTATACAAAATTTAATCTAGACAAATATTTGATTATTCTTTTATTTTCTCCAAAAATATATGGTCACACGCATATATTTTTATTATATGGTGAGCAGCAATTATCGATTAACAATATTTTTGAGGTTAGGCAAACGTCAACGTATCATGACGTAATTGCATAGAAATTAAAAATTGAACGCGTTTCGGGTTCCGAACGCGCGGCCAATAATGAAAGCGGGTTCGCGATAGAACGGAGCGCGAGTCAGCGGGCGGCCGGCGGAAGCGTCACACTTACGTCGGTGTCGACAGAGCCTTCTTCTTGAAGGCCTCCCGTTCTCTCAGCAGCGCGGGGTCCATCTTGGATCGGTTTGCAGGTTATGTCCAAACGTCAGATTGCTTGTCAATGCCCGACATACGCGAGTTTTAAATCGCTTTCGGTTTCTTCTTTTTCTTTTGCGTTTTTTTAATATTATTTTATAACCAAAACATTCAAACAAAACTCGCGAACGAACGATCGCGCAACGTCGCTTTTGCCGTGCGACTGTGCGCTGTGCGACTGTGCGACTCGTGCGAACTTACATCTGCCGGTGAGTGTTTGGCGGAAAATTTTAATTTTGTTGACGTTTGTCGATATTTCAATATATGTTTAGTGCCTAGAAAGTCGAAAAATATAACCTTAAATCATACTGGTGTAACTTTTATTGTTGAATTAGGCATTGATTTGTATTTCACTAGAAAGCATAACGATTGTTTAAGTTCTAGGTGAGACGCAACCACTCGTGAATCGCCTGTTGCATCTTTTCGTTGGCCCTGAACCTTATTCTCTGTCTTTGGTCGAGTATTGTCATGTTGCATTGCAACATATGTTGTATAATGTCCAATGTTCGTCCAAGATATGAACGCTCATGGTCACAGTATTGGTGAGCAAAAAATAATAGGGTGACTATTTGAAATTATAAGTGCAATTCATTTTTACTTTTTTAATTAAATTTGTTAAGGAAAGTGTAAAATATCACTTTCTTACTTATTTTGTTTATTTAAATACATATTTTACTCAAAAACATGATAGCAGTTTTGGAATCACTCTCCAGGTTGAATATCTGCTAACAATATTACCTCTCTGGGTATGTTAATAAGCAAAATAGCCGCATACGGGGGGAGGAAAATCCTCATATGATGAAAACCAAAAAGTGACTATTTGGTGCGCACTGTGGTCAGGCGGCGTCATTGAGCCTTACTTTTTTAATACGATGAAGGTCGGATTGTAACATTAAACGGTGAGCGCTATATGCGTATGATAACTGATTATTTTTGGCACGATGTTGAAGATATTGATGTGGAAGACACGTGGTTTCAATAAGATGGCGAAACTTGCCACACATCGGGTGTAATGTTGAATGTTTTGCGTGAAAAATTCTCAGGTCGCATTATTTTACGTTTTGGAGACGTCAACTGGGCGCTAACATCATGCGATTTAAAGCCGTTGGATTTTTTATGAGGGGTTATGTTAAGAGTCGTGTCTACGTTGACAAACCCGAAACGTTGGAGCACCTAGAAAACAACGTCCGCCAAGTTAACTCCGAAATACCACCCGTAATAGTAATCTGGCTGCTGCAAAAAGTCCAGAGGCGGATATTTAATTAATATTATTTTTCATAATTAATGAAATACATCAAACATTCGATTAATAATAAAAAAAATCTGAAGATATCATTAAATTTGTGTGCGTATCTCTAAATTTTTTTTGGCTGATGCGCATCACTTGTGCACAGCCTTCTGCATCTCTTTTGAACCTATACCTATACAAACGGTCCAAAGATGTCAATATATGTCGAGTTCGGTGGGTTTTTTGACACTCAAAGTGCAGATCTTACATCTTTGCAACTAATGAAGGAGCAGAGTATTATCACGATGTAACAAAACACATGTATGTACTTAGAAGTAGAAGACACGTGTAAAACGTATTGTTGACAGTGTTACACCTGGGTGTTATAGCAACAAGGTGTACAGAATCATCCCCAGAAGTGAAGCTATTTGTTTTTCTTTCATGATGACTTCAACTGCTGCAGCGGACTCTGATGTCACTGTTGTGTTAGCTGATTTGTTTTTAGAATATTTCTAGTCCACTTGTACGCTTGCTGTGAGTGACAGACGTACATCACGATACTAAATTTCAATGGAGTTCACACGGACAGAGCGCTGCTCATTTTGGTGGGGCCAGTTTAAGTCACTCTGGGTATTCGCGTTGCATGCCTAATTCCTATAGCCACTCACTAATTAAGAAGAGGAAATAATTAAGTATGAAACGCATTTATTTTAAAAGGAAATATAATATAATTTTCAAAAACTGTCTTTGTGAACTCATAAAATTATAACTACAGAGCTTTACTACTGAAGTACATATGTATGTACATGTTATCTGTATGTTATCTGTACAAAATGTTATCTGCATGTTCGATATAATTCGATACAGTTCGATATCGGGAATATATTATCTAATTATAGTTCGGCTTTCATCATTATGCTGCATGAATTTATTTGGGAAAATTTTAAGCCACACTATATCACCATATGACACCAGGACGCTGAGAATTAAGGAAACTTGATTATTTCATACGCAATTTGACGCAATAAAGTCTATTGAATAGAATATTTTGTCTATTGAATAGACAAATTATTCCATTTTCTGTGCGTGGATTCAAGAGCAAAAACATAATGGGTGCAATTTAACAAAGAATTATTTTAAGAGATACGTGTATTTGAATAAATACTTTATTCCATAAAACGAATTGTTTGTGCATTTATGTAAAATAAAGAGTCGGATTTTTTCTTCAGAAAAGGATTCGTTGCTGAGAGTTATTCATAAAGTGTTCACTGTACTAATCTGTCTTAACAGTAACGCACAAACATTTCGTTTAATGAAACAATTATTTTATATATTGCTCATTTAAATTGTCCTCAAAAATAATTATTTATAATGTAAAGGTTCTAAAGCTTTCATTGTTGATTTCAATAAAACTTCTCGAGATTTTTATTAATAACATCCAACCATAAGATATAAAAATATTAATCCTTTAAGTGGTCCTTCATTTAATTATATAATTTTATTTAGAAATTTACAAGAGAAAGTTCGAAAATGTATAGGATAGTTATTTTTAATTACTTTCGCACTTTTACTTTGCAAGGATAGCTTAGCAACTCATCAATGAGAAAGTGAAAGCGTGTTCTACATACAGTCATACAGTACATAAATACTCATGTTATTATGCTTAATAATTAATTAGTGCATGTGCAACAAATCTGCTAAATAACAATTTTATTTATTCGCCTTCTTGTTTATAAAATCAAGGACATTTTAAAATTGTTGGATGTAATCATGTTTTGCTACATATGCAAGTGTATTACTTATTTTAAATGTGTTCTTTGATGTTAATTGTATTTTTTCCTATTGTGTCGCCTAAGTATTTTTATTTATTTTAAAATTTTGCCAGGTCAGAATGATGCTTATTTTGACCACAAAGAAAACATTTAGAAGACTGGGTGTTGTTACCATATTTTTAAAAGCTTATCGCATATAACCATCTCACGAATAATACAAACGACTTCTTTGAACATCGCAAAGGTTCCGAAACGAGTTGTCTGGTCTATACATATGTATATAAAAAAATACTTTGGGGTCATCTGAGCACAAGAGAAAAAACAAAAGTTTATTTAGTCGATTTTTAATCGATCGAACGAGTCTAATTGTCATCTTTCGAAGTTGTAACATTTTTTAAATGGTATCTTAAACCGGTTATACTAGTTCTCAGAAACACGATATTTTTATCAAAAAGAATTTCGGTGCATATAAAATGCTTGCATGGTTTAATAATGAGTTTAATAATTAATATGTTATTTTATTTATCACTATTTTTATTAAGAACATTGCTGCGAACCGCACCTTATCTTTTAATAGAATAATAGATTATGAAGATAATTATTTACTCACTACGTTGCCAACCTAACTGCGACATGTTCTTTTGTTAAATATGCAACTTTCGTGACATAATTAAATTGTTTAATTCGGTCTACAGTAGAAAGATAAATATGTTTTAAATGGTGTATTTTTATTCCATTTTTTATTATTATATAAAGGTAAAACAACTTCAGTATCCGAACTCTAAAAAAAAAAACAAATTTAAGGATATTTTCTGATTTTTTTTATTAATCGAACATTTGGTGTATTTCATTATTTATGAAAAATAATATCAATTAAATGTCGGATGTTGGTTTTTAGGTGCTCCAACGTTTCGGGTTAGTGTAACCCCACATAAAAAGTCATGCGCCTATAGCGCTCACCATTGACTGTTACAGTCCGACTTTCATATTTTTCAAAAAAGTAAAGCCCAATGCAGCCACCTGACCATAATGCGCACCAAACAGGCATTTTTTAGGCTTTCACTAGTCTCTCATGAATCACATCAAAAAATTTTCTCGCCTCATATGCGTCAATTTTACTTATTCACATACCAGAGAGGTAGAAATATGCCTCATCAGAGAAGAAGAGTTTCTTTGAAAAATCAGCACCAACTTCCTGCCGCTCTAACACCTAATCTGTGTAAATTATTCGCTGTCCGCGGTCTCTAGGCTTCAGTTATTTTTATATAAATTTTATACGGGCGTCGCTGCAAGTCCAGATGCAAAATTCGCCAAGGAAAGCAATAATAATATCTACGAATCGATAATTCCGGGTCTTCGGTCTCGCTTTCACTTACAGTAGTAATATTCATGCCTGAACGGGCGCCAAGATGACGCACAGGCCTTACCCTATTTCCAACGCTTCCAGTCTCTTAACTTTTTTCAGTACGTTGCGAATCGTTCTTTCAGATTTTTCTTTACCAGTAGAACGATAAAATCGACCATATACCGGTAAATTTCAATATACAGTTCGTAAAGAATTGTTATTTCTGTAGAACAATTGTATAATACAATTTTTACGCGTTGAGCGAAGGTTGAACGAGTCAAGTATGGCGCTTTCTTGGTAACCCATATATGTATTATATTTAATGTATATTTTTCCTAAGAAACTATTACTTTATGCGCTATAAAACTGCTAGTGTTGTCATCATTGGTAATATGACATCCTGATTCATGACTCATCTCCAGTAGTGTGAGTTATTTTGTTCGCGATTTTATTTAACGATGCCTTCAACTGCTACAAATGTGTTGTTGCACACTAACATTTGACAGTTTATCACGCGTGATTATTGACAGCTGTCTGATTTATAGTGCTGCCAACATATGAAACTCGAATTGGATCATACTGTACCTTTGTAAAATAAT
Organism: Plectrocnemia conspersa; assembly: GCF_051122295.1. Taxonomy (NCBI): domain Eukaryota; kingdom Metazoa; phylum Arthropoda; class Insecta; order Trichoptera; family Polycentropodidae; genus Plectrocnemia; species Plectrocnemia conspersa. The sequence goes on along the minus strand of NW_028277174.1, from coordinate 14,840,909 downwards.
ATTCATTATGTTAGTTCATAATATATTAGGAACTGGGTTCTCGAGAGTAACTGTCTATAAATTGATTTAGATCAGTCAAAGGTGTAGGATTGTATAAAAAGTAGATCCATATTAAAATACTCAATTATGTATGTATATATGTATATTTTAAGTAGAAAATATAATATATAATGGATGATAAAATGTGTAAAAAGTAACGGCTGTGTCTGAAATAGTTTGGGAAGTGGTGCATTATGGCTTTCGTATTTACTGCACCATTTTTATTATATATTTACAATCTGATTAAAATTATCAGTATGCTATTATCCTTTAAATGCGTGGTGTTGCAAATCTGCAACAATTTATTTAAGCGCTTATAACTCAGTCTACGTTAAAAAAAGAACTTTATTGCATAGTGCTACATATGTGTAATAAACGCCGAGCAATTGTGTTTTCAAATTATTTCGATAGATGTCTCTATACGCGTGATAAATCATTTAAAAAAAATCGTTGGGTGTAGATGTGTCACATTCTTGGGAATTTCAAAATTTATTTTCATTGGTGCTAGGTAGTAGATACATAACGAAATAAAATTAATTTATATACCCCAAAAAAGTTAGGTTACCATTGTTTATTTATTTTTGATTACTATTTTTTGTAATAGTTGCATAAAATAAACAAATCATGCATTTGTAGACACTGGGCCATATTGACCAAAAGGAACAGATGCAAAATACCGAAATGCAATGAAATTTCACAAACAACGTGTGAAAAATGTGGTGTGATCTTATATTTTATTAAGAAAAAAAAATGCGTTAAAAATTTCCACTTTGTATATTTTTTGTATGTTTTTTCAATATTTTTTCCAATATTTTTTGTATGTTTTTAATTTTAACATATTTTGCTCGCTTTCTGCATGATGTTGCATATTTACAACAAGCATTTTTTTATAAATAAGCCTAAATATTTTTTTAATTATTTTTGGAGTCATTTTAACTTTAGTTGCTTAATATAATCTGATTTCTTTGATTTTATCATTGTATATCAGGGCCTGCGTGATACTCCGTCTTGGTGATAAAATAAATAAATAATAACACAAAAAGATAAAATATTTCAAAAATGATTTAGTATCCATGTAAAATGTATAGAATTACTAACATATATTATAAAACATCAAGATTTCTGTAATGTCATTCGTATATTTTAAAGAAAAAATGGTCTTGTGAACTAATCACAATTCCTCTCGCTTCAGACTATTATTAATCGTTAAGTTAATATTATACGCAATAGTAAATGTATCAAATCTATCATTGGAAATTTACATTTAGTAAATTTATTGTTGGGTCACATGACTGAATCATGTAATATGTTAGGAAATAGTATTTTTTTTATAGAAATTTGTAATGTAATATTTGCATCAATATGTATCTAGCAAAAACATATTTCTTAACATCAAAATAAAATAGTTCTACTAGTTGGATTTACAAAAATATATACACGAGGATAAGGCAAATGAAAAAGTTAGGGGTACACAATTTTTCATGTCTCGATGGAATGAAATACAAGTTTTCCAGCATTTAAAAAGTGTATGGATACTTTCAGTAAATATCTTATGACTGAGTGTGCATCACTCGTAAACCGCCTGCTGCACCTTTTTGCTGAACTCGAACCACTGAACTATTAAACGAGTAATGTGGTGACTGAATGAACACTCATTCACGTCGATTTCCTTGAAATACACGGTCGAACATGCAATCTGATGAAATATACATTTGTCGTTCTGGTAACAGTCTTCTCCCTGGGCTTGTAGTGTTCTAAAATTACCCCTAATGAAAACATAGTCCTATTGATGATTGTATATCGAGTCAGGTATGGCGCTTTCTTGGTAACTTTTTTTTTAAACTTTTATAGAAAATTTTTTCTATGAAGCTATTACCTTATGCGCTACAAAAGTGCTAGTGTTGTCATCATTGGTAATATGTCCTTCTGATTCATGACTCATCTCCAGTAGTGTGAGTTATTTTGTTCGCGATTTTATTTAACGATGCCTTCAACTGCTACAAATGTGTTGTTGCATACTAACATTTGACACTATCACGCGTGATTATTGACAGCTGTCTGATTTATAATGCTGCCAACATATGAATCTTGAATTGAATTATACTGTACCTTTGTAAAATAATATTTATTATGTTAGTTCATAATATATTAGGAACTGGGTTCTAGAGAGTAACTGTCCATAAATTTATTTAGATCAGTCAAAGGTGTTGGATTGTATAAAAAGTAGATCCATATAAAATACTCAATTATGTATTTATATATGTATATACTAAGTAGAAATGCCTTCAACTGCTACAATAGTCTCTGATGTAATTTTTTGATGTGCCTGATAAAGTTCACGTCATTTACTTGTACGCTTGCTGAATTGACAAACATGCCTCACCATACTACTACTGTGCTTTCGTGTCGTATGCCCTTTCTTATTGCCACTTTTAAAACTATATTTGATACTGCTGCAAATTTACAAGGTAATTGAACGGTGTTAAAATTTTCTTAATGTTTTCAATTGATCAACTTTCCCATACTATATACTATTTCAATAAAAGAAAACATAATTCGATTAACTATATTATTCAAATTTCATGATGGCAAATTGTATATGAATACGACATTTTTTATACTACCTATTTATAAGAGTGATAATAAAATCTCCACGAATTCCTATTGATTATTTTTTGCTTCTTGTAACGTTATTAATTATGTTGCATTATTAAAAAAAAATATAACAACACAATGGAAGAATAGGTATAAGCTTTGCTGCAGATTAATGTATCTTCCGATACATCTCGCGATATGAAAAAATATCAATTCATATGCATATACATATGTGTATATAATAAGTTTCTGCTTTGAAAAAAATCAGTTGCTTAGTAAGCGCTGAGGCAGTAACACCACATGTTCTAGTACAGTTATTTTTATTGTTATTATGTGTTATATATTATAATTAAGATATAATTAATTATTGTATTTTTAATTACAGAGATGTGGTTCCTGCGCTCGATATTTTTACTGGTGGCTGTGAACCTAGCTTAGTAAGTTATTTGCAATTTTTTTCAATCTATATTTTAATCGTTATAAATGAAAACAATATATTTAAATTAATTAAAATTATACGGGAATTTGTCAATTAGGGTGAAATGAGTTACAATTATTTTTAACGATGCCTGTAATACTAATTAGTTATCATCGAAATCAATATATTGTTTATTAAGTAATAATTTGTGTTATCGTACAAGATATTATTGATTTTAGACGCACATTTGATTGTATCACAATACGTTATCTTATTTGTGAAGAAATACAGTGTTCGAAATTAAACGTAGATATTATTTTACTTATTGAAGCAATGAGACAAATGTAAATTTCCTGATCAATTTTAATTGAAATTCCAGTGTCGCGAATGAGAACTTATTTTGTGGTAAAATAAAATAAAATTTGTTTTTAATACAAAACAAACATTTTGCTAATAATAAAATAAAAAATCTGAATCATTTCCTGTTTTAGTATGGATTTATTTTTTATATTATTTCTAAATCGAAAATTCTAATATAATCCTAAATACGAAATATTATAATGCTCTTGGTGAATTATGGTGAATTGTGTATATAATGTCGAATAAACAGGTTAAACATTTGTTAGTTACAAATTAAAATAACATGAATAAATATTCCAAAAATTTTCCCTCCGCGGCCTAGAAAGATTCGCAAGATTTACTTTGAGTTAAATAGTATTTCTTGTTTCATATGATGTAGCCAATTTTTAGTGAAATATAAAACACCATAATTTACTACAATTTTATTAATCAAAATATGCTCTGTTTGCAAAAATGGTCTTCTGCCAACGATTTAACAATGAATAAACGAATCTTTAGAGGTTGTGAAGTCGTTTTAGGCTTTTATAATATTATTCCGATGATTGAATTTCGTATTTAGAAAAAATACATTTATGGGGATTATAGGAAATGAGGCAAAGTTTCCAATCCCAATTTATTTAAATTTTTAAGAGTAATTATTGAAGCATGAGTACTTGCATTATTATGGAGTAACATCGCTCTAAATCTGATTATCAAGATCGGATGTTTTATGGTTATTTTTTTACATCGTTAAACATTTCTGTACAAAATAATTCCGCTGTAATAGTCTTGTCTGTTTTAAAAACGATCGATGAATAATTCCTACAGAAATACAGAATACCACCATTCTGTCACCATAATTTGTTTCGGATGCAAACAATATTTAGTGGCATGTTTTGGGTTATACTAACCACTAGTCTGATCTCTCCTGGTTATCGTAGAGAATCTATTTTTAGTTGCAGGTAGTGATTCTTTTTAAGAATTTTCCACTATAGTTTCTAATAATTAATGAAGATCATATATCGAAGCGTTGTTTTTGCATTTCGGTTATTTTGTGCGGTACCCATTTATCCATTATTTGCGGGTTTCTTATTGCATCCAGATGAACGCAATAAGAAACGTTTGCGTTTAAGAAATATTTGTGTCGTAAAACGGTTGTAGGATAAATAATTGTTTTTGTTTGTGGATTAGCGTTAACAATGTTTCTCAATCTTTCTTCATTACCAGCATATGGGGGTCTTCCATGGAGTTCGTTTTTTATGTTAATATCTTAAAAACGATTTTTTCAAATTAATGTCTTACAGTTCTTTGACTATCAATACCTTCGCCAAATCCCAAATTTAAAGTGTTTCAGTCTTAAACTTTTTGTCGACACCATAATGCATAAAAGCCAAAAAAACAAATATGACTTCAAATAGTAATAAAAATAAAAATAGTGTACTTAGTAAAAATCAGAAATAACCTAATAATTTACAACAAAAAAAAAATGCTAAAATTATCGTGACGCGGGTACACAAAATTACACATTTTTAATATGGTCGTGTTGTGTTAGCTCATTCAATTACCGTAGAATAAGCTTAAAATATCTTCATAAAATTTCAAGCTGCGCGGCCAAATTAACCATCATATTTAATTTAATTAAATGGAGGTTTGGAATATTATAAAATTGTTCTCCGGATTCGAAAACTTTACATTGCACGTTAAAATAAATTTCAGGCTATTCGGAATAAATGAATAAATTAACAATTTATGAGAATAATATCCAAAATTTTAACGCTTCGTGCGAATAATAATAAAAAAATATTATTTATTCAGTATCTAACTGCAGTCACTTAATTAATTGATAAGAATATATGACAATTCACATTTGATAACGTTACAGTATATAATATTTTACCATATAAACCGATAAACAAAATGGAAGAAGATGATACTGAAATTATATCGAAAACGAAAAGCATTCGAATCATTTTAACCGTGTTATTTTTCGTATTAACTTCTATCGCTGTGATACTAACTGTAATTCTTACACCGAACCATGGGTGCATTTTATGCATAATTTTTAGTTTTCCAATATACACAACTAGTTTTAATTGATGGTTTCCTTTCATTTACATTGATAATTGTTTTCATTATACGTCTTACTTAATAATAGTTAGGACGCGTTTGTGGAAACATGTATAAGAATTTCTTATTTTATATTTACAATATTTTTATTTATTCGTCCAGTTCTGCAGATATCAATAAGTATCAGCTTGAACCGGCATGGAGATGGGAGTGTATCAAAGGACAATGTGAAAAATATGAACTGACGGAAGAAACTAAAGAGACGGCAATAAGTCTCGGAGCATGCAAAATGTTCTGTAATGAATACGGTAAGTGATTTATACTTTAACAATGATATAACTAGCTGTATTTGGGAGAAAGGTGGGACATTTTAGTGCAACAGTCCATATAATCTCTCAACTAATGGTTCATCAGCATTGAGCATTGATGTTAAACATAAAATAATCAAATTAAATAATGCCTAAATACCTTTCAAACTCTCAAAAGGCGTAAATACCGAATCTTATTTGATATCTTAGTTAATAAAAACTCAGAAATGTGTAACGAACACTAATTGTCAATAGATGATATAAATCTTATTAATATAAAATATAATTTTATTACAGGAAATCTTTGGCCTAAACCGTCCCAATTCCAGATCGGAGATAAACTAGTTCGTCTTAACCGAAACAGTATTGATGTATTGTTGAAGCAAATCGATGGTCCAGCAGCGGATTTAATGAGAGCAGCAATTAAAGTATAGTTAATATTTGAGATCCAATCCAATCTATCATTTATTGACCATATTGTTATTCTAGAGATTTAAAAGTCACATTCATAGTATAATACCACCAGATGTTACTATCGTCGAAGGTGGTAAATCACTGGTCGTCAATGTAGATATTAAAGACGGTGATAATATAAGTATGTTTAATTTTATCTCATACATATTTTAATATATAATAATACAATATAACATAATTATTCGCATTTATAGAATTAAGCTTGGAAACGAGCGAAGCATATACAATGAAAGTTGCCATCTCCACTGATGGAAGAATAGTTGGGGACGTTGTAGCCGATAACTTTTTTGGTGCCAGACATGCTTTGGAAACGTTGGAGCAACTAGTAGTTTTTGATGAAATCCGATTGGAGCTAATAGTGAGTTTTTATTTGTTATACATAACATTATTTTATTCTATATTGTAAACAATATAATATTATATAACAGATGGCTGGTGATTTTACTATAAGCGATAAACCTGTGTATCCCTATAGAGGTATATTGTTGGACACTGCAAGGAATTTCTTCTCAGTTGACTCAATTAAAAGGACCTTAGGTATTATTATTATATATATATTATTATTATTATATATATATATATTATTATTATTATATACTCAACTTATTCTTAGATGGAATGGCGGCTTGTAAATTAAATACGTTCCACTGGCATATTACTGATTCGCACAGCTTCCCATTTGTATCTAAATCAAACCCGGAATTGACACGAAAGGGAGTTCTTAATCCAATGAAGGTATGTGTACTAATTTATACAATGTTTTTACATGTTTAATTTCTATAATATCAATTATATTTTAGGTATATACTGCAGCTCAAATAGTTGATATAGTTCGATACGGCTTAGAAAGAGGAATTAGAGTTATGCCAGAATTTGATGCACCAGCACACGTAGGTGAAGGTTGGCAGGATACCAATTTGACAGTTTGTTTTAAGGTAAAAGCATGACTTGATTATTTTTATATTTTATCATGTATGTACATACATATACATATATATATACGTGAATTTTTTATTATATTTTAGGCTGAACCTTGGATTCAATATTGTGTAGAACCTCCTTGCGGTCAATTGGATCCAACTAAAGATAAACTGTATGAAGTATTAGAAGGAATTTATCGAGATATGTTCGGTAATAACAAACTTAATATTGTGCTCTTTTAGTAGTATATTTTATATAATCTATATTGTTTTTCAAATTTTTTAGAGGTATTTCAACCTGATATCTTCCACATGGGCGGCGATGAGGTAAAAAACGCTTGCTGGGGTTCCTCGAATGAAATTACAACATGGATGTTGAATAAAGGATGGAAATTGGATGATAAAGGTTACTTTAATCTGTGGGAATATTTCCAGAATAAGGCTCAAGCACTGGCTTATAAAGTATGCATTTAGATTTAATATTATTAGGTTAATATTTGATTGGTTAATAATAAATATTTTATCAGGTGAATGGAGGCAAAAAACTACCTTTAATATTATGGACTAGTACGTTGACCGAGTATCAGCACATTGATGAATATTTACCAAATACTGATTACATAATACAGGTAATTGTATTTTTTTGATAACAATATGTTAAGCTGGCAATTTTAAGAGCATAGACGTATAAAACATATGGTAAAAGAGATTCACTTTTTTCTAAACAATTGATGCAGATATATTGTTAACAAAAAATTCTAAAAGGGCTTGAAAAGAACTTTACTTTGATGCTATTTTTCTATAGCACTTTAGAGACATCAGATTTAAAAAAAAATTAAACGTTAATTTTATAATCCATTTCATTTTTAAAGATTTGGACTACAGGGGTAGATCCAGAGATTAAAGGGCTGCTTAACAAAGGATACAAACTGATCATATCTAATTATGATGCACTTTATTTTGACTGCGGCTTCGGAGCTTGGGTCGGAGAAGGTTGGATATACATTTATTTTTATATTTTAATAAAATCTATCACTTAAATGATTATTATATTTTTAGGAAATAACTGGTGTTCGCCTTATATTGGATGGCAAAAAGTTTATGACAACAGTCCAGCAGAAATGGCAGGAGATAAGAAGGATTTAATTTTGGGTGAGAAAATATTACTGTAAAATCGATTCTTATGATATATATGTGTTGATAATATATAATAAACTATTTTTAGGCGGAGAAGCAGCGCTTTGGTCTGAACAAGTTGATACAGCATCTTTAGATGGAAGATTGTGGCCTCGTGCTGGTGCCTTGGCTGAAAGATTATGGGCTGAACCTAAAACTTCTTGGCGTGACGCAGAGAGAAGAATGTTGCATTTTAGGTATAAAAATATATAATGCTAAATACACTGTATGTATTAATAATTATTTATTAAAACTTATTGCAGAGAACGATTGGTTAGGATGGGATTAGACGCAGAGTCGTTGCAACCAGAATGGTGCTACCAAAACGAAGGATACTGCTATGCTTAAATTAAAATAAAAATCTCTTGGTAAATTGTTATTACTTGTAGAGATTATAGTGATTGAATTTCACTCTTTCAGCTTATAAAATAAATAGATCACATTTATTGAGGACACATGATAGGGATAACTAATGAAGTGATTTAAAGCCTAGCTATTTTAAAGAACAAATAATTATTAAGTATTCTATTAATTTTTAAATTGTAACCTGAAGGGGTTTTGGGCACAAAATAAATATATTAGTTTAAAGGTTGTACTACTGCTAAAATAGTTTTCAATGCTTTTAAATAGATATTTATATTATAATAAAGAAAAACATATTTATATGTATTTATTTGGATGTTAATGAAAGTATTTCTGAACAAATGTAGGTTGAAAAGCACTGATTAAAAGATATTTAAGAAGTAGGTTTTAAAATTATTTTTAATGTCAACAAATTCAAAAGAAACAAATCAAAATATACTGATGTAAAATGTAATAAATAATAATAATAAAAAATATAACTCTAGTTATTTATTTTATTTTTAATTAAATATTTTTTAAATTATATAAAAAAAATGGTGTTTATAAGCTATCATAATTGGGGGGGGGGGGGTAAAAGTAGGATGATTAAAATATTTATGAGGTCCCAATTAGACATATTACAAAGAAATATTCAAGTGTCTAAGAGATAATTGCTATGAAAAGCCACAGAGTGCGTTTCTTATGTCATTGTGAATCAATAAGCTAAAATTTAATTTAGAAAACAACTGAAATGTGATTTGTAAAATTTGCCTCGAGAACAAAAATCAAATCAAATCAGAGATCAGAAAATAATGTACAAGTTCAGTACTCGAAGAATACCTACAATTCCAAGTGGAACCCTTACTGATTAACTACCAGAAGCAGCTGATATTCGGCGTGGGCGTGTTCTGATACGCTAACGCCAACTGGCGATGAATATTTATAAATAGGCTTAAAATAGCATATTATTTTCGGACACACTAGTCAATATACATATTGTAGAAGCAATAGCCTAAAAGCAGTACATATAATTGTACAAGACATACATACATAGCAATATTAAATGTAACCACGCTAGCAAGCAATCAACGTGATTGTTACATTTCCAAAGACGCACTAAAACGTTCTATGTACTTTTAGTGCTAAAAAACTTTTCCAACTCAGGATTACGGGGTATTAATAAATATCTCAAATATGACTGACTTAAGATATCAAAAATTAACTAAAGTATATATTTACGATTTAATAAAATATTTTTCCATATGTAAATAATCCATACATAATCTCTATAAATTATATAATAGCAAAATAATATAATATAAAAATAACCTTATCAAAATAAATATTTCATATAATGTACAATTATAATCTATCTGGGATTTAGATAATTTACAAATATTTTTAAGCTGTATTTATTTTAGTATGAACATATATATTATTAATGTATTACATTCAATACTAAGTATGTATATTGTGAGTACATTAAAGACTTAACATACTTTTGGATTATCACTTCGATATTCATCAGTGAAGAAAAGCTACAAGAACTTAATCCGAAGTGATCAGTCAGTATTATAATTACAATTATCAATTCAAATCCGCAAGATACAATTGAAATATACAAAAACATCATTATTTAAAAAAATGCATTATTGTTATAAGGCCATTTAGATTTAATGTAAAGTATATATATATGTAGATATCTATTTTATAATATTATTGAGGTATAAGTAAAATTGTGAGATTGATATAAAGTATAAAGATACCATTGTTAGAACTCTCCGAGTACACCTGGCATTAGAAATACATTTACAAATAAGACATATCATATCAGTTTGTATCACATACCGATGGATAATATCCATTATTTGATAAAATATTTTTACCATGTAATAATATGTAGACGTTGAAACATTCATTTTGAAAATGGAACCGACTGCGGCAGTTGTGTCTCCTTTGGTTAAGAAAATAATTATTATTGGCACGTTTGTGTGTTTTACGGGAGCTGCGATCGGAATTATTACAACAGTTGCAGTTTTATCCCCCGAAGAGTAAATATAAACACAAAATGATTTTATATTTTTAAGGAAAATTTTAATTTAAAAATAATTACAGTGCCATTGAAGAGCAAATACGTGGTTGGGTATGCAATAGTAAGCGACAATGTGAAAAGTTTTTATTAAAAAATGAAACTGATGAGAAAGTGCAGAGTTTAAGTGTTTGCAAAATATTTTGTAATGATTACGGTTAGTTAGATTCAAATATAAGTAACTAGTAATAATACATATTATTATAATTATATACATTTTAAGGTGGCATGTGGCCAATGCCGACAATTGATTTTCAAATGGGAACATTTTTGGTTCACTTGGATGTAAATAAAAGTAGCTATGATGTACAATCTGGAAATTCTGAAATATTTATTTTATCTGCAGTTGACGTAAGTTATATTAAATATCTGATATATGTACAATATATGTGAATGTATTATAGAAAGGCACCTCACATAAAAATGTCATAAGCACAATATCATCAGCACGATAGACCAGTGACTTTGCAGAACACCAGAGCAGTGTTTAAAATTTTAATCGCAGTTTAACATTTGACTCATTGTATTTTGCGATTTTGCACCAATGCCCAAAACTATGAGCGAAATTTTAAGTGCTTAATGAGCAATGACATCATTTATTATTTTTAAATGTAACATTGCAGAGATTTTATTCCCATATCAAAAATTTGGTTCCGGCTGATGTTGAAGTCTTAAAAGGAAGTGCCTATATCAACATAACCTTTGATATTGAAGATATGAATGATATAAGTAAGCATAAATTAAATCTTATGAAATTAATTTAAATTAACTATTTGCTTTACATTCTTAGATTTAGGTCTAAATACTGATGAGAGTTATAAAATAACGATAAGCTTAAACAATGACGAAGTCAATACTAGGATAAAAGCACACAATTACTTTGGTGCAAGGCACGCTTTGGAAACTTTAGAGCAATTTATTATATTTGATGATTTGCATTCAAAGATATTAGTAAATATAATCGATTTGCATATCATTATATGTTAAATACACATATCATAATTATAAAAACAGATTCCAGGTTCATTAATGATTCACGACAAACCTGTGTACCCTTATAGAGGCATATTGCTAGACACGTCTAGAAATTATTTCTCAGTAGAATCAATAAAACACACATTAGGTAAGTGTTCATATAATATATATTATTTGTGAAATCTCGTTAATTTATTTATTGAATTAAATATAGATGCGATGGCAGCTTGCAAATTAAATAGGTTCCATTGGCATATTACCGATTCACACAGTTTTCCATTTTATTCTAAGACATACCCAGAAATGACGAGAAAAGGAGTTCTTAATCCAAGAAAAGTAAATATAAAAATAATATATTTTTGTTATAGTCAGTATCATGTGTGATGCAAACTGATCTATATGTATAATTATATGCTAATTTTTTTGTTGTGTGAATTATTATTTATTAAGGACTTAATTAAATACTACAGGTTGCCCAGAAGTCGCGAACTAGTGTATTCACACACTCATCATGAGCGATGAAGTTCTTTTTCATTTGAATGGGTTTGTTAATAAACAAAACTGCAAGCTGTGGGGTTCGGAAAATTAAAGAGAGGCTCATTATCGTCAGTCCATTCAAGCGCTAAAACTCAACATTGAGCATGAAGTTCGAGCAATAAAGCCCGAAATACTAAGGAAGGTCATGGTCAAAATGCAGTGAAGAGCAGTTTTGTGCAAAGCAGAAAAAGGGGGTCACCTACGTGATATATTTTTTGCCAATTGATTTGTAAAGAAATATTTATTGATTAATTTAAAAAGTCTAATCGTCATTTTTGTGTTTTAACCAATATTTTATAAATTATGGGGTAAACAAACCAGTTCGCGACTTCTGGGCCACCTTATGTATTATATCTTTATATCACATTATATTATATTATATCTTTATTAATTAAATACTTTATTATATCTTTATAACATACTATATTATATTATATCTTACTATCTATCACAATAATCCATAAAATAATGATTACACTAAAGGCATCATTTTGAAAATCTGTTGATTTTTATTAACATATATTGTAGGTATATACTCCAGATCATATTATTGATATAGTTGGTTATGGCTTCGAAAGAGGAATTAGGGTTGTGCCAGAATTTGATGCACCAGCACATGTAGGCGAAGGATGGCAGAATACTGGTTTAACAGTTTGTTTTAAGGTAAAAAGTGTGATTTGTTCAATCTTATATATTAACATATACTTTAACAATTTTTTTTATATTTTTAGGGAGAACCGTGGACTAAATATTGCGTGGAACCTCCTTGTGGCCAATTGGATCCAACTCAAGATAAATTGTATGAAGTATTGGGAGGAATTTATAAGGATATTTTCGGTTATCAGTTAATATTGTATATTTTAATATAACTATAAATTTTTTTTATTTAATTTCTAAATCATTTCAGAGGTATTTAAACCTGATATTTTCCATATGGGTGGCGACGAAGTTAAAAACGAGTGTTGGAACTCGTCCGACAAAATTACTACATGGATGTTGAATAAAGGGTGGGAATTGAATGATCAAGGTTTTATATATTTATGGGAATATTTCCAGAAAAAAGCTCAAGAGCTGGCTTATAAAGTAAGGTTTTGAATTTATTGTTATGACGTTTAACAATTGTGTGGTAAATAAAACATAATTTGTCAGGTTAATGGAGGAAAAAAATTACCTTTGATATTATGGACTAGTACCTTAACCGAGTATCAGCACATTGAAGAATATTTATCAAATAGTGATTATATAATACAGGTAAGCATTTTATTTCAATCCCATTCTATCTATTGATCATATATTTGGGCAAGTAAATCAGTAAAAATATCTCTTTGGTAGAAAATTTATTTTAAAGCCTTTAATTAGGGTTATAAAATGCAATAAAAATCATATTTTATAGGTATGGAGCACAGGAGTAGATCCAGAGATTAAAGGTTTGCTAAACAAAGGATACAAGCTGATCATATCTAATCATGATGCACTTTATTTTGACTGCGGCTTCGGAGCTTGGGTCGGAGAAGGTTGGATATACATTTATTTTTATATTTTAATAAAATCTATCACTTTTAAACGATTATTATATTTTCAGGAAATAACTGGTGTTCGCCTTATATTGGATGGCAAAAAGTTTATGACAACAGTCCAGCAAAAATGGCAGGAGATAAGAAGGATTTAATTTTGGGTGAGAAAATATTACTGTAAAATCGATTATAAATATTGATAATATATTATAAACTATTTTTAGGCGGAGAAGCAGCGCTTTGGTCTGAACAAGTCGATACAGCATCTATAGATGGGCGATTGTGGCCTCGTGCGGGCGCCTTGGCCGAAAGATTGTGGGCTGAACCTAAAACTACTTGGCGTGCCGCAGAAAGAAGGATGTTGCATTTCAGGTACAGACATCTTTCGATTATATTGCATTATTAGTAATATATAATTTTTATTTAATTGTAGGGAAAGATTAGTCCGTCTGGGCATAGATGCAGATGCATTACAACCTGAATGGTGCTATCAGAATGAAGGACACTGTAATTAATTCGCAAAGACAAACTTTATTATATTCTTCAAATTACAGTAATATAAAAAATATTTAAGAAACAGTAGTTGTTCATTATACAATATATTATATCAGCCTAAAATAAATTAGTATATAATATATAAATAATTGGAAAAATTGTCTTTGAATCAATGTATCGTACATATTTTATGCGATCTTTATCACGGCAACTATTTTATTATTTATATGACTTAGAATTAAAAATGAACATAATATTAAGTTAATCAAGAATAAGATATTAATCAGAATATATATATGTATATAACTAGCGCATTATCGAAATATTATTCACTTAATATAAAAATACAAATATTCACTTATCCCCACAGATCTTCAGAACGTCCAAATTTAAATACCAACGAACCGGCGAATATTAGAGCATTTTGAAAGAATATTGCAAGCCCTGGCCAATATGCTTTATTTTCTGTAAAAAATAATATACATGATATAATATATTAGTAAATAATTTCAAGACATTTTTATACATATTTGATACTTACCAACATGAACATAATTAGCAAACAATATCCAACAGGCTGCAATGAGTGAGGCGAATCCCATTACAAATCCGAGGAAAAGCCATAATCTGGCGCCTCTAGCTCCAATGCATCCATTTGAATATGTATCTCCTCTAACCTATAATATAAATAATTATATAGTCTCTATTTAGAATTGGGTAAAAGGGTGAAAACACCATTCTAGTCAATTTGTCAAAAATACCATATGAAACCCAGTTTTAAATTTGAAAAAGAAAAGATCTTTGAAAAATACATGAAACAATATTATGTGTTAATAATCTAATATAATTCTCATTTTCAGTAAAATTTAAAAGGAGACTATGTATGTATCGTATCAGAGTATTATTGGCAATTCTACAAAAACTGATGTATTGGGGTTAATATTTTAATAACTAAAATTTCTGCTTTGAAACTATTAATTACGCACGCTTTTAATGACCAAACATCAAGTTACAAATTTGCTTATAGAATAATATATAAATTTAATTACCTGTGCATTTGATACAGAGTTCACCATAATCAGAGATAAAGTAGCAAATATACCGCATACATGAGATGCATTTGCAAGTTCAGTCGGATAAACAGATGACGCGTCAATTATAATCCACCAACCGATAGAAAACTGTCAACAAAAATATATATACAAACAATGGCACTAAATGAGATAAGAGCAACATTATTAATTAGTTATTGTTTATATTAAATTAAATTCTAGGTTTTTTTTTAATTTTAGTGAATGCTTAAAATTATATTTGTGTATGATTTTTGAGCATGACTCGAGTTATATGAAGTATGAGTTCATTTTTGACATTCGGTTTACTTACTAAGAGGCCGGCAGCAATGGACGCCAAAGCATTTCTTCTTTCTTCTCCTTGAAACCAAAAGCAGCTGTTGACAGCATTACCGCACCACTCACCGCAACTCATTTTAATCAAGTTGATGGGGTTTTTTTTCGTCAAACCACCCGCAAGATGACAGCTGCGCTGATTCACAACGCTGTGGCTATAACGTATCAAAATTTGCCCATAACTAAATTATTTTATTTTTAAAACTAATATTATTTATTATTTATGGAAGGCAGAAATATTTATATTAAAATTATTTTTAAGAATGGTAACCTTATGTATAGAAATTTTACAATAAGAATAAACGTTATCAATAATGATCAACCGGTGAGTCGTATCATATGACAATACATACTGCAATATTGCAAATAAACAAATGTTAAATAAATATTGACTAGAATTTTTTGTCGGCAGCCTTCATGAAAATTATTATCAAATTTCAAAACATAAGATGCCAAGTAGTTGTTATTAGCAAAACGAAAGCAAAACAAACTGAAGATAGAGGACGTGAGTTCCAAACATGCCCCGACTTCGATGTATAAAAAGTTTCCTACAAAATAATATATATTTGCCATATTTTTTATCATAACAAAATGCTAATATCATAATTACATTATACGAATGTTCCGTGTTTTCATTACTCTGACATATTTGATATGAGATATAAATAATAAAAAATTGTTTTTATTGCTTTTATAAAAAATAATATTTCCAAATATAAATGTGAAAACTACTAACTTCATGAGTGCAATAATCTTCGTCTGATTCTGATTCAAATATTTCAATCACGTTTTCGCTATCCAAGAAAAATTCTACACCTTAAAATTCAAGATCCAATTCATCAGAATCATTATATATTTCGACCATCGCTATAAATTTTATTCAAACTAAAGTTAGTATATATTAAAATTATTTAACAAAGTAAAAATACTAAATATACTTGTTAAATCGAAAAATATTGAAGAAGCTCAGGAATATTCTATACTTCGACGTAGCTCTCCCGACGAAAAGCAAACAAATACTGACGTACGATTGAAACGCCGTCTGATGCGTGCGTCAGAGCGAGTTAGAGCGTGAACCTTGCCCTATCTCTCTCGCTGTCACACGCATTTGTGCAATTCGCTTTGACACGTACAAGCAAATCCGTGAGAGAGAAAAGGGGATATACTCACCCATCTCTCTCTTGCAAAATTCTCTGACAAAGCGATATAGCATAGGCGCGTGAAAGTTAAACCTTTTATATTCTAAATTAAACCGTTTATAAAGTAAATTATACAATTGGATATTTTTTTTAAATTTTATATTATTGAGCTCACGTGTACATAAGCACAATTTATAAAGCTTCTTTTGCAGCAGCTGCAGGTAATTTCATATAATATTTATTACAATTTGCTGAAAAAACAGACTTGTTTATAACGTCCAACAAATTTCATCGATTTGATAGATCTCCCAGCAAATTCCTAGCAGAAAATTAATTTTTTGAAAAGACTTTTTAGGGGTGGTGATGATGGCGGGTGGCAATGAGACACAGATTGAGCCGCTGCAGTAATATTTTTATTTGAGGTTACGGTTTACATTACAAAAATGGGGCGGACGCGCGACGGCACGCGTCCGAACCCTTACAAGCTTGCCGGAAGAGAGGGAGCCGTCACAACACCGCTATTTCTGCGCCGACCAGTTTTGGCCATAACAAATCTATATTGGCCCCCATACGGCTCCGGCCCTAGCAATTTACAATTGCGAACTATAACCAGGGGGAGGTATGGGGGCCTTGGCGCTGCTGTTGATTTAAATGCTGGCGGCGCAAAAGTAGCAAAGTCGTGACGTATGGTGTGGCGGCGTGGCCTCCAGTGACGCGCGGCGTGCTTCGCTCCAAGCCGAGTGGAACACGTGTAGACCCGGGCGGCGCGTAGGGCTCCAGGGGGCGCGAGAAGAACGGGCATGTCCGGGAGCACCTTTCGGGGCCCTGTGGTGCGTCGGTGCAGCTACACAGGGCGCGCGCGTGACGGGCCCCGAACATGCGGTTCGAGCTCGGAGTCGCGGGGGCGTAGCCCTACGGGTGCGTGACGGGTCACGCGTGGTCCACTCGAGCCCGGTCTACGGCAGCACTTCGGTGGCTTCTCGCTGGAGGCGCGTGGTGGCGCCGGCTGCTTCCTGGGTCACGTGGTCGGCGGCGGCGGCGGCTGACGATGGCGGCTCATGGTCGGAGGCGCAGGCCCATCGTCTTGGTGGTCCGCCAGCTCGAGTCCGGGTCCAGGGAAGCACCGGCGGGATGGCAGCAAACAGCTCAGCAGCGGCTCGGCTTTTGTACTGCAGCGGCGTCTGTGTCTGCCATTTTGAATCTGACTCCATGTACGTGCTCAGGATCACGTCGCAGGTTACCAGTTTAGGGGTGGTGATGATGGCGGGTGGCAATGAGACACAGATTGAGCCGCTGCAGTAATATTTTTATTTGAGGTTACGGTTTACATTACAAAAATGGGGCGGACGCGCGACGGCACGCGTCCGAACCCTTACAAGCTTGCCGGAAGAGAGGGAGCCGTCACAACACCGCTATTTCTGCGCCGACCAGTTTTGGCCATAACAAATCTATATTGGCCCCCATAACTTCTTCAATTGTATTCATTATTGGCTAATACGGTGGTAGAAAAAATAGAGAATGATTTGTGTGCTCAACAAGCTCATGCACTTCATGTGTATGGTAAATGCTTGCGTTGTTAAAAACTAACCATGCTTTTTCGTGATTTTTCTGTTTAATTTGAGGTGTAAACCATTTCATCCAACATTAAATTGTATAATTTAATTTTAAAAAGTTTAATTTGATTTGTAAAAAGTTTAATTTGAAATGAAAAACCTGTATTGAACTCAGGAGTTGAAAATTCAATAATCCAAATGTTTACGTTGATTTTGTTTAATATAAAATTAAACATATTTTTGTCTGGAATAATTTGTGTCTGAAAACATCCAAAAAATTAAATATAATTTTGGCGTTACTTCAAATATGAATATGTATATACAAAATTTTATAAAAAAATAACAAACTTTCAGTTTGGCGCTTTTGTCAGTATGGTGAATCATCCACCATGAGGTGCTTAAATGTGGTCGCACAATACGGCTGAGATTTATTGTGATCATCTCGAGCATTTAAATGTTGCAATAAAAAGCAAAAAGGCCTGCTGTAGACAATAGAAGACAAATTATTTTCCAGCATGATAATGTGAGACGCCATACAGCAAAAATCACAAGAAATAAACTAAAATAATTAAAACGGAACGTAATTCCTCACCCACCATACTTAACTGACCTTGCTCCTTTTAATTACCAACTATTTTGATCGATGCAACATTATTTAGCTAACAACTTTTTTTAAATATTGAGAAGGTAAAATCTGGTCTCGCAGAGTATTTTGCATCTAAATCATCAAATTTTTATTCAAACAGAATCAAAAATTTATTAGAAAGATGGAGAAAATTTTTTCTATTGAGAGAACAGTGATATTTTCGTCCAGTACTCCTAATATTAAACATATGGAGTACCAATATATACTCAGCTTTTATTGTAGATATGGTAATAAGCAATATATAATCAATTTATATTGAGACACATGTGTGATTTATTAAATTAAAATACAAACATTAATATAAATTAATACATAAGAAATTACTATTTTATTGTTTTAATCATCATTACAGAGCAATTCTCCTGATATTGACTTTCCACAAGAACAAGTTCTGCCACCCTTTCCGTCCAACAAACACAGTTGGGTGTTTGGACATCCGCCGTTTTGACTCTGGCAAATGTTAGACATGGGTCTGCAACCGTCCAATACTGCAGCCATGCCGTACAACTTCTTATCTTTACCACCAAGCGGCGTTTCAATAGGAGCCTCTTTGGTTTGAGTGTCTTTATTCAAGCTTTCAATAGTATGTCTGCAATACCAATGTATAATAATGTATACTTAAAAATTAATAAATCAACAACTAAATTAATAAATCAACATACGTTATCCAATCAGTCCAATAATAATGAGTTGGAGTTATCGTTAAACCAAATGGATAACTGCATTTATGAGCCACGGTCCTAGACTGCATTGTATCAATATGTACACATTCAATTATTTTTTTACCGGCGTCTGTGTAGCATAATTCATCTGTGTCGAAATCAATTGCTAAAGAATTTGGTAGAGATACTTTAGTACTGTTTAAGAACACTTTTCTGCCCGTTCCGTCCATGTTTGCCCATTCGATCTTAGGATTCTTTCTATTCCAATCCGACCAAAACACTTTACTAAAAATTAATGTACAGTTGAATCAGTAAATATATTTTAGTTTATTAAATAAAATGATTGCTTATAATATCATTACATTATTCAAATGAGCTATGTAAGTATTTTATGTATAAACTTTGTTGCAAAACTTGCTGTACGGTGCTATTTGAATAATAAATGTATACCAACCCTTTGAATGGATGTACAGCAATGCCTCTCGGATCTATTAAATCATTGTTGAACAATACTTTACGTATCTTTGTGTTTAGGTTAGCAACTTCGATAGTGTCTTGTCTTGAATCAGTCCAGTATATATTCCTTGATACCCAGTCGACGCTTAAACCTTCCGGTGATATAATATCTGTAAAATAAACATTTTAATAACTTAGCTTTTTGATGTTATAATAGATTTTTTTATATATTGTGCATATTTTACCATGTGTGAATACATTTTCTACAAAAGTACCATCATAATTTGAGCTCTTAATCATTCTGCTTATTATATCACTCCAGTAGACACGTTCATCTTGGCAATCTATATCGAGCCCGATTGCCATTTGTTCATATAATATGTTAATAGGACGTGGTAAATCGTCATATGTGGGTGCTAAAGGTATTCTTAATGTCGCTACACCTTGATTCAACAGCAAAAAGTTGCCTTCGTGTTTTAATATCTTTTTACATGAAGTTCCATTACCGATGTATCCTAAGATGCATTCGCAAACAAAACCATCTTGTCGTTCGATACATTGAGCTTGAGAAGAACACATGTAAGGATTATCCTCGCACGTTACTATTTTTGTGCATTGATATCCATTACCTAAGTATCCTGATCTGCAAATACATTTGTGCTTATCTTCGTCATCAATATAAGTGCAATCTGCGTTGTCATCGCAGTTTTGCAAGTCGTTACACTCGGTGGAATTCTGGGTACACTTTATTACACCATCGCCGTGATAACCTTGTTCGCATTGGCAATAGAAAATTTTATATTCCTTATACCATAAGCAATTAGCATGATCGGCACATCTCACTCCATTACAATCTCCGTCAGGTATGCACGCATCGTTGGGATCTTTCACGTATCCCGGTTTACATTGGCACGAGCGGCTTTGAACATAATTATTATTTGTGTATTTACATTCAGCGTTTTCTTCACAATCTGCCGATGTTCGGCATGAGTTCGCTTCGCATACAAGTCCGTTGCCTTCATACCCAGATTGGCATATGCAAATAAATTTGGTGGTCGCCGGGTCGAATTCGCAACTAGCCTTGGGGTCGCATATGTTCTCGTCTTCGCAGTTCACTTCCTTTTGAACGCATTCTATTCCGTCGCCTTCGAATCCCTCTGTGCATACACATTTGTAATTGCCTATGCTGTCATCAAATTTACATTGGGCTTGGTAATGACAGTTGTCAATAGTGTTGCAGTTTACTAAAATATGAAAGTTCTTTAATAATGAAAGTTTTGTATAATTATGTTAGTAAAATAATGGGAGAAGTACATATAAAACCAGACGGCCCTTTGGTGATATGGTGTACGTTTTTGTTAGGAGAACATGTGTGAAAACGTTTGTTATAATTGAAACCCTTTGGACATACGCATGCAAATTCATAAAGGCATTGTGGTATAGGATGATTGAGTACTGTAAAAATAAATGATTATTGTTTATATAAAGTTACGGCTAGTCGGTGAGATATTTTCCCTTTTGCCGAAAGAAAAAATATCTCACCGACCTGGCCTGTATAAAGTTATGAAATATTAAATAAAAATAGCATCTATATTTTGCTTATATAATACATATGTATGTACGTTTGCATTTTTTTAGTACACACTGAATTATTCTAAGCTCGGTGCAAATAAATATAATACATATTGGATCAGAGCTAGCGCCTTCGCCAGTTTTTCAAATTGTGTCATTTAATATACTACTTTTAATTTTGTCAGAACTACACGTCGAGTGAGAACTGAATTTGTTGCAAATACATTTTAAAAGCGTAATAAATCAAATTGGTATCATATTAATATTATTGACGAAAGTGACGAGTAGTTATTAAGACGCATTAGGTAAATGCATCTTTCAAATGGACTATAAATAAAGGCTAGTTGGTGTCTTTACAAATACAAAGAAATGCTATATGGAATGTGAGACCCGGAACTACAAATGCCCCATGATAGTGTTGCCAAATCTCCAACTGTTCGTAAAGACACGATAAATGCCACACATCAGCAAGAAACTAATTAAAAAAATAGATTTTGTAAATATATTAGATAAATTCAAAATGACGGTTAATCAAATAAAATCAGATTCATAACTCAGTTTCATAACTCATAAGATACTTCAGTAAATCCTAAAAGTAAAGAGTTAAAAATCGTTACGTAATAAAAACTAAAAATTAAAAAAAAATTGTTTTTACATTTCTTTGTCATTCGTGTGAGATATAATGAAATTTAAAGACATAATAAATGCTGTAGCTTAAGTCACATCGTTATACTTATTCTGAAAATATATATTGTAAATATCTTTTATAAGATTATTAGTCCACTAACTTTTTTCAAGATGGCGGCTATTCAAAACTATCAAAAAATCGTAGTTTTGATAAAAAAAACTAGAAAAAAATTACGAATAACATATTTAATAAAAAAAATATTATTAAAATTAAAATTTTTTTTTTAAAAATTTGTTTTTTGTTAAAAAAAAATCCGCAAGAAAGAAGTAAACAGAGCTAGAATAATCTATATTATATAGTGAAATAATAAAAAAAACTTTTTTATACACTTTTGTATATAAAAATACAAAAATCTGTCTAATTACCGGTTTTTACGAAACGGATTTTTTACCAACATTTTTGAAGCTCGAAGTTTGCAAGTAGTGGTGGGCGGGGGAGGGGAGAATGAACAAGTTCAGTGGTTGACCTTAAAAAGAGCAATATCTTTACCAATCAATGTAAAAGTCTTCAGATTTAACTGTTGATGTCAGTTTTAGCACATTTTACTTAATTAAGTGTTTTAAAATTAACGCAAGATTTGAATTTGCCGTTATTTGTGCAGTAAATGTTGGCAACCCTGAAAAAAAAATTTGACAGCTGAGAGCTTAGAGTTAGTAAAAATGGAGCGTTACACGATACAACAACGTGTTTTAATTATTGAACAATATCTAAAAAATAATGAAAGTTTGGCGGCCGCAATTCGAAAATTTAATACAAAATATGGTCGAATAGTGTTTTTAGTAGTGTTTTTAGTTGTCAACTGCGAAGAGATTAATTGAAAAATTCAGAGAGACTGGATCAGTTGGAGACGCTAAACACACTGGTCATCCAAAAACAAGCCGTTCAAATGTCAATATCGAAGCAGTGCGTGAGAGTGTTGGTGAAAATCCCGGAACATCAATTCGGCGTCGTGGACAAGAATTGCAAATTTCAAGAAGCTCTTTACAGCGTATACTCACAAAATATGTCTTAGTGCTTACAAAATTCAATTTACACAACTCTCTTCGGTGTGCAACCATGCACACCGAAGATAGTTCGTTGAATGGATTATTGAACATCAACAAGTGGATGCTGATTTTTCGAGTAAAATTATCCTAAGCGATGAGGTACATTTTCACCTTGAAGGTTTCGTTAATCGCAAATATTGCCGTGTTTGGAGGCATCATTGGACCATACTTTTTTGAAAATGTGGCTGGTCAAGCAGTGACTTACTGGTGCTCGATATCGCGACATGATAACAGTTCTTTCTGCCGAAATTGGATGATATTGTTGTGGCCAATATGTGGTTTCAACAAGACGGTGTCACATGCCTTACAGCCCGTGAAACAATTCAATTACTGCATCAGACATTTCCTGGTCGCGTTAATTTTGGGAAACCTTTATAAGCTACTTGTCCAAATGAGTTACAAATTTATTGAAACCCGGTGAATTAACACAGCATAAACTAATTAAGGAATTACTGTTGGTTTTTTGGAGAGCATATTTATTCACTATGGCCAAAATCAGAAGGCAGTCTGGTGACATTGACAACAAATTCTTTGGTGTACCTCGACAAAATGATTACCGCTGGCAGCGCCTCGTCCACCGATCTCTCCTATCACAATTTATAATATAACATGTAACTAATTGGTATGTTAGTTAATAAATACTACTGCAGTGGCTTAATCTGTGTCTAATTGCCACCTGTCATCATCCGCCACCAAAGTTGTAAAGGAATTGCCACATAATTATGAGATTAAGGCAGATTAAGATGACGTATTACCTTCCGGAATCCCATTGATTTGTAGCGATTTATTTTTTGGAGTTAATTAGTTACTATAACAAAGATAGTTTCACAAATGCATGTGTGGAATGTCATTCAAAACACCTACATATGATATATTATAGTATGTGCTGGTAGATGAAAGAAATTCAACATAAAACATCGTCTATGGTCAAGTGTTTAAGGATACGATATAACTGGGAACAAAACCCGGAAGAAGCTAAGTATGAGAGCTAGTATTATATAAACATGTTAAATTTTATGTTATAGAAATCATTACGAACAAGTTGTATCGTCGTAGTATTGCTCTCAATAATTAGTATTGAAAGTGCTAGTATGATGCGTAGTTTCGGTGTAATTGAGTGTGATAAAATAATCTTAGCATTAGCATTGTGTGGTTATTATGGGTTATTTTGTTATTATGAAAATGGAACAAATTATATTAATAAAAATTTTACTTAGGCAAAGTATACGTACGTTCGTTTTCATGTGTTTGAGGAGGAGGTGTGGTCATCTCCTCGTCTATTTTGAGACACATCTTTCCACTTAGTTGATATCTGGCTGGACACCAACACTCAGTGAAGGCACACGTAGCATTTATAATATCATCCGATTCTGTAACTTCTAAAGAAGACGGTTCTATATCTTCAAATTCACAATTGTATCCATCTCCCACGTATTCGGGGTCGCATATGCAAGCGTATATTCCATCATCTGTTGGAGTGCATTGTGCGTATGGCGAACAGTTGTGTAAAACTTCACAGCTTCCGCTTACACTCTCAGCTTTGCAATCATGTCCGTTTCCGTAGTATCCTTCAATGCATTGGCAGTAAGGAGCGTTTTCAATTTCGACACACTGAGCATTATTGCCACATCGGTAGTTTTTGCACGAGGAAGCTTTGACGCAGATCTCGCCATTGTGTTCGTAACCGGCGTTGCACTGGCAGTAAGGATCATTTCCACGTTCGACGCAATGAGCATTATTGCTGCATCGGTAGCCTTTGCATGGGGAAGCTCTGATGCAGTTCTCGCCATTGTTTTCGTAGCCGGCGTTGCATTGGCAGTAAGGATCATTTCCACTTTCGACGCAGTGAGCATTATCACTGCATCGATAGTTTTTGCAAGGAGAGGTTTTGGTGCAATCCATGCCATCGCCTTCGTAGCCGATGTTGCATTGGCAATAAGCGGCATCTCCATTTTCCATACATTGAGCATTACCGCCACATTGAAAGTTTTCGCAAGGGGAATTTCTAGTGCAGTCTACGCCATCACCTTCGTAGCCGGCGTTGCATTGGCATTGGAAGCTTCCCTCTAGGTTTATACACTTGGCGTCATTGTGGCAATTGTCATCACCCGTTGAGCATTCGTTAATGTCGAGGCAAGACGTTTCTTCACTTGAAATGTACACGGATTGATAACCTGGCCTACATATGCATTTGTACGAGTCGTCTTCTACTATGCAAGAGCTATATTCCCCGCAAACCTCCCTACCTTTGATGCAAGGGTCTTCTTGACCAAGAGGCACCACTTTACTGCTCATGCCGTATCGTACAATTTTGTCTCTGGGCTCGTACGAAAGGAAAATCTTATTCATATTCAGGGAGAAAGGTTCAGAATCAATATTCTCTAGATTAGCATATTGGCAATGATGATAAGTGATCATCTGCGTTATCTCGCATCTATATTCAGCCAATATTCCCCTGTTAGTGAAAGTCCTAGACGAACGAGAATGCAAAATACCCGGGCGTGAGAACGAATATTGTTCAACCAAGTCCTCCATGTCTAATTTGGTACCGTGAGGGATTTTAGGTATAGATCCTTTCATTTCACCTTCCATGCGAAGCTGATCAAAAGCATCTAAGCCCATGTACATCATCACAATTGTTAGTTTTTGATTTGAATCGGGGAAGAGCATATTAACAGTATGATTAAAAACTCCGCCTGTTATTTGATAGCCGTTCTTTGTGTTTCCGATGGGCTTGGCAAACAACCACCCTATGGTGGATCCCAAGATGCTCATCGTTTGCATGCTGTATCCTAAATGATCTGGGACATTCGCTAAAGCAGAATATGCTCTACCATCAGCAGTGACGACGTACGATTGAAAGTTCAGTTTTCTGAGATCTTCTCCGTTAATTTCGCCACGAATTTTACCGTTAACCCTGAGAGGCATGTCTTTTCTAATGCACGATCTTCCATCGCCGTAGTAATCTGGATTGCATACGCAGCAAAAGCCGCGACCTTGATCTATACATTGAGATTTATAATGACACTGCATCGCACCAGCCGTGGCACACGTGAGAGAAGATTGATTTTCAAGCTCGTCGTCATATAATTCAGGTACTTCTACTTTATCTTCAACGTTTCCTACTCTGAAAATGTACTTTCCTGTTTCACCACAGTTGGAAGATCTGCAAAATATAAGCAATTCATTAATTAACAATAAATAGATTCTTATATACATAATATGACTCAAAAAACAAATAGATTTTTTTTAATAAAATGGTAAAATAAGCTCATTTCAAATTCATTCTTAAAGTTTTAATTACAAATTTCACTAAAATGAAATACTAGCATTTTTTTACAGGAAGTGCGATTTATAATAAACTTAGGCTTAGACAAGAATAAGCTTTAGAGATGCTCTTATGTAGCAATGTCACAAGTGGAGCATACAAAACACTTATATGAACAGACAGATAGAAATAATTTGAAAAACACACATTGAACAAAAAGGGGGTAAAGTATAGTACAAAACTAGTACTTCCTGTGAAGGTAAAGCTGATTATTACTCCTTTGCCCTTATGTATCGCGAATTATAAAAAGTACACATTTTATCCTTCCTTTGATTAGATCTCATTATCAAGAATATGATTATTTTGGAACAGTATATTTAAGAGTATATTTATAGTCTTTTAAAATGATTTTTGATATGGTTGTGGCATTAATGTTCTTGTGATATCTCTACAGCTAATTTATGTTTAAATAGTTTCAGTATCCGTGAAATTGATTTAAAATCATCTATTAAATGTCATTGGATTGAGCTTTTTCATTTTTGAAGTGAGATATATGATATAAAACATGAAACATCTGTTCGTTTTTTTTAGTCATCCTATACATATTGAATAATATATTTACGATGCAATGTTGCGAACTCTTTCCTTTCCGGAGATTTTCAATACATGTGACTGTCCTTCTATAGACGTTAATCCTACTTGAGCTCTAACATCAGGTAATCCTGATACTTGAGGCATGGCTTGAATCCATTGAATTCCGTCATCTGGATACATGAAGATGACGTAGCTTTCGTTTCCACCGCTTATAATCACCGCTTGGAAGGTGTTAGTTTTGTCGTCTTTATTTTTGTAGTAACCAACGTTGGACCACGTTGCAATGAATACGCTCTCGGGGATAAAATAGTTGTGCGTGGGATAACATATTCTTATGTCTTCTTCTGCCTTTGCGAGGCTGTAAGCATCTTGTGTTTCTCTATAATATACCACCCCCGATTTCGTTGTGTCTACGTTGGAATAAAATGGCGCTATGATTGGGTAGCCAAGAGGAAACTCTCCATTTATGAACGATGCTATGTCTGTGGAGAAAGAGAGACTGCCATCTGTGTTGACCTAAAAATATTATATTATATTAAAAAATCAGAGTTCAAACTCGAAGATTTATCAATACACTTTCACGACCCAAATTTTCTCGGAATAAAGGAAATAATGAAGCAATAATCGTAAACATGACCAATTAATGCGTACACTTCTTACGCATAAAGATAAACGGACAGTTGAGTTATGGAGATTAAATACATATGTACATATGTAAAAATAGTAAAAAAATTAATATTTTTTTATTATAAGATAATATATATACATATATTCACAGCTAATTAAAACTAGTATAAATAATTTATGTATATAATATTTTATATTCCTATATGGATTTCTACAAAAAATTTTAGAGTCTTCTAAGAACTGTAAATTTAGAATAATAATATGTATAATAATATAACTTTATTAGACGTCCATATTCAATATTGTACATGAATTGATATATGCACTATATTTCGTATGCTCGAGAAACTTGTAAATGGCTAGACTTAGAATCAGCGAAGAAAAGAAAACACTGACTTTACTTTTATTTAGGAGGTAAATATATAATTTACGTTAAGAATAAAAATTAATATATTTTTGTGAAATATACTCTGTACCAATAATGATTTAGGGATAAGAATAAATGTTTTTATGAAACTGTAAAATAAATAGCTAAATTATGAACTATCTATTTTTATCTTAAATATGTTTTACTGAAGCTTATCTTATTCATGCTCTTTATAAAAACATCGTTAGCTATATTATTTGTAAGCAAATATGTATGATCTTTTTTAGATTTTAGAAAATATTAAAAATTCTCTACATATCATGAAACATGAGACGTTACCGTATGATTTAACTGAAAATTACAATTTTCTTAGCAAAAATCGAAAAAATGTGTATAAAAGGTAAACATACATAAAATATTATATTAACATATCTACAATATAAGTTTTTGAAACACTTCAATAATAAAACTTTGTATTCTAGCTATAAATTGTACATGTCTTGATATATTGAAATAACGTTAATGTCAGTTAATATTTTTGTCAAGTGATCTTAATTAAATACTTTTCATATTCTTTATATATGTAAGTATAAAAAATGCAATTGTTCATAAAATATTTTGGAAATGTCTGATCATGAAACAACTTTACTGAACTACATGGAAACAAACAAATTTTATCAAGCATTGTCCAATTTTATGATCAAATGTTTACCTCTTTCTACAATATATATATAATTTTCAGGAGTAGAGCTTTTATTTATAGTATCGTATAACGTAATAAAATAACGTTAGTAACTTTACTATCATATTTTTTATAAAGAATGTGAAATTTGTCTGATTATATCTAATATTTGAAATATGTTCATTTGCTCTACATTTCTCTATTTATTGTATGAATATATATTTTAGCAGTCTCTTATATATGATTTTCTTATAAAAAGAAAAAAATCTGATGTTTCTACTCGAGAATTTCTCGAAAAAAATGCCAAATCGAAAATTTTCATTTATTGAGATATATTGTAATTTCTCAAGAAATTTTTATAAAAACTTTTTTGAAATTTACTGTACGAATATTTTTTAATGTTTTATAACTGCGGCATAAAAAAGAATGGGTCTGAGCTAGATGTTTTCTTGGAAGATTTTAATAGAGGTTGAAAGTATTAGAATGGAAAAAAAATGTTTACGATTTTGGACTGATCTTTGCTTTGTAATCTAAGAAAGGCATTATCTTTTCAGTACGATAGACAAATGGTATATGTACGTCTCTATTAACCTGAAAGACCTGGGTTCGAATCTCATATCCATGTTAGTGTTTTTAAATTTCTATCGTGTCTGGGAGATCGGGATTAGTGATTATTATATAATTACAATTCCGGTCAACCATCACAAATAAAGTTTTTCTAGTCTCACGGATGAATATCGTAATAATTAATTAAAATCGAGCTTGGTTGTACATATCAGATAATAAAACATTCTAATAATGAGCTATCTCAGCTCATGGAGAATATCTAGAAGATATTATTATAATTATATTTGACTAATGTTTTTAAATTATATTTGTAGCAGAAAACATTAAGTGTCTCAAAATTATTAGAAACAATGATTTGGTTAAGGTATATGTGTAATATTTTAATATAAATTTCTTCGAAAATATATGCAGCATAATGTTATTAGAGTTTCATATTATGGTAAAGTAATGTTTAATATTGTTTCTTTAGTTCTTTAAACAATTTCTATAATTGTATATACGTATGTACATTAAACAATTGTATGGATGTATTACTAAATTCTGTTTAAAATACTACCGTACTTTTATATGTGAATTATAAAGCACATTCATTATAAAATAAACAAAGATTTTGTTAATTTCTATTATTATTTTAATTCGAAACGAGCGCAGTGTCAAAGTTTTGCTGTTGATTTGTGAGGTTGAATGTCAACTCTAAAAGTGCGCGATTATTTTTTAATTCAGATCTAATAAAAAAATACATTTAAAAACTTCATTAAACCAACCGTTATATATGTTACAAAAATCGATATATCCATCACACCATACTTATTCTATGTAATAATAAATATAAGTTTTAGTCCGTAATATAGCATACATCACATTATCAATTCTATAAATACTTATAGTTCGTATCAATCGCTTTTATCTAAGGTCTAAGTGCTCAAGACAAAAACTTGTGTTGGGTTCATTGGTTTATAGTTGGCGAGGTTCTTTATATTCATAAACACATTTTTATGTGTCACATATTCGTGTGTGAGTACGTGTTAAATAACAAAATAAAACACTCATGCTAATGATCTGTGAACTTTGGGCGCCGATAGCCCCCCTTTATCTATTGTGGAACTGTATTTGTAGCCAATACCACGGAAAGTTCTCGATGTGACAAATTTAGAAAATAATGCTTGTTTTAGCACGTTATATAATATAAGTAGCAAGTAAAGGGACCAAAAGCCGAACTTGTTCTCCGATACACGTTTTTAAGCTGCATTTCCTTATTTGGAACGAATAAGTTTTTTATTGTAAAATAATGCTTAAATTGAAAGCTTTGTCTCTTATATGAAACACTAATCTAAAAGTTAGATTATTGAAGTTAAATAATATAAATAAATATCTTACGTATATGGAATAGTAAGGTTCACCGAAGAACGTAATGGGGTGCTTCAGAGTTATCTCTCTAGAAGAGATCTCGTCGCCGGGTGGAAGTTCTTGGTCAAGTCCCCGGCCGTTGGTGTAAAAATCATCTCGAGTGAGGGCGTAGGCCCCCGGAGCCCCCAGCAGGCTCAGGAGCCCCAGGAGCCCTAGGCCGACGACTGTTGCAGCCGCCCGCATCGCTCAAGAGTTAACACCATACTGATGATGTCTTGAACCATGGCGATGAATAGCGATGCGGGTATCCTAAATTCTCAAAACTGATACCAATTGGGTGCCATTAAAGCGGTTCTAAATTTATCGGCGTAGTTGAAACGCGACACTAAATTAATTAGCTAATTTATATCGATTTTTCAACACTAGACTTAATTAAGATTAATTAATTTATTGTCGCTGTTCTTTGTACATAACTAAATAATTATTTTGTATATACAGGATGTTAAGATAGATTTTTGGCTATTAAAGGCTTTTAAATTATGTCGCAAAATAAACTTGCGAGTGAATTACGATATTTTTATCAAAAAGTTCTGCTGCAACTTTGAAAAATAATAATATTATAATGTTAGCAGGTACATATAAAATATAAAACCCTCAGATATAAACATGTTAACTAACATCTTTTCATGTAAACACTACTAAGAAATGTAGAATTAACAAGTAAAAAATAGGTTAATTTCACTTTTCTATGGAAACTAAATAGATCGAAAATAATATATTGAAAAATTATATAGTTAACACGTTCTTATCATCAGTTCGGTTATGTAGGTTAATGCGTATTTTATTAACGATCTGGCAAATTATTAGCCGAGACAAAAATAATATATATTATAATAATCTTAAAAGTTTATTTTTTTAAATTAAAGGAATTGTTCAAATATCTTTATCAGCAATTGAAATGCAAAATGATTGAGCTGTAGTATACATTTTATTGCATAAATAATTATGTATCTATATATAAGTGTTAGTATCGGGTGGCAATGTCAAATGCGAAAGAGTCCAGATGAATTGAAGTAATTGGTTAGGTTATAGATTCTGAACTTAAAGCGCTATGGAAATGTTTTGGATGTAATACATTAATTATAATATTGAGTACCTAACCTAAGTTATTACCTTAATTTACATCACTTTCATTTTATTAAAATTATTACCTTAGTCTAGATTATTAGGCTGATTATTTATAGAAGAAAGGTTGAAAAAAACCTATGTGCGGAGTGAAATTAATTAAAGTATTTATTAAAACATAAAAGTAAAATGATTGGCAATAAATCACATGTAAAGTAATATACGAGTATTTTGGAATCATCGAAACTTGTCGCCGAATTCTGCAAAATGCGTAATAAATCTAAAATATATTTAATAGTTTATTGGAAATGTATAATTAAAAAGATATTTCCAGATAAACTGAAACTTCCTGTTTTGATTTAAATAGAAGCTTTAGATGTTTAAAATTTATTGCCATACTAAATTATGTGAAAATGAATGTCTTTGATTTAAGATTTCACTAAAGAAATACGTTATAAATATATGTATAATATTATAGATAGAAATATCGTAATATATCATATTTTTCAAATATTTTGATAAAATTAGGTTAATTATCTCGTAAAATATATTTTTTATAATTTCTAATTTTGTTGTGGATCTGAATTGTTTAGCTCTAATATCACAAATGTCCATCGTAAGGATTCTTTTCTACAATATATAGGTATGCAAATATTTTTTATTTCTATATAGTATGCAAAGTTATTTCACTTTAAGCAGTTTATTTTGCTTTACATTTTTTTAACTTTTAATTAAACATTTTATTTGCGTTAGTCGGCTTTACTTCACACACGTCACAGGCAGACATAAGCTATCCTTAAATCAATAGATAGTTAGATATCGTTTATGTCTATCTCCTTAAATCAATAGCGTCTAGAAATGGTTTATCTAAGCATCAACCAATATGACGATACAGTACGATACTATATTTAAAGTGAAGTATATTGAAAATCGTTGAGAGTAGTGTAACATAATAATTAAAAGAGTAGACTAATATAGTATGTTGCAATGGTGTTTTCAAACAATTTATTGAACCAAACGCACTTACATTATATACGGTCGTAATTTTTAATTACCAACGAAGCGTTGGGGTTGTGTAATACTAATTTAGTCCAATTAACAATGTTACGCATTTGTGTTGTCCATACGAGTGAGAAATTTGATCAGTAAAATTTTTGTAAAGTCTGAAAATTGTTTTGAGAAAGGGACAGATAAACTTTTTTTGACCGGAAGGCAACATGGTTTGTGCATTTGCTTCTTTGCCGGAGAGTCGACCCCCGGTATGAAAAAGGTATATTGTTTAGTCCAGACGTGTTTTTCCAGATTAAATTTCTTATTGTGCCGCAAATACATTCTTCATCTCTGCAGATATTGTTAATATAAAGTTTTTCCATTTGCAGTATGCGGCAAGCGTGAATATTAAAATGTTCTACGAAGCACCACATTTAAAGATATGGATACGAATACGAAAACTTTTTATGATTTCTGACATTGCTTTTAGTTATTAGGTTGACTTTTAAATTCGAATTCAAATATAGATCACAATTTATTTTACAGTTATCAACAGTTTCTGTCAAAATTATTTTTAAATTTTGGCAAAATTCTATGAATGGATGTATGCAAACAATGACGTTTAAAAAATGAGTTGATTTATTTCTGAATAGTTAAAATATTCTTAAACTCGTCCCACAGCTCTTTCATTGAATAAAAGTGAGGCTCAGTTTGAAAATTTTTGCCAGTAAACGACCCAAATAATCCTGATAATATCATTATTGATCATATGAACATTTACTACAAATAGGGTTATCGTATTTTTTACTATAAATACGTAAAAATTATCAGAATGTAGATTAAAAACAGAAATACAAGTAGTTTGTACGAATTATAGTATAACAATGATAAGATTTTTTTAGAAATATAAATAATTTTGTTTTATTATATTGAAAAAATACTACTGTATTAAATTTTATACTTTATTATAATTTATTCTTAAAAATATAACCTACTGTGAAAAAAATTTTTTTTTCTAGATAGAGAGATTGAAATTATTTTATTGGAAATTAAAGACATATTGCTCTATATTATATAGCTTCAAATAGTCAATATGAATTGTTAAAAGTATACACAAATAGTAACTGTTATGTATAAAATGTTAAAAATACGTACTACTATTGCTATTGCTTTATATGACGGATAGAATGCATTTTATAAAAAATATGGTAAATAATTGAAGGACACACGTTTGAAAGTGTCTTATTCTCAAAACTCACGTTAATTTATTGTGACTAAAATGATCATTCATTAACAAGGAAACATGACAATATCGTAAAGGATGGATTCACACACAAAAGCCCCCGTTAACACCAGAAATCACATAAATAACAAGAGTTTTGTTCTTACGGTAAATATTATACGTCATTGAAAGAATATTTATTTGTTGCGAAACGGTCACGGATATAATAAATCACCAGATTCCCAATGTAATATACGACCTTGGATAATGCCCATCAAGAAATTGTCGCTTTCTAAAGGCGTATACCTATTTCGCGGTTCTAAGAAACGAGTACATCTATTGGCTGGATGATCGCTGCATGATTGTGATTGGTCAGCAGCCCTGGATAGAAAAACCTGGACTCCGATGAAGAGAACGTACTCACAAGCAGCCACTCGAAGACTCAAGCAGACACTAGAAGAGACTAGCAAATACTGTCATAGGCACTCACATCCCGAGAGAAACACCTTCATACGAGCACTACTATCGTCCACTATACTGTCGCTGCCACGCCACCTACAAGACCTTTGAAGACCTTTCACGGACATCATCCCTGCGCCAGCTTCTCCACTACCGCTCGGGGAAACCATCTCGCCATTTATCGTGTCACAATTGTAATATAATCTAATAAAGTCTTAATTAGATTATATAATACTAAGCGTCTCACTGGC
Organism: Plectrocnemia conspersa; assembly: GCF_051122295.1. Taxonomy (NCBI): domain Eukaryota; kingdom Metazoa; phylum Arthropoda; class Insecta; order Trichoptera; family Polycentropodidae; genus Plectrocnemia; species Plectrocnemia conspersa. The sequence goes on along the minus strand of NW_028277174.1, from coordinate 14,805,954 downwards.
TACGAAGTCACAGCCCTAGGGTTCTTGAACCTTAAAAAGCTAGTCAGATTTTTTAAATACATTATAAAATAATAATAGAAACGAAACATCGTTATTGATGTAAAAACAATTTTACAAAATGTTACGGCCAAACATATAGCTAAGTGGATTTTTCATTGGGTGTGATACTAGCTTATTTATATTGATAGGCAATGTAATAAAATCTTTTTAAAAAATAGGCATTTACATATAAAATTATTATACCACATGTGCCATTGGCACTTGCTTTTCTGTTACAGCACATTTTCTATACAGCATTTACAAATTTTAATACCGGATATTTGAAGAAGTATAGGTTTTTAAAAATAAGTAAATAATAACTAATATGTTTTAAGCGAAATTTTCTACTTTAAAATAAAGAGGACATAACATTTCGTAACATACAAGTACATATATATTATAATGTATCTATTTGTTTGTTACGAACAACAATTACAATCGTGATATTTGTATGATACCTGATTTTTATTTGTCATACTATTACATATGCACTACGTAATAATACTTAAGTCGGTTTAATTTATTTGTGAAGAGCATAATATCATTTTATACTAAAAATAGAATATTATATTTTGAGTGTATAATTGCACCAAATAACACTTTACTAGAAATGGACCCTGCATCGTGGCATGTCAATGAACTCGAAATACTCAGTATAGAGATGCAGTTCGTCAGTTGAATACAATTGCAAATAAATCGGATAAGCCTTCGATATTCCATTTATAAACAAACAATATTTGTTTGGATAACAATCCATTGACACTGATAAATATTGCTGGATTTTATGTAAACAATATATTATAACAATTTTAGTATGGAAAAAGTATATAATTATTATTATAATTAATTAAGTTACACTAACAGTATAAATGCGAGATTTCTCGAAAGACATTATAATTAATGAACGTTACTTTTTCAGGTGCTTTAAAATTTCTTGCTCTGCTTGTTTGTCTTTGCGGCAAGTTTACGAAAGCGAGGCAATTTAGTTTTTTGTTCGTTGGAAAGGAAAAATAAATCTGTAAAAGTTAAAAGCACCTTTGAGAAAAATGTTGAATAAATTTGTTTAATCTTTACAAAAAAAAAATCACCTTACATTTTTTTATTTTTAAGTTACCGCATACAAGGTAAAGTTCCAAGATAAATTTATTTATAAATTAAAAGGCTTTATCATTATTTGTTTGATATATTTATGTACTATATAAAGTATAATAAATATTAGTTGATCAATCAACAGAGAGTGATGAAAAATATTTATAATAATATATATATTACACACGAACTATTAAGAAAATATAATTTTCACGCCTGAATTTTTTTTAAACGGGAACGCAATGTTTTTTTTTTATGTTTACTCAATCTTTAGCCATTTTTTTCTTTAACTAACATCTGACGCACAGGATAGATTATTATCATAAAGTGATAAAAAAAGTTTAATAGCCGCATATTTTAATTGTGATTACAAATAAATTAAAAATATTAATAATTAAAAATATTGATAAAAGATTCTTACATCTTATTTGGCAATATCCATTAGCCTTAACGACCAGCCGAAAAGTGTATTTTGTATGTCATCCGAAGAATTAACTAAACGTATTCCCAAAGGCCGTTTAGAACCTTTACACATACAAATGCTATTGTATTACATTGATAAGCGTAGCAATTAGAACGCAAAGACTGGTGCGGGGTTGTCAAATATCCACACGTTTAAACCCTAAAGATTACGCATATATTCGTACAATTAAGATGGCTAAAATTAAAAAATCTAATTATACCCTCAAATTTTCGTGATTGGCCATCACGTTGAGAGTGGAAGAGGAAGAAAACCATCTCCAGTTAGACAAAGCGAATATAAGCGCAAACATAGCACAGATCATTCATCTCCATTTGGAATTAGCTTACGTCGACACATGAGAATTTACCCAATCTCGCATCAAGTAGAGCTTTGTCGATCGTCATCAAGCAAGCAGCTGCTTCTCTCTTCACGTTATCCCTTCAGACGTTTAAACCTGAAATTATCACGTAAATATAATTATTACAAAAATTTTACGCAACTTAAAATTGTCGTACAATAATAATAATAATTTATATACAAATAACTTTAGCTTAGAAATATAAGTCAAAACAATGTAATATTAGTTTGTTAAAAAAGCTTTTCAGTGGAGTGAACTTTAGAAAATATTTTTTTTTGTGAAATTTTGATTATATCAAAAAAATAAAAAACAGTTTTTTCATATAATGCTTTTAAATACTAAAAAATCAGAATTACATTTAACACCTGTGTAAGAAGTTGATGCTGTATATGGTTCAACATGCAGAAAGTGGTTCTGAAGATTTTGAGATAAAAATTGACGTCTCTTGCGCTAAAAGCCGTGTAACGAAAAACGTGGATAAAATCAAGATAATATGACGACACGTAAGATCGGCAGTAAACAACACTGCCACAGCTATTTAGATTTTATGTATAAGAAAGCTTGAAATGGCTAAGAAGCTTAAGGCTTGAGTGCCGTTAAATTAAGCAATACAAATTTATTAAAATAAATTTATGTTTCCGACTTTGACAGCTCAGCACTAACTAAAAGGAGATTTTTTAACAACGTTAATCGAAAAATATCATATCATCCCAAAGACTGGATCTGGTGGAAGAGTACTTTGTACTACTAATTTGTGACTAAATAAAACTATTGATTCAACTGAATATTGCTTACAATTGACCAAATTCAAAGAAGCAATCGACAGAAAGAGACGCAAAAACATTCGCAAAATTTCAAACATATCTTATTAACTCTTTTAAGAGAAAAATCTGATTTAAACTGATATACAGCTCGTGGTCTATAACTATCAATGCAGAGGCTGATCAGAAGATAAAATACCTAAATGGAAAATGGAGATTATTATACCATTACAGTATAATATATATTACAACCAGTTATAGTATAAAGACTTGTCAGGAAAATCGCAAAGCGTTGCCAATATTTTAAACTAGCTCAGGAAAAATGTAGTGTTTATAGGTTAATATGAATTATATGTTATAATTACTTTGTACTTGCAATGTAAAAGGATTAGTTTTAGTAACTGTTAATCTCATATTATAGAACTCGAGATATGTACATATTTTGATAATTAAAAAACAGTATTTATAACATATTTGATGCTATATAAAACATAGATATATATTTTCATGGACTATATTTTTTTTATAAATATGCTAATAATTAAAAAAATATCGAATGTAAGAACATCGTTTGAATATTTTAAAGGATTTAGGTGCTATTTACACACAGAGAGAATACCTAATAGGAGGATTCGTGCAGCAGGACACAGTGATTAGGTTTTGTATCAATAATGAATAATGAATTTCCTCCAGCTAATGGAGAGTGGAAGAGCAACGAAAGGGAATGGAGAAAGCTCCGACAGGGAATAATAATACACTTGCTTTAAATCTCGTGACCCGATAATTTTAAACCGTATTCCCCTCTCATTATAATATTATATAGAGGCTTTTAATATTACGATTGAAGATTAAAGAGAAATGTTTTTTTATAAATGTGTATCTAAAAAACATTGAAATACTCTAGTATAAAATATAATGTAAGAAATAATACGATTTACATGAATATTTTATCAAAGTTAATGTCCTTGGCTATGTTAATGGGTCACGGAATTTTTTGATAATACAGATTAAAGTTATGTTATTATTATTGTATTTAATTTCCGGAATTTTATTATGTTATGCTTATGATACGATTTTAAATAAAAAAGTATTACCGAGAACAAAGATTGATAAATTCTCATTTAATTTAACTGTTATTTTAACGCACTTATATATTTTTAAGACAAATACACGTAACTGAATATTTTATTATAATATTGTATTAAGTGTTTATATTAAAAAAATAATAGTTCTTAAAATTATTATTAAATTACTAAACAAATTTTAATAGATAATTTTCTCTCTAAAATAATTACAGTTCGTTTTAATAGATGTCTCTAGTTCGTGACGCAATATAAATATATTTTTATAATACGTAACACAATATAGTAAATATTATAGTTGTAAAACTTTTATTAAAATATAAAATAGTAAATATAAGACACATTCGACGTGACTTGGAAAATTTAAGAAGGAATAGTTAATTCAATAAGCTTCCTATGTTTGTTCTCATATTTTATCGAGTTACCTTTCCTAGCGAATGTAAAACTTTTCAATTTAAATAAATAAAAAAAGTTATATTAAAAATAATTTTTGAAAGAAATTTGCGCAATTGATTCACTCGTTATAGAAAAAATATTCTAAGTTAGATTTTTATTTTGGATAATGAGCCTTAAAGTGTTATGCGCTATTAATTATCTTATTTAAAGAATGTTTAATACTGATTAAAATAACGTTTATTCCCACATATCTTATTACTAAATTTCAAATAGATCTAATAGAAATATAAATCACTGTAAAAAAACATTAAAAATAAAATTCACATGCTTAGGTGTTAGGTAGTAACTATTAAATATTTTTTTAAGGCTAATTAGAAATAGTTTTAATAGCGCTGTGTATCGTCTCCAGTGGTTTCTTATGAGTCTGGTCTCGTAAGTGTGGACGGTTGATAAATGCTTCCATGGTATACCTAGCCACCCCTTTAACACCCCTAACTCTTAGTCTTGCAACCCCTGAGGCTCCCAATTAACTGACGTCGACCTTTAGACGTGTTCACTCTCAACATCGCGTTGTCTGGACGCTATCATTGCAAATATGAATATTTTTATAAATAGATTTATGGCAACTTCTAACCTCACAGTCACCTCTGCCACTTAATACTCATATTATATTAAAAAATAAGATTTTAAAAATAAGTCTTTGATCGACGCTTAGGCGTTAAAAAAGTAAATTAATGAGAAAAACGCGAGAGTCTATACATTTTTTATAAAAAATATATTGGGGTGAAATTGAATCGGGCCCTGCGCCCTCTGAACTCGCGCTCCACTAATGTGGTGATATTGACTCCTTTCGCGAACCCGCCTCATGAATATATTCAAGCTTTTCTAGTCGACAGCCAATCTTTATCTTCTGCATTCATTTTTCACTTTCAATAGTCAAACGAGACGAAAACTATTTTTCAACGGAATAAAAAGAGTGAATCGATAATTTTGTGTATAGTAGTTTAATATTTTATTAAAAAGTATAGTTTCATTAATATAAATATCATTGTCTTGTAAATAAAATATTTGAAAATTATTTCTGTATCTCATCTCTAATGAAGGATGAGACTGAGTCTAAGAGCATAATTAGGAGAATTTTGAAATTAAAATTCTATGGATTTTCTACTAAAAAAGTTGTCTGAAACAACTTGATCACTAAAAATGTTTGTAGCGCTGAAATAAAAAAAAACCAAGAATCATTGTTACATAATACAATGAAAATTTTTTTGTAGTTGCTCTCAAAAATTAAATTTTAATAATGAGAAAGATTTATTAGAATTGTCTCTATTATTAAGATTACTGAATAAAACCACTAAAAATGATCTAATGTTACTTATATATAATTTTTTTTTTTTTTAATAAATTTAATTGCGGAATACGTCGCTAAAATAGCTAGCCGACAATGTATTTTTTTAATTTTGTACATGTCTATAAAACTATCGGTGAAGTATAAATTTATTAAAAAGTTTTGCGAATAAATTTATATTAAGCACTTTTTATAGATGAGTTGGTTTTTACGGATCACTCTGTTTCATGCTTATGTTTATCTTAATTCACGCCAGCTCATGTATGCACGTATGTATTTTGTATAATATAATGCGGTTGAATATACCATTCAGAGAAAGCTTAGCGAATGTGAGCTAATAAGTGTCCGTTATGACATGTCTGCACGTTTCCCGGTAATATGAAACGCAAATTTTCACCAGGGCAAAAATGAAATATGTTCGTAGAGACGAAAAATAGAATAGCGTATCAAACGGGCGGTAATTAAAATTCCCTTTTAAATACCAGAGAGGGTGGGCTGGCATCACCCTGTTTTATTTACATGCATTTATATATAGGTGAGGGGCGGGCCGCGAATATCGCGATTCGGATAGGAAAACCGGCGGAATGGAAATGTGCCAGAGAATCCCTCGGGTGTCATCAGTAATTGTGATGACAGATGAAAACGTACTTACAAAAACAAAATTGCAAAAGCCGACCGACGCGTAGATCGCACATTGTTGTATTGTGTTTGTGCAGATTGTCTGTGTGTGCGAGGGGATATGGGCTCGTCAGGACGTTCAAACATGAATGGTGTATCCAATTTGATTTATTACTGTATCGAAAACTTGCCAAAGAAGCCGCAAGTTATTTATCGCACAATGGGCCTGCACGAAAATCTAATAAAAATCAAATCAATTTCTACCGCAAGAACATATACACATGTATATCTACTCTATTCTAGACAATTAAGTTCTGAGACTATTAGGTTTTACTCTTAGCTGGTTGAGTTTTATATATAGTACCTATGTAATTCGTTGCAGACAAAATCAAACTTTTATATAAATAATTAAATGTATATAATAAATCAAACTTTTATATAAATATTTAAAAAAAAATTAAATTAAATATAATAGACATTTTATTACCAGAATCTGCTCCCACACATTTTTCACAAGTTTGTGAAGTTCTTTGAAATTTTATACTTTTTTGTCTCTAATCTTATATTTTAAGTACTGTCATAAATGCTTAATTGCACGATTGCAACTCCTGCCTCACATGAAGTGTGCTTCTGGTCATTATACTGTTGAAAAACCCATTAAATTAATAGGTTTTCTTCAGTGTATGGTAATTTTATGCATTCCATAATATCCACATACACTTCCCTTTTCATAATTTTTCAATTAAATGTATAGGTACAACACCACTTCAAGACGTACAACCCAATACCACGATACTTTCTCCAGCTCCCTTAATCCATCAAAGCTTATTCTATTCAATATACACTCACCACTAAACAAAATAGTCTTCCAGTCTGAGATCCAATTAATTTGATTTTTGGCAAAATTAACTCGTTTTACCGATTGTCTTTTATATAATTGGTTCACCAAATACTGAATTTTATTTTATGATTTTATTCTCCGTAAATACACTATTTATTAATAACTAAATTTGATCACAATAATAAGAGAAGTCGATAGGACGACGTTAAAAGCAGAACTAAACCGAAATATTTTAGATAGACAAAGAATGGCGAACTTATGTCATGTGATATTAATAGGATATGACTCGAGAAAAGCAATAACATTTGAGTTTTAATGAATACCATTCGGAGTGAGCCGTTTCCTCTATTAGTATCAATGTTTTCTTTACAAATCTGAGATTTTATTACGCATTTTATTAGCCATTATGAACATCATGTCGTCAAAAATGTCCTATTCTATCGACCGTTGTTTTGGACTTCAAACTAATATTTTGTTTTAAAAAAGACTGTTTAAAACTTGTAAAATGAGGCATATAATGTATCGATATTATTTATAGTGCTGTAATAAATTCTCATTTTATATTGTCAAAAATATTATTGAATCAATGCAAAAATCTTATGAACTCACTTCAAGAAAAAACCTTAAAAACTACCATCTAACATTAGTGTATTTGAATAAGTTAATTAAAGGAAAGCTAATAGCCAGCGTCGTCTATAATAAATGCCATCTTAAAATGTTTCTGAAAATTTTGTAACTATACTATATAATAGATCAATACACAGCAGATAATAAAGTGCTTGCCGTAAAAATATTACATGCGTCTATTAACGGTTAAAAATGCAAGTCATCAAAGGTTAAGCTGGATACTTTTAAACTTTTTTGTAAAAAGATTCTCGGTCAATTTTTTACGCTTTAATTCAGTCTTAAAAACATACAATCCTACCATGTGCATACATATACATACATATATACAATTTTATTCTTATATGAACACAAATGTATAAAAATATACGTCACTTTAGATTTCATTAAACCAAACACGTAACTTTGCAGTTAGCCGCTCCGCAGCGGCGAACACGACCGTAAGAAGATTATATGAACAGCCTATGTATACAAAGGATAGATTATATTAACATCATCCGAGTCCTGTACAAATAGGCTTCGCTTTATTATTTTATCCTTCCTCATGACCCGGTGACCTCTCGTTGACCCCTCGGGGAACTGTTCCGACAAAGGATCCAATACAAAGCTCTCGATACAAACATCGGTCGCGTTGTTTTATTTGCTTTGCGACCGAATAAAGGTTTGCAATCTTGAGTGTGCTTTATGACAGTTGATTGGTTTGTTTTCAAAGTCTTAGGGTGATTTGTAAATACAAATATGTACTAAATATACACAATATAAAAATGAGTATTAGGGACAAAAAACTTTTTTAATCGCAATCTAAGATAAAAACCATAAATATACACGTATACTAAATTAGTGGCAGAAATATTTAAAGCATCAACACAATAATAAAAAAATATACATCAACACAATAATAACTACACCTACAGAATTCATGCTTTGAAATCCATAAAATTAAACATATGCAGATAGAATCAGTAAATGAAGAGACTCATTTAATCCATTTGTAGATTAATTTTAACTACATAAAGCACATACATAGGTTAGAGCTGTTGTTTCGATAAATAAATCAATCTCAATATCGCGTTAAAATCTAGCTGGAGTTCCGCAGAGTAGTTTGTTTGGACCGTTCATTATCAATTTAAAACTAAACACGCTAACGTTACAGTCGTCATAACTAGTTCTTTCGGCCTTAAAATAACTGTAATTAAGTTTAAAAAAAAAATTCTTAGATTTTTAAATGAAAATAAAGTAAACAAAGAGAAAACTGAAGCGATACTTTTTACGACACGCAGATAACCCTTGCTCCCACATCTTAAAAGCATATAAGAAAACTACATTAAATGAAGGGTGAGCGGCAAATATTTAAGTATACATCTGGACTCCAAGCTGAAATTCACTAAATATATCGCGGAACTTAGGTTCAAAAGACTTGCTGCTATTGCGGTCCCAAAACCGATAGTGAGAAGAAGTGAGTGTGCGGAATGTATTTAACGCACGCCCTTATCTCTCACTCACTCTCATCACTTAAGACGCAAGCGAGCGAAAAGGATTGTATTTCACAGTACGCGCTTAGTCTAAAGAGTCCATTTATGTTTTATTAAAAACCTCAATATTAGCCCAATAAATATTCAATCAGTTGTGGTAATTTTAGATCTAAAAAATCATCAAAAAACGTCAGTGCAGTGATAATACATTCAGAATTTACGTTGTGTAATTTTTATGGTTATATGCACTATAGCAAACGGTACGTCCAAGGAATTCTTATTCCTTAAAGCAAATATGTTTACATACTTATGTAAAAAATATACTCTTCCGATTATATTAACGATAAATAGTAGTTTAAGAACGCCCTGTCAGTGTCATCGTCCCGTTTTCGCAATGAAAAATCACGATGTAAGCACAGTGCACTTAGAGGGTTGTTTACGACCACCCTCGGCAGCAAGGGAACGGTCAAAAGTTGTCCAAGGGATAATAAAGCGACTTCAAGTGTGTTTGCTAAACATTTCGCTATGCGGTAACGCGACAAAATTTCGCTAGCAGATTTCTCAGCAATAGCCTCAGAGAACCGGGAGAGAGTTGTTCGTCGCGTTAACGAGGCAATGAAGTGTTTGAAACGATTTTCTTGAAGAAGCCAACGATGCCGTTGTCGTTTTGTGGAGATATACACCCGCTTCGGAGGCAAATGAATACGAGCCAAGCGAACGGTCTACAAATATATTCCGGGCTGAAGGAATTTAATTTCATTCGAATGGAAAATCTGAGAAATGGCAACTGGGTGATCACGATATATGTAGGTGTCTAAAGAAATAGCTGAACAAAAAAACATCACATTACAGTTAATCTGATGCTTTTTTAATATTTATTCGATCTTCTATACTCGAATATAGCCAAAGTAAAAATTAAACAAGATTCTATATATTGTATATGCATGTTTTATCGCATACGCAGTGGCGTAGATAGAGTATATGCCGCCCAAGGCGATCCTTACAATTGCCGCCCCCTCCCCCATACATTTTTTGCAGGGTCATAAAATCAGCATTTCTTAAAATAATAAATTGGTTATTATTAAGTTCTTGTTATTCGTAGAGTTATATATGTTTTAGTGCATTCATGGTTAAGAACCACACTAGACGATCCCATCGCGAATATTCCGCCCCCAAGCAAGTGCCGCCCGGGGAGCTCCGCTCCCTCATAGCTACGCCACTGCGCATACGGTACATAACATCACTTCACTGAGCTCAGTATCAAACCACAAACTGAGATATATAAATATATATTATTAAGCATTACTTATATTTAGTATTTATTAGATAATTTTAGCAAATTTACTTAGCACAAGAATCAGATAAATCGTATTCAAACTCATTTAGCATAGCATTTATATTACATATTATTATATGCAGGGGCTACAAAACAAGCAAAGAATTTTTTTTGGATGTTTGAACCTGAGTTGGATTTCAAAAATAAAAAAAGTCTTATAATCGGTTCGATATATGAACGACTTTGGAGCAACCACCTAATATTTTTTATTAGGACTAGATCTAAAGAACTGTTTTCACATACATACATTGTAAAATATATACGCAGAACTGCTTTATTGAAAATTTAGAAAAAATTTCCTTTACATAAATCTAGAAAACTGTAAATTTTTTATCAGTTCGTCGAGTTTGCAAAGAAATCACTCATGAAGTATTTTCATCATTATATGAAGAGGAATTTTTGTATCAGGGAAAATATTGTTTACTGTAATATGGTGTTCAAAATTAAGACAACACTAAGTAAATACATTTGAACAAATTTATAACTAGTTTTTAAGTATTTATTATTTGATGTAGTACAAACTTCATAAGGATTTTACAAAAAATTAGTGGTACTTACATTAATTTCAATGAAAAACTACTGTTTTTCACCCTTATTTATTTAATGTAAATCTTAAATTGCAACATGACATACGTTAGTCTAATACTTAACAATGAAGTAAATAAAATCAACAATTTTTTTGTAAGCAGTAAAGCACAAGACCGAAGTCATAGTCTGTAAATCAGTAACATATATTTTCATTGATTATAAATAAATATTACAGCTTACATTCAGAGATGAAAGACTTAGCTCGATTTTATTTTAAGTAATCATCTCGATATTCATTCGTGAAAATATAAAAATGTATGAAAATAGTGATATAATAATATAAAAATCATTAATTCCGATCTATCAAATAAACTAAAATTAAAAACACAAAGATACATATGGAATGTTTCAGGCATTAGTCACCGATTTATACCACTAGTCTATAATGCTGGTTATATAAATATTTCAGAACACTAAGAAGACATAAGCATTCTCCATAGAAATTACTGTAATAATTAATTACTCTCTGCATGCATGACATTTGAGAGCAGAAAAAATATGTTATTTTTTCAACCCCACCAAAAGCCACCCCCATGGTGTTGTTAGATTAATAGACGCCTGGGGCGAAAGACCACGATGAATAAATTTTACTTTTAATCTGCCATATTCTCTATTTATAATACGAAAGTAGGTCTAAACGCAATAAATAGCCACCCACGCACCCCACGAATAAAGTTACACAAAATTATGCTCGGCGATAAGTTCGAAAAAAAATCTTGTCACATAAATGTTTGCCACTTTATGGTGGCGTTCGTGTTTTTTTATTCGTTTCGCTAAATGGCTGAAAAGCTCATTTCATATCCCATTAGTTGGCGTTGGGGTTCTGCGGCCATTTTAAAATTATAACTCAGTTGAATATTTGCAATATTATAAAATATGATAATACTATCTACTGGTTAATTTTTTTAACGAATTTAATATTTTGAGAAAAATACTTTTAGTATAAGAGTGAAATAAGACTTTAAAAAAAATCATTGAATAGTTACTTTTTGAAAAACATGTTCAGACTTATTTGTTTCTAAGTCTCAACCTAGCAAAGCTAGTATTTACCCACTTTATTCTTCAGCGTAGTCGTTGACTACCAACCAGTTTGTTAAAACTAAACGTCCACTTGAGATAAAGCATAAAAAATTAGTTATTTGTATTTAAGATATATTATATATATAGTGTTTATTCCTGAGATTTTCTCGAGGACAATGCTAAATCAAGAGTTTTTAGAGACCTTTTTGTTAAAAATAAAATTTGTACGAATATTTTTAAATGTTTTACTACCGTCGTATTTTTTATACAACTGCATAAGAAAAGGCGGGTCCATGTCAGATGCTTAAAAATATTTATGCTTTCGTGTAAGCTTTTATTTAGGGTTAAAAATATTTTAATAGCAAAAAAGTGTTGTGTTAGTAACCGATAGAGTAAGCATATTTGTATTAATGCAAAACGTTTTGTTTTATAGTTTAGGATAATATGTATAAGCCTGAAATTAATGAAGGAAACTTAAAGCATTAAAAATTACGTACTTTTTCTAACAGAGCATAAGTTGCAACAAAGCAATTTTAGTTATTAAAGATTTTTAATAGTGTTGTGAAGGTTCTTATTTGTATACTCGCGCAGTAAATCACCATAACCACGATAATTATAAGAATCAACGTGACAATAGTATAAGATAAACAAATACTGTAACTGAACGGACCACCACAATAGCCCTCATTATGTTCAGAAAAAAAATATCATCGGACGTGACAATAATGTGCAAACAATTCGCAATCGGGCAATGGAAAAAAGCACCACTAACATTCAACGCGTTGCATATCTTGACTTTCGAAATGTCCATTAAGCAAATTTCACTCTCTAGATATTTGGCGTGGAGATATTTCGTTGGTCGAATAAACGAGTACAACAATTGGTTGAATGATCCTGTATTGTTATGATTCGTCGGGGTGCTTCCCAATCTACGATACATAAGGCCGGTCATTAGTGGACGAAGGGCAGAAGTTAAAAGACATTGGCATACATCGTGACGCATCTTCTGCATATTGACATTGAGTCCTTTTGATGGTCATTAAATGCCTCGAGTTCAGCTTGTTTTGAGCGTCCAATTATATCAATATCATTGGCATAGGCTAACAGCTAAACGAATTGGTTGTATATAGTCCCATCTGTACAGATTTATGAATCTCTGGCAGCTTTTGCTAATGAAATTTTATACAGTAAACATGCGAACCAACTGTGATATTTCAACATTGTTTTGCTATTTGTGGTTTTTGTATCAAGATCCATAACTATATACTATTCGGATTTAAAAAAAAACTTGGAGTAGCATCTAGCACATCTAGAACTGATAGTTCACAACTTATATTCTTCTAGCTTTATCTGAATATATAATATAATAAAACATAAGACGTGTAGCTGATATAAAAATAATTTAATTTATGAACAAGGTGTAGTTTACAATGAATAAACTTTTATCGTGGCATTAAAAATAATTCCAAACTGCAACGTTTAACGAATATTGAGCTCTCGAGCGGCAAACGAGCGTTGTGCAATTATATTCGCAGAATGTGAACAAGTTCGTTCCGTTTCCAGTTTAATTCCGGCACAAATTCGTACATACACAATATAATGCAAATAAGATGTTTGTAGGGTCGTTGCGAGGCCAAACTAACATCGGGCGAGTTTTCATTCGGGTGCCATAAATGGTCACAGAAGTGTTATTGCTCAAACGTTGAGCACTACACCTTGCTGGCCATAACGAAGTGATAAGTACACCTTGACGCGGGTAACGAGTGTGAAGAGTTAACGTTTGAGTACAAAGGTGAAAATGTTACGAACTTGTTAAAGGACGTTGATAACAATCTAGTTTTATTCGTAAACCAACCTAAAGAAACCCACGGTAAATTTTATATATAACTAAGCGATTCATTATATCATTATACTAATCATCATTGACTATACATAGCTTTATGAGCCTCAGTCTCCTTCAGTTATAAACTCCAAATGCCATATAAACATCTAGGTTTTTTTTTACTTTTCTTCGCTCTTTTATATGCTTAAGACAACTTTGAATAGCTGGTTAACGTTAACGTTCTAGGTATTTCAGTAAGTAGAAATAATATCTTCTAGCCATTCTGTTAAAGTTAAATTGTAATATTGTAAGCAACGTTCCCTCTAATTTTTCTATTGTGTGTGCGGATCTTCGATGCATCTGTGCAGTGGCGGTGCGATAAATTTACACCCCCCCCCCCCCATAAATACATACAATTTTTCATTAAAATGTATATTTATTAGTCACAGTGATTTTATATAATAACAACACTAACAAAGATAATTTTTGAAATAAATAAAAAAGAAAAAAAAATATTCGTTGATATAATATAATAAATACTAAACTTTTAGAATTTTCTTTTTATTTTTTATTGAATCTATATATTTGTATGTTGTGTTTTTTTTTTTCAAAATAAACATTTATAAAAATGTAGTTTTTTCACTTTTATTCAAAATTATTCTTATTAAATTTTCAACTACGTAAAAAAATCTTTCTCCGAATTTTGTCGATTTCTATTGTACCTACTTTTTTAAACGGAATAAATATACTAATGGACCGACCCTAGGAGATTCAATGCTCCAAAGCAAAAACACTAGAAAGTAGGTAATTAATTTTATGAAAATTGCATAATATTCTTACCCAATCGCTTGGCACTATATCACATTGGGGTTCAGCCAGTCAACCAATTTGTTGCACAATTTAGAACACAATATATATTTTATGAATTAGCGTATTGAAAAGATTATATTATTATTACAAGTGTTTATTATTAATATTATTATTAGTGTATTGAAAATATTATATTATTATACAATGAACATATAAATTATTTATTATTTTTTTTCAATAATTATTTTTTCTCTCTTCTGTCCGTTCTATCGACCCAATATTTATAAACCACATTTAAATCAACATTTTCCCCGGATGAAATGTATGACTTTATTCGTAGTAAACATTCTAAATGTTCTACTTCCATTCTATTTCTTGATCTTGATTTAATTGCATTTACAATTTGTAAGTGTCTAAAAACAGAATTCCCAGATATAAATGATAATTCAGTGCATTGTAATTACTATGCGAAGCACGTTTAATAAAAATGATATTATAAGGCAGCGCTGCATTTTTTTGTCCTTGGGCTATTTTTTATTTTAAAAATATTTCGGGGTGCTAAAAAGTCTTTTGCTTCTGGGAGCTAAAAAATGTCATTGAGACGTTTTTATTTGTATACTCCCATACCTGGGTAAATAAACAAAAATGCTTATTTTTTTTAATTTCCTATTAAAAACATAGTTCGCGGGCCGCTAGTTGGACATCGCTGCTATAAGGTGTTCGCAAATATATTAGATTTTTATAGTACGGTACCAACAGGTTTATATCGATCTACAGGGTGAGTAGGTTGGCGTATTAATTTCTACGCTGCAACATCAGTTGTGCGTTTCCGTGGTGCGTCAATAAATCCCTCAGCATCCGGCGCGCCCTCACCCGCAACTTCCGGGCCCGCTCTTGTTTATGGGACAGTTCGTCCCGCTAAGCGTTTGGCCCGTTAAGCGCTTTAATGTTCACGTTGATAATGTGTGTATGTGCCAAATGTCTGTGAGGGCGATCGTCAGATGGGATATCTCGATAAAAGTGAGATAAAATCGGATTGAACATGTTTTTTTACTACATACAATAGCATTTTTTAAAATAAATATACTGCTTTTGATATATAACTTTTAAGATCAGGTTATTGCGAATTTGACCGCTTTTTGGATATTGATTAAAAATATTTATAATTATATCAAGTCTTTCCATTGAAATATTGAATAAAAAAAATAGATAGGTATTCCAGTATTCTATTCATGGTAGAAGCAAAATCATATTTCAGGTATTTTGAATATTATTACTGTTTTATTATATTAAAAAATAAAGTACAATAAATAAATCAACTAAAGGGTTAAAATCGAGAGGATATGACGTAATACAAGTGCGTTTTTATAAGCTACATAATTGCTTTTACAAGTAAAAAAACTTTTCACTGACATTTTCAAAATTTTTTACACATATATATTTCAATAAAATTTCTTTAAATTAAATATTTTAATATAATTGCAAATATTTATTTTAATATAATTCCTCCAAATTAAATACTTTAATACTATGTAATAGTTTTTGTAAGTAAAGCAATTTGGGATTATATTTTACACATTTGAATTACGAATAATGAGCTTAGTTTCAAACTAAAGATTGTTCAAATATGTGTCTTTTTGTTACTAAAATCATCAATCAACATTAAAATCATAAACACTAAAGACGAAAATCAGAATATGAATTTGGTGAAAAAGAAGCTAAAAATATTACATCTATAGACATATTTTTAAATTCTCTAAATACAGAAGATCACTATTCTTAGGAAAAAATTGCAACAAAAAATAAGTAAAATTTTGAAGAAAACAATGGTGAAAATTCACTAATATAATAAATTCATTTAAAAAGAAAAATAATATTTATGTTTTTATTGAACATAAAAAAAAGTTAGGCAATAGCTTATCTATTTAGATAGAATTTAAATACTGTTTATGGCGAAAAACTACGTATTTTACAAAATATACTAAAAGTTATTTATCCAATGAAAACTAGAAAGTGAGAATTGTTTAAAAATATAGTTTTAATTACAGCAGAAGAATTAAACTAATATATATTAAAAAAAAATAGGGCACAAATAATTATTTTTAAATATTTTAATAATTTTTTTATCTGAATCTTTTATTTGATTTTGAAAAACATTATGTTTATGAAAATAACACAGAATGGTTTAAAATATTATTAAGGAGTCTTTTCGACTTCAATCAGTATTAAACTAATAATAATTTTAAGTATATAACATTTAATGTTTTATTTAATTATACATATACATTTATATATTTTTTTCCTTTTTAGGAATAACGTAAATATATTTTAAGTACACGTATTTATCATTCTCGCTGTATTTTTTATGTTCTTTATATTTATATAAATATATATTTGAAAATGTCATTAATATTCGAATAGTTAAGAATAACAGTTCAATCTAATATCAATGTTACCACATTCGAGCTATTACTCTGCATAGTTTTTTGATTTGGAAGTGTGACGGTAGATCCAAATTAATAATGCACATAGGTAAAATCGCAACGATCCACTTGGCAGTCAAGCAAAAAATGGACAGATGTGCAAAAGCTTATAGAGAAAAAAAGGTTCGCGTGCGCAACCTTTTGTCGGCGAGCCGCTGAATAATGTAGTTATGTGACGGGCCACGTCCGGCGACCAATTAACCCGACGCGGCAAAAACAACAGCCACCCCGACAACTTGCAACCCCTAGCTAGGAGTCAACCCCAATATTTCATGGGTCAACTTTTGAAATATTTCCGCGCCCCCACCCGCCGCCGAATGCTTTTGTTGCAAACGATTTCGCCCTTGTTACAAAACATGCATGATTAAATTCCTTTAAAAATACTATACAGTAAATGTATATGTAAATACATTCCATTTAAGTGAAATCTATCAAGGATTTACTCTTTGATGTGGTTGATTTTTATTTTATGTTTTTAATTCTATGAATTTCTAATTCTTGTCTTTATTTTTTTTTTAAATTTTTTTTTTAACAATTCAAATATATGTGTGTAATATAGATTTTTCTTGAAATTTGTAGACACCGTTTTTGAAAAAATCAAGATTTTTTGTATATTTGAGTTTATTTACCGAAATTAATTTTTAATATAATTGCCCTATATTAGTCCAACGAAAATTTTTATTTTCATTTTCAAAAGCAGTACAACTTGATTACAAGCTGCTTCGTAATGTTTTGTTATCTATCCACGAAAATTATCAAATTAAATTGTCAAAATGTGAGTTACAAAAAGTGCCAAAAACTGAATATCTAGTATATAAAGCCTAATAATATAATTATACGATAAAACAAAAATCTTCATATGAATTATATTATGTAATATTTGGGAAGAGCCGCCTGATTTATGGTCAAAGTCGTTTCGGCCCTATGTTGCTCGCACAAAAACGGGGAACCTGCAACAAATTGTCACACAACATGTTATTTTAGCTCAAACGAAAAAAAGCTCTTCACAGAATCAGCCTGTAGAAGCATTTATGCGCAC
The DNA here is from genome assembly GCF_051122295.1 of Plectrocnemia conspersa. Classification (NCBI taxonomy): domain Eukaryota; kingdom Metazoa; phylum Arthropoda; class Insecta; order Trichoptera; family Polycentropodidae; genus Plectrocnemia; species Plectrocnemia conspersa. Next base: position 14,787,765 of record NW_028277174.1, on the reverse strand, counting down.
CGGATGTGAACTTTTGTTACAGTGTACAATTTTATTACAGCGAACCTCTAGGACCAGTTTTTCCTTCCTGGCACCGACTTGAAACGACGGATCCTTGAGTTATCTCCTTCCAGACAACGGTTATGTAAAATACGGCTACCTTACGGCGCAAAATGTGCGAATGAATCAAGATGCTAGCTTCAGCTTTATGAAGATTTTATTCTAGCTATATTCGAGAGAGACGTCGTGAATTTTTAAGAAGTTGCTCAATAAACGCTTTCTCCCCGGGCGAATCAAAGGCACAGTTTTCATAAACATACCTACTAACCTTAAAAAAATATAAATAAATCCTGCAGCACCGGCTGCTAATGAAAATCTCAAATTACAATCTCCAAGCGAAAATTGAATGGTGAAATAAAAAAAGTTTCAGTAAGGGATTTGGACGGGCGCTATTTCATCCCCGACCCTTTTTCAACCACCCCATAGCAGAAAATTGTGCATACAGCAAACAGTATCGGTTAGCAGCACAATACCTTGCAGGCAATAAATTCAAAGTGAAACAACTTTCGCCAGATTGTTTCGCGGGCCCGATTTTTATGGCCCTGCAAAAAGACGCATTCTTAGCGCAGAGCCACGTGTTAAATGTTTGCTGGCAAAAGGGGTTAGGAAATCGGATAAATCCAATTTTGGGCGGAAGGTGAGCTTTGCCAGAATTAGACTTCAACAAGTGCAGACGCTTTGCTCGGAATCTAATTCCCTTACGAGTTTTACTGATCTAGGTTTGAAAACAATTCACGATTGTACAAATATATATGTACATAAATTAGGTTAAAATATGTAACTTGCATTTTACAAAGTTTACAAAATATAATTAGTAATATTTATTCATATAAAAAAATGGATTGCATGTTTCAGATATCTCGGATTAAAACATTAGGTACAAAAGCAATTAAGAGTAAGATATTTATTATTAATTAACAATACTAATGTACAAAAACTTAAGTTGCAATCATTTAAGCGATTTATTGAACTGATAGTAAATACTGTTCTTAATTATTAGCAGTTTTGTAAATTTATCTGAGTATTACTAATTGCTTTGAGTAGTTTAAACTAAAGAATGTAAATTTACAGGTTGTTAGGAAAATATACTATATTGAAAATATTATAAACAAATAATGAAAAAGTAGTGAGAATTTCAATTTATATAAATTATATGTCTTTATTATAAACATAATTTAAAAAACTTTAATAAGTAATTATAACTGTATACAACTGCAAAAAGGTAAAATTAACACCGACACATTATGTAACGTATTCATTTTTGCAGTTAATTGCGAAATGCTAAATGGGCAAAATGTGTACCTATTGAAAAATACATACAACGTAACTTGAATTACTAATGAAGGGTTGAAAAGCTCTGGCTTATTCATCATTTATTACTTTTTTTTACTACGCTTCATTGATTTAATTGGTCGGTTTTTTGTATTCGTAAAGCTCAATCAAATGTTGATGTTATTCTATATCACAGGTTAATTATTTTTATATTTATATAAAAAGTTACATTGTTGTCTTTTCTGTACCTGTACCAATTGTCATGGTATATGATTTATATTCCCCATTCCGTTCAACATTAAAGGACTCTTCAAATAATTGGAAAGCATCGCAATTTTCGCGTAAAAGCTCTCGTGTATCGAATTCGAATTGTAGAAAATTCGACAGGGCGATTTCTCCTAAATTTATTTATACAATTTTTCTACGCAATAAATTGTACGTATATGTACATGTTTCGTACATTTCCCGGTTGATACGTGAAAAATTGGTCGTAATACGGTAAAGTGTTCGCGGAAGTGTGAAATATGGCGTCAATGAAGAAAGCAAACACAATCTCTTGTTGCTTGGGCGTTTGCCAAAATTTATCGCGAAAATGTTGGCGACATTTTAGGTAGAGAATTCTTCTAAGAGTGTATTTTTAACGTTTAACGTAAAATACTTGTGTATTAGGACGTCCTTAGTAGTAGTTAGATATCAATTGAATTATTGAGAAATACTGAGAAAGTAACACTTTTAAAAATGTTTTATTATTATCAAAATATAAAAATTAAAAGTGAGTAAATAAATAATGCTAAAGTATTGATCCAACCATTTTGATGGATATTTCATTTAGTAATTATTTATATTTTAAAGATTTTTGTGAATTTCATTTACGATTTATCGATGCTGTCGATTAGTACCGTATTTTAACGCAAAAAATAAATATATTTATGTAATAATAAGCGACACTAGATATTCATTATTTTATTTTTTAGAGTAAAATAAAATGAGTCGAATTTATGAGGCAAATAACTGAATGACAAGTTGTTTTCGTTTATTTGGTCGGAAAATGTTCATCTGTACAACAATGAAAGGTTCATAATGGAGCGGAAACGAGCCTGACCCTCGAACACAACTTTTGTTGAGGCAATTACCAAACAAAACCGAAAAAAAGTTACAATACAATACAATACGGAAAGCTTCAACTATGCAACGCAACGATTATGTGAAAAAAAGGTACGATTTAGTGTTCATTTATGACTTATAATAGAATAAGCAAGTAAAGAAGTGTTTAAATTATTGACTATTAAAAAAATGCAATAATATATTGAACATGCAAGATTTAGTTTCCAAAAGTTTTCAGCAGTATAATATAATGGTTAATAATCTAAACATTAAAATGTGCCAATATTATTCATTGAATAATTATTTTCAATGCAACATTCTATCTTACTCATGAAAGAAAAACTATCGATAGCGCGTTATATTTATAGAAGTATGTGAACTAGTAAGTATAATTATTTTTAGATATAGTAAGTATAATTTATATTTTAGTTAAAACGTTTTAGTATCCCCAAATACCAATAGATAAAAAATACGTTTTATTAGCATGTATATGGTTTGATTGACATTAACCTCAATCTTCATACGTATTAAGTATATATTACATGTTCACGTTTAAAAAGTACCTGGTTCAGTCAAATCTAACGTAAATGTGCATTAAATCGGAAGCAATGATAATGTTTATGTATTATAAAAGGAAAAACTCACTTTTCGACCTCGGAGCCTGTCGACGGGAATTCAAAATTTGAAGATTTCATTACAAAGATTGTTTTATGACTGTTGATCTAGTTTAATCATTGTAATATTATAATCCTTACACACATTATGTATATATTTTATTTTCATAGTTATAACATACCTAGTTAATTTGAAATCCGATTATTTATATTCAGTCGAATCGAACAACGCACATAACGAATTAATGAAAATTATTGTTGCGTAGCAACATTTTATTAATAAATAATAATTATTTAAAACTGTTGTCACGTTGATGTCGGCCATCTTGTTTTATATTTAAATGCTTATTGGTCGAAACAACAGAACGCATTACCGGAGAATCGAAAATCAATCGGATCAAATTCAATTTTTATTTTTATTATTATAATTAAATATATTTCATTTGTTTACATGTACACCGTTCATACAAAGCGATACGATTTACAAAGTAAAAAATTGAGCATAGAATGTTTCATTTTAAAAAATGTGCGCCTGGAAGCGGAAGCGACGGCTTAGAACAATTATATTATTAAAGATAGAAGATATAATAAATATTATCGTAGAGATTGAAAACTTTCCGGAAAGTATGTGTAAGTAATTAAATATAACCGAAAGAATTTTATGTTTATTGTCCATTAAAAATGTGTTTATTTATAATAATAAATTAAATATAAAAATATATGAATCTAATCCTAATCCTAAATATTTAGGATTTGTTATAAAATATTGTGTTTTATAGATAAAAAATAGTGTTACTTTTGAAGACTCCAATAAGAAGACTTGGTAATTGAAATAAACATATTTTTATAATTTATAATAAAAACATAATGTTTATATTTGGGATAATGATTGAAATATTAAGAAATACAAAGATATGCTGTAATTTTTCGATGGTATGCATAGTCATTTGAATAAATTATTTAATTACATATAGCATATTTTATTATATATAAAACAGTTATTATTATTTATTAAAGCAATATTATTAAAATATACTTTGAGTAAAAAAATTAGATATAAATATATAATGACTTCAACGCCAAGGCACCCGAGTGGGGCTCCACACTGACGGATCGCCGCGGAGCTCTGCTTGCAGAAACAGCGTCTCAGTTGCATCTGCATACGACCAATAGAGGGAACGTCTTCACGTTCAGAAGAGGAGACACCGGCTCTGTATTGGACGTCACATTTACGAGCGCGTCGATCGCTCACCGCCTCACCGGGTGGCGCGTCCTGGAAGACGTATACTCGGCGAGCGACCACATGTACGTAGAGTTCGAGCTGATGACACAAGCTCTGCGCCCGAGACCCCCGCTCTCACAGAGCGGATGGGCGTCGCGCAAGCTGGACGTTGCGCTGCTCGATGAAGCGGTCGCCGTGAGAAGAGACGCGGTGATCGACGCTGCACGTGACGGAACGTCACCGGAGCAAATTGCGGAAATGTTCAACGGCCTCTTGCGCCAATGCTGCGATGCGTCCATGCCTCGAAGAAGAGGAACGCCTCGACGGCCCGTCTACTGGTGGACTGAAGAGATAGCGAACCTCCGCCGCGAGTGTCTCATGGCACGCAGGAAGGCGCAAAGGAGACATGGAGACGCGAACCTGAGGGAAGCCTACAAGCAGGCCCGAAGAGCCCTCAAGATCGTCATCAGTGCGAGCAAGTCTCGGTGCTGGGACGAGCTGTGCGCCACGCTGAAGAAGGACCCGTGGGGCACACCGTACAGGTTGGTGAGGGGAAAACTCCGAAAAGCCACCGTCGACCCGTATTTGGAAGACGAGGACAATATGGAGCGAATCGTCGACGGACTTTTTCCCCAACATCCAGAAGAGACCTGGTCCAGCTGCGAGATTGACTTGGCCGACGAATTGAACACTCATACACCGTTCATCGAAGAAGAGGTAGCCGCCGCAGCAAGAAGAATCAGCGTTAGGAAGGCGCCGGGTCCAGACTGCGTACCGAACGCGGTTGTAAGACGGATCGCCACAATGGACCCACAGCTACTGACCGCGGTCTACAACGCCTGCCTGCAGGGAGGCACGTTCGGGACATCGTGGAAGCGGCAGCGGCTTGTGCTGATCCCCAAGAAGAAGGGAGCTCCGCCGGGTCCGTCCGCATACCGTCCCCTGTGTATGCTGGACGGGGCCGGAAAGCTCTTCGAGAGGGTGATCCTCCAGCGGCTGCAGAGCGTCCTCGAAAATGAAACGTCAGGGCTGTCTGAGCGACAACACGGCTTCCGTCCCGGCAGATCGACCATCGATGCCATCAAAAGGGTCGTATCCAAAGTAAGAGATGCATGGCAGGGCAGCCTTGGAGCCAGCAGACACGCGATGATGATAGCCCTCGATGTTCGCAACGCCTTCAATTCGGCCAACTGGGGGCTGACGGTTAAGGCGTTGACTGCGAAGAAAACCCCAGCATACCTGGTGAGACTCATTGAAAGCTATTTCACGAACAGGGTGCTGGAGTATGAAAGCGGAGGCGAGAAGCGTTCCAGCCGGGTGACGGCAGGCGTCCCTCAGGGTTCGGTACTGGGGCCTTCACTCTGGAACGCCATGTACGACGAGCTGCTGCGCTTGGAGATGCCCGATGGCGTCGAGCTGGTCGCGTTTGCCGACGACGTCGCGGTTGTCGCAACAGCCAAGCGCCCGACGCAGCTACAGCAGGTTGTAGAAGAGGCGCTGCAGGCGATCCAGAGCTGGATGGACCGAGTTGGGCTCACACTCGCGGCGGAGAAAACAGAAGCTGTATTCTTTACGCGGAGGCGCAGGTTACAACCGCCCAGGATAGCGATCGACGGCTTCGAAGTGCCTTTCAGGAGAGAAATCCGCTATCTGGGTGTACAGATACACGACAAGCTGCGCTTCGTCAGGCACGTCGAGGCGGCAGCGGCGAAGGCGGCGCGCGTAGCGGAGGACCTCGCCAGGCTGATGCCGATCGTCGGAGGGCCGAGGCAAAACCGGCGACGACTCTACAACGAGGTCGTACACTCGGTCCTCTTATACGGCGCCCCGATCTGGGCACAGGCCATGATCGTAAAGAAGGCTAGACTCAGCCTCGCGAGGGTACAGAGAAGAAGCCTGCTGCGTGTAGCCTCCGCGTACAGAACAGTGTCTGAGAATGCCATATTAGCCCTGTGCGGCATTCCGCCGTTAGACCTACTCGCCTTAGAAAGACAGGCGGTCTATAACGGGCAGAGCAAAGAAGTTGCCAGAAAGGCGACAACTATAGAGTGGCAGCAGAGATGGAACGAGTCCACCAAAGGCAGATGGACGCACAGACTCGTCGCCGACCTGTCCGCTTGGAAGGAAAGGACCCACGGTGGCGAGCTGTCGTACCGTCTCACTCAAGTAATGACCGGGCACGGCTGCTTCGGCCATTATCTTAAAAGAATCGGCAAGACAGCGAGCGCCGCGTGCCTCCACTGCGACACCGCTGAAGACGACGACGCAGAGCACACCGTCTTCAACTGCACAGCGTGGATCGAAAACAGAGCGGCGCTGGAGAGGGTCATAGGAAGGCCTGCAACAGCAGACACAATGGCCTAATCCATGCTGGAGAGCCGAAGAAATTGGGAGGCATGGACGGATTACGCGTCCGATGTTATAAAACATAAGGAAGAAGCTGAAAGACAGCCCAAGACAGCGGCCCTAACGGGACAGAGTCTCTAAACTGGACGAGCCGAAGTGCAATATCGGAAGATAGTACCGGCCGTCCAGGAGAGGGCTGGGGAGAGGTTTTAGCCGGTAGGTCGCTGCTTGCAGCGGAATCCGGCACAATCACTAGCAATCTGGACGCTGGTGAAGTCTTTAGAAGATTTCCTCTCCTCACAAAACAAAAAATATATATATATATATATATATATATATATATATATATATATATATATATATATATATATATATATATATATATATATATATATAATATATATAATATTCTAAACTTGTAAACCATGTATCTATAATATTATAAATTCAACTAATTATTAACCATAATTTTATTTGACTAATGAAGAAAAGTGCAGTTACTGGTTCTATTAAAAACCTACTGGTGCTAGATTTGCTAGCTATTGTCGAGTTCTGCTAGAACATCTATTTTACACATGACTTTTTGAGATTGGTTCATCTACCGCAATTAAAAGACATTTTCATAACAATGAGTATATTAAAATATGCTTGTATGTTTAAAATCTACTACAGGTGTTTGTCTTGTTTTTTAAATAAAAAGTCTATTTTTTGAAATTATTTTGTGATGTGCATAGAAAACTTAAAATTTTAAAGTCACTCGAAATCATTAAGTTTTGGTAATATTCATTGAAGTGCAATAAAACAGCGGAGAATGTTTCTCTTACACGGTAATGGTAATTCAGTTATCTGTCAAGGCTTTGAAAATAGTTAATTAATGCTAGTGAAAATTTTCAAAATTTCTGGATGATTCACTATTTTTGATACCAATAATGCTGCGATATCGATGTGTTTTTTGAATTGATATTTTTATCGGAACCAACAAGTTAACTGCGTATTATTCTTATTAAATAAATTCGCATAGCAATAACGAATTTATTTTTAAACACATGTTACAAATTATTTAAATTTTATGTAATAAATTATTTACAAGTGTTTCTCATTAATAATTAATTATCAATATTTTACGTATTAAATATTTAGTATAAATATGAAGCGATTGAAATAAATAAAGTTCATGAACCAGTCTTCAGAACAACATTCAGTTGTATTATTTTCGGAGAACTCGTCACAAATCTTCACTTATTCCTGGCTTTTGCAACTACAACCTGGAGGGCGGGGCGTTAAAGTTTCTAATATTTTTTTTGTGGTGTATATGTAAATTTTTGTGTTTTTTTTTTAAAAATATTCTGCAATTAAAAAGTCGCTTTATAAAATCTTGATAAATATTCGCTAAGATGTGTGATTTTAAGCAAGAAATACTTTACGTTAAAAAGATAAATCAATCATGTTTTACCGAACATCTAAACAAACAAACATTTCTATATATTTTACTAGTGTTATTTCTGCACAAGTAGACAGGTCGATAGATTTTTAAAAATATTATTGGAGAGAAAAAAATTCACGCGAGCTACCATAAATCAATTTGTAATGAGCAATTATCTAGTATATATTTTAATATTTAAGGAAATAGGTCTTTAGTTATTAATTTGTTTTTATTTAAATACTTACTAATTTATGTACAATAACCTTACAAAATCAAAAGAATTTCATTATCACGTAGACTGACTTTAAAAGAACATGTATATGCCTACCAATACAGTTGCATACACAATTAAATGTTATTTGCAATCTAAGGTTAAATTGTTTAATAAACATGTAGAGGTTCGAAACACCTGCACAATTCGTTACCATTTAGAGGTAAAAAAACAAAAAGAGAGATAAATTCGTTTCCAAAGTGTACTAAGTATATATAAAAATAATGGAAGAGAGATCTCGTGACCAAATAATTGACCACCTTAAAGCACATTCTTCCCGAGATGTTTACCCATAATAAATGCTGTTAAAATTACTCTTTGTGGAAAAGAACGCGAATTAGATTATTCAATCGCCATAAGGGCCATCTAGACAGTTTATTTTGAGACGTAAACACGAGTCCATGAAGCGATGCAATTGGCTCGTAACCCAAAAACCATATTCATTTAATATGTAGACAATAATTTAATTTTGTTTTATTAATAGATCTTGCTTTTTATAATCAATTTGAAGAGCTATTCTTTATTATTTATATTATTATAAGTTTATTCAAAATTAAGACTTATAATTTCAAAAAAAAATCAATAAAGTACCTAAATTGAAAATCCAACTCCAAACCTTGTGATACTCATCACACATCCTAAAACCCTATATTTCATCCGCAGTGGACGGAAGAAGGTTCAACCCCTTACAAAAGGTCCGTAGGGCTTCGCCCACGATCGGGAAATCAACGCACGTAGAAATGTTACTTAAACTGCGGGTGATTGATGGCGCACAGGCCCACCCGGGATAATTGTTTGAGGAACTAAAAGCTCCACATTTTCTCTACGTTCGCTGGTTATGGAAAATGAGCTTACCTGTCGTTGATATATAATTGTTTTTTATCATCACACCTACGTCTCGTTATATTGGTCCATTAATGGGAAGAACACGAAAGGCATTTTTTCCCAAAAAAGAAAGCTTTTGCAACACGCAACAAATAAATCGTTAATTGCAGTTAGTATTTTATCTAACAAAATAATATATGAAATGTAAATTAATGAATAACTTATTAATATTTATAGCAGATTATGTACATGTGAATAGTTATGCAGCATTTTAAAGACTGCCTCACTATAATAGTCATAGATTTATAGTATTATATATTATATATGAGGTTTCCTACAATATGAATCTGCTTATATAGATCATAATGCATATTATTTTATATTACTATGATATATTATACAGCATATATTTATTGTTCCGCATAACAGTTAATACGAATAGAGAAATATGTGAATATCGAGAGAGAGAAAAATTGATATGCGGCGTATCGTTTTGCTCCATCTGCATATTCATTCCAGCGCCGTTTTTCCATCATATGAAGCGTGTTATTGGGAAATTCCTCAGCCGCAGTATATCCGTTTTCCTCCTCCGACGATGAAGGTATCCAATAACGAGGAAGCCATTAGCTAACTCGAGACGAATATAACCGGAGGCTCTTCATAATTGCATCAAATAACACTTCGATTTTAATGAATATCATTACGAGGCGACGCGGTCCGCCACCTGAGGAGCTTTCCAAGAAGCCTCCGGTAATATACTGAGATCCCATTTAGAAAGGTATTTTATCGCTTACGATATTTATCCTTCAATCTGCTCGCTGCACTTCGGATGAGAACACTTAATATAAACTTAAGTGAATTGATTAAAGTATACTGTTCAACAAGATAATTTATTTATATGTACACTTGACACACTTTATAATTTTTAAACATGTAACTTGATAACAATAATTGAAATTTTATTTGAATGTAAATAACAGCAAAATAAATCAATATTATACTTATAATTATCAAAATAAATCATTATTTTAAGGATAAAACAGTGTGTAAAAAAATCAAATATTAAAAAAACGATATACCTATATGTATAAAGTGCTTTTACAAATAAATTATTTTTTGAATCAGGTATAAAAAAAATAATTAAAAAATATTGTACAAAAATATAAAGAATAAATAACATATTTTTTCACCTTCTTAGGCTGTTAAAAAATCGCACATATCTATAGAATAGCTATACTTTGTAAAATACAATATTTATGATTTCATCGCCGTGTATATTTAATCTAAACCCATATCTGGACAATTTTTAAAGTAGCGTTTTACCCGCAAAATATTTATTTTTATGGAAAACAGAACTTTGTGGAACAATCCAGAAAAATATAAAATTAAGACTCCTACAGATGAAACATGGCAGAAAAGGTAAATACGCTTATCCAAATTTGGGAAACAAATAAGAAAAGAGATTTCAGAATGATATCTATTTTTCATAACAGCCAGATGATAGACACGGGAAAAAAACAGAACGACCGAACTTACAATATATAATGGATTATAATAAATATATAATGGGTTGATTGCGCCGATCAATGCCTAGTTACATAATATTATATATTTCGAAAAACAATGGAATAAACATTTTTTTTTGTTTTTTTCATTTATTTCAATGTACATTGTTTTATTCGTTCAGTGTCTATCAAAATTTCAATCGTAACTGTAAAATTAAATTCAAAGATTATCTTTAGACTAAGAGTAAAGGATGGATGCAGAACTCAGTGAAATATATCAATTCTGAAGATATTTCACCAATTTCTACCACATCTTGCCGCACTCGTGCTGTCGAACCACCAGAAAGGCTTTCGGATAAACAGAAAATCCATCAGATAATAAAAATTAAAAGTGTGGAGTAATATGTGAGAAGAAAATGTCGTGTTTGCTCTGCACGTGAAATAAGGAAAGATACAACATACTTGTGCAGTAGTTGTGAAATTGTTCTTCATATTGAAGAATGTTTTTATACGCATCAAAAAATAGTGAAATAGATAAAAAAAGTGAATATAATAAAAATAAATATAAATAAGGATATAGTGTAGTGTAGTGTAGTGATAAAATAATATAGTGTAGTGATAAAAATAAATGTGTCTGTGCCAGTTGTAAGCAGAAAAAGGACGCCGAAAAATTTGGTGAGTGAAAATTATACTATATTATAAACGGATATTATTTATTAATCGTTTAGAAGCATTTAAACATACATGCTATTAAATTATAAATAACTGGTTTGTCACCATTGCAACCATTTTCAAATTACCCCAAATATTAGGAATGAAAAATACATATTTATTCGTTCATGATTTTATCCCTCAGATTCTTTTAAGTGCAATAATATTTTTTTAAATTATTTTACAATTAACTAATCCGGTGATAAATTATCCGAATTGTAGCTTTTTCCCCCTGGTTTCTTAATCTGTGAATCATTGTGATTCTCCAAATGGTGAGGAAATTTCAAAATCCGGTAAAAATGTTCGTGAGGTAATGGATGATATTTCTTGGGAATTCTATATAATTTATCTACATATACCGTAACGATTTAAATTTTTTAATTTTGCGATAACATACAGAATTTAAGGTTGAAAAACTTTAAGGTTGTTAATTGACGTACTATCAACCGGGATGTTTCGATTTCTTTTGATTGGATTGATTTTATGATTACCTAGCCAGACAGGTTGACCCTCAAATTTATTTCTGTTCAAGAAGCGTAACATAAAATATTATTTTTTATATGAAATAAATAATTATGTTTCATACATTTCATAAAAAAATGTACGTGCCCCAAATAGGCAACGTCTCATTGCATTCTTTCTATAAAAAATTGAAGTCAAATATAATTTATTTTTTATTCGATAGTATGTAGAAAAGGTATACTACCATCGCTGATTATCATATAGAGACAAACTTGATGCTATCCCAGTATTTTTTAAATAAAAGAAAATGCAGGTCTCATGCCTGAGTTCACGTCCATTAAGCAATGCTATTTTAAGACTCGTATACGAGTCCTCGGCCGTTAAGCTGTTAATAACAAATAAAGGCCATCTATAGAAAAATGGTATATAGTAGTTGATAAAATGTCAAGAAGTGCTTATTACTGAATGACTCAACTGTTTGAAACTGCGTGTTAATTTCTATTAACTAGACTTTAATAACTAATCAAATCCATTATTAGTATTTAAAAAATTATAAGCTATTTTGCAATAATGTGGTTTAAATATTGTCTCGATTTGATATATTTGCTATCGGATATCATACGTATTTATAAATTAGCTACTTCTAAAATAAATATTATTTTGAAATAAATAGTTGTTTTTAAAAAACAGAATTCATATTTTGATTTGTAAATATTCTTCACGAGAGCTTTAACCTGTAAATTACGGCGACCTCTTCTGGCAATCTTCCGCCGGAGTTGAGGCATTTCCAATTATGGAGGCCGCTTAATGTCGCGCACTGTGCATTAGGGTCCTCCACGTCTAGGCCCGGACCCTCTACCTACGCCATGATTTGGCAGATTGCTCCTCGGTGGGGTTGACGAGAGATCGTCGGGTGGAAGCATGACGAGGAGCTTCCTACCACTATTGGTCCACCGCCAGATATTTTGACATTATCCGCGTCGCCGACTTAATTTCCATTAGCCCCGGGCGTTAATATTATGAATGACACAAGACGAGGGTTCCGGAATTTCCATACTAAAAAATATTCGGGTACATTATAAGGAATTTATAAATAGAGCAATATAGGAAAATAAAATACGTATTAGAAGCTACTCAATAAATTGCGGTTGTGTATTTAGTGCTGGAATAAAAAGGCAATATACGTATTCTCGTATGTTTATTGCAGGAAAAAAGCCATTATGTGATTTAATATATCTTTTCTTTCCGGGAATTAGAGCTAGCCACGTAAGATATACGGTATAATATCAAAACATTTGTTTGAGTTATCAAGAAATGCATTCAACGGCGTCATTTATCCTAAAAACCCTCGCTAATGAAAACGAGGGCAGTAAACGCATTCATAAACAACTCTATAAAAGTATTTTCCAAGTATCACGGTCGTTTTTCTTATGGCCCATGATACGCCCTAATGTCCTTGAGACACGCATAAGGCGAGGGCCACCACGCACGTGTCCCTAGGAATAAAGCGGTTAATTTTTAACCGGATAAACGCTTGTAAACTGCATAAAAAGTAACGGCTGTGTAAAAAGATAAAGTAGGCAAAAGTGTGCCGCTACAAACTTGTATTTAATTTAGGGTTTGACATTTTTTATTTAATATATTGTAATTATTACGACAAATAACATAAATTAATTACATTACTATAATATATAATAAAAAATAATTACTTTATATACTTGGCTGGTATGGCTAGAAAAATATTTTGGTTTAAAGTGCCACGTTATTACTTACTTCCTAAAAAGAGTTTATTAGATAAGTATATACCTATATTATATTTGTCTATTTAACTATCTAAAAATGTTTTTGAATTTTCATAATCATGTTTAATATGTACATGATTAATTTACAATTCATGTATTAATGTAACATACCTGTTAAATAAAATACGGATAATCACGAATCACTTATTATTATAACTGTTTTTTAATAATTTTAGCATTGGCGTAATCACAAATATGTACATACATATCAACTATAATAAATGTTGATGGTATATATTTAATATACTATTGCTATTACTGGTTAGTACTAGCAATAATTTGATTCAAAATATGAACGCTAATAATCTTTCGTGTTAGGATTTTAATTTTGCCTCACGACGTTATATTTTTTACTCTCTTGTATGTATGATTTATTGCATATATTTCTAGGCTTTGATATGTATACATATATAGCAGTATATATGTATATCAAGTGCGAAAAAATAATTATGTGACATTCCAAATAGGATTGCTTAGTGCTTAGTAAAAATGTTGGCCACAAAACATGTGTATGTTGGTAGAAACCAATGGATGTACTTGTTTGCGTAATGAATTAAGCGCGTTTAATGAACTGCCGCATTCAGGGTGGTACGTGTGGTTTGGGACGGGTAGGCTGTGTGGCAGCCGAGAGCTTTTCACGAAAAATGAAAGCTTCGCCGCTTGTATCTGAGCGATATTTCGCATTGTACCGTCGTTCCGGTTTACCGGTTTAATTCCGCGCCGGCCCGCGTCACGCGGTATTACACGCATCAAAGGGCGGATTCTGCGCCGGGTTATATCTTTCTTTATATGAAACACCTTTTGACGAAAAAGTATCACAAGCAAATATGAACATATTTTTGTGAGTGCTATTAAATAAGAAGAGTTAGAAAATAAAGTAACGTAGTTAAAACGTGCCTCGAATTCGTAATTTATTTTTGATAGAAATTTTAATAACATAATATGCATTTTTAATTAAATTTTATTTAAAGCAAAATATTATAATAAAAATATATATTTATTTATTAAATAAATTTGCTTAAGCTCTTATCCAATATATAATTTATATGTATATATTGGATCGCGATTTAAAAAATTTGAAACATGTCTAGATTTCTGATTCGCTTTTTGAGGAAGTTTTATTTTATTAACACACTGATGGACTTTTCTCTTTCGAGCGTTATCAAAATTGTTAGCATTTATTTAATGTTATCACGAACTATGATATATCGTTGTTTAGTAGTTAAAGAGGTAAATTTGCCTATCCTTGATATAGCACAATTAAAGCAAGGTGGCTTTTAAAAATAATTCGGAATATTATTAGGTTTACGTGTTTACGCTTTGTTATAGACACACATTAGCCTTTTATAATAATAATTATAAATATAAAGTTAAAAATCAATGCAGTGGTCTACATTTCACCGTATGGCTATCAAATATTCTTTTGTTATGATAAAGCATTGTACGCGGCCACGAGTGGTATTCTTTCTTTTTATGGCTTATGTCCGCATCCAGCGTCCAACTTTTGGATTCCACGTCATATTTGTGAACGACAGGATATCCTCGTAAACGTTTGTACATTTTTCTCTGCCATTGACGTGAGCCTTTCTCCTCAATGCGAACAACTGACGGGGGATGAGGGTTTTCTTTGATCGTAGATCGCGCGGTCATCTTAAGAATACACCCAATTCGAAAATAACTAGATAGCCTTCACAGAACCTCAAAAGACAACTTATCGGATGTGCCTCAAACGAACGATGACATTGGGGCTGGCTATAAATTGTAATATTTATATTTCACTATTAAAAAATCTGGTCAGCAAATAATAAGTTTGAGTGCAGAATTTGTAGAGGTTTTGCTTAGTCTTCGTGACATGATTATGATGTATTTTTTTTTTTTTTTTCGAAATTGCTTAAAGTTATTTATATAAATTATTGTAGATACTGTGAACAATATCAATGGTCATGCGTCTTTTCTTTACTTGACACACCTGTGTCCTGTTTATAGATAATTACAAAATATTTGTAATTTTGTATACAAGAAGTTTTAAAAACGTGTGCGTCCCACTGAATAAATATTTATATTGGGTTGGTTAATTTTTAAAATTCAGCAATAATTTAAAAACATTTTAGAAGTGTCATTTTAATCATTAACCTTCTTCTATCTTTTTGGTAACTGATGGACTTTTCTTATGTTTTTGTTTAATCTTCCGCCGTGAGTCTAATGCGTAATACAGTACCAACTGGTTAAGTCAATCTGACATTATTAAAAATACATACATATTGTATTAACTACCAGACTGAACGTCTGGGAATCGGTGACATATTAAGTATACTATAATTTACACTAAATCTATACCACTCTGCAGCTTGTGTGTGTGTTTTTTTTATTAATAATGTATTTCTATATAAATCAAATTTTAAATCTGCTGAGGGGACTCGAATCTGTAACCTCTGGTTTTAGGCTATACAAATTACGCTATTCTGTTTTTGTGAATGTGAGTGTTTGTCAGGAGTTTAAATCGGATAAACTTACACCATTAAAAAAGTTAATAAAAGTTCTAAGCAAATGATAGTTGAAAGTGTAAAGTCCGAAATATACGGTGGATGCACTAAAACATCCCAGGTAAGCTAACATTTTTTCCGAGCCTCTGGCATTGTCACATAAAACACAATGCCTTTTTATTGGTCAAGTCTAATCTTTTTATTTTAGTTGCTTGCTTTAGTTAAGGCAATCAAGAGCAGTGCTTTGTGAAAGCAATAGTTTAATTAAATGGCAACAGCTCGTAGTAAACAAAACTCTTTCAATCCCATTGGGTGTAATTTGGATACCTTGCTGAAACCAAGTTCTTTTTTGAATAACCTTGATGTATTGAATTCTTTTTTGCGAGTTTTTACTGCGTTTAAATATAAATCTATTCTTAGTTTCCATGTTGTATAAAAGGCCTAGCTGAACTCTTGGATTCTGGTGACTTTTTATTTGGATCAAATCTGACGTAAAGTGAAAGTGTAGTATTTCGAGTTTATATATTATTTTAGAGTAAGGATTTTTTCTAGATATTTAAAAAAATAATATATTTTCTAAAACACTTGCTATAGTAAAATAAAAAGGTATTTTTAATTTATTATTATTTTTCAATATATAATGAATATCAAATAAATATTAATTGAAGCGTCTCGTCTTTGTGATGGCCACTCACGGCGATAAGAGTGCATTTAGTCCGGCAAAAAGAGAGAAACGCTCCAAAGTGGTGGTACTTTTTTAATGGAACCCTTCAGAGGGTGGATGAGAGTGTCAGATACATCCGTAGAGCGCAATAGAAAAAAAGACGGTGGGTTGAAAATCGAGACGAGTCCCAGGGTGGAGAATTGGGCAGCCAAGATGGATGGGGCGGACGCTCATAGTCCAAGAATTAGGGGACGAGCTCTCCAGAACGATTTCATTTGGAACGAATTTTTAAATGCGCGTACACCCACCCCAATAATTATTTCGCAAAACTGTGTTTTATTGAATTCTCGCGAAAAAAAATATTTTTTTTTCATGGCACGTTATATCACGCCCGCCCAATGAAAATGCAAAGCTACGCTGAGATGACGTCACTCGGAAGCTTAACGGACGAAAACTTCACTGTTTTGCATACCGTATGTGGAGCTTTGCGGTGTTCCTGGTTAACGATGCAAGCCATCCGTGACAAAAGAGATTTGCGCTTTTAACGATTTAAATATTAATTAAACAGATGTGGCAGAGAATGAAATTGAATGTTAAGTTTACATCTCTCTTCATACTCTAAAGCACCGTATGTATTATATTAGAGAAGAACGTGCAAATTGACATCTATGCATATATAGTAATACTATAAAATATTAATAATATAAGAAGACACGGATCTTTGTAGAAAGCACAATAGTCGCAGGATCAATATTTTTTTAAAGACGAAAGGCTAATTACTATGTTACCAATTTTTTTAATTATTTGGAGACACATGTTCAAATATATGTAACAAATATTAAACATATTTATTATTTATTGAGTTTATTGAATTAAAAAAAATATTTTTGAGAAGCATCATTAAATAATTTAATAATATCTATTGTATCAGTGTTTTCTAAAATATAAATTGACAGCAATGGAACTTAATTTACAGAATATTATGCAAATATGTGTGTTTGGCAATACACGTAATATAAAATAGGTAATTATTGATTTTTGAAAATGGTTATTCAATGGATTACACTGAATATTTTATATAATATTATATATGTATAGTTACAAATATATATCAGATACTAAATAATGTTTATTGTCGTAGATATTATCGTATGATATATGAATTCGATACAAAACTTTTGTTTTCGAATGACCGGTCTCATAACGAGGCTAACTAGTCCCGACTCTGACAACGACACAACTTTAGTCTCACGAGAGCAGCACGTTTATAAATTTGTTTTCCAAACCGAGTCCCACTACAGATTCGAACATGAAAATTATTGAAATCTCTAGCGAGCGTTTTCGATCTGATCTTGAACACGTACGGTGCGTAATTCTATCCCACCCCATAATTCGGATTACAGGTAGTAGAGTTTCAGTCTTTTCGTTACCCAACATTACCCCGAATTACTTGGGGTGGGGGGAGGCGCCCAGACACTGGCTGAGCATGCACGCGAAAATCCTCCAGAGAATCATTGATAATTATTATAACAATGTTTCGTTTGGGAGGCCTTTAAGTACCTCTAGGCGGGGCGCGAAGCCCACCCTGACAGGGAAGTTGGCAAAGAGTGCCTCTGGGAACGGAGGGACGTCTGCCTTTTGGTGGCTGCCAGGTACAATGCAATTAATTAAAATAGATGCTTTGTTAAACTTCGCTGGCTGCTGAGCCTCCGCGGCTGCTGCTACTTTATTTTTTTACATCTGCGCTCAAAATGTATGACATGTAATGTAACATTCGTGTAAAACGCCAGACCGCCAAACAGCAATTAAAAAAGCGTTTTTTTGCATAAACTTTCAGAGGTATGATTAAAATTAATATGTTCAACATGCGGCGAATGTATCGCGAGGTGTAAGAGTTAAAACTATGTGCGATGTTTAATGGGTCGCTCGCCTTGTTAGTACATAGCTGTTAGAAAATATTATACTGATATGTATTTTTATACTATATAGTAGTAATATGAAAAACCAAAACTAAATTGTACGCTGCCAACGTGTGCAATTTATTAAATTAATTTATACAATTACTATACCAATCGTACTAAGTTTGTACAAAATTTAATAAATGTGAGCTATTTATATATTGAATCGTTTGTAAAGTAGTTCTGCGTTGAAAGGCAGTTTGATCGTCTCAGTTATAAATGTGACTGCTATGATCCTACGATTATAATTAGGATGTCGCTCAGATTCTAAGGTCCGAATTCCAAAGGTGTCTGCCTGAATTGTTTTATTACTTCCCAACTACTATAATATTTTTCTGTTCGAAAGAATTGTGTAGATTTCTGTATATAAAAGTGTATAAAATTTTCTTTTCTTCAATATATTATTAATTATAATATAACATAATTGACCTTCTTATATTTTTATTACATTTTAACTATTCTTACTTTACTCTCTAGAATTTTTTAACGGAGATTTTAAAGTTTTTTGCTGAATCGTTATTTTGAAACAAGATGGTGGAATAAAAAACTTAGCCGAGATATTTACAATTTATATTTAAAAAATGAGTTTAATGGCAATATATTAAAAAATACTACAGTTATATTATCATTATTGCATTTTAATTATAATTTGTAATAAAAAGATTTTATTGTTTTTTAGGATAGTTTATTACAATTTTTTTATACAAAATGACAATAATCGCCATTTTGCCGACATGATGGCGGATCAAGCTAGCTAACGAACTTAATCGAGATATTATTAAGATATATTTTGAATAGCAGTTTTTTTGTAATATGATAAAAAGTACAGCAGTAATCGCTTACTCAAAATCACACATAACTTAAAAATAAAAATAAAAATTAAATTCAATTTCTATTTAAGAATTCTTTTCATTAGACATTTTGTTAAATTCATCTTTACAATTTTTATATAAGGTAGAAAATAAAATTGTCCCTTATTTATAATACCAATATTATTTTATCGAGTAGAGCACGTATTTAATATAACGTCTCAGATGGACAGGGTACATTCATTGTTCTGCAAGACAGTGGCGGAGCAGAAGCGTTAGATTGCCCCAACATATGGCAATCCCCCCTAAGTAATAAATGTTGGCATATTAATCCGAGCTATGAAGGGGTTTACCTCGCGGCCCTTGTGATAATCGAATGACTATTTACATTTAGCAATGTGTTTGATAAATCATTCAAGACCCTCCGAGGATCATGGAGGTAATCCCTCAACGTTTAGCCATTTTGCAAATTTAAAATATTAATGTTTATTAATAAATTTAACTCCTCTGCAGGTTACGTACCGCATTGTTCTCGGACAGGTGTTGGTGTAATTATGTGTAATACCTGTGTAAGTACGACTAGTAACTCAAGAATCGCTAGTCGTAACTTTTGTGTCGTGCTGCACTTTGTGTTTACACTAATGTATGAGAATCTTGGAAATGGTGTGGCACAACTGCAAAATTTAGAGTTTTGAGTTATTTGTTCTTTAAGGTACTACTATAAGGTACCTTTTAAATTAAAGTTATATATTGTGAATAATGTGAATGGGCACACTATTTCATTATTAGTTAATTTAAAATAGTGCGAATGAAGTATATTTTACGCAATATATAAAACAAGGATTAATTATATGCTTAGAGGGTCCAGCTCTACATTTTAATTAAGCAATATAAGTATTGTGTTTAGTATGAATGGATGTAATGGAATTTATAAAATATACTAGCAAAAAATGCATATTTCGTCTGCGTCGGTTCGCTTCACTTTAATTTACATATAAATTAATTCATAAGAACACTTCTTTCCGCCTTTCTCTTTCATATCTTGATGTTTGTTTTTTAACGTGTTTTTTTTTAAATTTTATTTCCCACCCCAAACCTCCCTTTAATTCTTTACTTCCTTCCGCTGTAATTAATTATTACGGGACGACTAGCTTCGGCGCCCAATCTCACTTTGTTTTGTCAGAGAAATTCGATACGGACATTTTATTTTGTCGGCCATCGACCGTTCAAATGAACTGTGAAAGGCAAACATTCGGAAAAAGCACTAGTACAAGCATTTCTTGCGCATACATATATAAAAGCTCAAAAAAGTTATTTCCGCAGTGGATGACACGCTGACACGAGGGCAAAACTCAAACGTCTCTGCGGGGTCAATCGTTGTGTGAATAAACGATATCCGAATAAAAGGATGCAAAATTCATAAGCAAAAAACAATGGCGGTCGGATGCAGGGAGGCGAATAATCGAAAAACATCTGAAAGCCAAACATGTCCCTCGTCAAAAGAGACAGAGATCTAATGACATTACTCCCACCTGGGTAATACCTTCTCTCCTGCTCTTACTCTTCCATGCTCTAGGTACAAATCTATCGCTGCGTTTAATCCTCGGGGATATCCTTTTTTCGCATGTTTCTTCCATTTTCGTGTGTTTTTGTGTTCCACGAACTGTCACGGCCAATCAGCCGAGTTGGCATCTGAAATAATAATGTACCTCGCGTTTGTAAGGGACGGAGGCTTTCGAGCGACGGAGACCATCTGGGGTCGATGCACTTTCCGGATTTTTTTACGGCTTTCGGTGTGTTAAAAAAATATTAAATAAAACGGTGTTCTAATAAAGTTAAAATTAGTACGAGTATCACGCTTATTGAAAATTGAACATTATTAAAAAAATTACATTCCGAATTTAATAATAAAATTATTCGTTACTTATTAGTAATGGGATCACATTTATTTTTTTGCGAAAGAATTTTGCTTTAGTTTTTGGTAAAATCTAGTAAGCTTTATTTAATTATATCCAGGAAGATATTCAATTTTAATTGCACTGTTTCAACGAGTCACATATGATTTAGCAAGTGCGTGTATATGAAGGGTCAATTTGATATAGGATAATCTCATATCCGCTCGTTTGAAGATATTATGATATTTAAAAACACAACCTTCTTCTTATTCAATTAATGTAATAGAAAATTAGGTTACTCGAATATAGAAGGTCTATTAATAATAATTTTGGCTATTAAACTGTTTGTCTATTTGGCTCTAAAGTCATAACGCTTCGACTTAAAAATCTGAAATTTAGTTAAAGTGGGTTGAATATTTATATAGGTTTTCAATCAAAATTATTGCTAAATTCAATATAAGCTTGTATTGCAATGGACCTTCAGGCATTTATCAGACTTTTTGTAAATTTCTGTACAAAAATATGGACTGTATGTATTTACTTGTCCACGAGAGAATTAGCAAGCTATGATATTAAATAAATTATTATTATAATAAAGTCACTTTTGCTCTATATTTGATTTGCCTACCATATAATAAAACACTTTTACTTGTTTTTTCGAAGCTTCGTTCTTATAGAATATTGTCAAAATGAAATAATAATAATGCACCATTACTTAATTTGCAATGCAGCTCTGGCTGTCAATTCAATTATAGATAGCAAATTCAGATTTTGAGGTTTGCAGTTTTTAATTCAACACATTGAACACACACCGCATGTAAAAATAGCCATTCAAACCAAATCGTCATGAAAATTAATAAAATTGCCATGTGATAAAAATTAACACAGTCTGCTGCGCTAAGCTGGATCTGCAATTTTTCCATGCGTGTTTTTCCCACAACATATACCCTTTACACAGATTATTCTATTTTTAATTAAAGAGCTCAATTATTAGCGCATCAGGATCTTTCTAAGTAATGTGACATTTAGAATATTTCAGACTAAAAAATAAAAAATACCAGTGGAAATAAAATTTTGTAAAAATACTGATAGTTGTTAAAATAATTGTTAATAAATTGGGATTTTTTAAGAATCAATAAAATCGAATAGTCTAGACTTGCTTGATTGAAACCTATTAATGCGAAATACTAATCTTTAAAGTACAACTTTTATAACTTTAGTGTTATTATGCTCAATAGAACTAATCAAATTTTTAATTCAGCGTCAATTATTATTCGGACCAAATCGAAGCGATTGTTTGCTCTAATTATCGCTTGATGATTAATATTGTAATTCGTCTCGTGGACCCCAAGGGCAAACAAGAACACACTTTGTGAGCCAAAGGGCTTAAGAGATTAAACATTTTTGCGTTCCGACTAAATTCAGCGGCAGTAGCGTCGGATAGCTGCAGGGTTATAATTATCGAATCCTTTGATGTGACGCTAATTCCGTCATAATAAACGCGCGTAGCGATCCTTTGCTTTTGATTATATTTTTTTCGATGCAAAATGTCTAAATACTAATTAGCAAACGCAAATTGACCGGCATTTTTCGTTTTGATTCATCAAAAGAGCAAACCTGCGAATGATGGCAGAATTAACGTCGAATTAAACAGCAAACTTTGCTATATTAAAAATCAATCATATGCCTAAAATACTTAAATTGCAAATTCAAAATATTGTTTTTAATCACAATGTATTAATTATGTAAATTATCTCATGATACTAAAATTTGCAATATTGCTGATTATGGTTAATTTTATATGGTTATCGATTTACCGTAGTCATAATCGTTTAGTTAAAATTGCGGATCAGGGTTTAAATATTTAAATAAAAAGTTTATAATAACGTTGATAATTTATGTTTTTATTATATGTATTTATTTGTGGAATATTTGACGGATAGATAAGCAAATCGTTATGCATCTAAAAAGAATAAATTCGACAGCTGAAAATTTCTTAGCTTAAAATTACGTTAAAGGAACCATATATGTTTATTTTTACTTTTTTTCTATAAGTATTTCTTACATTTTAGGTCAATCACTATCACAGTCTATATGTGCCACGCGAAATTCTATAGTATAACTAGATGTAATGTTTTGTACATGTATCAATATAACTGGTGTTTCTTCTTAAGCATTATTTCTCGAGAAAAATGATAATCGAAAAATATTCATTCGATCTTATTTTAAACTTTCTTAAGAATTCAAATTGTACGAATTTTTTTAAACGCTTTACAACCGCTGCATAGAAAGGGTGGATCCGTGCCAGATGTTTCTTGGAAGCTTATAATAAAGGTCATATGTATTTGAATAAAAAAAATGTTCACGATTTTCTTTACTACTTCTGATCGGCCTTATCCTTGCTTTGATAATTTAAGAACGGGATTAATAATCAAATAGGAAATAATTGCTTTGCGTTAGAATCGGTAGATCGCAAAAATGTCAATTTTTTAATGATCATCCAACTCATTCTTCATCAATAATATAAAGATATATATTTATAATTACATTTATTTTTTATTTATTTCAGATTTTGAAAAAGCATTTGATAAAGTTAACCATGCTTTACTTGTAAAAAAGTTATCTAATTTCGGGTTTTCTGAAGATCTCATAAATCTATTCTCAAATTATTTGACCAATAGATATCAATTTGTCAAGTATAATAACTTTTTTTCAGAACGATATAAGACCCCTACTGGAGTACCTCAAGGATCCAATTTGGGTCCATTGTTGTTGTTATTGTTCATTAATGACATAGAAACAGCAATAGAGCATTCAGATTTTTTATTATTTGCAGATGACTTGAAAATTTACAAGAAAATGCATTCGATTTCTGATTCCCTCGACCTACAGGAGGATCTCAACTCTATATGGAAATGGGCTTGCTATAACCAATTGCCTTTCAGTGTAAAGAAATGTCACACAATTTCATTTTCAAGGTCGTTAACGCCGGCAAAATATTCATACCATCTAGGCGGATATTTTCTGGAAAGGTTTTCTTCAACTAAGGATTTAGGAGTGACTTTCGAAGAACGTTGGAAATTTAGCCAGCACATTGCAGAGACTCATAGCAAATCCTTAAAAATGCTCGGTTTTATCTTGAGAAATGCGCGCTACTTCAGGAATACTTTAGTATTGCGCACTCTTTATGATACTCTAGTCCGCAGCATACTAGAAACTAGCTCCATCATTTGGATCCCAGGCGTAATGAATCAATGTAATGAATTGAAGCTGGAAAAAGTACAACGTAAATTTCTTCGATATTTATACTTGAAGGAATACGGGTATTATGCGTTCTTGTTTCCCAGTGCTTTTATTTTGGCCCTGGGATACGTTTCTTTGTCGACTCGCAGAAGTGTTTATGTAATTAAACACTTCTGGAAATTGCTCAAGGGCATCGTAGACAATCCTTCAGTGCTCGAGCAGCTTCAAATGTGGGCTCCTGAAGGTGGTTATAGTTCTCGGTCGCGTCCACTATTCTTGCCTGTAAAGTCTAGAACTGGAGCACTTGCCAACTCTTCTCTGGCTAAGGCTATTCATCTGCTCAATTCTGTCCATAGAAATATTGACATTTTCTCTTGCACATATGGAGTTTTGGTTCAGTTCGTATATGACATTGCACACTTGTTGAGGTGATTTGTGTCTGTTATTTAATCTTGTTTTTTATGTTTTTACTTATATGCTTTGAGTGTATGTGTAATTATAAGTATATGAAATTGTATGTATGCATACTATATATTTATATGTATTATGATATATTTATACTTTTGACTATCGTGACGCATTTGGTTTACCTGTCAGGTCACGATGGTTATAATTATAATAAATAAATAAATAAATTTATAAAAATTTATCGTGAAAATCAAAAAGGGAAAATTTTAATTCTGTTTTCTCGAAAAATGTAAAAACATAGACAAAACTAGACTGCCTAAAAATATCATGTCGAAAATTTTAATGATATCGATTTGACCCATCTTAAAGATGGCGCATTCGATCGCATGGCGGCACAGTGCCTGAGGAAAGTATAGTGCACTCCAAAACGTCGGTTATCACGCTTGTTGTACTACTACAAAACAGAGCGCTGGTATTTCTCAGGCGTAGATAAATACAAAAGGGAGAGACATGCAATGCCAAGGCCTGGCAGAGACCTCGCGGAAATTAAATGGAAATTTTATACGAGTCGGCGACGACTGCGATAACGAATACGTGCAAACGTATCTGCCGACCTATAACGTATTTTCGTACACAATTGACTACGTGTAAAATTGTTAAAACATGTGCGCTACGCCAGAAAAACGATGTCGCCGTACCAAAAGGCGTCATGTGCGCCAGAAGCATCAAAATAGAAAACTACGTAGGGAAAAATGGCGTTTGTGTGAGACGTGTGCATGAATTGTGGATGACGCAGAAATGTATGAATGTTTAAAATAGAAAAATATACAGGTTAGCAGAAAAAAAGGTTTTTGTAAAGAATCGTGGAAGATGATTTAGAATATATACAAGATTTGTATTCAGGCACATTTTTATAAAGAGGATTAGGGTAGATTTTTTTGAGATTCAATTAACGCAGAATACGAACAATGTCTGTAATTGTATCCCTTATGATATTAAAATGTCTAATTCTGAATTTATTCACATAAAAACTATTATTAATAAAAAATATTTATTAACGTTATATATAATAATTTAAATTGAACCCTCAGATACTTGTGTTATTGATGTTTAAAGTTACTGAGATTTCAAAACAAATCTGATGTTGTTTCATAATAAAAAAACTCGTTCAAATTTTATTGTTTGTTATTTTTAAATATCACACAAATAAGCTTAAATGCATAGCGTATGTATGTATATAAATTTAATATTTGTATTGCGTTAACGGTTAAAACGTATTCTGTGTTCGTGATTAATTTAACTTGACCGTTATGAACGAGAGTGCATTCCTGCAAGTCGTCTTGTCTGTGGCTATTTACCGCGTACAGGTAAACAAATATCAGTTTGTTGAGGATTATGAATGAGGATTTGCACGTCTGCGGTTTTCAGGAATACCGTACCTACTAAGGATTCAGATATGACTGTAAAATATTTCCACGAAACTATGCAAACACGGTTAACATCTCGCGTTTTACATACACCCACACGTGTACATACACCTTGGTGATTTATAACGGTTAAAGCGTGTGAATAAATCAAGACGAAATAGTTTTGTGTTTATGAACTGCTTTGGATTTTATAAATGAAATATGAAACACAGTTAAAAATAATACATATAAACTACTTCCATTGTAATATTTTTTATGAATATAAATCTAATTAATTATATATTATATTTTTAATCCACGTTTTGCTTTTATTAGATGATATTTAAAAAAATTTTTATTTAAGTATTTTATTAGATAATA
Source organism: Plectrocnemia conspersa (assembly GCF_051122295.1). NCBI lineage: Eukaryota > Metazoa > Arthropoda > Insecta > Trichoptera > Polycentropodidae > Plectrocnemia > Plectrocnemia conspersa. The sequence goes on along the minus strand of NW_028277174.1, from coordinate 14,760,922 downwards.
TCTCAACCAGTTCTTTATTATTATAAGAAAATATTGATCATAACCCACAAATATTTTATGGATTATAGTAATCTTGGAGCCATTGTAATTGTTATGAATGATTCCTGACATTTTCTATGTAGTTGCTTAAATACATAAAATTATTTATTTTGTTCTTCAATACATAAAATAATGTATTTGTTATAAACAATTATTAAATTTATTTTATGATTATAAATTAAAAGTTATTGTTTTATAAATACACTCATCCCTGGATTAATGCGGTGGAAATATGATTTAGAAAACGATCAAATAGTATTCATGTCTACTTTTCAACGTTTCTTTAACTGAAAAAGCAAACGAGAAAAATGTTCAGCAACATGCAAAAATTATCTGAACTAATAGTTCTTTAAAGTTAAAATTTAACTTGTTTTATATTAACCATAAAAAAACATTTTCTACTAAACCCTGGGTCAGCTTTTTGAGGTATTTGGTCTTGTATGAACCATTAATTAAAAATATCAATAGCTGAAAATATATTTTATTCACAACATTAAATTTAGACAAATTTAATAACACAGATACTAAAACCATGAACGGTATTATATCTACGAGGGCAGTCAGAAAAGTTTCCAGCCTAGCACAGAAACAAGTATTGTTTTTGTCAAATTCAGTTTTACTATTTAACAGTTATTTAATTTTTAATGACTAACCTATATAGGCACCATTATACTGTTGCGGATATATTTTTCTCTTCAAGCAGATTTTATTTTTAATTCGACGTGCTTTAGCAATGCTATATTGAACATTAAATATGTTTCATTATTTGTATCATTTTGCTTAACTAATTTTATATTTAAAATAAAATTAAATAAAAATATCAAAGAAAGAAAGTAAAGCGAATTATGAACCAACCATGTATTTTTTTTTAAAGAAAACTTGTCCCTTGACATATATAATGATTAACGAAGCGGATTATTGCCGTCGTTACCTAACGCGAAATTCGCTTTATTGCCCGGCAATTTCGTAAACATTCTTTTTACTCGGCTTGTGTTTCACTCTTAGAAAACGTAGCCGTTCGTACATAAATTTGATAATAATCCTTCTTTATGACCGTCCGGTAAAAAAATATTCTCCGCCATTGTAACGACGGCGCGGAGAGGCGAAAAATCTATCGATTGTACCGTAGACTTGGCGTAGACGACGTAGAGGGAACATCGTAGACCCACCGCGTACCTACGTGTATAAGCTGGAATATTTTAAGCTTGAAATACTGTCACTATGTGACAACGAGTGTTTTATACTTATCACATGCTTTATGTGAAAGAACGGCGAGAGCATTATCATAAACTCGGTACTTGGGGAGCATGTCAGAAGAGCATACGCCGAATCTATGAGCTTAGAACATGCCACTAGAAGAATAAATAAATGCCGACGCAAAACGAGACCAAAACATGCCTTTGTGGATTATTTCAAATTATTATGACTTCAAGGCATGGTGCCATAAGTCAAGGTTAAAGGCGGCGGTGATGAGTTGAATTGGTTCTATGCATGAAACGCTGTAATGTGAATTATAGAATAAAAAATACATTATCCCGTGAACTTGATGTTTTAATGGCAATAAGCTTTGTTAATTGCCATAATAAATAAATACATAGATCTTAGATATGTAATCTCAAACTAAAACTAAACTAAGGAAATAAATGCATACATTGTATAGAAAATTTTATTCAAAACATATATTAGGTAGTTTAATATAAAGTGCCCGATATATTTGGTAAATTTTAAAACGGTTATATTTTTTAACTACAATTTCAATAATAAAATTTGTTTTATTTTGCCAAAAAACTAACAATTATGTATTATGTTGTAGTCATCAACAACTGCACTTTGTATTATGAAAAAAATAGGTCTAAATTAAAAAAAATATACATATGTTTAGTTAAATATACTAAATATATTCAAATGTGTTTTAATAATGTACTCGGGAGCTTTATAAGTAATATACTTCGAAGTTAATTATAATTTATGACTCATTATTTAATGTTATCATACAATGTATCCAGTAAATGTATACAGTACACTCAGTCATTGTCTCTGAAATATGTAATGAAAACATAAAATGATTTTCATTATACTTTTATTACCAACGTAATATATTGCGTTTATTAGGATTTGACGTGCCTTGAATGCACTCGAAACGAAACGAGTGCTGCAATAAAGCACGAGCTTTAAAACTTTGCCCCGAAACGGGGCCCCACCCGCTCGATATAAACTTGAAATGTCACATTTCATTATGGCCTCTAGCCCTTGGGGTCCCGGGCCCTTGAGCGGCGTGATTTCCGGTCATAAAGGGACCTAGTAAACGCACGTGTCGAAGAACTATATATTGCATCACGTTAACCCATTTAATCATTTAAAGTGCAAACGACAAAGTCTAAAGCTCCGACTAGTACACTTCATAAAGAAAACTATTTTTACAAAAGCGAAAAAAATACCAACCACCTTTTAAAACTTTGAAACTGCTCCATGGCAAAGTGAAACGAACGTAGAGAGATTTTTAACGCTATATACGAGTTGTGTTTGACTGTTTTTATAGAACGTGGAGTATTCTGATCTAAAAATACAATGCTAGTAAAAATGGCAGTGATTTTACTCGCCTGGTAACGCTATCGTTTTCGTTGGGCTCCGAGTAACGAGACAGTTTTTAGGCGTTAGTCGTAGCATGTTTGTACTTGCAGTGTATAATTAAAATAACTATATCAATACTTATTTTAACCATCACGATAGATTAGTGGTATAAGTCTCTGATTTTAACCTGAAAAACCTGGGTTTAAATCCTATATGGTCCTTAGTGTTTTTTAATCGGAGATCCGATTTATTGATTATCATAGAATCCGATCAATCATCACAGCTTAGGTTTACTTTAATCTTTATAATCTCACGGATAATTAATTAAAATTGTGCTAAGTCATACATATGTATAAATATTAAAAATTCTGCTATTGCTACACGATTATCGTATTTTTTTTCAATTGGTAAATTACAGATAAAGCGGGCGATGATGAAAAATCTTTGTTATTTTCATTACAAAATAATATAATAGTTTTTCAATTAAATAATTTTAATAAAAACAAATAATATTCATGGATGAAATGTGGGTTTTACGAAACTCCGGGCAGAATTATTTTGCTGTTGACAACCAGTAGAATTCTTTCTTGTATGGTATTTGCATTAATTATGAGCGGTAATTGCATACTTAAGTTACATTAGTTTCAATAATTGTATAAATAATATATATATAATATAAGACTACTAAAAAAAGATAAACAATTCGTTTTTTATAAATCTTTAAAGATCAATAATATTCATAAACAATATTATCAAGTGTCCAAAAATGTTCTTTATTAAACATTTACAAAAAAAAAATTATTAAAAATTCTTTTTGTGTCGATTGCCGAAAAAAGGCAGGCACTAGATTTCAATGTTGTTAAAATCAATAAACTTATTCTTTGAATCATAATATTATGTTCCTTAGTAAATATGTTTGAAAATAACTTTTAAAGTTCATGCTGGCTATGTTGAAAAGTAAATAATATTTTTTGAAGGTGAAAAGCTAATTTAAAATAAATTGCTTCACATATTTTATGGTCAAAAAGTATAAATTTTAAATTAAATAAGGACATGGATGGTTCGATTTACGAATGTCCTATGATATAATTTGTCCGGTGTGAAATTTGCCAAATGGCGCGGATGTGTGATAGTCATCACAAAAGAGAAACATGTCCTCTCAATACAACCCCTTGGGAAAACTGCCCCCTCAAAACCTTCCACTTTTCCGGGAGGCGATCTGCTGAAAAATAAGTTTCCGCTGCGAACTGAAATGATAGTGCCTCCCGCTAATGAGCTTTGCTTCAGTAAGCAATTTCTTTGTCACCGATATCTAATAATATATATATAGTTATATTTATAATATATTGTTAATGATTTGATACCAGGTTTCTTTTTTTAAGTTAGCTCTAGATATATATCACAAATGCATTTTTATTGTTAACATTTATTTTATTTTATTATAACATGAACAGAATATATAAAAATAATTTATTTTTTAATGTACGAAGGTGTTTTTTTACTCCATTTAGGAAACTTATTTTTATTTTTTTATTCCATAACTTCAAAATTGCTTTCTTAATGTTGTAACTATTGATAAAGGTTAATATTCGATTCCTTTTATACTTAATTGTAAAATCATCGCTAAATAAATATATTATATATACAATTAATAAAGCGCAGCTTTGAATTGTAACTGCTTCAAATCGTTAGCTATAATCAACCGTTTACTTAGTTACATTACATTTTTACATAGATCTAGGAAATATTGACAAACAGTAAAAGATTTTTAAAATAATTAAAAATCAACAATAGTCAATTTGTGTTCTTCTTGCATACGTATGTGAAGTTGACTTTATAGTGAGAAAATACTAGGCATTCCAAAGAAAATATATTTATGCTTTTAATGCAATTTTTTAAGGAATATACATTTGATTTTTAATATGAGCTTTAACTTCCAATATGATTAAAATTTTCAAAAATTCAGCTTTTAGAATTTGTATTAATTCATTACAGGGAAAATATAAACTATTCATTATTTTATTTTTTTAATACAATAAATATCAATGAGATAAAAACGTAATAAAATACCAATCGCAAATATATCATATATGTACATCTGATCTGCTTTGTTTTTCTAATTTCGTAAAGAAACATCTCTATATAAGCAATTAAATAGATGTCATTTACATTGATTTTAAAAGAGTTTGACATGTTTTACTTTTTAAAAAAGGGAAGTTTAGGCCTACCCACAAACTTTTATTTTTTAAATCATGCTTTGCAAATCGTCGGTAATTGCTTAACATAGACAACGCAAGCTGTCTTCAGTATATCCTCAGGGTTCTGATCTTGACCCATTTCTTCTGTTAAATAATGAAGTAATTATTAGTTTTAAATTCTTTATACATATGACCTTAAAGCATTTCTTTAAAACTATTACACTTAGGATTGTGAAATATTTAAATTTGATGTTAAAATCTATATGCGTGGTCATCCGCTAATGTTATTTATTGATTTATTTTAAAGCAAAAAATACAACTTAATGTTGTGCTAAATAGCACAAAAGTGGTAATCCATTTAGATGTGTTATATTAAGTGGACTACAGAATTCATTAGCATATAGAAAATATTTGCAATAAAAGCATTTGTAACTGAAAAGTATGATTCTTGTCGCACTTTTTAAGCAAATTTTGCCATTTTTACCGTATTCAGGAAAAGTAAGCGTAAAAATTGTTTTTTTTTGTGACAGTCGATAATATGCGAGTTTTATAAAAATATAAATATATAATTAATTTAAAATACTGTTTGTTCACACCTGTTCGCTTTAAACTTACTCGCAGTGTCCATTTCTTACTCGTCCAAGGCTGCCCATAAATCTATAGTTAGGGACACTTTGGTTAGGGTCAACAGGCAGGTTATGCGTCGGTCGGGGGTGTCGCAACGGGGGTAAATAAGGGTCGTTGGTCATCAGAATTGAATCATGAAGGCCTCCCGCTAGGATTTCGCGCTTTATTTCTCCCTTTATACACCGTCGTATATTACGTCCGTATATAGCCGACTTGAGGATTTAGGGACAATGCATCCCCTGAAAACCACCCACCGCCGGCCCCTGAGGCACTCTTTACCAGTACTCAGTTTCCCAGGACGCTATCGTTGCAAAATAGATTAACGGCGCCCCAAGAAATCCAACAGGAGAAGAAATCTGGCATAAAATGTGGGATAACTTTTTTGAAGAGTAATTCTTGTAAATCCGATTTCTTCCACCTCAACGCGTTTATTCTTATTTATTTTTTGTATAAAAAAAGTTTATACCCCTCTGTAATATTTGAGAGTTTAGGGGCAAATTACGATTGGCCCATTTTATATTATTTTACGCATGAAACATAATAGCGTCAGTATACAGTTTTGATTCGTTATAATGTAACGTATTTAAATTACCGATACTGATTTTTTAAGAATTTCTTTAGTATACATTATTTCATTTGTATTGCAGCAAACGCAATAATGTATCGGAGTCTATTTTATTGCCGAATGCCCAGCGGTGCGAAGATGAATGTCTGATAGGATTTTGATAGATGTCGCAATAAAACTGTTGGGGTTCACTGAAAGCGTACACGGATTCGCATTAAGGAATCGCTATTATTTCGACGACTGTATATATGAACGAGTACTACTCTTCTCGGATTTAATAGTGATATGTATTATGATTCGGGTCACGTGACACACATTATTATCGAAATAGAACATTAGGCTTACGTCCATGGGGTGAATGTGAAATCTGGTCATATGAAACTAATATTCAATAATAATACAAATAAAATAAAATATATTTTGCTATATACTTTACAAGATTGCCAACCCTATTTTTGTATTATTATATAACGTCAGACTGTGTTGTATACATAATAAATACCATGATACACATCATTAATCATTTCGAATGAAACGTGACATATCAAGCATTTTTTGAAAACTTATAACCTTTACGTTTTTATTTAATTTTTCTACAAATTGTTTCTTAAAGCAAATACAACCTTTTTATTATTATATAAATATTATATTTTTTGATATTTATTATCTTTTTTATCAATGCATTAAATTATTAAATTTGTATTTCAGTAAGAATGTATGGTATTTTATCAGAGCGTATTAGTAATACTGATTACAAAAAACTAGTAAAGCTTGTTTAGTATGTAGGAAGAAAAATAATTGAGCTTATAAAGTATTTAAAAAGAACCAGGCGTTCAGACCCAGGTGAGCTTAAAATCCCAATAGGTTTTAATATAATGCGTTGAAGGATAACTCTAATTTATTTATATATATATTTGTTTTAAGATGGAAACACAAGTTTTAGTGTTGCATTATATCGCAAAGCAGTATTTTTAAATATTGCCTAAACTTTTTAAATTTAAGTTTAACCTCACATAAAATACAAATACCAATTTGCGACTAGATTCATGAGCTTAACTTTGTTAATAAAAAATGATTTTAATTAAATATGATTATATCAAAAATCTATTGAGTTGGCCTATAATGAAAATAACGATTCATTACACAAACACTACGTTTAAACCCTTAAATAGAACCATCAAAGTACTGGTATTTTGGTATTGAAAAATTTCCGCTAAAATTGTTACTGATTATTACTGATATTGAAAGCCTTATGCGATAATTATTATAAAATTTTTAGTGTATCACCTGCAGCTTATTATATACAAATACATATATTAGAGTATATTTTAATTAAATTTATTTCGTTCTACACCATAACAAATATATTATGTATTATAGTCGTTAAGAGTCTTTAATACAATGGCGTGTCGGTACTTTACCCGGTATCGCGATCGTAATTAAATTTGTTTCAGCAATTATGCCATATATTAAATTTTGCATGATCTCCGGCAATTTTTGCCGGAGGTTCGCTTTTCATTCTTGTTTTTTTTTTCTAGAGTCCGCGAATTCTTAAATATGCACTTCGTTTGCGAAATTTATGTGTGCCATTATGAAGGAAGAAGTCGCACCCCCAGTTAACAGAACGAACATTGTAAATTAAGTTTTTTTTATCTACATACTTTTTTATGCCCGTGGACCGTATAATTTTTCAGTCATTAACGTCTTTTTGCATATCAGAACGAACATTAGAGTCGCACGGCTCGGCGTATTCTCGTTTAATGCTTCTCAAATGCGCACTGCACAAAGGACGGTCCGACTATTATATTGTATGTGGGTCTGTATTATAATACCTGTGTATGCACGCGCTGTAGTTATTTATTCAGAAAGTTGAAAATGCACAATGCACCGTGTCGTAATTAATACGCGCTTTTTGTATTAGTTAGTTCTAACTGCATATAATTACTTTGTGTAAATGGATATTTAATCAGTAAAAGTGGTCGCGTGAAAAATGTTAAAAAAGAGTTTTATATTTAAGTATGCTACTGTAATAAAAAGTACAACGTAATTTTACACACATATAAATACTCAAAAAATCCAATGAGATTACGCAGTCTTTCAGAGATTGTGAAACGTTTGCAATAATATTTGGAAAAAATTCAATTTCTTATATCTTACTATAATATTATATCTGATGATAAATGTTAACGTGGACTAAGATTTAGAAAGAACTAACTTATTACTTTTACTCTTTTTTTTATCTATATTCTTACTTTACTGTTGAAGAATGTAATTATTTGAAAGTCATTTCTATGAAGAGCTTGGCTACCTATTGTATTCATTGGTTTTACCTTTTGTTTTTTGTCGGTGACAAATAAATTTAAAACGCTTTCAGGATGTTTTTTAGGGTATTCTTTCTGTATTGTCTGGATTTTAACGTACTATATATATTGAAATAGTTTACTAATTTTTTGTAAAAAAATCATTGATTCGATATATTCGCCCTTTGACCTTGACTTGAATAAACACTTATGAAATGTTTATATTTATAAAATAAAAATAAAATAAGTAACACAAAACACCTAATTGAATATTACGATACCTTTTTCTGATTGAGTTTTATTCAATAAGACTAAAACTGTTTCTTTACAATTCAGTTATAAATAATACAGGTTTGTTTTAATACTATTTTTATCTGAAAAATTATGAATTAAAGCATTTTAAATATACTATTTTTAGTAGTTATTAAATACCAATACTGCAGTTTACATTAAATAAAATAATAATAATAAATGTCAGAAATATTAGGGGTGTTACTTAAAGCTCTAATATATGTACGTAAATCATACTAGATTTATTATTTGTTATAATTAATTCAATTCATCTTGTTATTTCTAATTTATTTCAATACTTATATTTACTATGTTTGCTCTATTGTCTTGAAGTATTGCAGTAGTAGTTATTCGGTCATCAGCACGTTGCTGTTTAGTTTCTTCAGCGGATTTATTGACATGCATTGCAGTACCACGTAATAGCTTGTAAGCACGTCGCTGTTCAGCTCAACTTTCAACTTAAAAGTTAAAAGTTTTAAATAGCACAGTTGACACAGAATGACATGTGCAAATGTCGCCTCACTTCTGTTTACCGGTTGGGAAGAGCTCTTGTGACAGACAGACACGTGTATCCAATATATGTTTATAGTCTTTCCAGAACCTCAGTACTAGAAATTCAGATTATAGGAACTTTTCATCCAGGAAACCCAAAAATAGAGACTTCCTTATAAATCCCGCCACTATACAAACATACGTACATATAAAAATATATTCTAGATTAAAAGATTTTTATGAAATTTAATAAGAAGTGTATTATAAGTTATTTTTAAAATTTATGTGTATTTTAAATAAAAAATTATGTATATTTATTTTAAATAAAAAAACTTTCCTTTTTGCAATTTTATTTCTCAGCGTAAAAAATTTGGTCTAAAATTTCAGTCTGTTGTATATTTTGTAATGGTATTTTAAATAAATTTTCTTATTTGATAGCTTTCAAAATATTCTAATATCAAATATATAGTCGTCAATTTTTCTTGAACTATTCGTTATTCCAACATTTTTTGGGGTGATAATGGATGATAAATGTCTCGGGACAGATGTGCTATTAGGTTGTCCATGCAATATTTCCAATTATTAACGTAATTCTTTGATCACGAGATCAATCTTGCTTTGATGTGAATATACTGTGTGACCATACTTTCGAGACGGTTTGATCTCTCTTTTCGTTTGTTCGATATAGTCGTTAGGATGACCTCCAAATTATAACAAATTGTCCAGTTGGTTAAAATTTCAGAACTTATGTTTAAATTTTATTTTCTTTTGAATCATAACTTGATGACTGTATTTGTTACTATCTCTGTTTTATACCTTCTGTTAATTTCTAAAATTATTGAGCAGCTATTGAGTGACTAATAATAACATTAGCAAAAAGACAATATAATTTCTTGAGGTACTTCTAAAAGTATTTTCCAAAATTTTCCGTGAACTATTTGTTGGTAATACCTAGCTAACATCTCTATTTAGAGCGTATTAACATAAGTATTGAATCTAATGTTTCACATCTCGTATAATAAAAAGTAAATCTTGTTTTCGTGTATTTAAATTTTAATTGTACAATATTTGATTTCTGGCTGCAAATCTGCGAGTGACTCTATTGATTTCTAGGACGGTCTCTAAATAATGCACTTGTGTGTCAGTCTGTCCGACGACCAATTAACCAGTGGCGCAAACAATACTGCCAGAGGTTTTAAAATCGATTTAACTTTTAACCGCTGTGCAGACGCTACGTGGCAAATGGATAAAACCGATAAAATTAGCAGTCCCTACTTGTTCGCCGTGCGGCGCACTACATACACGTATGAATGGATGTAGATACATTCAGTGTATAAAATATATGGATGCGGTACGTATTGCGAATAATTTTCGTATAGACGTGTGTCTTCGGAGGGTAAGATGAAAGGAGAATGTGTGCTTAAGCCCGAGGCTCCGCGTCGAATGCCAACAAAGTTTTGAATCCCTTTTGACGGCGCGGTTTACAGATCCAGACAGACTCTCTAGAATTTTTATTGTCTTTGATACATTATGCTAAGCTATTATATTGAATCGATGGTCTTAAAATCTAAACTGATAAAATATGTGATAGTTTTGGTTTCAACCCCTGGCCAAACGATGATTGACTTTTCACTTGGGACTAAAATATTTTTGCATTATATTGCACTACTAATTGCAAAATTTTGTTTTATTAAAGATGGCATTAGCAAGATCAACGCCCATTTTATTCACCTGACTGAGAGATAAACAGCAACAAACGTTTTATCTCTACAAATGAAAACCGTTTTAAGAGAGAATCAATTTTGCGATTTAAGGAAGTAGAATATAATAAGAAAAATGTAACAACTAAATTAAAAGTAATTAATTTGGAAGCATTTAAAACATTTAGTTTCTTTCAGTGAGTATATGGAAGTAAATAAAGATTACTTTAAATATACATTTTTAGTGGCAGACCAAGCTTTTCAGAGCCCCCAAGCGCAACATAAGTTGGACTATATATATATACTATATATTATACACATATGTATATATAAAAAATAGCAGTAAATGTGTGACCTGTTTTGTTTATTGTTAAATTGTATCTAGAAAATATTGGATTTTTAAGATCGTATTTAAGTTGAGCACCAGAAAATTTGTTTAAAAAACATATGTGCTGAAATAAGGGAAAAATTGTTATGTAGGGTCATTGATGATAGTGAAGTTTTAATGTAAATAAACAAATAGCTTCATCACAAACGCAAGTAACTTAGCTGTATAAATTCACTAGATAAATATATATAAAAAAAATCATTATTTTTTCTTGGGGCCTCACGAGGGTCCTCGAAAATTCTATTTCATTCTATGATCCGCCACTGTATATTTTTCTGTTTTAAGTTATCACCGATAAAGCAAAAAATGATATAAAAGTTTAATTATGATCATTATTACAATTATACATACGCTACTAACTTAATTCCAGCATATTATAAGCGCTGCAATAATTTTATCGCTATCTAGACAAGGTTATATTTGAACCCGCGGTTGTTTTACCGCTGCACACTCCTTCAAAACGCGTCCCATATTCCAACCTTAATTTAGATAGGTATATTCAGGAAAGCCGAGAATAGGAACGAGCGGCTGCAATATGCTAATCGAACATGGAGTCCGTATAAGCGAATTGTGTTGTAAGATCGACCCGAGTATATTTGGCTACGATACGCTTGCGGTGAGCTCTATCGCGATATTGCTAGTATGGAAAATGTTTGCATTAATTAAGCTAACACATTGAGAAGGCGTTAGACGTAGTTGTTATGATAATAAATCAAAATCTTGTACCACAACAGAGACTCTCCGATTAAACAATACACTAAGTATAATATTTAAAGTTTGTCGTTTTGTTTGTCAGGCGCAATAAATATTTTCAAGATTTTTTTCTGCTAAATGTTTTGCTATTAATTTATAAGCAATGTTGGCTATAAAAATAAAATTCTATTTAAAATTTTACAATATAGTATAGATTTAGTAATGGATTTTGTAAGTATACATAAATCGCATATATTTTTCAGTAACGTTATTTAATAAAATAATTTGAAACACTTAAAATACCTAAGTGCAATTAGTTAATTTTACACGTTTGATAAGATAATGGACGAAGCTATCAGTTTTTGTTAATCTTGTATAATAACACTTAGCTCTAAATAAATACTACTATTCTAATAATAAGAAATTAAAATCCAAAAAAATCAGTCTGTAAATTAGTGATATTTTATTTTTATTTTTTATAAACAACTGTTACATTTTATAAGCAATGTACAGACATGGCATAATAATGTGGCACCCCAATAAATGTATTATATCTTTAAAATCGTAAAAATATAAATAAAAAACCGATCGAGGCTGTTTAAAGTGTTTATTTTGAGCTTATTTTTATTATTTAGTTGGCCCACCTTTAGCATTAATTAGAGCTGGAACTCTTTTTGGAAAAATGTCAACAAATAACTTGCAGACGGACGGAAACAATTTTCTCCATTCTATTTGCAATTTTTCTCGCTCATAAATGCTCTATAGGATTTAGGTCTAGTGACTGTATAGTCAATTCTAAAAGCATCAAACTCTTTGACCCAAACCAACCCCTGCTCTTCGTGAAGTATGGCACGGAGCGTTGTTTTGCTGGAATCGTATGGTAGCGTGGTCTGTGCTTGGAAATATTTTCTTGTTGGAATCCATTAATGTGGTTTCCATCATTAAAATATAAATGTCACTGTGCAAGTGTACAAGTTTCTTACCGTTGCTGCTGTCATGCAACTCCAGACCATAACGCTTCCGCCACTTTATTTGACTTTGGGTACTACGCAATCAGCTAGATATTCTCCTCCGTCTCTTCGACGCACGTATACTACACCAAGAATCTCAAAAACATAAATTAAATATCGAAAAAAGTATGATTATCTTAAAAAATTATTGCTTTAGAAATTAAAAAAAACAAACAAGTTTTATATTATTTTTTATGTTAATCAATATTATTTTAAAATTACCTCAAAGTTGGATTCATCGAACCAAATGACTTTCATCCAATCTTCAAATGTCAAAATCTCGGTGTTTTCGGGCCCCCTCTAACTTTAGAATTTTATTTATTTCTGAAAGCCAGAGTTTTTGTCAGTCTTTACAACCCCTGAATCGCACATCGTTTGCGAAAAAATGGAAGACCATCCGCTTTCAGAGACTTTGAAGACGATTTTAGACGATTTTTAAGGAATTCGCAAACTTATATTTGATCTTCCTGGGCAGTTGTCTTTCGTTTTCTTCCAGTTTTTGGCTTTAATTTGTATCTTTGTTTGTTAAAGTTTTTGTTAATCAGCGTTATAGATTGTAAAAACTAGCCTTATGTTTAAGATAATAGTGATTAGACTCTATTTTCAGTTTAATGTTTTATTCTCGTGCATCATCGCTCGTACATATTTACATTTCCTTAACTCTAATTCTATGTTTAAAATAAAATCTAAATATGATTTTATTTAAGTAGAGATTTAGAGTATATTATTTATGGACATATACTATGAAAATCTATGCCCTACAACTAGTGTATCAAATTCGATAACATCATTAACACGAGTGATTAAACCTCATCCGTCGGTAATCCATCATATCCTGTATAATGGGCGCAATTTGAATGCTCGTCACCTTCGACACACCATACCCCCCGCGGATCATCTACATACTTCGCGATAATAAACGAGCCGCGGTCACGTCTAATATGACAAGAGGAGCAAGCCGGAAAAACAAAGAATGCGCCCCGGGTGGTGACCCCCACGCGGCTTGCACCCCCGCCACTTGGCATTCAGCCGGCAGTCCTTCAAATCCAATTATTGCTTCTCGCTTTCGGTGCATCTTCTCGTCTTCTTTCCTCTGTGTGCGGCCCACATATTTTTTCTCGTCGGCCATTCTTCACCGCGGGCCACACGTGTCCTTTATTTTTTCGGGTTCGGCACTCGGTCGCGTGTCTCTTCTTCTTTTCTCCTTGGTATTCAGAGCGAGTCCCACCTGTATTATGTATGCGAAATGTGACATTGTACCGCGCGAGGGATGCCTCCTACGAAATATGCTCGGAATACATTTTTTTGTGCCTCAGATTAAAGACGGCGACGCACGACCACCCGTCGACTCCCCCCTAAAGTTAATATTCATATGTTGCCGCTGGTATTCAGTCATGTTTTTATTATCCAATTTCCTACATGAAAGACAACAATGCGAGCTTCCGCATTTATGTATAAAAGTCTCGATGCTGTGCGCAGGGTTTGCGGAGGATTCTTTCGGTTGTGTAATTTTTGTGAAAATTTACATATGCTTTGGAGTGAATGTTTGAATCTCGTTATAAAACGAAAAATACTCAGAGTACATATGTCTTCATATTTAATGAAATATGTATGCTTAATACAATTTATATACTTACAGACTTATACGTCTAGTGAAGGTACTACAAATTTCGCCAATGGCAATGAAAGTACATAAGCTAGATGAAATATAAACAAATGGCAGATATGACAGTGTTTGAGAATAAAAACATAAGAGCAATTTTAAAGTGTATAAATATACTAAAGTGAAATAGATAATATAATGATTGTATAAGTACGTTAAAGTGTGTGAAATTAAATGCATTTAAAAGGTAGATCATATGTTGATTAAATACATATATTTTTAGGAATAGTTAATTTTAAATGACACCAATATTTTTCTACATCTTATTGCAAATATTATTATAAAACTCAGTGAATTTTTGTAGGCTTATTAAGTGTATTTTAAAGATAATTTTATTTCGATAAATTTAGAATATTCGAAGATCTTTATTTATTGCTATGTCCTAGATTTTATTCGTCATATATTCGCAATAGGATAAGTATCAGAAATCGACAACACACACCTGGTTCGATGAGCACAATACTGAAGCTCCATTAGCGATGGTCCTCCCCTACAAACGTGTCCACAAATACGTTGCGAAAGTTCAACTTTGTCCAAGTCCGGACAGATTTACACGCATCAGCGCTCGCGATATTCCCCCCATGGTATATTCTGGACACTTTCGTTCACTATCACCGAACAGGGACAGAATGCATTTTAGATCGCCACCGTGCGACCCTCGCCTAAAGCTTTCCAGAAAAGCGTCATTGTCTTCATTTATCTTTTCAAATAACCATATATATTTTTTTATACGAATTTATGTATTAAAAAAATATATTTTAATAGTGATGTATACATGGATGGGAATTGGATGAAGAACGTGGTTAAATTCTATAAATTAAAGTTAAATATTTTTTAAATTAATTTATTTAGCTAATTGTTTATACACTAAACCAATAAAATCAAAATGTAACATAAACATTAAAAATATATAAAAAATTCTATTTCTTAATGCACCAAGGTGTTTTTATATTCCATAGAAAAAACCCGCTACATTTTTATTTTGCGTATTGTCCTAGAAATATTATCCTACAAATTCACAACCCTGGCCGTACTGGTTTTTTTATTTCTGCGATCGATTAATCCCATCATTGTGAGAATACTTTTGGACCTGTTTGTTTTGAATTTGTTATGACAAAAAGAAACTGTTCGTTTTTCACGCTGCTGCGTTAATTTGGCTAAAACATTTTTTTAGATATTACACATTTGGGTTCAGTATTTGCTTAGCAACTGGCAAACATTACATTGCTTTGCGATTTAAATTGTCGTCGACGTACGTTTACGAGCTACAGGTAGTTGATAAATAAACCCGACTTTTAGATATTGTTTTTGATTAGTAAATAAATTCAGTGGGTGTGATAGAAAAAAGAAAAAAAATATGCGTATTTTTACAAAATTATATTTAAAATCAGCTCCATGATAGTATTGTTTTAGACTTAACAGGAGAGGTTGGTAAGAATATATTCTTATAAACATGGAATCGAATAGCACGATAAGAATTTGATTGCATAGCTTTATAGAAAGTCATCAACTCATATTCATTATCCATACAAATTTATAACTGAAACCGAAATGGTATAGTAAATTAAAAGCAACATCACAGCCTCAATTGTCCAAACTTTTTAAAATTATTATACTTGATCTCTATTGGTTGAAGCTATACGTAATCATTCATATTGTTTGTTTAAGGGATAACTTCGTATTATTTGACGTTTAAAAGTGTAAAACGAGACTTGCACTAAAAGGAAAGTTTCATGAGTAGTCTGCGGATATAGAATTGAAGCATATGGCATGCTTCAAAGTGGATGAACCGGACTCGTGTTACACGTTCAAATGTATATCCTCCCTTCAGATATCATATATTCATTTAATAGTTCAATGCTTATAAATTGGACCACACATAAACAACAATAATTCGGGTAGTAAATTTTTTTCATTATTAATTAAGAACTCAACGAATAATAAAATTCAGCAGTTGAGCTAATTGGCAATTTACTTCTCTATTACGTTATAACTGTATTATTAAATAATGTTGTTTAATTATTTTATCTAGCTTTGACGATTTTTTTAGCTTCTATTAAGTTTATTTTTTACTATTTTAAGTAGCAACGCAATAAAAATTAATCGGTTGTCAAATTATTATATAAGAAACGCAAATAAATTTCACGTTTCACATTGTGTGCAAAACTTAAAAAGTTACTAAAATATTAAATCATGATTCTTAAAGTTGCATTCTTATAATATTTTTAATTATTGCATTAAATGTATCTTATTTTAATTTTACGTTAATAGTTAGTTACATTAGTAAGCATATTAAATTAATATTTTATTTGATGTATTTTTATTTATTTTATATTTAAGATGTTTTCATAACAGTGTCCAGATTTTCTTTTGGCGCACTCGGAAAGCGACAGAGTGAAATAATCGCGGAGACAGTTATTATAAGTGGGATAAACCAGAAATATTAAGGTGTCCAAAGGGGTCTTTTTTGAGAAAAAAGTGGGATGCGATTTATGAAAAGCTTTTTTGTAGATATTTAATCGACATACAACATATATATGTATATGTAAAAATATATGTATCTCGGCGAAATAGGTAATTTTATGGTAATGTGATAACTGAATGGTTAATGTGTAATTCCGGCGAAACCGTATGTGCAACGCGGTTTCCGATTAAATAATAAATTATCGGAATTTGTATAAATTATATACTGATAGTTTATAACTGTTCGAATTAGGGTACGTGTGGGGTAATTATTGAGATTATTGGTTAGTGCAATGAAAAAGTGTAATGCAGCGTTCATTCGGTTAACTTTACATGGGGAAAAATATGTGTAATTTAGAATACAGATAAGATTTATAGTTGTTTGATTATAATATATTATATACAATTTTAATAGATTATATCACTAAAGTTTTAATAATGGATATTGATACAAAGATTTTTATGAAAAAAATTATCTCAGCTAAAAATTCGGTTTAAAAAAAATGTATGTAAAAGTCACTATATTTATATATTGAATTATGAATTAACTTGAATTTATGGAAAAAATGATATACTTATTTTTAAAACTCCACGCGAATGAATTTATACGGAGGCCATTTTTTGGCTTCGTCCAAAACGTCCATTAAAATTTTCTCTTCTGAAAGAAAACTGACAAAGTAATTTCGTATTCATAAGAGAATTTTTTTAATTAAAAATTCGCCCAGGAGGACTTAGCTCTGCGGCCCGGTAATGTTGCGGTCTCGTCAAAAGTTTTCAAATTTGACGAAAAAGGATGTTAATATGAGAAATATCCGCTTGCTTCTTTTTCCTCAAAAGTTTTTAAATTAAAAAATAAACATAGGTATTATCACAAAGCCATGTATTATATTAATATAATTAAAATACATTATTTAACCATTCACTATATTCTATTGTATATACATTTTAAATGTATATAAAATGGTTTTCATACTTTTCCTTTATTTAACACTGCGTCACTTCAGCCATTATAAAGTTTAGATAGACTTCAGTACTTTGGTGATATTTTCCCATCAGACAACCATCTATTTAGTCTTGCGACTTGCGACTGCAGGGCATAATTAAGAGGGCAATGCCATAGAAGCTACTCTCCGTATTATATTAGCTGTTTAACCAAAGTAGAGATTTCTTTTGAACTTTCTGTAAAGTTTTTCTACTTATATATACATACGAGTGGGTTTATAAGTGATACAGGAAAAATCTTTTAATATTTGCAAACATACTCTCACCTATTTCAATATATTTAGTTTTATATACGAATTTTATTCTACTAGTATCGACTTATAATATTTTTAGAGCACCACTTTATTTATTTTGTACAATCATTATGAACCCGTTCTTACGTTTACATAATACATTATGTACATATAAAAATGGGTTATTTGATTACAGGATTATAGAATTCTTGTGGCAGCTTCTTGACCTTAAAAAAGGTTATCTATCGTTTTATTAGATTTTTCTCTATTTTTTTGTCGTGACACTTCTTACTGTTATAAATTCCCAACACCGATCTTTATAACGTTATTACCATAATATGATAATAATTTTTATCAGGACTTTTTTTTTACATGAAATAAAAATATTGTACTAAATACTTTAAGCACAACATTGCTGTGAATTAGGCCTGGTTTGCACTCTACCATGTCATGGGTACCCTAACGTAAACGACAGTATTGTCAACTGATATAAAAATAACATTTATTTGACTTCTATTATACTTTTTGAATATCTTTTGTAATATATATTTTAATTATTTTTTTCATACTTAGTTTATTTAACTTTGTTGTACTTAAATTCAATGTTATATTTATAGCAAGCACATCACATACATATAAAATAAAAATAATCGATAAACGGTCTAAAGTTATTTACTAAAATGATAAAAAATTATTAACGATTAAATTTTTATAATCTAAAAAAATATTGGCTCGTTTTATTGAACCTATATTAAAAAGTATTATTAATATTTTTTCTTCTAATTATAAAATATTTTATTTTAAATTTTTTTTATATCTTGATTAGCTTTGGTGACAATCTTATACGTACCACATATTTATGAAGCAATTCGATAGAGCGAGGGGTTTGAGACTATTTGCATAACTATTATGACATTTTCCAATCCCCATTTTCCGCTTTGAACCCCGCTTAGTATTATCGTAAATCTTTATTGCTTTTTTTCGTTCTCGATAATACAGTATATTTATTTTGTGAATCTGTATTTATTTATAGTTTGTTGTCGGATCAAAAGTTTTGCCCAAATGATATATCGTAATGCGGCCTCATTTGTATTCTTTGCAGCTTAGGGTCAACGTGACATTACGCTATTCTTTTATTGAAGGGTTCTTACAAAATGATTTCCCATAAAAATAAAGTGTTCTTTTTGAACAAAAATAAACATTATGCTTTATGTATTTTTTGCATAATCTCCTATTATATTTTTATATAATAAATCTTGACCCAAATGTTTCTTGAGGGTTTATTTGAGGTGATATTTTTTATACATTATATATAAATTCGTTATAAAAGTTTTCCATTACCACGAAAATTGGCAAAAGGCCATTTTTCATTTTCATTTAACGCACGTCTCCAGCTCGTTGCGATTTCCTACGTCTGGGAATTTTCTCAGAAAAAGTCAACTTTTAAGAAGCTTTTAACTCGAAAATATTTATGGTACATACTTTCACATTTTTTATTATAAAATATATGAATTATTATTCTATAATATTCGTAGTATAATGTATGTGTATGAAACCTGGATGTGAATTACGAGATATTATCGTATTTGATTTCTAAGGACTTATTTTACTTTATAAAAAGCTTTATAAAACTTTTTCACTTATGTTTGATTTATTTTTAATTATTATCACTAAATATCAAGTCATCCACATTTAGAAAGCTTCTCACATTTCATATTTTTAAGCAACTTTCATTTGCTCGAAACACAAACCAAAACCACGTGCCAATACATAAACACAAGAAGAAACAACTTTTCTGTCTACTGCACGCACAATCAAGGCGATCGAAGGTTAATTATAACGGAAGCGTAACGTCCGCTCTCCTGACGGGAGCTTTCGTTGCCATCTCCCTTCACGTCCGAGCTTTTTCCGACAAAACAAAAAGCTCGCCCAAACTGTCCGTCTGCTATCGATTTTTCGTCAGCATCAGGAATATCTTGCTACTTGGCAATTACGCACATTCAAAATACGTGCCGCAGTCTAATGAATCGCTACAGACGAACTGTACGCCTGTGCCTGAATTTCTGCATCTGCTTTCTACATAATGAAACCAATTTAACGGTGCAAGGGGTGGCTTTTCACCGTTCGTGCCATACGTCGTAGCTTCAGATGCGTTAAGCACGGATTTTTCAAACAACATTAAATTTTTAGCACTTGATGTTTGAGTGCTTTTTATTTTCATTTTTCAGTAGGCAATATCAATTTTGGCGATATAATTATTTTGCGACAGATGTGTTATACGAGTGTCAATACTAGGCATCGCTGTGGAGGCAAACGTATAAAACGTTCGACGGAGCCTTGGGAAATTAGCCATTTTACAAAGTTGCCTCATAAGACGACCCCTAGTTTTAATTAATCTGCCTCTCTGCACTTGCACGCACTCTGCATTAATAACGATGCGTGCAAACTTAAAGGATTGACCCTTGAAAGTCTGCATTTGATTAATCAATTTAAATTATACAGTTATAATTAAAATATCATTACAGAACATTAGGACAATTATCATACATATTACGCATTGAATTTTTAAACATGATTTTAAGCTCTCTCTTTGAGATTCTCTATACGTGTCTTTATCAAATAAAACATGTTTATATTATTATAAGTTTCTGCAATTGTTAATTACATTATAAAAAATTACATTTTTTACCATATATTTACCACATATAATTGATTTGGATGTAATGTTGAAAATTAAATTAGGGATTTAATATTTGTAGTGAAAAACAAATTACCGCAATTAATTATTAGGCAAAAGATATCAAAAGATTTTATTGCAAAACAGAACACTAAAATGAACACAGGTCGAGATTAACAAATAAGCATTTAAAATCAGTAAAGAAGACGTCATTATCTCAGAAAACTGCACCTGATATTGAAAATAAAAACGACTGGCAAAATATGCCAAGTATTGGGTAAAAATTATGATTTTCTTTATATATTTTTCTGTAAGCTTGCTGAAAAATAAATCTAGTTATTTAATCTTTGCCAACTTAAAAAACTTATTTTTTAATAAAGAAAATAATCTTAGTTCATTATTTCAAAATTTTTAATTAATTCTTTATTAAAGTTTTTTAAATAAATTTACAAATAGGTAATGAAAATAATTATTAATAATTTTTACTCAAAAACTTATTTTGCCATTTTAAAAAAATAAATATTAAGTGTAATTTGCTGAGATAATTTCGATTTGTTTTAAGTCTTATTCGTCTTTAAAAGATAAAATATTCACACAGATATGTACTACTAAACATTGGCAATATTTTTACATATTAATTTTCGCTACAATTGGGAGGGGAGGGGCTTGGTCTACGCCCCGCACTCTTTTGGCAACCCCTCTTCGTGTATGGATTGATACCACTGATTTATGAAATTATTTTATACAAAAACAATAAATTATGTTTCATTTATCCGTCGAATGAATCATTGTTTCAGACTTATTAATTTATATATTTTTAAGTCATTGATTCTTACATTCTTAATTTTTTATTAATCGTCAAATGTTCAAAGAAGTTCAAACAAAATGTTTGCTTATTGTAATTTCTAGAGTCAGTTTTACAACTTATGTTTTTAAACAATGTTTTCGGAGAGTTAATCGAAAATATCTGTCCTTTTTCGTACTACCTGAATGCAGCTGTAAATTGAGCGAAATAAAATTACTAGTTGTGTTTAAAATTGCAGCGGTTGTATATTATCTAAAAAATATTATTTAAAATATAATTATGAGCAAATATTTTTTTCTATAATAATTCTCAATCATTATTAAAATTTTCCTTAATATAATATTAAAAAATAATTCTTAAAAATGGGTACTAAACGTAAAAATTAGCCAACTGATTTATTTTATCGTATAATTAATGATAGTGTGTAAATTTTATGTATGCCCATACTTATAACAAAAGGGTTATGAAAAAATATTATTATTTTTCAAAACCCTTTTGTTTATTTGGATGGTGATTTAAACGTCGAGGCATTCGATTTGTTTTGATAACAGTTGCAGTGAATTTTCTTTGCTTTTTATAGCAATTTTTTCATATAGATAATAAAGATACAAAATAACAGCACAATTTATACGTAAAATCATTATATTGAAAGAAACGAGTGTACTCGAGACAAAATGGGTTCTCTTTTTCTACCCCTGTTTTTAGCCGGTTCCACTTGTTCTACGCTGCCGTAGCTATAGAGCGAAGTCCACTGTCGTAGCTGCTACGGCTGCGACACCACTCGAAGCACGTTTCGATTTTCAAGTTCATGGTGCTTCGCTTTATTCTTTAACAGCCACCGAGTGGCGGACGAATTCTCCATAGGAATTTTCACGTCTAGTCCGTACCAAACTAATGGAATCGTGTGAATATTTCAAAGGAAAGTTTGCCTGCATACCACGTACCGGACGAAATAAGTTTCACTGGCGAGCAGCCATAAATTCAGCAGCGGCAGATTCACTAACTGAAAAATAATTATTATCTTGAAAAGCGGTAGGAGTTAGATTTTTCTTTTTTCAGCGAGATAGATCAGAGGGTTATCGTTCGGTGTGCACGAGTGACAAGTTGGACACTTGAGTGTGTAACGTATAGAGCTTACACGGCAGCCCTTCGTGATTGTAAATCTGACGATAGATGCAACCCTTCGCTGGGTAACCCCTGCCACGGGAAGGGTTAAGGGCGGTGGAAATCTGGATACAGATAGGACATCATCGATCTTTTATAAAACCTTGGATGCGGAAGGGCATAGGGAGCTTTCGCCTTAAGGCTATGTGACAAATTATAATATAATGCATTATGATAAAGAATGCCTTTTATGTGAATATAATATTTTTTAAATATGTATAATTCATATAATTACATACTGAGGTACATGAGATTATTACCTCAAGATATTTAGGCCACATAATACTCTTTATAGAGGGCCACTAAAATTATAACAAGACCATTCATGAAAAATTAATAAAAAAATAACTTAAAGCAGACCATCTATTAAACAACTTTCGTGATATACAGCTGTTGAATATTAAACTACAATTAGCAACTGAGATCTATCGACTAATATTTCATAAAAAAAATGCAAAATAAGATCTTTAGCGAAAGAAAAATGCATGAAAAGTAGTATATATACCACAAAATTCCTGTAAGGTATGCTGGCATATGATTCCTTCGAGTCGCGTCAACAGCTATATTCGCATTTATTCACACAGCTTCAACAAATAAACCATTTAATGTTTTGTAAAATTCTAAATGCTAAATAATTTTCTGTAAGAAGCCTTGTTGTACTTAAGAACAACTTAATAAGGGCAATGAAGTTGTATAGCCACCGATATGAAAATACTACAATATTATTTCTCATATCTTGATTTTTGTAATGCGTCCTGCTAATTAATCCCAAGATTATTCTCCAGTCACGTCACGATTCCTAATTACCTAGCTCGTTTGTTGGGCAAATTTGCATGGACGTCTTAACACTCGGGCGTCTTAGCATCCAACCTCCGTATCGCGGGGAGAACTAAGTACCGCGTCGCATATTCAAATTGTCAATTTACATATTGTCAATATCCTCGGATGGAAATTATTAGCCAGACCGGAGGCGGAAACTCCGCCCACGGGGTATCGCGGTACACTCGTACCGGCCATGCCCGGATGTGAATTCTGGATTTATCAGATATAAGCCGATTAACAACCCCTCAATTATCTGCGGAACACCCAACTAGGCTTCGGATTATTAATGACTGCCAAACCGAAACTTTAATGCTGAAAAAAAATCAATAACGTTTACTCCATTTACCTAGTCATTTGAAGAACGAGACAGGAATATATTATATGTATATATCAAAATATTTATATTTATTCCCTTACCAAAAGATAGCAATTCTAATGTGTGTAACAACTTCAGACTAATCAGCTTAATGAGCCACTTGCTGAAATTATGCAAATAAGAAAAAAATCATAAAAGCAAGAATTTTCATGTTGCGAAAAAGTTATTAGCAGGGAACAATTTGGATTAAAAAAAAACAAGGTACAGAACCGCTCTGAGAGATGTCGCGAAGTTCTTAAACCTGTTTACATTTGCTTTATCATTTTATAGGAGTCTAAATTCTATCGGATAAGAAAAGAGACTTTTCAAAAATCTGTATTAGAAACAATCAGCAGTAATAACCATTGAAGGATAACAAACAGAAAATATTTAAGCACAGAGAGGTGTCAAATAGGGATATGTTCTTTCTCTGAATAGTTTCAATATATACTTTGAAAACATATTCAGGGACGAAAAGGAATAAAGATCGAAGGGAAGAAAATTACCAACATTCGTTATGCTCATGACACACCAATATTTTCTGAGATCGTTGATGACCTTTACGAATCCCTGATTAGTGAAAATAAAAAAATATTTTCATTAATGATTATAAGAAAGTATATAGAATTAAAAAGATGATTTTTTTTAGCACCTGGGTAGTTGAATAAATGTCGAAATAAACCACAATGAGTCAAAATTGCTAAAAGCTAATTTTTTAATTCTGAAGCTGTACTCATGAATTAGTACTTACATTTTTAAGTGTCATGTTTGTGTTATTATATGGATGCAAAACCTGCATATTAAAGTTAATAAGCGTTTAAATAAGGCTTTAAAAGCTTATGAGTCTGTAATGACCGAATTGTCTTCATGATAGCACGCATTTGAGAGCTTTTTTGAACCATCAAATGAAGGAAGATGGAGTATCTTGGACATTTTCAATATTAGTATTTATTTATTAAAAACACCTGTTTTAATATTTCTGTCAAATTATGTAATGCTTTTTTTCGCTGACTTATTGTAATATTTAAAGAACATATGATGATAAATCCGTTTTAACTTTCGACTTAAATTAGTGGAATGGTTTTATAATGTCATTTGCCAGCATGTCTAACATAAAAAAGAGTTCCATCAGTTGCGCGAATCTCTTTTAAGATTAATGATCCTCATCTGTATTCCGCCTACTGATAAGAAATTTTAAATTTTCGTGCTATTTTCTGAAAGTAAATACCAAATGCGTTATTTTTGTAAATACTATTAGGTTAAGTTGTTATCAAAAGTTATTTTTAATTGATTTTGACACAATGTTACAAATTAAATATTAAAAACCATGCATTCTAAGATTTTCAAAAACACAGATATACGCCACTGACATAAAATATATTATTAATTATTGCGGGTGTGTGTGTATTTGGGATTTTCATTGTAAATACAAAGTAGATCATTTTCGTCCCAATGTAAACCAAAGGTGTCAGAACATGTTTGATATTCACGTGCTCCGTCGTTATCAACGTCGAGAGTAGAGTGGGGTCGCGGCGGGGTCGAGTCTTTTAGTACTTACCCTTCTTCCAATCTTCAGCGGCGCTTGGGGGAGGCTTTCGAAACACCGCCCAGACATATCTTTCTCTTATCGACGACAATCTACAAATCCAATTTCCCAAAATACAGAATCGATCCAGCAAATCATCCTAGGGCGACACACCACCGAAATGGATGTTCCGCATAAACGACTCAATGCGCCCCGGTTGTGTGTGTTTCCACCAACAAGATATATAAGTTTGGAAAAGTTGCGCAATTTATCTTCACGCACGTGAATTTGCATGCGCGAATGTGTCACACACATACACTAAGGTGTGTAATAGAATTTGGAATTGTATAAAGCTAATTTTTTAGGGCATCAAGAGGAAAGGTTAATTAATTATTATATTTTTAAATATTGTTTATCAAGTGTTTTTGAAAATCTTTAGAAAATGTTTAAGAAAAACGATTAATATATGATAATAATTAAGGGATCTATGCTGATGTAAGATAAACATTCTCAATGGCTTATATATAATATGGATACTAAATCATACTTAAAATACTGTTACATTATTCTGATTTAAATATAATTTTTCACACGTAATATAATTTTTCATTGCAGAACATAGCACAATATTAAAAACATACACTCTATTCGCGCACATTAACGTAGCAACATATTTTTTTACAAGCGATACAATATGAAATTAGCTGTTAATTCAGCTTTAAAATGTACATATTGTAACAACATACTTTTTAAATTATAATTCTCTGAAAAATATAAGTATATTTGTAGCAATATCATATCATATAAAAGTTTATACTATATCAAAACATGTTATTACATATTCATCTGATTGGGAACAGGCTTATGATCAAGATTATTATTTATACTAGCAAATATGTTATTATAAATCATTAGCAAAGTTTCAATGTGGTTTACGTTTTATCATACTCCACAGTTATCGAACTAAACTCGAAATTACAACGCTTCGATTCGACAAATTTCGACTAACTATCCGAAGCGCCGATAACGCATTGTATATTGCGGACGCCATTAATTAACCCACATTCGCGAAGAGATTAACATTTTCGTTTATGGCGTTAATACGAGTTTATTGTAATTAAACCGGCCCCGAATAATATAATTGGACCTGGTTGGTGTTGCATTATAAATTTGGCCGAAATGATATCGGCGCAGGGGCGGCTGCTTCAAAGAGCTAACTAAGCTGCAGCGCCTCCTGGTAAAAGTTGGAATAATAAAAAAGAACCAGCGAGAGTCATATTATTGTATTTATTTCATGGATATCTAACGTTTTGGGTTCTCGTGTTTACATAGAAGTAATATATTAAAAAAAAATAAAAACTTGGCTATGTAAATAAGAAACTTAATTTTTTTTAGTTTATGTGTCAGGTGTATTTATTTTAATACAAGACAACGTTATTTGACTAATAATTTACAATTAAAAAATTTAAAGATAATTTAGATTAAAACGGATTCGGAACAAAACTGCTCAAATTTTGAGTTGGTCATGGGATGACGTGGAGAGGGAATCGGCTGATTTATTGAGCTTATCTTTGTTGATATTTAGCGGTTCCATTTGTTATTTGAACGGAAGATATTGATTTGGATGCTGTAAATCCGTCTTAATGCACATTTACGGTAGTCTGAGGAAAGTTTAGTGCTCGCCCTGTTTTTGCTACCACAATAAATTACAACGATCTGGGCTGTAATTTGATTGGCTTGATTTTTTAAGCTTTCGTATTGCATATGACCGTTTGAACATCTAGACAGTTTTGTCACGGCTGTTGAATATTTTAAATACTAATTGTTTTTAATTAACTGTTATTAACAGCAGTAGTTTTAGTTTATTTCGTCTATTCTTACGTACTGTATGCACCAGAAGGCATGAAAAAATGCCTCGGCGAATCGTTAATGAATGGACTATATTTTTAATCAACGGCCATCATGGACTTTCAGGTGATTCTCACTAGTGTATTTATTTTCAAACTAATGATGTCAGTTATTTGTAGCATTAGCATTTTTTTAAACGCCTAAAAATAAAAATAAAATATATGGCGAAGCTCCAGATCTTTATCGATATAATAGTTAGATCAGAAAAACTTCATTAAATATCTGATGGGTCTGATTATGGTTTTTATAAATTCATTATTAATCAGTGGGGTTTCTACTACATAGCTAGGTTTTAAGTAATTTATTTCTTAAAAATAAAATATTGTGATATAAGGATTTTTAATTGGGCATTTTCTCTGTCTTGCTCATTTCATAATACTCGCAAATTTTGCAAAAGTGTTTTCTTTTATACAAATTTAACACACTTGAAGGCTTTTAATTTATTGGCTCCCACAAAATAGTGTATATGTTGAAGTGAATGTATATTACCAGTATAGTTTATTTTAAATAGGATTATAAATGTATTTCACTAACTCATTCGGTTAAAATATACCATAAAATATTCGTTGCTCAATATCAGTATTAAACTGTATTTTTTTTACAAACTAATGATATGCTATGCGAATTTATACATGACTAGAGATTTTCAAAGTTAGTCACGTCGCTTGACAAAAACTACAATATTTAAAATAAAATAAATCATAGCCAAACCTAACCTTATGAAAGTTTAGGAACTATAGCTAGTTTTCATTGGGTCAAGTTAGGCTTAGTAAATTCGTTTTGGTTAAGTTTGGGTTTGAACAGAAAATGGGCGTTTTTCAACTGTCAAATTGAATATAGTTTTATTAATACCAATGAGTTAAATTATATTTTTACTGGTAGAAGTGAAAATGTATTCGAATATGATTTCACTAAAATGCCAGTGAATTTGTCACTTCAATAGTAATACATATGTAGGTAATGTATAGTGTCGAATTGAAAAACCAGAAACAGAGTACTTAAAACCAAAGTCAAAAGCTATGTAGTGCCCAGTTTTCGACCACGAACCGCCACTGATCGAGGGCAGGAATTTCTGCCTCGCGCGTTATGATAGTGAAAATGATAGCCGCAGGGCTTAATGGTCGCAATTAGAAGATGCATAAATAGCTGCTTTGGCTGGACAGAGCCAAACCATGGGCTGAATGCAGCGGTGGTCGGCTTTGGCTATCGATTGACCCTTGTAAAATATGACTCGATGCAGTGGCCATAAATTACTTCCATACCCCGTTGCCCCTATGGGACCCGAAGACTCACGCAGCACTATAATGTAGTATGTGGGTATTTTTTTTATTCATTTCATTAGAATATTCCGCTTGATTTATATTAGCCGCAGTAGTGCATACCATTTGGGAATCAACTTTGCCGTTGATATTGTATCTAATAATACACATTCAACAGGAAATGGTGCAAACTATTACAAGTTTTTCAATTACGGAAAATTTGATATACTATGACAAGATAAATATCAGCATTTTAATGAGACTGGGAATTCATATTAGTTATAACCTATATTCTATATATGTTATATACAATACAAAATGTGACTATTATTAGCATATATCATTATTTTTAAAATCTCATATCCTTAACAAAAGTTTCACAAAGTAAAATATATTTCATACACGTAAGAATGTAAGCTTCACTTTTATTTAGTAACATCGAGCTTTCCATCAGCGCAAAGAACGCCCAAGAATCCGATCGATATTTCATAATTAAGTTGACATTCCTCCTCGATCGTAAATATTTTCATCTTGAGCATCAACTCGAGACGTGTTTTTTCACAGCTTCCAGAAAAAAAATTAACCATGATGCAATCACGTCCGCGGCGAATGTCGAACTCGTTGCCGTCGAGAGCGTGGAGATTGGTTCGTCGCCGAGCGAGTGATTGAAACGAAGAAGATTGCGGAATATGCTGATTTATCGGCGCTCATTCTTATTCAGCGTTCGATCCGGGCATAAGTTTGACGTGTAAAAAAGCGACAACAGCCCGGGGCGGAGACAATTTCAATTTCACACGTGCCTGAGTTTCCTTATAATGGGCCGTTGCTGGTCGTGCGTGGCCCGTAAAAACCGGAGACGCGCTTTTCTCGTTATTCTGCCCTCTCTTTACGACAACTTTCCGATTTCGACCGGGCAAAGTGTGATCGGAATCGGTAATAACGCAAATTAACCGTGAACGCCTGAGCTTTCTCTATACACAGATAAGTCCGGAATGGTAGGATTTTTCAATTTTCATTAAGCGATGTAATTGAGACGGGACGCGCGGAAGCTTCGGAGTCCGATGCGAACTTTCGACGCTAAAGCTCGCATCGGTTATAATGGTGTCATAGTGTACCTTATCAAAAAATATTTATTTAAAAAGCACCACAGAAAAATATTATAAACTTTCAAAGAATAAGCAAGTAATTGATCTTGCCGAAATTTATTCTCTGTATTTAAAAAAAAAATATTTCCTAATCTAAATTTTTGATTGTAGTTACACGTACTTGGTATTTTTTAAGCTCTGATACCGGTAGATACACATTTTAGGTCATATTCATTGAACCTGTCAAAAAGCTGTTGAGTGTCTTTTACTGACATTTGCCACTCTTCTAATCCAGGGTTCTCTAATATACAGCATGCGAGCACATGCAATCCGGCCCGCGGCTTTTTTTTAGACTTCATGAGTTCTCCTTCGCTGAAAATGTTTTTAAGTTTAGGTGTAAATTTATTGGTGCCGTTTATCAAAACTGATCGATTATATTATTGTTTTATTATATTTTATTTTAGAAAAAGGTTTTTCACACAAGTAGTGGTTAATTTAGAATTAATTCGTTAGTTTGTTGACTAAATTATTTACTTGCGTTAAAATTAATGAAACATTAATTTGTTAATTGAGACTAAAGTACAATTATTTTTTGTCTAAATGATTTTATGTTAGTGTGCATATCAAAGATAAGCTGTTTTTCTCTCTGTAGCTTTAAATTAGGATCATTTGTTTTGTCAAATCTGTGAAAAATTATTTAACAATTCTAAGCTAGAAGACTCTTTTTTTTTAATTATAAACATTTTATTTTCCACTCAGAGTTCAGAAAAACGTTACAAAAATTAAATTCATATAAAGATTGTTGAGAATGATACAATGCAAAATAAGCGGTTTAGTTTTGTACAGCCTTAATTAAATGACCAACTAGGCTTTCTTTTTGGCCGCACATGTTTCTACCGTTATCAGTTGTGACACACATCAATCTGGCCCATTACAAGTTGTTTTACTAAATATTTATTACAATACATTTAAAAATATCCTCTCCTTCAGTTGTACCGTACATGCTACTAACATCAAGAAAATTTTCTTAAACTGGATAGTTTCTCTTAACTAATAAATATCTGTAGATTTGTCTTAAATAAAAACCAACTATTGAATAGCTTCAGCCACCTGAGATGATATGTTATTCGCAATATCTCTTATTCTTTGCGCCAAAGAATTTTTTTAATAAAGTAGCTTTATCTAGATAAGAAGTAGCTTATTCTGCTATTTTGATCATGCTTGGTTATTTATCCGTCAGTTAATGACTTTCCAGTTTTTAGTATTAAATGCGCCACAGGATAAATAGTTCGAGTTACTGCTTCTTTTTCACAATTAAATTTCTTGAAAATCAACTTCTAAGAGTTAAACTTATGTTTAAATGACTCAAATTTTTTTGATCAAAAAAAAATGCAAGAGATATTATTATTTCAATTTATAAAAAATATATACATTATATAATTTCTATTCACGTAATTGTTTTAAAAAAAATCTTACTTAATATCGGATTGTGGCCTGTGGCCTGCAGACCACCGAATCTATCATTAAAACTTGATATATAGCTGTATATATTAACTATATGTCTAACGGCAGTTATTGTGATCAGATAACATGTAATTTTGCACTTTAGTGAGCCATCTAGCCTCTACTTTAAATTGTTTAAGTTGGAGTCGAAGCATAAAGTAAAGTCGGAGTCAAAGTTGAAGTCAAAGAATTAGGAAAAGTCGAAGTAGATAATTTTGAAATGCCCTCACAGAGTTTTCAAATTCATTGATAATGTAGCAACTTTATATATTAAAAGAATTGGTAGCATTAACCATTTCTTGTACGTTAAAATTTAATTAATATCAATAATCTACTAAAAGATTTTGTGGATAAATAAAATATTTTTTTAAGATTTATAAAGGTGGCAATAACAAATTATAGTTTGATCTGAAAGAAGCAAGTAGTGTATGCATCGAATTTTAAAGCATTAAAGTATTTTTTTTAAGAAAAACGAATTGAACTTTGATGTCCCTTATTTAAAAGATTATTATTAAACACATAAACATGATTAATTTGAAGTTTAATTGACACCGCTTACAAAAGATCAGGTATAAATATCAAATGAAATTCTAAAAAATTATATACTGTATTACATTTTTTTATGAGGTTTTATATATATATATATATATATATATAATAGAGACGATACATATAATATTTTAAGATAATTTGCAAAATTAATCTTAAAATTGTATAAATATATATGTAGTGTAGTTGAAAACATATGCATCTAATAGATGTGCACGTTATATTAAGTTTAACTCTTATTGAACAAGTTTTATAGGTAGAAGACTAAATTCACATATCATCTAAAAGTTCGAGACCTCGCGTTCGGAAAACTTTTATCGCTAACTTTCTCAAATATGCTTGTATTGTTGGACGAGACCCGCGGCATGTACTTTATAATAAATTCACATTCGTTCTTCTGTATATCGCATTATCATAATATACGCAATACACATGTACTTTATTTATTTTTTGCTTTTTTTATTTTTCCAGGAAAGAAAGGAGAGACCATTTTAAAATGAATAAAATCTTCCCCCTTTCCAGTGCGGGCTCATTCGTGACGTTCAGTCGCAGGAAAAATGCTTTTTTCAGTGTCTGCACATTTATTGTTCCCAAGTTGGCCGTTTAAAAGGGCACAAAGTTAAAAAGCTAATTACTTTAGGCACCGGATCGTAATTTGAAGGCTTTATTTTTGGCCGAGCCTCCGAATCGTGGCTAATTTTATTTATTATTATAATGGCGTGTTTTTTAAACGTACGAAAAATATCCTCACGGCGGTTGTATATTTATTATATAAGCGTATAAACATTGCGTTTTATGTGACTGCGTAAAACAACGATATATTTAGCTTTTTTTTCACCCGAGCGGTATCTTGATTACAAGGTACATTTAATAATGTGATATTTTATATACAAACATATGTATATACACTTGGGTGGCAAAAATACTGTATTTTTGACAAAATTTGTGCGCCATAGAAACATAGCGTTTTTGAGA
Source organism: Plectrocnemia conspersa (assembly GCF_051122295.1). Classification (NCBI taxonomy): domain Eukaryota; kingdom Metazoa; phylum Arthropoda; class Insecta; order Trichoptera; family Polycentropodidae; genus Plectrocnemia; species Plectrocnemia conspersa. The sequence continues at coordinate 14,728,060 of NW_028277174.1, read as the reverse complement.
CGAGATTAGGATGAATGCGGTTCAGTTATAAATTTATATGATTTTTTGCCATTTTATTCGTCATGGGGTCGTGAAACACACAGTAATTCTGTTAACAGCTGAAAGAATATTTAAGATATATTTTAATGTTAATATAATGACACTTTTATCACAATTATATGTGTAACGAATCACTTTTGCGATACAGTGTTTATTTTAAAATAAAAATAGTACGTATCAAAATATTGAGACAGTAAGATACAAAAAAAAGAGTGAAATTAATTCAATATCTATACTTGAAATTTTATATCTATATTTTAGTAAATATAAATAATATTAAAAATAAAAATACGACCAGATATTTTGATAAAATTTTAGTGAGAAAAAGAAAGATGGTTTGATCAATATTTTAAACCTACAATATGTTCGTCATACATATATATTTTCATCTTATATAGGTGTATGTATGTTTATTAAAAAAAATGTTTTGTTGAGATATGGACTTATCGCGTTTCATAACGATAACCGTATTAAACAAATTACTCATTACTTTATTATTGCTCATAATCAGTCATAATAATTGCGCAAACAAGAGAGCCGACCGACTAAATTAAATAATTTCGCCTCGGTCCCAAAACTCAATTGCCGGAAAATTCACGTTAATTGACCCCAATTAAAATTAAGCACAATTTCTCAGCCAGAGATGATAAAAAGCTCTCTGCTCCCGTTTGCGAACCTTCGTTGAATTGGTATTCCAAAAGAACGGCCACCTGTTAATGCCGAGGTCGTCATTTTTTCTTACATTATGAAAAAGTAAAATAAAACTCCATGCATACTAATTAATATATTAAGCGTAGGGCTCAAGTCGGCTCACTTGCGTTGACGGTGTCTGAATGATAGCTCTAAAAAAGGGTCCAAGCCCTTTGGCGTTATCATTTCTTAAACGAAGCTTTTCGAGGCAGACGGATGAAAACGCAATTTTCGCAATTCCCCGCGGGTGGAGGTGGAAGGAGGTAGGGCTTTTCTGATGAAAAAACTAAAGGAGTGGTTAGCCACTGAAACAATAAGTCTATATAAAAAGGGTGCAATTAAATAAGACGACTGGAGTGGTCGGTGATTTTAAATAATCGCTGTGGAGGTTACTTTGCAAAATTTCGCGAACTATGAAAACGATATAATTATTTTTAATGATGATTAAATTTTCCGGTCCAGCGAAGAAAATGTGAATTGTTATTTGTTTTATTTGACATTATATTTTATAACGCAGTGGTCGTAATCAAAATTTTAATTAAAACTATGCACATTACTTAGCTATAGATCTCATATATAAATATCAGACATATTTCAGTTACTAAAAGTGTAAATATCATTGTAAACTATAGAAAAAGTTAAAAGTTAGTTTTAAGTATGAAGCTTAAATAAAAAAAAAATATGAATTGCCATAATCCATGAAGTAATGTCTAATTTCAGAACCACAAGCCAAGTAAATTAAATATTATTACAAGATATTTCTTAACGTTTACCTAAGTTATAGAAATAATAATTATATTAGTCTTATAGGTGGTAAATAGTTGTACATTTTTGTGTATATATTTAACACAGTAAAATGAACATTTTGATTTTTGATCACACTTTATAGCTTCTGAAGAATATTACAAAATAATGTGTTCTACAAAATTGTTGACATTTACTTATAAATTATCCGAATGTTTTATTCTTAGATTAATAGTCTTGTATTAGCTTTTTAATATGCAACTTTTTATTTTCAACTTGTTTTTTCTGTTTTAATCTTCTTGAAGCTCTTTCAGGAACTTTGTTCTATATCACTTAATTTTCTTATTAGTCATTATGTTTTTTTCAGTGTTTTTATTAGTAGATACCCGTATTTCTCTGAATCTTTAAATTTATTTATGCTTAACAATATAATAAATATTATAATTTAATTTCGTTATTAATTTATTAATTAATTATTTATGCTGATCTCAATGTTTTTATTTATGGTAATTTTTTTGCTCTAAATACCCATTTTTGGAACAACGTAATAAGGATTTAAGAGTGCTGTACTACAAATCACATATTCTACTTTCTGATTGAAGTTATTAAATTTTAAAAACTACTTTTTAACTTGCTTTCTAAAAAAGTATTTATATATTATCATATTGTATGTATATTTATTGAATTGATAATATTAGACATTGCCACAAAAAATATCATAAAACCACATATGCTAGATGAATTGGGTCCCCTGGAAAAATAAATACATTGATAATAATGTACTAGATTTTGGATATAAATATATAAGCAAACTATAAACAAGCTAAAATAAATTCGTATTAGGTTATTCTTAAATATTTTAGTTTTTTATTCGTTTTGACTTTAAACTAGCATATTTTATTTTATTTTAACGTTTCTCACAATAGGTTTTTATTATAATTTACAATAAACAAGGATGACAAAATCTTGCACAATTGTTTTAATATACCTATATGGTATACTTTACTTTACTTATCATATTCCTTATTTGATCTGAAAGACCTGGGTTTGAATCCCATATGAACCCATAGTGTTTTTGAATTTCTATCATCTATGCCATAGATTTCATAATCCCGTTATCCCATAGATTCTATGAGATAACGGGATTAGTATATAATTATAATTCCGATTGATCATAGATACCTAGATTTTCCTAATCTCACATAGGAATATCGAGATGATTAATTCAAATTGAGCTTGATCGTACATATTAGGTATTGAAAACTCTCTGATAACATGCTACTTTAACTTATTGAGAATATTTTAAATGTATTCAAAATAAGAATAATAATAATAATATATACATATATGTGTATTCCAAGAATTACGAATACAGCTATTAGCAATTTTCATTACAATTAGTGTATTTGATTATTATTGTTTATTTGCACACTAAATATACAAAAAGTCAATAGATTTTTTCACCAACTGATAAAAATATATATTTCTATTCAATATGAAAAATATATTTTTTTAATCAATTTGAAAAATATATATTTCTAATTAATATAAAATAAACGTGACAAAATAAACTACAAATAGTGATTTTGCATTTTGTGATTATTTAGTAGCGTTAAACTTATATTCATATTTACCATAAAATTCTATCATTGTGAATCATAACTAAGTAGCTACAGATCTCTTAGGGTTTTTTATATTGAGTTTTGCTTTTATTCTACGATGGGGATTTCAAATTTTCATTGCTATGTCATATCAAATACCTTTACTTCTTGTGTATTTAATATTGTATAAATTATTTAATAATAATGTTTTTTCTTCTCTATGAATACTTGTATTGAAAATTTTAAGCCATTTATTTTTATTTTTTTAGAAATAGTAATTAAATAGCTATTAATTAAAAAATGTATGTTTCCTCATTTCATGTTTTTGTCGTAGTATACTACTTGTATCTGTGATTAGTTATACCATTGGGTTTACATTTCATATAACAATGATTTACGGTAATAATAATAGTATTTTTTCTTTTATTTCATCCATAAATATTGCGACACACCATTCAAAAAGTTCATTCGATTTCTGAAACAAAATACATTCGACAATAAACTCATTACATAAATTTTGCAATCCCCCATCGGAACTGTTTATTTATTTTTATGCCAGTCCATTATTTATGCGCACAATGGATACCACAATTCGCATGATTTACATCACACACATATGTGCATAAAACGAAAACGCGTAGCACACTGATAGTTTTGAGCCTGTTGTGTCGTAAAATTTTCAACCACCCACACGTGCTGGGGCTAACCCTCATAACTAATCGGAAATATTGTCGTTGCTCGGGAGGAGGATGAGGATTGTATACAAAATCACGTTTTCGGGAAAAAAGCGTAATAAAATTCAAGTTTCTGGTATTGGACTCATAAACGGCGGAAAGGAAAATAGTCTGCCTATAAAATTTATTATGGCCGAACAAAGAAAACATCTGGTGCCTTAGACTTGTTGTCTTAGGGGATGGCAGAGGGGATGTGTGCCGTATAACACGCCACACGGAAAAGTCACACACGAACGTTCAACCCTGGCTAATTTATCCGTTCCGACTATTTCCGAGCGGCTCTGGGGTCATTTGGGACGTTACGGTTTTCAATTTCGGATTTGTCGGCTGTTCGGAGACGTGTCGCGGTTTTATTGCGTGTTGTTGTTAAACGGAGTGAAAGTTTTATTTTGCTGTGAAATGTATTTAGGGAAAATCGTATTTATGGCATATCCACAGAGGTATGTAAAAAAATATAAAATAACATGTTCATTTAGTTATAGGCAATATATTAATTTAATTCATTAATGCTGCTGTAGATTACCTGACTGCGGCTGTCACTCGCGACAGTCTAAGTAGGAGGTCGGGCCTAACCTCAGTGTAGTGTACAGGAGCGAGGCCCAAATAAATTGCGCTTTATAATAGGCTAAGGTTAAAATAAGTGGACTCTAGCGTTTTTATGCAATTTCAAACATCAGTCAAAATAAAATCATTTTCGTAAACTTACGTATTTTATTATTAAATATAAAAAAATGCGTCACATTATGTGATTTTTATGGCTGTATTTAGAGTCGATGCTGTAAATGATTCATCCTACATTAAGTGGTTAGGGATATTTTAATGTCAATTGCCAGAAAAACGGAAAATGTCATTGGTCAAAATACCACATGTCTAATTGAACAAACTTGTCTGAATTTAAAAATAAATAATAAAAAAATATATAATAAACATAAATGTCTATCATAATATTTTATATAATATATATAAACGTCTATGTTATAATGAATCATAAATATGTTTTTATAAAATGATTTTAAAATGTTCATTAAAGCAAAGGTGTATAGCAGAATTTTGAATGATAATCTTTTGAAGCATATAATCGATGATATCTAAAAATCGATGATATATTAAAAATATACTAAATCTCGTCATTCAGTTTCAATATTATTAGTTTTATTATTTAATTATGATATATTTTTAAGTGATTTGCGAAAGTAAACTATAATTTACTTTATAACATATATTTTGTTTTTCTTTATAACATATATTTTGTAGTTTTGTATCTCTTTTCAACAACTTCCATTATTTTCTAACTAGTTTCAATCTAAACCAAGTGTACACTTTCAGGATTCGAGTTTTCGTCATGCCGATGCTGAAAAGCTTACCGCTGCCGCAGAAACAACCCCTTAGGGCGTAGCAGGGTAAAACTTGTTATTATTTTCTTTCTCATATGGGGAGTTGATGTTTACACCTGCTGCCCTATTACTCATCTTACCCTTACAGTTGTTCGGCACGTTCTGCGCCCTTCCTCCCTGGCGAAAATTGTCTTTTTTGCTCCGGCGGTGAAGCTTTCGCGGGTTTTATTGATTTTTTATTGCATCCTCCATAAATCTTGCGTCTGCTGCAGTTTCCATTTATTCTTTAATTTCAAAAGAAACTTTAAGAGGAGCTGAGAGTTACAAGCACTTTTTGATATTATTTTAAATGGAAATTGCACAATATAGATGTATATACGTTTCTTTTCAACTTAGAACATCTTGAAAATAGTATTTGAGCAAAGTTTTTACATTATAATATGGTACAACATCAAATAACTTAATACTTTCATTATTTACGAATTGATTTTTCATTGATAAAATAAATAAATTTATTATTAATATTATTTTCAGTTGAATCATGAGTTTTTTTCTTGAATTCTTGGCCAACATTTTTTCGGTCGCAATTATTACTAAGTCTAATATTTTTACAATAAATATTACTATTTTATCTATATCACAAATAATTGAATATATAAAAAGGGTTGTGAAACTATAATAAATAGTATATAACATAAAATATTTGTAGATAATAACAAAGTTCACTTGAATTCAGTAAAGTAAACAGTCCGAAGTAAATATAATACATATATATGTTTTTATTAGCACAAAGCTCATAGAATTCTTACGATATGTATTTACAGATTTAATTATTACCCATTTTAAGCAATTACTTTTTGAAGTAAGATGTCAAATCATCTTAATCTTTACTTACTTTTTAATATTACAATTATTAAAAAATATATATGCTGAATATACATATATTTTGAAACTATTTGAGTATAAATAATTTCTTTGGCTTCTTATTTAACAGGTAAACGAAAAGATTTGTCAACTTTTATTTTAATTTATATATTTTTTTTTATTTTATTAAAATATTAATATGTAATTAATCAAATTAATTGCTTATTTTACTTAGGTCTAAATATTTAAATATTTTCGTATTTAATTCGTTATAGGTGTACATATATTTTTATAAGATATGTGTTTCTCTTTTCATAATAAAACGTTTAATTCACCAAATTTGCTTTTTTTATTTTTTCTTCCGTAATCGGACAATCTTAAACGAATACTCCTCTCATTTTTTGGATGTCGAGGTCAAAGCTCTACAAAATAAGCCTAGGTACGCGACCGAAGAATCTTAACGGAAGACGGATTTTCTCTCGCAATCCATCTAGCTCAGAGATTTAGTCGTCGCATTAGAGCTCCGTCCGGAATTTCCGAGTTTTCACAGGATCTCCGCAAATTTTCACCTGGTCCGTGGATTTTATCCGCAGAGATTAGTGTTTGGCTATTTTTTAAACGTTATCGGATTATCGGCGCTCGCGACACCGATTTGTTACCAGTAAACCATTTTGACAAAGTCTATGGGGTGGATAAGTGAGATAAATCACTACAATCGTTCATTATTATAGTTATCAATTATTATAAATAAGACAAATGAAATATCTGTATATGTAATTTAATATAAGTCTAACGATGTCGATAAGGTCTGTACGATTATGTATGATAGAAGATGCACGAAAGAAATGCAAGTATACCCTGCGTGGCGCGTGACGCGAATAGAAATGTGTTTCTTTGTTCTGTTCAATTGGATAAATGATCCAGGATGATACATAAAGAAGAAGACAATATTAGGATGCTTTATTTTTATTGTAGCCATAGAAAAAATATTTATACCTTAATGATGCTGCCCAGGTGGTTCGTTATATTATATTCGTAAGGTTGCTTTCTTCATTTTGTTGTATTGTGATGTGCTATATATTGTACACATAAACAAACTAGACTAAAGCTTTCTAAATGAAAAAATAAACTTTATTCAAACCAGACTACCAAAATTAAATCAAGAATACAATTTTCAATATTGCAATAAATTCCTATATATTAATATAAACCACACTATTTCTCACTAACTGTTGAAAAATATATTTTTAATCTCAGAAATTTAAAAATATTGCCATAATCTTACTCAAAGTTTACTAACCAAATAATCTTTAGTTGTGCTTAATGAGTTTATTAACATAACTGACTAAGCACAACTTGGGTTAAGCATTAAAGTGAAATTTCAGTAGCCTTAAGACACGCTGATGTACGTGTATCTTAAAACTATTTTTTTATAAAAACTTCTTTATTTTCAATTTTTGTAATTTATTTTTTATTTTTTAATAGTATTGATGTATCCTTATATTTTTTTAAGTAATTTTTATTTCTCTAATAAACTCAAAAAAATAAAATAGAACGGGAAAACAATGTTTCTGGGCCTCATGTCAAAAACTGCATTTTATGTATTTTAATATCGTAATATGATTTCTTGATAAAATAATAATAGGTACTAGTTAGAATTTTCTATGCTACTAATAAATATAAAAATTAGACACCGTTGCGACATATTTTATGAAATCATATTGTATGTGAAATATTTTAATTAGGCATGAAAAATTATTAAAAATATCTACTCATAATATTACCCTGGTACTTAGTCATGTTTTCTTTGCTGCTCAGTGTTGCCATATAGTGAATTTCTAGTCCAGGTTAAAAACAATAAAATCGTACGATAATTAAAGATTTTTTATAACAATATCACAATATTTTATAACAATATTAGCTTTTGACGTGAATTTTTGCCTTCTGAGAAGTGATAATTGTTTTTGCGCTCTTCTGTTGACCCAAATTTGGTTTGAATATACTTTGCCCAATACTCTCATTTCAGAAGTCTATAGTAATATCGATAAGAATAGCTATCATATTTTGAAAACATGTGTAGTATCGAAATGCAGACAAACTATGGAGCAATATGTGAGATGCGATGTTTGTCTGTACTTAATCTTCCAATGAAAGTTCTAAAACTATAATTAGTTTTTGAACTTTGTACAGCAAATAGACATTTTGCAACTATCAACTTGAGTTTCATAGAAATTTTAGAGTAGCATGTTAGCACCTATCAGTTAAATTATATTTTCGCTAGTAGAAATATATATCTACCGGCTTATAAGGAAAACTTAACTTTATCAAAAAATATATACTCGCTTTAACATTTATACATCGGATATAAATAAATAATGATAAGTATGTAAATACCTATATATATCGAAAAGTTGAAATCAACACTTGCCAGGTAATTTTTATGTTCACTGGTAAAAATATATATCTACTAGTGAAAATGTATTCCGATATGATTTTACTAAAATGACATATTTAAAAAAAATATTTTCAGGATAGATTCGGGACTGTTTTTTCTAGATTTTCTTCTAGAAATAAACACATGAAACTGAATATATTATTACTTTTTTTTTACTGAATTAAATCTAGTTGCCAAATTATCGATAATATAATCTATAAAAACATTAAATTTCTATAATTCAGCTAGTGCTGTTGTTGATTTTTCGTTATACTCTGCTACTTTTTTAGATATTCGATCTAAATTTTCAGTTCGAATACCTATATTTGCTGCTAATAATTTACTTAATATTTCCTCTTATGTCTAATATTTTTTAAACGATCAAAAAGCAATAAAAGGAACAATAATTTGCAAACAAATTTTAACACAAACTGAGCCGCGTCAAACAACTACAATCTGTCCCTTTGAATAATAATGTTTCTCTGTGAAAGAACTACCTAGAAAGTGGATGCTTTTGAAGGCAATGTATCACTTCTTTTATTTTTTGTATAATATATATAAAAAATAGCTAAAGGAAATTATACTTGAAATACTTAGTTCAGATTCATTATTTGAGGTTGGTTTTAACTTTTTTTATACATATATTCTTGCTATGATTTTTTCTAGAGTTGGACCCCTCAAGGAGAACGGGCCTCGGGTATTTGTCTCCTCTCCCTGGTTCTATTCATTGTAATATAAAGTATACAATTAGTAGCGTTTTACTGTTTGTGAAAGCAGCATATTATAATTTAGTTTTTGTTTCGCTCTGTATATTTACCAACCCTGAATTACGATAAGTTACTTTCACTTGATGTTTTTGACACAAAGTTTAGGACGGAAAAACTATCAACTTGACGTATAACTTTTATAATTAGATTTTAGTGACTCTGCCGGACGGAAGGAATTAGATTTGGCGTTTGTTCCAGTTCCTGCGCTACCCTTCTCACGTGTCATGCGTCCGTGATGACGATATGATATATACGTGTAGTTCATAAAAAATGATTTTGCGTTGTGTCGCACACAGGGTTGCAAGCATAATAAAAACTTTTTAATCAAGGTCTACCATGGCGGCTTTGTAGCGGGGAACAAAAGCGTCGGCGGCCTCTTTATACGGCGCGATAATGCCACATCCATAATCCCGGGATCGCTTTGGGATATTGCCGTCGTAAAGAATCATTTCCGTCATTAATAACGGGATAGGGGTCGTCGCCAGATTTTCGCATTACGACCCCGGGACGATTTTATATTCCGGTCGGTGCCTCGGATGCCTCGGCGAAGTAACTACCGAGGAATTACTCCAGACGGCTGCTTATTGGGAGGCCGCGTCTTGGCGCTCGCACCTTGAATACAAAAGGGCCACGAAAGCGAAAGTTAGAGACACACACCCCCATCGCCAAGAACAAAAGTGTCAGTAATGCAACAATAATGCCACCCTCTGAGCGCCACCGTATAAAATAAATCCATCGAGACCTGTGGAAAAAGCGTGACCGGGAATCATTCAAACTTAATTCAGCGATGGGTAATATTATATATAATAAATTACATTTGTATTGACAAAATTCATATTTTAATATGATGAAATTCAATCTTCTTCTAGACAATTAATTCTATTTACAGAGGAGGTCGTATTTTCGGTTAATGCAGACTTCCTGACTAACGTGGATTGTAAAATAATACGATAATCGTGTCTAAAATAACAAGATTGTCAACATTAACCTTCAATGTTTAAGAAATGCTTAGTGACATACAACTTTCTACAAGAACTCTGCATCGTATCCCCACGTTCTTGAATAAAAGATGGTGGGGATACAAGAATGGAAAATACCCAAATATCCTTATATAAAGGTACCTGAACTTTTTTGATTAAGAGGGAGTATTTGGGTATTAGGGCATTTCAAATTATAGACCCCGATTTAAGAATACTGTGCACTAAAGTACCTCATGGAATAGGAATAACTGATGTTAAAGGTAAACGCGTTCCTCATAACAAAGCCGAACATATTGAAGTTTGACATTAATTTTTGTATGCGTGTCCTTCTCTTGGAATATTTATTTGAAGTTTTAAAAACTTTTTTTTTAATTTATAAATTAATTATCTTAATATTTATAAAAAATACCGCTTTTAACAATTAGAACGGTAAAAAAATATTTGTTATAAGTTGCTCTTATAAAGTTTAATAAGTGAATTATTATTTGTACTCACCTTTGTAGTCTTTGTATTAAGAACTTAGTCTTTAATTACATTGTGATCAAAATGTATGTCAAGGGTCTATTTAAAGGATTTTTTAGGAATAGTTTAAGAAATAAGCCATTGTTCCCAAAAGGCATTTACTTGATGGGAAATTAATTTTTATTTATGAAATAAAAGGACTGAATAGGAACATTAATAAACGCGTTAAAATATCTTCATTAGTTTATTTATTTCATGAAAAAAATATTATCCTATCGACAAATTAATAATTTTATAAAATACAACATAAATTACAAATAAACATTGTATATGATTTTTTTTATTATACAATTACAAACGAAACAGATTCTAACAGATAATAAAAATCATGTATGTTTACATATTGTACACAATCTAAGATGACTAAGTTTTATACAATAAAATTATAAACAAACGCTGCGATAACAATTTCTACAAATAAATAATAACAATTTTATGATCCCTATGAAATTTACATGGACTCATCATTTTTTTATATGAAAACTTTAACGAGCTTACGTATGTATATAATATATTTTTTTACACAGCAGCAAAACATTTAACAAAAGTAAATGACCATGATATAGGAAGACTATTTTTATTTGAAATAAAATAGTTAATATAGTATTGCAATGATAGATATTCAGAATTATAGTATAAAAATATAAAAAAAGGGATTTGTTAGGGGTTTTAAAAAAAATATTTTCGTTTCAAGATAGTGTTATTATTATCAATAACAAAATATTGATATGATAACATAGATATGTTTAATAATCATAATATTTAATTTACAGTTTTATATATCAAAATATAAAATCACCGTCTTTCTAAAGAACGTTAATTATAAAATAATTAATTAAATAATTTGTAAATATTTTTTTATAACGTATACATATTTGAAAGACAGTGTGTTTGAATTTAGTGTATAATTACCAATTATTATTAATATCTACCGTACTTACATATATGTATACAACGTTGGCGAAAACGATTTAATCTTTTTACTCTATATTAATCGAATGTACATACATATTTATATTACCAATTTTACCGAATATAATACTGTAATTTTCGTATAGGTTATTAAAATTATTACTATAAAATAAAATGCTATATCAAAGATTGTACACCATGATATAAAAGCTACTTCAGTTTTATATTATATTTAGAAAATAATTGTAGTATAAAATATGATGTAATATGATATATATTTTTATGTCGAGTATCAAAAGCAGTCTCCCATAATAAATTCGGTTATTTGGTTTTTTTCCACGCAGGATCCTTTTAAAGCTAGGGATAAATTTAGATAGATATATTTATATTATTATATTTAATTTTATTTACTAACAAGCCAAATGATTGTTCATTGTTCATAGTTGATAATTAAAATTTATTATACAATTTTATAAAATTTTATTTACACGAAAATGATGTATCACAATTTAAAAAACGTAGTTTGTAATGTCTTGCCCGTTGAGGATTTTCAGCTTAGACAGCAGCTTAGATCTTAAGGTTTTCTTGGGCTTCCGTTCCGGTGGGGTCACTGTAAAATTTTTCACTTTAAAAATTGTACCGACACAGTTCTAAACACCGAATGTTAGGTCCACATTGAAAGTGTTAGCATGCGATCACAGGATAGGTAAAAGGTAATTTAGAGCCCATGCATATAGTGGTTATGTTTTTATTTCAAAAGTCGCTTATTTCCGCGTCAGTCTCAGCGTTCTTACAGGTGAAAGGGTTTCTTAGCCAAGAGCAAAAGGATCTGTCATGCTGATGTTTATATTTGGCAGTTGTGTGAGCTCTGTTACCTCCGTGTCCATGCGACCTGTGAGCTTTTCGTATCGAGAAGGAGTCGATGCTAGAGCTTTCACTATCTCGAACCACACTGTCGTATCCTGATTCTGCTCTCCTTGAAATCGCAGCTGGGCTGTGCTTTGAAGTTCGCGGAGTCGAATCGTGACCACTGTCGTATCCGTCAGGCTTACTAACAATCTTCGTAGAGCCTATACTCATTAATCTTTGATTAACACGATCTGATAAGGGTTCTGTAGTTATAGGCAAAGTGTGAGACACTTTACTTTCGTTTATGTCACTAGTCATAGGTCTAACTTCTAAGTGTAACGAGGCTTTTTTAGATTCATCGTATGATTCGCTTTCGCATTTCATAGGACTATTTCCATTACATCTAGATTCTTCTCTCAAATTTGGATTAGAAGCACCGTCTGGATGCCTTAATGCCGCTATATTGAGATGCTGTTCATTGGTCAGTTTTGAATACCTTTGAAATCTCCTCGCGAGTGGTTTTTCAGGAAAGAAATTGTGATTATCAGTCGTGAAATTCAGATCGCACCAATCCAAAGCCGATCCAGGTCTTGATATGTTTTGCTGACAATTTTCGCAAAAATTTTCCTGCGGCTTATAAGCTGGCTCGCTATATATAGAACTATTACAATGGAACTCTTCGCCGCCATAAAGCATGTCTGACAGAGACAAAGATTGGCAATAGTTCTGCGGGAAATTCATGTTTTGCTGCGACATGTTTTTGTACATTGCTGTATTCTCCACGTTTGCCATCGCCAATCTTGATTGATACAACTCGTGCAATTTCGCTAATTCGCTAAATTTCTTATCGTGAGATTCATTTTCCCTATGCGTGTTTATATACTTTGGACTACTATTGTATTCTTTGTTATCGTAATCATTGTATATGTTGTATTGCTTCTTAAGATATGGATTCGCGTTTATTTGTCTCTCCATATCACTCAAAACCGACATTGAGTCCGTGAATGTCGAAACTACAGTTAAATTCTCTTGACTTAATATCCTTAAGGGGTGTTCAACTATATTTCCTTGATCTACTTCTGGAAGAGGATTTTCTCTGACGCCCATACAATAAGCAATATCTTCTTCGGTCACTTGAAGGCAAGAGTCTTGCATAGGTACAGGTTCGAATGGTTCTTCTACTTCGATAATCTCTAAAATTTCATCATCATCGTCGATCGGACCTTTGCTCATACCGTTTGCATCGATTTCTCTACTTTGATTTGAAATTATATCATCGTTCATTCTCAACCTTTCTTTTAACCGCACGTCTAAGCTTTCCATTGAAACTTCTCTACTACTTAACTGTTGAATTAAAGGCAAAGCGGGTGGTATTTCGGCCATTTCTTCGCTATCGTCATCATCATCCATTTCTGCACCTTGGCAAGGATTTCTTTGACTAGATTTATATACAACATCAAGTACTTTTTCATTCTCACCTTCTTCTTCACATATCATATTAGGATTTATAACATTTTTAAGACCTGTTCTAATCACGGATTCTTCTATTACATTACTCGTTTTGGTAACGTTCTTAACTAAAGGCATGATCTTATCCGGGCCGTCAAAATCGTCACACGTTTTGAATTGAGTGAGTTCTTTGTATACTGGCTGTGGTTTAGTTAACGTACTCGAATCTCCTTTGGTAACTTTTTTCTGAATTTGACTCGTTTGATTTTCGACCCATTTTCTAATCATGCTTTTCTTGTGACTATCCATATATCCGTATCCTATGCTCTCGTTGCCATGACTCACTAAATGTTCGGCTTGAAGAGGTATAACAGGTACTTGCATCGGTCCATCGACCCAAGTCTCTTTCTTTTTCACGTGTTGTACTTCTTTCATGAAATGTCGAGCTTCTGCGACTTTGTGTTTAGATATTCTAGGACCGTCGATCCATTGTTCGTCGCTGCTCGAAGGCGGTACAAGTTTGCTACTGCCTTCATCGACGCTCGAGTGTTTTACGGGAATTTTTCTCAAAGGCGATGCTTTGGGCGTGAGCATATGAGATGGCGATGATTTAACTGAGTTGTTAGTTTGGATGACGGATTTAATTGGCGATCCTTTGGGCGTTAAATTCTTATGAGTTGGACTTCTCTCTTCAACGACCCTCTGTAAGGTGGGTACTTTACTAAACTTTTGTTCGATGCTCGGCCCTTTTAAAATTTTCATAGAACATCTGTTATCCCCCGAATTCAGATTTGGAATGTAAACAGGAGGATGTTCACCATCTGTCGCGTCGTCAGAATGACCGACGTATATTACAGTATCGGCTGATAAGTCACTACTGGAAGGATCAGGTTCACTACTGCTTGCTTTCGGAGCCTCTTCGCCAGAACTGCCTCCAGAGCCTGAATTTAAATTCGGTATGAATTTAATCTTTCTTCTCCGCATCCTGTGTATCCTGGACGCTAATTGAACAGTCGTTAAAGTGTCTGTGTAGTTTTGCATATTGGGCGACACGTGGACGATCATTGCCGCGTGACACGTGAGCGAGCCCAGACATTCCTTTAAAACGTGGGTCACATTGTGGTCTCTATACGGTAAATGCTTCTGTCCATTGAATATGGCTAACAAGATGTTCCCCATGCCGGATAATGGAATTCCTCCGCTAGACTTCCCCCTATCCGAATTTCCCAGATCGATTAGATGAAGTCTGCTGCGTCCACCGGCAACTAAACAAAATAAAATGAAAAAACGAACATTAGAATTGATTTATGGTCACGCGGAGCGTTTCGAAGGTATTTTTATGTATTATTTTATTTTCAGATTATCTACACAAAACATTTCCGCAATAACAGTTGGGTTTTAAAAGATTTATTACAGCTTCTGTCGAACTAATTTAAGCTTAAAATGTTTATCCATTAAATTTATCTTGTTTCTTAGAAAATTAAAAAAAATAATTACAAATGAGTGCAATGTTGATATAAAGATAACATTTTTTTATATAATAAGGTTAATGGAAATATGTAGCAACTATTCAATAATTGTACGCATGAGGGCAAATATTCATTATAGCAACCTTAAATGTCATGATAGTAAGATTTGTAATGAAAAAAATAAATAAAAACATATAAAATATCCTCTTTAAATGTAGTATTTTCAATTACCTAATTTAATTGTTTTGTATCAATTTATAAATGTTGTTTCTAATATCTGGTATTTTTATTGTGCATAATTAATTAATATTGTATATAGAATCACAAAACATGCTCTCATTAATTTTATTAGGCAAACAGTTATTTCTATGAAATTGAACTTGCTTTCATATTTTTTATTTGTTAATATATGCAGTGCTACAAACAATAATATGTATGTATGCAAAAGTCAATAATATTAATAAATCTTCGCAATTAAAATTTGTGTATACAAATCAAAACAATATTAAGAACAAGTAAATGAGAAGTATTTTTATTTGATCTGGTCGTAAAATATTTAAATACACTACAAAATGCTTAGAAAAACTATTTTTAAATGCAAAATCTATTAAAATGATTAAAAATATAATTAAAACTTTTAGGATACTAGAAATAAGCACTTTAAAATCAATTTTAATATTTCGTAAATCGCATAAATTGTATTTTATGTATATATAATCTTGATTCTTTAATTTCCCCTAATAAAATTAAGAAAATATATATGTTAGATAATTTATGTGCTTTTATACGAATCTATTTGACCGAAAGAAAGTTAAAGAATAAATACTTTTTTTTACTTAATGCAAAAATGGTGACCTTAAATATATTATTAAGGTCCTTTGTTATATAAATAAAATAAATATTAACACTACATATATACATTTTCTATTTTTGTTGATGATCTTAAAATGTATATAGTAGATATGATATTTGATATAGGGTCACTTTACGTTTTAAGCATATTTTAACGGTATGATACATAATAATAACAAACCTAGATTATCAATATTATTCTTCAAATAATATGCAACAACCTGATCGTTAAATTTACAATACGTATTTTCTCAAAACAATTTTTATTATTGAAATTTATTTTCTAAACTATAGATTTGAATCAATTTATTGCAATACAAATTTCAAGTTATTTAACAATTTAATTGGTTCAGTATTAACCAATATAATTATAATCGTATTTAGTTAATTTATATTGTAGGTCAATAATCAAGTTTTCAATGTATATTTATTTACTATTGATCTTATGTGATTAAACACTATTAAATAAATATTATCTACAAAAAAAATCTTACCAGCTCCTTTTTGCCCGACGCTGTATTGATAAACGTGCAGGGTGTACAGAAGATGGCTGTCTCTTCCGTCCTCCTTCCCAGGACCTCTGTTTGCGAGCGCAGCATCCAAAAAGAAAGCCGCCTTCTCCGGCGTCTGGACTCGCAATTCCGAATGGTTCTGCAGTTGAGTACCGAATAAGGGATCGTCTCGCAGATACACCCCAGGGGATTGTTCATTATCTAAGGATAAAAATGAATATCATATCATTTTTTTTTTTTTTTAAATAAATTATAATTTGTTTAAAAAGTAAATACTAACCAGTCGCATGCGCGGCGAGAAGATCTCTCAATTGGTTGGTATGACCGCAGAGTTCTACAGCACTGGCACGTACAGAAAATCGCGTGCCACATTTAGCGCGTCTCTCAGCTATGCCACGAAAGAGCCATGAAATGCCACACGGGATGGCTCCCAGACCGCCTGGTGTTGTTGAATTGCCGACCATTGTATACGACTTTCCTGGGAATAAAGAAAAATAAATTTAAATTTATAATAACACTGCATAAGCTTTATGAGCCATATTAAACTCTAAATGTATCAATGTAAATATAAAAAGTATTATAGATGGTATATTAAAATTTTAAATAAAACGTCTTAACGTTTATCGTAATATGGGAAGTCTCCATTGTGGCGGTAAGCCGAGACCGCTCTCCTAACCTGGTTTGAAATTAAACGGGAAAACTTTGACTTGAGGGGTCATGAGATTGGAAAGGGTGGTTCGGATGCTCGGGAAAAAGGGAGGTTTTTAAATTGTGTTTTACACGAATATTTAGAATGCAAATTAAGGTATGCGTTTATTGAGGCGTAAAAAATATTTGGTCCGTATTAAATATATTGTAAAAATTGTTTTGATGAATATGAAATATTATACTTTAATAATCAAACCGAAAATAAGCCTTTTTTGTATTATTTTTTATATTAACAAATTATAACTCTTACAAAATAACCTAACCTATATTATTGTCAATGTTTTGAATAATTTTGTAGATATATATTATACACATGTCGGATATAACATATTTTCTGGTTAAATAAATCACCAGTTAGTAATGTGTTTACAGCTAAAACTGTCAGACGCTTGTAATGGTCTCATTTCAAACATTAATCGTCATTTTAGATTTGTATTATATACCTATTCACAGTTGTATGTTTATATATAGGCATCTAGTCCTTTATATATATATATATATATATAAAATACTTTAACTTGCAGTGTCTTGCTTTAATAATAATATTTTATTTAATAATTATTTAGACTATATGGTATCGTATAGCTTAACCATAGGTCTTTATATATTTTTTTTTATAAAACTTAATTTAGCTTGAAAACAATTAAAGTAATTATAAAAGGATACTAATAAGGAACAATTAATTAATTCGAATCCTATATAATCATACGACGATTTTAAATTTCTATCGGGTCTAAGAGGTCAGAATTAGTTATTATTATAAATAAATTTATATTGATTGATTGGAGTTTCCTAGCTGTTTTTATAATCTCACATATTATGAAGGTTATTTAGACCAATCAAGTTCGCTATGTCGTAAGTTCGTTACTGCTAGATACTCTAATCCGAATATTTGGATATTAAATATATTCGCCCGTTTCTTAACTATTTGTTATTTTAATTGGTTAATATTTATAGTTCATATTTTGAAATTTTAAACTTTTATATTGCTGTTTTATTAGGTATAGTCAAAAACGAGCTTTAAATTTTGCATTCCTTGTATCCTTTCTCTACATATTTTTGTTACATGTCCAATGTATTTTTTACTAAATACCATTTATTATTGGTTGTCTGGTAAACACATACACACACGCGCGCAGAACAACTGTCCTAATTTAATAACCAACATCACGTAACAAGGTTGCTTGTAATAAAACGGATCAGGAGAGGGTGGGTCGAAATCATATTTTCGCGCACGATATAAAATTATATATCAAAGACGTAGTTCGCCGCACAAAGCCTCAAAGGCCGTAAAAACATCCCTCTACGTCACAAAATGAGAAAATAGTTTTTCCAAGAAGGCCAGCCGGTACGAGACGAGACAAGGCGTCCCCTCTCGTTTCCGTTAGTTAGATACTCCAAGAAAATCCCTCTGCTCACCTGGATGTGTGTGCACAGACGTGCACCGTTTTGCGTCGTCGAATAGTCGAGTTTGCATGTAAATTGATGATTATGACATGTAAATCGGGGATGCTCTCGAAGATGTGACGCTGAGGCTGCGCCCTCTTTTGCAGAGAGGCAAAATTGCCAAAGTTTTTCAATTGGCGCCTCGGCGACGTTCACACTATTTGAGACGCGGTGAACATTGAGCAATACTTGGTTTTATGGGATTTTTGAGTGTTTAAGAAAGGGATGTGAAATTATGGGATGCGCAAAAAATCGATATGTACTATATTTTTTGGCCAAGCATTTGTAACTAGTATTCGAATCTTTTTGGTCAGTAAGTGCTTGTTTACGTAAACTTTATTTTTTTTGACGTGGATACAGCGCCAGTAATTTTAAATAAAAAAAATTAAAGTATATTTTTAGATCAAAATTGCACTTAAATGAATATTTTTTAATTTTGATTAACAGCCAGATTACATGGAAAGTGAAAACGAAGGGACTGCATTTTATATATAATCAAATTAATGAGTTTTTGTACATTAAGATGAATGAGAAAAGAAGGACATGCTAAGATTTGAATAAATAAAGAATATGCTGTGGTGTGAGAATATTTGGAAAGTAAGGATTTAATGGCTTTTAAAAATTAAAGCGAAAATTTCATAAGATTAGCGAGATTTCTGTTCAAGTCCATTTATTATAACTCAGTCACAGCAACGTGCTTGAAGTGTATGCTTGAAATGAAATGTGATATTCGTTCAATAATATATTTCTATTGATTTTAGAAGAACTTTTAAAAATTCATCGTTTTTAACTTGTTTCTACTTATATTTTTAAGGTTCTATATGAAATTGGTTATAATTTGACCATGTATTTTTTTTTATTTACTGATTTCCAACATTATAAATAGGTGTTGTAGAAAAAAATATAGCTTATAGTCTTTACTCGTCAAAAAATATGTCAAGCCCTGTCTTAGTTCAAAGGGGGCGCGTAAATTACACAATTTGCATTTCCACTACACCCTTTCGTCTTGATAAATCTCGTGCCCCGAGCGTCGCAACGCTACATTTCCCACCAGAGCGGTTAATCCATTTCATAAACTGAAATCTTCTACTGTTTTAAGGTGGAACAGAGGCGCGTTCGTTTCCTCGACAATAAAGGGGATCCCGGTTAAAGTACAACACTATTATGATCCGCTCGCCTGGGTATCGTTTGCACAAGTGTCTGCGCGTCGAACAGAGACGAAAATCTGCGCCGCTAGTTGGGTCGGTTCCATAAGAGGATTATAATGGAAAACGATTACATTAGAGAGAAGAAAATTCAGTCACTCACAAACGACGCTAGCTAAAATCCATTTCATTAAACCAGAGAACGCAATCAGGAACGAGGTCTTCCACTTATCATGGCAATTGCACATATTATGCTCTCGAATTGGCGAAGTTATCAAATTGCGAAAATTAATGTTAAACTTGTTCTGTGTAAAAGCATTTGAAGATGTGTAATAATCATATTAGATATATTTTTTTTTATAATATTTTTTTTATATATACCGATATTTCGTACTAGGCTTTTCAATATGTCGTATTTATTTTAACTTGTTCTTAGTCGATGGTTTATGTTTATTTATGCTAGCTGCTAGCATAAGTATTTTACAGCTTAGCTCAAAACATTAAAATTTAATTCGCTTAGAATTAATAACATTCTAGGAATAGACATATTTTTATCTTAAAATCAGGATTATATTTATAAACCAAAATAGTTATTCCGCTTGGAAATTTTATTGTCGCAATTCACTAAAAGAGCATTTTTCAAATATAAATGTTTAAAACTCTGCGATTTTTATTATTATTATAATACTTTGTAGGGCCTTAAGCAATATGCTAAATTAATTTAGAGGTCATCTAACGACAATTTCTGACAAATGAAAAGTGAAACAACTCGTCTCGAAAGTGGGACGTAGCAATAAAAGCAAAATCTCGGGACTAAACAATTGCGTTAATAATTGTTATTATTTTACAAACCACACTTTTCCCGAGACGTTGATCATTCCTAAGCACCTAGAAAAAATACTACACTTTGTGTGGAAAGGATGCGCAATAGACAATGTTTTTCTACCGCTTTGTTAACGATCGCCAAAGTAACCATCTGACCGTTTCACTTTTAAGGCGTAAACACATTTCATGGGTGTGTCTAAGAAACGATGCAATTTCCTTGATGACAT
The DNA here is from genome assembly GCF_051122295.1 of Plectrocnemia conspersa. Lineage (NCBI taxonomy): Eukaryota > Metazoa > Arthropoda > Insecta > Trichoptera > Polycentropodidae > Plectrocnemia > Plectrocnemia conspersa. The sequence continues at coordinate 14,706,957 of NW_028277174.1, read as the reverse complement.
CCTAATCTGCAATTCGCTAGAGTTTCAAATCAGAAATATAAAAATATAAAACACTTGGTCACAGAGGGACAGACGGAAAAAGACGCGACCATAGACGCACCAAAAGAGTCGTCAAAGAGTCACAGCTTGAGGCATATCAGCGGATCAAAAACTTATTATACTAATTTAAATTGAACTTATGCCAAGTTTTAATATAATAAAAAAATAATTATATTCACTTACCGAGACCAGCATGACCGAAGCAGAATAGACAACCGTCTGAACCGTTGATCACAGCATGAATTACGTCTGTCAAAGCGCTGGCGCATATTTCTGCCTGTAACAAACATAATAAAATATTTTATAAATTATTTTTATAATATATAAAATATAATTTACTTTTGCTAATAATTGTTTACAGTGTGGTAATCGCATGGCCGATGGGATTCATTTTCGTGAATCGAGATAAACCGAATGAATGGTCACAAATGTGTTTCGTAAATATTTTGTATTAATATAAAATATATTACTGTGCCTATTACATATTAATAAATTCGTGATATCTCAACATTTTCTGAAATTTATTTACTTATGTATTTATAATAATTTTATGTTATATTAAAAACTGCGCCATAAATTCGTGCTGATCTGATTGTTTTTTTATTTGTCTGCTTGTAATAATACAATTTTCATGACACGCCTTGATTAAAATTTTTGTATAATATTAAAATAACTTTCAAATTGTATTTGTAAAATATTATAAACTTAATTTTAGGATAGTAAATTATAATGTCGTATTTACTTTAATCCTACTATTTAACATAAGGCCTCCACGAAATTAAATTTATAGACAACAATGATAATCTATCACTAGGAAATCAACTCGAGTCTGGTAATGCTCGCCATTTGTGGTTTATTGTTACGCACACAAATCTTCCATCGATACATCATAATCCCATCACCATAAATTCTAACATATTGACAGCAGATCTAGTGTTTGCGTCCACAGATAAGCTCGAAGCGTACACATAACAAATTAGTTGAACATTGTGCCTGTGGATCTAGCTCGGTGCTTGCGACAATGTAGTCTTCTAAATCAACCGTCCCTGGAGCCAGTATACACAGATCGAAACAATATCTAAATGGGATCTAAGATGCTTTGAGCTGCTAAACACTTTGTGCGATAAGCTGAACGAAAGAGAAGAGAGAGAGAAAGAGGCCTTTAACCAAAGATGGTGAAATTGGTCGTGAATTTTTAGTGCCTCTCTGATAGCCCGGACTCACCTGCCTCAAACGGTTAAATATCTAGAAGCAAATTTTAATTATAAGAGAAAAGATTTTTATCCTGATCCCGTTCTGTTTCGTTTTTGTGTTGTATAAAAAATCTCATTTCTTTGAAGTCGCGTCCGTTGTGTTTTTTAAAGCTTTAGCTTGTTTATTTTTCGTCTTCAATGGTCCAACTGGCGCAAGCAAAGAACATTCTTTCGAATCTGATATGTATACAAAGATTTATTTTAATAAACGATTTATCTGAGTATTGAATTAAAATAGGATAAAAAGATGTTTTATTTTTGTAACATCATTTAAATTTCTTTTTATTAGTTAAATTGAATTATTTTGCGTTTAATAAATTATCTAAGCAAATACTGCAACTATGGGTTTTACAAGTATCTTAATGTACTGATAAAAATTATAAAGCATAAAAATCGGTATTGAACTAATATAAGAACCACTACATTCATATTTCAGCATATTTTATGGGACATTTTTTTTGTAACTAGACTCATATTTCTTTCTGGAAGGGATTTATATAATATTACATGAACGAAAGATAATGTACTTGCAATTTCGACTAAATATGTAAAATATTATGACTTTGGTTTATTTAATATATTCGAGAAATTGTAATGATTATTTGCATTCCACCTATTTTCATAACAATGAGTTTTTAAAATTTTATGCATTTATATGATGACTGTATTTTATTTATTGATCCAGATTTTTTTGGGTAATTATTAATTGCTTGCTGAATTAATCGTAAATTAATGGTGGATTTGTGTTGATATATGATTTGCTTGATTCTCATTGTACTTATCGATCTTATCAAGTCACTAATTTAATGTTTGTAATAAAAAAATGTTTTAAAATGTATCGTAACTATATAAATTTTAATAAAATATTTTTTTTTATAGGTATCTATAATATACATAATTGTATATTATAGATACCTTGTCAGTTGACCAATTTAAGGTTTATCAGAAATAACGTATTATAAAATAGGTCGTGATTTTATGAATTCATATAAAATACTGGTTTCATATAGGTATCCATACATAATTAAAATATCTTGAGTCGGCAAAACAGTAGGAGGCAGATCAATTCGCCCATCCACTTTTCCATTAAGGATAGGAATAAATTGAAAAGCTCGCTGGACGAGCTTTCGGGATCGGGATTAAAATGCGAACGGCCCCTAGATTAATCTGTGCTAATCTAGGCGATATTCTAAAATCTAAATGCAAATCCTTGGGTGCAAGGACCCGACAAGACCTGGACGTTGAGGTACGCCGAACGGCCGACTGAAACCGTAAAACTATTTGTCCGCTACTTTTGAGTCTTGCCTCGTTAAGCACAAATTGGATACGAACCTTTCTCTATCTACTTCTCATCCCGTGGAATGTCTTTCCATGAATATTCTACTAGATGATGCCGCTAGAGTAAATATTTTATACGAATACGAGTCCAATGCTAAATTGTTCATGTTGAAGAGGGTGGGGTAAAAATATAAATTAACTCTAGATGATATAATTTTTGTTTAAAATAAAAATATAATATACGAAAGATATCGGAGAAGTAAATTATTATTTATTATTCAATATTGTTTTAATAGATATTGGCAAACGCGTGTGTGAATAATATTACTCAATTTCAATAGCGTGAGAAAATTAAAGGTAAATCATTATTAAAGGCGTTTACCTATCAATCAACAGTATGATTTTTGAATATGTTACGGAAAGATTAGGAAATATCAAAAAATAATTTAAAAAGTTGTTAGAATATTTATATTTCTATCTAAAGTTTTACTCAAAATAAAGTAATTTAGATTTTTTTGAAGTTCATTTCTTTACTATTAGAATATTTTAAAAACATCAAAAATAAATTAAAAAAATACTTTGTAAGAGGTTTTTTAATCATTAATCAGTTTTAATGTTATTTCGGGATGGTTAAAAAACAATAAGCTAAATAGAAACTTAATATTTTTAATAAGGTACACAAATAAGGAGCTAGATAGAAAAAAATAATTTCTAGAAATGCCAGTCTTGGTCGTGGGTCGCGATCCTAATTAATGATAATTAATAATGCAAAGACGAATAATTCTACATAAATTTATCATTGGCATTAATTGAATCTTAAACAGAAAACAAGTTGTTTACTCGGGAAAATTGTGTTGTATGCAAATCGAGTAGCGATCTATCCAAAATCCCATTTCACAACATTCGCCCTTTCTACCTGTTACGAAGCAGAAAATAATTAAGTGGACTTTCGTTTGGTTCCTTGCGGGATTAAGCGCGAACGGAGCAACCTACCATCCTTTAAGCTTTGGCTTAAACGGTTTAACTAAGTTCGTGAGTAGGTATGCTTTTCAAAACGTCTACCTTAAATTTTCACCGAATAAACTGTCGCGAAAATTTCACGGAACGTTATTTTTATTTTTTCCATGGAGACGTCCGACGAGTGTTAGTTATTTAAAAATATATTTATGATTCTTGAGAAATTTCTGTTAAGCGAGGAATAAGTTAATTAACACAGATTTTTAATAGTAAATACTCACTAAAATAGAATATTAACAATCATAGATTTAGTTGATTTATGTAATTGGTATAGTATCAGTCTAAAAAATAATAAAATGTACAAATGTTTTCTATATTTATTTTATATAAAAATGTGGAATTATGTATTAAAACATTTTTTTAATTTTATGTAATATATTTGTGTGCTAGCACTACATTAGTAAAAACAAATAAATAGTGTAAACATCAACATAAAAACGACTCAGAACGTAAGCTTTCCAATCCATCATACCATTAAAATAAAACCACACATGCACCTAACGCACGAAATCCGATAGCAATAAGCTTCCGTCAACAAATTTAAATCGACGCGGCGATTTTGCCGAAAACGGTTCAATTTATTTTCCGGAAGGCTAAGCCCTTGCGACAAACACTCTTAAGGGTGGCACCGGGGGGTGGCAGCAGTCAGTCAACAGGGGCACGCTGAGCGATTGACTAGGTTTAACGCCACTCCCCAAAACCACCCTCTCATCCGCGACCAAAAAAAGAAAAAAACAATAACGAAAATCCTGTTTACCGCCGGTGGGAACTTTTCACTGATTCCGCAGGAAGCAGTCGGAATCACGTGCGTACACTGGGACAGGGTAGTTTGAGGGTGGGTGGAGAAGATTCCACCCCAGTGCCCGACGGACAGGTCTAGGAGTCTGACAGAGCTCCACGGATCAACTCAGATAATTTAATTCTAACACCGGGGGTTGTTTCCAAACTAAGGCAACGACTTGCAGGGCTATCGGAGGTTGCTTGGCGTGATACAAATTTAATAATTTAATATACATACATACATATATCTGTATTTATTTAATTAATTTTACTCTTTACACTTGTGAAAATTGGTAGATGTAAATTTTAATTAAGCTTTAAGTAATAAAGCAATAATAAATATGTAAAGATAAATTTCGAATTAAGTCATACTGAATTTTTTAATACTAAAAAAAATAAAATAATGAATCACATTTTTTTGGTCAAAGAATTGGCTATAAAAATAATTAGTAAAATAGCAATGTAATAAATATAGGGGTTTATTATATTAGTTTCACTTCAATTTTAAACGCACTTTTTATAATGTCTCAATTTTTTTATTAAAAGCTTTGACTTTCATGTAATACTATAAAATTATTTTTAATACTGTCTTACTGGTTTAATATGATGATTTGTAATTAAAAAATATATAATATTACTAGTGTTACTCCACAACAGACAGGCATATGTAAAAGTGGGTTTGCAAAATTGGAAAATATGTTTATTAAATTTTAGCTTAAAGCTCGGGTACTTAACGCTAGATTTCTATTATTTGTTACTGCCCTGCTTACTTTTAAGAGACCATACTAAAGTTTATCCACGTTTAATAAATATAATTAACTATTCTATTCTTGTTGATCTTAATTTTCTTTTCACTAAGTTAGCTTATTAGTTTTCACTTAGTTAGCACTCGTTAAAATAGCTGTATCGCCAGCGTGCATAGATAAAAACATAAAGGTATATCCAGAATGAATATTCCTAGCTCATATTAAAAATAAATTTATCTGATTATTTAAGATATTATTTATTTATATTTTAATAAAATTGAATATAGTAGAATGATAATTTATAATATGTTCATAAATTAGATTTTATGGTAAAGTTGTTGATATATTATTTTAATCCGGTCATTTCCTGAATATTCAGGTGTGTGATGCTTTCACTCCATAATTCCGCCGCCATTAGCACGCAACAAAGTTCCAATAACCAACGTCGCTATTATATTACGACTTAATTACAGCTAGGCTTTTAATTAATGCAGCTCGTTTCAGCCATAATAGTGATGGTTATGAACGCGGCGATAAATACATTTATCTATCCATATCACACCACACACACATACAAAATAAAAATAAAACTAGTGATAATTTGTGCTAGCCCTAAAACGAAAGCGCAAAACCCTTTGCCAGCAAATGTCCGGCGAATTGATTGTCAACAAAGGTATGTGGGAGTCTGGACGTGCAGACCAGGTGAAGGGATTTACCTGTCCATCCGTTCCAAGTTTAAATTCCGCGTTTGTTTAACGTTCGTCCCGTTTTGGACCAATTCGGCCAGGAGTCGTCAACTAGGGTCGGTGTGCTTTTCGGGTAAACTTTTAATGTGGGACACGTACTCGGCAGTTTTGCAGGCACGTGTTCGATCGTAAAACGACTTTTTATCAAACCATAGACATTTTATAAAGTACTTTAATTAAGATTCATTCTATCTATAAGGTGATGTAATTTTATAGCCTTTAAAACCATACGCAAATATTAAAAGTGCTGTTCGATTTATTTAAATATTTATTTTTATAAAGAAGAGGTTCATAAAATTATATTAATAATCTATTAAATATGAAAAAGTGTGCCAATCTATATTTGTTTTATAATATAGTTCATAAAGTAATTTTATGAATATTTGCGAAGTTTTACTAGAATTAAAATATACTTAAAACATAAATTATTTGATAAATAATATTATATAGTACGAGTTTTCCGTAAAGGTTATATATCTGAATTTATATGTGAAAGTATACTTTAACTCAACATGTCTTCTTAATCTTTTTACTATAACACTTGTTTTTAATAGTACAACAAAACTTTTGCTTTGACAGAATATTGAAAATTCATTATTACTTTATATTAAATAGTTTGATACATAGTACAATATAATAAGTAAAGTTTTATAGTTTAAAATATTAATTTATAACGAAACAAGGGCAAAAAGGTGTAGTTAGTAGACAAATATCGATTTTAATATGTAAAGAAGTAAGTCTTGCAAAATATATTTTATTTTTTATTAATAATATATAGGTTTAAAAAAAGCTTAGCAAAGTAAGTTTAAGTTTTTATAATAGATATTATTGTGTGAGAATTGAAATATATGTTTGAAAATGTATAAAGCAAGAAATTTTAAAGCATAAAATATCAGCTTGCAAAATCTCGCGTCTGCTCTTTTATTTCATATCAAAGGTATAAAAAATTTCATCAAAATGTTTTTTACAATAGATATATAGATAGTCAAACTCATATAAAACTGGTTTTCGTAATGAGCTTTTAACTGACGGATGTCCCTCAATATTTTTTCATATTAAACGGCAATCTTTCAGATTTTTACATGTACATATCATATGTATATATCGTAACCGTCAAAAACCAAAATTAAATTGTCGATTAATTTCAGTAGTAGATTTTTATATTGAAGAAATTGACCATTTGATAAATATCTAATAAGTTTTAGCCATGTATCTTTACTATGTGAATATCATTATTATAATATCTAATAATTATTTTCTGAACAACAGTCAAAAAGATATTTTTTATGTAGTATTTATTGGCTCATCGTGTACATAGTTGTAAAACTAACGATTTTTACTCGAGTCTTATCATTTATAATTTTGCAGCTTCTCTAGAACAGCAGCGACGAAACAAAGCTTCGTTAAGTTCTCCGACCCAAAGTTCACCTAACTTAATCATATTTCGTCGGCGGTGGCCAAGTTTACCGCACTAATTCCGTTTTGGCAAACTAGTACAACAGCATTAAGTCGTGATTGGATTGGATTGTCTCCGACTATTTGCGGTAACTTTGCAATCGATTACAGCCACTTTGCAATATCCGATACTTATACTATATACATAGTTCTTAACCAATACCTGCGAATCGTCGTGAGAGAAGATGGCGTCGAAGGCGAACATCTTCGGAGCTGCCACTCCGACTTTTCTGTCTTCCGGAGCCGATGATGCTGCTTCTCCGCATAATGCTGGATCGTAGAGAGTCACCTGCTTCTTCCGCTTGTCCAGGCTGAAGAATTGAGTGACTCCTGGCAAGGGCTCGGCGATGGGCGAGGCGACCCTCAACATCACTTTGACCTGAAACAATATAAAAAACTTTTATTATAGCGCTCATTAGTGGATTGATTCAAGAACGCCGATCACGTGCGCTCATTAGTTGATTGGCAAATACCGTTAATTGACCAGGCCACGTCTCAAAGGGACCCCCGTCGGCGATACAACGTGAACTGGCGGCGAAATGGCAGTTTGTGGCATGAAAATGTCCGATGGCAATTGAAATTTAGTGGCAGGTGTCAAACACAGTTAAGCCGGATGTTCATGAATTGAAAAATATTATTGGAGTTTGATTCGTACGTTTTTAGCTTATGCAATATGCATAAAATAGCTACATTGATATCTTGTGGGGCTCAATATTATATTTCCAGACTTCTATTATTCTTTATCAATATTATATTTTCAGATCTAAACGTATGTGATTTGATCGCTTCTAATAAATAAAATAAAACGTTTATTTTTAGCTATATCGTATCATTCAATTCTTGATCATTTATATAGCTAGTGCTATTAAAAATTATATTGATTACAAATAAATCATTCATCTCTCAAATACATTCATGTCACATTAAGCAACTGCATTTGTGATTTATTGTCATGGGAAAGGCAAAGCAAAGTGGGAAATGAAGACACTTGAAACAAAAACCAGATATACATATGTATATCAACGTGATTCTAGGATTAAATAAATTCTTGCTTTTAGTGTGTCATTTAAGATCGTTATTTCAATTACATATCCATATGTAGATATACGTTTAATGCCTTAACATACACTCCGTTCCGATGCACAGTTTTAATTTATTTAAAATCTCCATAGGTCTACATAAGTTAAGGGTTAGTTTATGCTGTAGTCATTTAAGAAGATTTAAGTAATTTAAAAGCTTCTTTTGGTACATTTCATAGTGATTGTGTTGTAACTGATTATATCTTACGATTCGATAAAGCGATTTTATAGAAATTTAAATTGATTGGCGCAAGTATTTTGTTTGAAATACTTAATCCATATTTAATTACATATATATCTATTTAATACATGACTTAGCTTTTGAGCTGCGTTTACCTTTAAATTTGCAACATAACTTTCTGTAGAAAAAAAATATTGACGTAGTTTTCTAATTTATTATGACAAATCAGAAAAACGACTTTTGAAAAGTCTTGTAAGATGTAGCTACATATATTTAAAAAAGGGGTATGGTGAATAAAAATACCGCTGAATGGTTTTCGCAATGACATAAATCATTTATTAGAAATTTGAGTATTATATTGTAAATTACTTTAGTGAGTTTAATAATGTTTAAATAATAACACAAAAAATAATTTTATTACAAAACTAGCAAATAATAAATAAAAAAAGTTGCATTGTCTTAGAGATTCGAAAAATTTCATATCGTGAGCTTTTAGAGGGATAAAGTTTCTTTTATGTAGCACGTAACTTTTATATCCTATTATAAGGTTAAAATATATTTTTATAACTATAACATATTTTTTATTAATATACATTTGAATTATATTTGTTTTACTTATTGTAAGATATCTTTAGGCAAACGTTTGATTTTTAATACAACCAAAAATATTTACAGAACATCATATTTACACAAAATGACAAATGTTACGGTGATGTATGTGATTTCCCATCAACAACCCCACCGTTCACGAAAGCAAAGACGCATTTAAACGCAATCATTCGATATCAGAGGCAAACGGTAGCAATATGTCTGCTAGCTACCGAGAGCATACATCGCAAATGGGAAAATCTTTATACGTCCCATGACTTATGGAGATTCGGCACCCTCCTCGTAAAAAACGAAGTCACGGGCCTCTCTCGATATTCGATTATAGCCCCCGTCATTTTTTCCAATATTTATATTGCTAACGAAACGTGATAATTCCGTTCACCTGGATGATGCGGCAGGACCATAAATCTAGGGCGCGCCTCCCTTCGCAGATAATATCATAAAACATTCGCCGGGATTTAATTTTATGCAAGAATGCCCCCGCCCCGGATGACAACCCCATTTCGGCGCACCCACACTCCCCATTCGAGTATTCATCAACCCCTCTAGGTGGAGTGAGCCATCATCGATGCCTAGGTTAGAGTGATTAAAAAGAATAAAACGAAAGCCGGATTATGTGTTGAAGTCCCTTTGACTCCATCCTCAACTTCCAGCCCAAAGGGGAGATAATCTGCTTGTTAGGCCGCAGACGTTCCCTTCTTCCAAGAACGCTTACGATCTTAATTCAAAAACTTAATATTTGACTTGAATAAGTTACAATATTGAAATACTGAATTTTCAAAGTTTAAGGAAACGTCTGTTATGAAATATAATATTAGTTTGTAATACATTTAAATAGTAAAAATGTTTGCGATGCCGAATCTCGCCAAAATGGAATCCGATAAAAGACCGGAATCCGTAGGGGACTGCCAGTTTTTTTTTCATCTGAATGGGTATAGCCATTAAAAGTTCACTGTCGGCACAGCTATCAATTGGCTAATCTCATCAAACACATCATCCATCACAATTACGGACGCTGTATTTAACGTGCTTTCATTTTGGCCGTGATCATTTTTTCAATATAATAGGCGTTATTATTACATTGTTTTTATATATCCTTATATTATTTACAGATTAAAATTTCAATTACAATAATATTTTATTAGCCTTATTATTACTACAGAGGCGTTCATGATCTGCAAAGTAGTAAACTTAATAAACTTCTCTCTCAATAGCTTTCAATACCAAAACAAATACATAGATCATTTCAAGAGAACCATTGCTCAATTGTTATAATCTAACAAATATGATTAATGAGCTTATTAATATAAAATACTTATAATATATGATATGCTTAATAGTGACGTCGTTATAAATATAAGCTTAATCGATTCTTCAAGTAATGATAGCTTTTGTTATTTCGGTTGTGGTCGAAGCGTAAAAATGTAATTTAGAAACACCCTCCACAATCCAACGAGCTCTTGAATTTATGATTTGACTCGACAAATTTATATTAATAACGATCACCATTAAATCACGCCATGACTACATACAATATGATAATGAATTGTGGCGTATCACCCCTTAACACCTTTACGGCTGCTTTGGCGACGCGTTAACACCTCGACGCCCCGTCGTCGATACATCACAAGTTGTCGTGCGATGACAGCATAAAATATGCATTTATGTTGTCACAGTGAGAACATCGCGCAAATTGCATTCGATTAGCTGCAGCCGCGTTTATGCGTCCCGCAGGAAGCGTGCGCATGCCCCTCGCTGGTACAGTGTGAACGCGCCCCTGTGCTGGGAGTAATTTTGCCGTATAAATTTTACTGCCGCGTATGAAAAAGTGTGTAGTAAAAATTTACATGTATATGAAGTGCGTAAGAAACGGATTATTCGGAGATGTGGAAAGATTACGTATGGCGTGTAACGGACTTGTTTTGTGCTTGTGGTTTTGGGGAGGCGATAAAAGTTTATGTGTGGTGTATCAAATCTGCTTTCGAAGATGCTCTTTGTTTTCAAAATAAATTTATGAAAAAAAAATTAACCCAAACATGGTTTAGAAGGCAAAAATAAATTTAATGAAATGTAGTAATTTTTATGGCTACATTAGCTATTAAAAACAAGCAAAAGTAATGGTTTGAAATGTTTATATGAAAAACTCTAAATTTAATATATTATATAAGTAGCTAAGTATAAATAATAAAATAATTATTTAATGCAAATATTCGGTTATATTGAATTTTTGTTGTTATTATAGTAAAATAATTCGTATATATTTATTATGGCGTTTGTTGCATTTTTTTAACAAAGATGTGTTTTTTTACTATAAAAATATTTTTAAAAAATCTATAAATATATATAAAATACACTTTGTAGCATTGTATATTATATTAAACCATAAAAATGTAATTAAAAATAAGTTAAGAATAACGTTTTCTTAGAGAAAACATATTAATCATTTTTTTCAAAAATACCCTAAACAAGATTATGGTATCAAATTTTGTAGGAAAAAAAATGTAAAAGTATGTTGCTGAAATGTATAATGTTTTAAATTCAATATAAAAATAAGCTCTTTTAAATATATTTTTACCGTGTACTTAAATTCTGGCACAAGACAAATATCGCAGGGCGCGTGTATATTTCACGAGAAAGTAACATCTAAATTTTAAACGAAAATATAAAGAAAAAACCATTAGCTAATGGAACCTACGAGATAGCATCAAGTCCTAGTGTGTTATTTTTTTACAGAGTAATTTACACGCTAAAGGAGTGAACAAATTGTATCGGATGGGTGATGTATCACACTAATTTAATTACATCGCGAGCCATCAATCAACTAGCAAGATTAGAGATCGATCCTAGGTAATTTTTTTAAAACAGTGTCAACGATGGAAAAAGCACGTTTTGAAGGTAAACGCCTAGGGGGTGTATCAAGTTTTGTGAAGTGAGAGGCATAAATCATTGCCGCGTATTTCCACCCTCTTAAAGCCACGTGTTCCACACCCCCTGCAGTACGTTTGAAACAGGTATACAATAATAAACTTTTGTGCACGATATCCATCTAGCCGCCAGGTGAATTCTGCATGAGACCAGACTTCCTCTGCCGAAGCTGCAACAACCCAACTTTGGGCATGTATTATATAATTAAATTTCATGCTGTTGACCTTTGTACTATTTATGATATTTTAATAAGCTTCTACAGTACAAACAACATTCTTTAAATTCTTATAAAGGCTTTTTTATAATAATGGAATAATACACACATACATTAATGTTTATATATTATTTAATCTACAATGCACATGAAAAAGTCATTAATAAACTTTTTGGTAGTAAAATTTTGTGATCCAGAAAAATAAAATGTATTTATTGAAAATTATTTATTATTGTAGTTAAAGAGATTTAAAAATGGAAGTAGTGAAGTAAAGCAGAGAACTGCTCTTTAAAGTGGGCTATGCTGAGAAAATGTATTGTTTTACACAGAGAAAGTTTTCTATAAATATTTATATATTAAGTTAAAAAAATGGTTGAGTGAACAATTGCGTATAAACTTAAACTACAAATTACTACTTTGAGTTTTTATTTTATATGAGTGTGGTAATAATAATATTTATATATCTAAATGTGATATATAGTAAACATTTTCCTAAGTTAGATATCCACCGGTGTGAAATTGTGATAAATAAATATATAGATAGAGATAAAGACGAAATTGACAGTCAATAGGACGACAGATAGATTAGACAAATCTAATGTAACTGTATTTCGTCACGTTGAAAAAATAAGATATGTATCCAAGGTTAGAAATTGGCGCCTCACAAACTAATGAAAGTTAATCTTTAGAAAGATATTTAGTATTGTAGTGATTTTAAATCGATATGACCGTTTAATAACCTCATAAAATAATATATTGTTTGTATTATAATATAACAGTAAAAATAGTGGATCAATAGAAATAAAAGCATTATTACCACTGTATACAAACGCCACTTAACTTCTGAATTTTTCAAGTGCTTACGGTCTTAAATCAATCGCAAATAAATTACAAAAATCTTTTAAAATTCTTAATACATATTTCAAGAGGTGAAAGATATTAATATATTTACGACACGTAGACAAACTTTGCAACTGCTTCTCCAAAATGTACAGGGCAGTAACGTGAAATGGAAATCAAGCGTAAATAATTGGGCTCTAATCGGGAGCTTAAATTTAATAAACATAATTTAAAACTTCATTCTAAAGGACATGCCGCTATTGAAACCCTTAGACTAATATTAAAATTAATAGCACGATTATTAGACAACATATCAATGGTTCTGAATCTTAAGCTTTTTGTACTCAAATTATCACTTAATTTTTGTATTTTTCTACAATTTTCATTCACTTAAGTTGTAGTTTGAAACGTGTTTTAGAGTACTTGAGAGTAACGTTCAAGCAGGGATGGAGATTTTCTATGCACATCGGCAATTTCATTTCATCGCGTTTGCAATAAGGCGTCGAGAATGCTCGGTTTCATTATGCGGAGCGTGTGTCACTTCAATAATTTATTGGTGAATCGCGTTTTGTACGATACGCTAGTACGTAGCGTCCTCGAATACGGATTCATTGTCTGGAATACAAGTAAAACAAATAAATACTTCTTGTAGTTGGATAGAATTTACAGAAAATTTTTGGTTTTTCTCTACAAAAGAGAGTACGGGTCGTATCAGTAATTATATTTAATTGTCGTATTAGTATTTTTTTCTAGTAGCATTTTGACATACCGTTGGAATACAATTCATCATCGACTAAATTAAGCACTTTTTAATATTGCTAAGGGGGCGGTGTCGACAATCTTAAAGTTCACCAGAGAGTCGCGATCGCGTCCCTTGCTTTACATGTCAGCGTTGGAGAAAGCTTATTTTGCACGGGTCATCTAGCTTCTCAACGAGCTTACCAAACACAGATGTTTTCAGCGATAAGGAGCTGGAAATAATGTGGGATGGTGCTCATCTATTTTAGGTGTGCACCATAGCTGTGGTATAATGGTCATTATGACGCATTGGAATAACCTGTCAAGTCATAAAGATCAGATTTGTAATAAAAAAAATAGCTATCTTATGGTAAAATTCAAGTTTAAATGGAGTTTTCTAAATAAATAATTGTGGTAACTGCTTTATGCGTAAAATATATTATTTTTATATTTGCTCTTTAAAAACATTAGGAGTTATTTTAATCAAACAAAATAATATTCAACAAATTATACACAATCACATTTTTGAAGAAATGCATATTTTGTTTTTAAACCAAAATAGGATCCTAATGATATAACAAGATTTTGATATCATATTTAAAATAGTGATTAAGGAAAACAGAATCATACACATTATAAATATTTTATTAATTAATAAAAATTGTATTTGCTACACTTATCATATATAGTATGAGAGGTTTCGTTTCTTCCGTATAACATATAACAGGGTATTGATATTCCGTATTTTATTTTTACTGTTTCATTCGTGAAATTATTAACTAATCTAATAATTTAATCTTTTTTGTATACCAATCTGATACATGAATACATAACGATGTTATTGCAAATATTTTTTTGTATAATTCGCACATTACATTGTGTTTACGCCCCTTCAATTCGAAACATGCCAAACGTCTAAATATGTCTTATTATGTAAATACGCCAATTTTGTATGTGTAACCGCAAGATTAGAATAAGTCCTGGTACATTACGTGGGCATAGAGCCAATTGCAATTGTAAATAAGGCGTAAAGTCGGATCAGGGCCGGAATATAGATGGGCTCTCGGATCCTTTTGTCCCATCTCGGCTTCGAGTCACGTCCCCAAATCAGGATTCGGTTTGATGGCGTCATAGTCGAATAGTGGCATTTAAAAAGGTCATCATATTTCACGCGCCGCCCTTCCCTGAGGGGCTTCAGGGCCGACTCTGGGGGAGTCCCCTAACCGGGGCCGTATTTTAAAGCGGCGCATAAAAACGGGATTGTAATAATATTAAGTAGAGACAGGAGTTTTCTCATATCGCTTCAGGCATTATAACCGGCGAGGATACGACTTCCTACATTATATGTTTGGGGAACGGGATGCCTGATGCACGACTGTATAAATTTGTACATAAAGTAAAATATTTTTAAATTAATCAAACAATAATTCGCAATTAATTAATACACACCAGATGCCTTTAACGACGCGTCATTTCGAGTTCCGAATTTGGTTTTGATTGATAAAGCGACCGAACTGGTGGCATTTACATTGGCCCCTTTTTGCAATTAATCAAATTGTCAACCCCGTGGGGTGTATTTGTCAAACGCAATTTTGGTTGGACCCATATTTTATGCAGTTTTTTCCCCCGTTAACGTATGTATCACGCGATCGACTTCCGAATCGCATATACGTATAAATTCATAAATAAAGATAACTGTATTGGTATACAATAGTAAAAGTTAAAATTGTATAAAAATCTAATAATATAATATTATGGCATTGACATTGAGAAATTTTTGTTTTTTTAATTTTATATTTCTTGGATATCCGAACGACTATTTCTTTACGAGATGAAGAATTGTCAATAGATTTTATTCAAAGATATTTAAATTATACTTTTATATATTTAATAATGAATTAGGAGTTACTTAAAAATTTATTTTTTCTTTAACTAGTAAATTTAATCTATACATTTGTTGATTTGTTACTAATATTTAGAAAAAAAAAAATTCTTAGGTTTATTTTTAATTTTTTTTCTTATATAACACATTAACTATATAAAATAAAATAAAAAAGTTGCGTTACGATATAAAAATGTTTGCTTTAAATGTGCAGCTAATGCTTTTAATTAACTCCTTGTTTTATGGTGTTGCAAAATTAGAACGAACTCTCAACTAAAATGATATTTCTATATGGCTTCATAAATTATTTATTTTCATAATGTTGCAAATTTGCAATATACACTAAAATAGTTCGAATTTAATTTTTAATATATATATTTATTATTTTTACCTTATATAGGGCAATATTCAATAATTATTATTTTTGGTGTTATAAAGTATCTTAATTTTTTTTTAAAGATGGTTATCATGTTTAATTAGTTATTGCGAGTCAGTGTAATTTATTTTATATAAACATTTTGTAAAAATAGCAATGTTAATTTAAAACTTATACACATTCTTTAAAATTAAAAAAAATATATAAAACAAGAGGTGAAATAAATTCTGGTACTAAACACGTAACATTTTGAATATAGCGGGGACCTCAGAGCAGCATCTGGAAAGAGGGCCATAAACTGCGACCTTTTTACCGGCAGGCATGCAGCATTGCGGCACAATTGGCCGTCGATACAAAGGGCCGAGACGGATGAGAATAGGACTAGTGTGTCGTACTTAAACTTCTTCCTACGACGAGATTGTCTTGGAGATTCTGCGAGCAGGTGCTTTGCGCTACAATTGATGCTCTATCATCAATCACGGTTCGGAAGCTTACAAAAGCTCGACGCCATTCCATATTTATGATTCATCGAAATCTAGATTGCGGCACCGCATTATTATTGAAATTATTATTTCGTTTTATATGCGTAATAATATTATAATAAAAGCGACAATAAAGGGGAATCTGCATATGTTATACGTAACAATGTTATGGTCGTCGTAAAATATTATTACAGTCGAGAGTAACGTTTCTCGATGCAGAATCTTGCATCAAATCTACGTGGCGGTGTTGTACGTTTTATTTTACGATTTTGTCATAAATACAGAGGCTTTCCAGAGTGCGGAAAACGCAATGGAGAGGCGGGGTAGGCGAGACAAGCGACTTGCTCTTGGCAATTGTCTAGCATGGCTACAGGGATACAATAAAGCGTATTTTTTTATTAAATAATAAAATAAAACTAGCAGAAAAGTAATCTCACAAATAAAATGCCGACTTGAAAGAATTGTGTTTTAAACACATTCCCTCAAATACTTTTCTATTAAATTTATTAATTTCTTAACTATTTAACGATGTTTAATTGCAAGAAATTAAATAACGGTTTATAAACACTAAAAAGCTTATAATAACTATTTTTATTTCATCTAAATTGTTAAAGGAATTACATTTTTTTTTTATTAAATTAAAACCACCGAAGTTTTATTTTATTTTACCGTAGCTAATATCAAAATTTTGAACATGAAAATGATTTTTATTTATTATATTAACACTTAAAATTATTTTTGTATATCAATGTTATATACAAAAAACATATTGTTTATTATCAAATATACTTTTAATAATTTATTATTTTGGTAAAATTTGTATTTTCAAAATTTTAGATTAAGAAATTGTCTTTTAAGTAATACTTTTTATTAGATATCTATTACAATAAATATATTCAATCTTAATTTATTTACTCCATAATAAATACCTAAATTGTTATTTGCTAATAACCATACTATACGTTTGTATGTTTATATACAATATTATAAGTTTAAAAATTTCTACATACATATACGTGTTCTTTATAAAAAACATATTTTTCTCTTACATCCGTCAGTCTACATTCATATTTTGCTTTATTTCGTAAATATTTTTTGTCTGTAATATAAAAATGTTTGATGACATAAATATGATTTCACAGTTAAAATATAATAATGATTGATGTACGAAAAAAATATTGTGAGAGTATTACATCAAGGCAAGCGAGTTGAGGTGGAAAAGGCGGAGCGAGCGAAGGAGGAGGAAATCACTGAAAAATAAATAAACACACGTCCGTGTAAAGGGGGGTGAGCTGGGCGCAGTGAAACAATTTATTACGTTTTTATTATTCAGCTTTTAGGGTCTTCAGGACTGTTCGCTCCGGATTTATGACTGCACGGGTACTCATCCTGATCAGTATCTGACCGAAAAATGATCGTGTGGTAGCAGAAGGTGGCTGCTCTCTCATCGTCGTGTTGTTCGTACCTATGCTCAAACCAGTAGTATTGGAGTGCTCGGGGGCTTTAGTGCTCATAGATAGGGTAAAATTGGATGAACACAAGTGGCGGTTTTTACGAACCAGATTACGCACGCCATTTACGTTTTGGGCGCAGATTCCTCACGAAAAGGAACATAAAACAGAGTAGGATCTATGAATAGTGAAGATTCGGGTAAAAAGGGATACGTCAAGTGTGATTTACATATTTTTGTGCGAAATGAATTTCCATGCATTTTATGGCGGAGCTGTCATAAAATCATTTTTGCGTTAAGTATAAGTTATTCAATATAATTCATGCATACTTTACAAAAATAATAAATAATAATTAGTAATATTTTTGCGAAAAAACTGACGTTATTATATGAGAGCTAAATACACTTAACTTCCATACTTTTATTAATTGGGTTGACTATCTCGTGCAATAGTGATTCAAACTGCTTTCGAACATAAAGAGAAAGTTACGATTTTTCCTGACAAAAAAAAACATAGAAGAGGCAAAATTATTTAGAAGCAATACATTTATTTTTAAACTTATCTATTTTGTTTAATTTAAAAAAAAAAAAGTGATTTAAGTAAACCATTGAAGACCAAGATGCATCCACTGATTCATGAAGACAAATTAAAGCGTTAGCATAAAAAATATATACCTTTGGAAATCTTAAATTACAAAAAATACATTCGACGTGTTTCGTTTTTAAAATTTCGTATTAAAATAAAATTTTTACTGATCATTTGCAAGGTTTGCTTATGCATTTTTATATTATTTTAATGATCTTGATTTTACATTATGCACATAATCTATTTGTAGATGATTGCCAACTTTTAGAAACGAACAACTGATATAATTATTATGAAATGCTTTACTTCAGTTGAATCAAAATAAATAGTTTTTAATATAAAGCTTAAAATTACCAACAAAAAATAATTCCATAATTTTTTTAATGTTATTAAAAACTAAAAATAAAAAATTTCATTGAATTGACAGATTAGATAACTTTCTGGATTTTTTTCTTAGGTGCTCTTTAATTGTATAAGCGCTAAAATATCTTAGTTAAAAGAGTCTGATAATCTTACAATTCCGATTAGTTATTGCCTCATTAGTATATTACCGTCATTTAGTAAAATATTTAAAAAAATAAACTGTGTGTTTAAAATTATATTTGGGGAATTAAAGTTTGTCCACAGTTTGTCTTTCGTCAAAATCACTCATTACTTGATAATTTTAAAGGCAAAAGAAAACAAATCAATGGTTCCAGATCTTCAATTAAATGTAATTAAATTAGCACTTAATATATCGTTAGTTTTTCTAGCTAATAGCAAAATTTTAAACAAGAAAATATGTTTGTAATCATAATTTTGAATTAAACGTTTTATATAAAAAAAATTATATATTCTTTGAATTAGCAGCTAATTAATTAAAATACAGACTCTGTTTTGAGGTAAAATAAATACCACTGAGTGGTTCTTTTTTTGATAACACAAACTTCTTTAAACTTTGTGTTGATAGGCAGCTCATTCATTGAATTAAAAACAAACGTAGTAATAAACATGTTGGTATATATGAGAAAAAATTACAGTTATTGCTCTGTAAATTATGTTTTTTTATTTATTTTGTGCCTGTAAATGTGCCTGAATTGTTTACAAAATTAGAAGGGTGCCAGTATTTTATATATGGGGTGTAGTAATAAAAAAATTGGAAACCACCTTACTAAACTATGTATGCATATATGTACACTCATAATGTCATACCTTTGAAGGTACTACGTTCCAAAAGCGCACTAAGAACAATGTCTTGTAAATCTGAGGGTGGAGCTTTGGATACCCCTACATTATTCCGATCAGGACCGAGTCCCCCGTGCTGATTTATTCATTAATGCTAAGGAGTATCGACACGATACCCCAATCAGAAGCGTGGCGGTGGAGGTAACCTCCAAATCTGCAACTTAAAATTGGCGTAACAAGGATCAGGTGGGCTCTTTCACCGGTAGTACTGGTAGGCTAAGATTTAATTGCTGGAACCGGGGCGCGACGAAGGCATTTATTCAAGTTCGCTTCGGCAAAGTTGCCCCTTGCCGTCGAATTCTAACGAACCTTTTCCTATTCCCGCTTTTGCAAACTTTTCCGCGATACGCCGGAAAATAGAGGCTTTAACGGGGGCGTCGCGCGACCGCAAGCTCGGCGAACTTCCCTTATTTATTGTTGCTCATTAGATAAAGACGGAAGTGTTAAGTTCTAAGGGAAGTTAGTATAGAAACTTATTGTTACGTTTGCGATGCATTATTGGATAATTTGGCTTAATTGATGTTAACGCTGTTGAATTAAATTGGGACAATTTGCACTGTTTGTGGGTGTATAATTTTAGATGAAGGACATAATTTATATTATTTTTTAATTTATCATGAATTATTTCTTACCACTTACACACAAACTAAGATTGACTATCACTATATATCATATACATGGTTTTAATACAATACGCGCTTTACTTGTTAATATTACATGATCCACGTAAAACGAACAACGTGCGTTTATTGGGTATGCGGAAAAGCGTGTAGGCAAAATTTGCGATTATAATTTCCCGACAGGGTAAACACGACGTTTAATTACCGCAGAGTGTGTCATCGCCTTCGTTGCATAATTTCTTCTTCTTCTTGCCTCGTGACAAACGATGCTTGCCAGATTAATAAATTTCTACCGGGAGCCATCTCGAAATCCGCACTCGACGATCGGGCCCTGACAATATAGTCTATAAGGATTGTTCGGGAACAATCGGGATAACCTGGGTACTGCGGGACCGAGTTCGCGTCTGAATATCGAATTAATGTTTTGCGCCTAGTCACGTAATTGCTCTCGAAACTTTCCCGCGGAGGGAAATTAACGAGTGGACCACCGCTGGCTGTATAGGCAATCGATGCGGAACGCTTTAGTTGCTGAACAAATACAAAAAAATAATTTAATTTGAGCTGATGGTTTTTGGAATTATTTTTATGAATTAAAAAATATTTTTGTTACTATAAATTATTGGAAAAATACCTCCAAAATTTTAGAAAATTAATTAAAATCAATTACGATAATAAACTAATGAAAATGTTATTTGTAAATATAGGTTATATTAAAATAATAATTAAAGAGCAATATGAAAAATATGGTGACAAGTTAAATTATTGTTATTTAAATAAAAATTAGCAACTATGTTATGTTGTGTAAGGGGGGGGGGGTTTCAAACGCCTCACGACTATTTCTAGCACACGAAAAGTAAAAACAGCTAGTAATTAATAGCTAATTCTTTGTTGATTAACAAAATACGAGTATATTGCATTTTATTTCATATAATTTTTCATTAATTAAAGCAAATATTAATTCCTCTTAAAAACAATAGTTTTAGATATTTAAAAACCTAGATCTGTATAAATAATGTATATGCTTACTAACGATTGCATTTTTCTATAACATAAAGTTGAAGGAGCATATTTTTCTACATTATTATTATCTACTATTAGCTAAGGACATGTTATTCATCCCAACATACAATTTACGCGCTACCTTCTCTCGTATATACAACCAAGCGATCAATAATCGCCTGTACGCTTAGAAAAATATATAATAAATATATGGTTTGTATTTTAAATAAATATCTAAGTTGATATATTTATTTTTATTTACATAGCCAAACACAGTTAAACATCATACAGCTTATGGTTTATTTGCTATTTTTATCTGGACAGACAAACAGAACAATAAATATATTAATGATTATTATAAAAAAAATATATAATTTTTTTTTTTTATTATTTTTTTAACTCTATTATTTCATTAGGTACGGTACATTATAGTATAATTGTCCACAACTTTATTCTATGGGTCGTAAATCACAAATCGTAATTTAAATTTTCATTCAGCTTTAACGACGGTCGCTGAAATTTTTCGGCCGCATACGCGCACATAGCAAAAGTTAATTTTATATTAACATTTAGAAATTTACAAAGTTTCGTCAAACGATCGCGACATAAATGTAAATTGTTCGAGCGGCGATTATAACTCGGGCACAAAGCGACAATTTCGGCTTAGTAGTTTAAATAACTCCTTTAATTCCAGTTATAGGCGCTGCTAACACTGGAAAAGTTTAAATTGGCACGTTCCTCGTGTTATATGCCGCATCCGACATAGTAATTGTATCGTTTTATCTTTTAACTTATCCTTCTTCGAGTAGGTTATTGTGAATCATTGCGTAAAAAGTACCTTTTATATCGTGTCTAACTCGAGAGCTATTTAACCTATCAAATTAGGTCACATCTCAATAATTTTATATTAACCATAAACACCTTCGTAAAATTATCTACAAATTTCACTGAGGGTGTTTATTGTAAGTAAAACACGTGGTTTCTAATTCTACATTAACGCAAATATTTATTTATTGCGTTTGAAAGATTTAAAAGATTCAGTTTATCAAATTTTAGTGTAAATATCTAGCTTGTAGTTGTAGATAAAATACATTTAGACATTCTTTAACAGGTTATATATTATTGTTAAGAATATTAAATTCTCGTATGACATATTTTTTAATTCATAAGATTCCTTATTTTATATATTATTTGCAGCTATTTAAATACCAATTAAATTTGGTGATTGACTTATCACTAATTAAGGACGAAATTATCACAATATTGAATTTATATGTATACTATATATACTGGTATACGTCAAGTAATCGTTAAAAAGCTGGACAAAAAACACTTATTACTCAACCCCATACAAGCAAATGCTAATTTAGAAATCATTTATTTGGCATTGCGTAATGAATCAGCTCAGTCTGGGATCATGCAGAATTCACGGCGTTTTGTTTGTAGGTACGGTAGTAGAACTCAACCGCCCATCGGGCTAGGAACTTGCCCACCGAACTCAGCAAAAATTTCAAGCCCCAGGGATGGTGGTGGCGACCACAACTTCCGTTCGCCGAATGCATTTATGCTCCAAGTTTATACGCCGCTTGAATATTGTAAGCGGGCGGAATATTAAATTCTGGAAAAGTGTAAAATTTCATGGGCGGGCAACGCCCGCGGGCGTCGAAATTCTAGACTTCAACTATTTTTATATCTATGAATACCAGAAGTAAAACATGCACCAGATCTACATGATATCGCCCACAACCTTAAATAAACAATATGTTTCCGGTGTATTTTTCGCTTACTTCGTATATCTGTATGAAGGTGTTTGAACCGGCAATAGTTCAGTAGATTAGATATTTGATGTCATAGCAACTACATAAGGATAAAATAAATTCTGTACTAACGATCGCAATCATGTCTTTTTTACAAAGCTCAACATTTTCACCACAGTGTAATCTTAAATTAAGTTAACATTAACCATTCACTATTTTTTTATCTAAAATAAATTTAAATATTCTGACAATAAATAAAAAGTAAAGTAAAACCATATCATAAAAACAGATTGAAATACTAATAATGATTCATCTTGTCATATTGTATTAAATAATAAGACTTTTGGTGATTTAGTATAATATTTTTGATAGAAAGTCACGTTATATTGAATAGAACACAATAAACTACAGTTGAACTATTTTTCCGCTAATCAAGCAAATAATATTTTTGTTATGATTAATCGTCTAGATTAGTAAAAAAATAATATCACGTTTATTATACAATTTAGCAACTAAAGCTTCATTTAAATAAACCTTTATCCGTGACCAAAAGTTTCCTCCTTTACGTTTAATCATCCCAAATTGGACTTATACGGATCCGAAATTAGAACTTTTTTCGGTCTTTAATTAATCGAATTTTCCGACCCAGGGCAATCATTAGACGTCACACCTTAGTTTCTGTTTCTTTTTTGCTGAAAAAAAAAACACGAACCTAACTAAAGTTAAACTGTTAAGAAGGCAATTAAATTAAACTTCATTAGGAGCTAAAAGTAATAAAAACAGCTAATAATTATTCACTATCTAAATATACTTTAAAGATAATTCATTAAAATCGTGTTTTATATCTATGTATATCTAGCATGTTAGAATATAACTTACCTTGATGTGCGATAAGGATATCCATTGGACGTGAACAAATATTCTAATGGACTGAATTATGTACAAAAGTGCATAAAGTTTACGGCTCCATAAAACAATAATATATCGATGTAAGTACCTTATCAATCCAGTAATCTTGACTTTACTCTAGCCCTTCTTATAGTTGACACGCACTTACTGAAAATTAAACATTAAATCTGGCGAATGAATTCCGATAAAAAGAAACAACCGACTGACCATTAAAGCGGCTTTAAAGCGGCGAACGAAATAAATTCTTCCGGATTATTTCTTCAGATTAATGGTACGGTATATCGCAAATTTACGATTCTGGATCGATTGAAAAAATGCACGTCACATAAAATAGCCGTTAAATAAATGGACATTTTAACGGGCCGGTATATTAATGACATCGTTAATCTTGCGTGAAATTTATGCTTTGGTTTAGAATTGGTTATTTTAAGAACGCAACTGTTGAATTTGATAGGGTGCCGTGTTTATAATAATATTCAGTAATCTCATTCTAACGGTGATTCAGAGATAACAATATATTATTATACGTAATCTATAATTACGTTTAAAGAATAATATCGGTGATAAAAACTGTTCACCTGCAAAAATATTTTTCTAACATCAGTAATTTAGGCTTGTGATTTTATGTTGCATGATGCGTTATGTAAATAAATTACTTCTGAATACACTAAAAATTTACTCAAACATAAAATTCATAACGATTACAAAGCTAAACTAGTTTTGTTTATAATTTACCATAAAAATCTTGTTTTATAGATATCGTCAATTTTATAAATATAGAGAAATTTTTCATAATATATTAGTTACAAACTAAATCACAGATATTGTGTTGGCCAAATTTTATGGTTTTGTCTTATTTATATTTTCTTAAACATGAATATTTTAAATCACATACATCTTATCGTCTTCCGGAATATAGCGATTCACCCTTTTTGCACACAATCTTAACAGATTCGTTCGTAAATCAAATGGACGCGTAACCAAGCGAGACATTTCCGATGCTGCCTCCCCGATGGATAGATAACGTGTTCGGTTGCATCTAGGCGCGCCCCCGCTCGCGTCGCGCAGTAAAAGCTTTTAAGTGTACTCCATTCCGATAATGTGCTTCCAAATATTTTGTGTAGATATCCGGCTGCACCGCAAGCTCCCGTGCGATAAAAGTTGAGCGTCCCCACCGAGCAGCACGGTATACTACTAGTACCCGGTATACTAAGGCGACGGGCTTTCAGCGCCGCGGGCGTCTCGCTTTATCTGGTCCCCGTTTCATTTACAAACACATATGCCTGCTGGCTGGTCCCGAACGACCCCAGCTTGGTATCGAGCATGTTCAGAACCAATATAAAATTTGTACGATGGCGATGATGGTAATTTGAACGATGTGATCCATACACTATGCTATTTTGATATTCATAGATAATCAAATATAATAAATATATATGAATATTACAACCTCGAATAGTCATTTAATGAATAACCACATAATACTCAATAAATAAAATGTAGTTGAAACGTTACGTTAACTAAAAAAAACAGATTTATTAAATCATAGTTTGCCCTCAAACTATGACATGAGGTACCGTTGACTATATAATTGACATAGTAAATAATAAAATAATAACAGTAGAACTTCACGGTACTGTAGTATGTTATCTAGATTATTCAATTAACATTTATTTAAATAACTAAAACGATTGGTTTTAACGGCAACCATCAATATTTACGTTATTCAATGAAACATTATATAAACTTTTATTTACTTAATCGACAAAGAAAAAGCAATAATTTGTATAGTTGAATTCAAATGGATTACTAAAACATAAACTTTAAGGTTAGTAGGCTCAATTTCAACAAAACTTTACAATGAAGGCATTGGACATATTATAGAAAGATTTGCCTTTTCAGCTAGAATAGTTTTAATTACTAATTCGCACTGTGTTAACCATTAAAATAAACAAGTCACATACATAATCGCTAAATGTGACAATAATTGTCTTTGGAGGAGATTAGGGCATCCAAATACACGAGAAAATTCATTACCCGGTTCTTGTGTATTTTTACACTAATTAACCTGTTAGTTTTGTTCACTATTATGTACTGACACAGAGTTATATACGTATACATAGGTATATTATAAGGTAATATATTTGATGTTTGTATTTTGCTCAAATAGTATTAAAATATAAAAATTAAAAAATGTTTGAATAAAAAATTAAAACTGATGTATAATTGAAATTTTGATGTACACATATAGAAATAGAAAAAATATTATTTAATTATATTATATAATAAATATTAATTACCTAATAAAATTGTTATCGACAATTTTTTTTCTATATATATTGTATATACTCACAAGATTTATTTATTAAAACAATAATATATTTAAATATGTAAATTCTATAAAATTTAATAATAGCAGTCGTCACTGAAAATTTTATGATTTAAAGTAAATCTTATTCAATATTTTTTCTTTAAATAATAGATTTAGAAATTAAAAGAATAAAGATGTATGGGTGTTTAATTATTTAAGCAAAACTTTGAAATTTACTGTAATATAAATCAGATGAAATCGTTAACAATAATTTTATATAAATATTGCTAGCAAAAATAAATATATTTGACACAAATATGTATAATTATCTAAAAATGTATAAATGTATTATATTATTTCTTGATTTTATTCACAAAAATACAGATAAATTCAGAACTGTATTTGAGAAAGAAAAAGCGGAGATTTAATAAAAATATAGGTTAAAAGCGGGAGAAACTAAAACTAAACTTCAACTAGCAAAATAAAATTTTACTTCAAGAATTACTTTAAAACTAATTACAACGGAGGCTAAAAACATTTTTTTACAAAACTACTACGGTTGATAAATCAATCAGTTTTAAAAATTCGTAGAATAACGAAAAACAATCACAAAACCAAAGCAAGATGGA
The DNA here is from genome assembly GCF_051122295.1 of Plectrocnemia conspersa. Taxonomy (NCBI): domain Eukaryota; kingdom Metazoa; phylum Arthropoda; class Insecta; order Trichoptera; family Polycentropodidae; genus Plectrocnemia; species Plectrocnemia conspersa. The sequence continues at coordinate 14,679,832 of NW_028277174.1, read as the reverse complement.
AAACATGCAAAGAATTATTGCAGAATCTCTCTTGTTTCGTCTATTCTCCATGATAGTGGGACAATTTTAATAAATAAATTAGCTTATCATAAAAACACGTGAAAGGCTCACTCGTCCCAATATATTGTTAACTGAAAAAATGTGTTTATACTATGCGTTAATGGATGATCAGAAACGAAATTGAAATGCTGATCAATGTCAACTCTCGCGGATCATAAAATGTTGAATAAAAATTGTACAATCTATTTATGAATCACCGTGTTGTAAATGCAGAATTTAATCATTTTATATTTTTAGAAGTGAAAAATAAATATTTTTTGTTACTACTAAATTGCTAATAGATGAATAATTTATTTTGTTTAATTCGTATCAAAACTGCGTTGACATATTAAGAAAAAAATTGTTTACATCTCTTGATAGCGGTGCTTACCATCAACCGATTGATAACGAGCAAGTTTCAGAATAAATATTTATTGTTACTACTAAATCAATAATAAATATGATTTATCTAATCAATTAATTTATTTGGTGAAACTGGTAGCAAAATTGCATTGAAGTATTAAAAAAATATTTTCACATCTTTTGCTAGAGAGCTAACCATCAACCGATAGATAACGAGCGATAAAACTCTGATGGTCATAAATTACTGACAGTAAATAATAACAATAGATTTTTTTTGACAATTGTTTTTTTTTGTATACGAGTATATCGTGTGTATTTTTTTGCAAATATTTGCATTTTCATTTTTTTTGTTAAACGGAAAACGTTTGAGGATTCCAAAATTAAATGTGTCATAAAACTTACATTTTGAAACAATACTTTCAGACTGTAAAATAAGGATTTCCTCTTCCTTTACGATATACCGCACTCACTACTCACTTAATCTCTAATGAGTTTAGCGAAATAGAAGAATAGTCGGAGAATTTTGCATCTTTAAAATTGTGCAATATTTATTTCATATGGAAAAGTAAAATATTATATCTAAATTAAAATACCCGGGTACCCGGTTCTGGTTCTACCGGGGTCGGAAGCACTAGAGTAGTTTGTTTACGTGGCATAGTCAAAATCATTTCTTTAAAAGTACATATGCTGGTATTTGATAGTAGCCATAAAAAAACTATTAACAAAACATGGGCTAACAGATAATGATTTGAATAATTCTTCGTCATATTACTTATAAGGTTGAAGGTTGAAATATACACAGAATCTTAAAATAACATATCTTTAGAATTGGTTCGATTTTATAGTGTAAATCAGTATTTTAAATTTTTTCTTTATATTAAAAGATCTTTAGATGGCAACCCTAGATTTCACTGACCAATAAATCTGTACGTAACGTTCATAAAAAGAACTCTCAGATATTCCATGCATTTTCCCATTTAAGTAATAGCGTTACGTATTGGTCCCAAAGGGCTCGAACGCGGCCGCCATTAAATAATGGCAACCTTCCTGATCCCGACCATGGGGTGGTGGTCGCGTGACACAAAAATATAACATTTACTTACGCGCCCATAAAAGCGAAGTTATATGCCCTTCAAAATGAAAGCGTTATAAATAAATTGGGCCGTTTGATTTCATATCTCACGTTTATATCCATTCATTCTCGGCCCCATTTGTATTTGTGTAAACGGCACCTCGGAATTATGATACGTCGGTGCGGCTCTGTGCCGACGTTTATGCGGCCCTGTCATGCCATGCTGTGGACGCACCGTGATATATCAATTTTATTGGGGACCCAATACGAACAATAATCACCCCGGTGTTATTCGGCCGATGAAAAAGTATATAAATAAACGGCCCGCAGGCGACCCGTTTCATGGAGCGCATTCACGTGAAACAATAGAGCGGTATGAAAAATTGAATTTAATTTGGGCGTGTTGTGAATATGGTTTATATTGGATAAAAAATAATTATTTTTATTATGTGTGTTAGAGTGTTGGTTAAACGCAAACCAATAAACCACGAAAAGCGGTCGACTAACCGACAAATGTTGACAATGTCATCAATCAAATGTTTTATAGGTACTTTGAAACGTTCTAGAGGTTTAATAAACACAAATAATAAAACAATACTAAAATAAAAATTAAAACACAATTTTATAGCCCTTAAAATGCCTGTAACAAACAGTCGAAAAAAATTGTGTTTACAGAAATAGACTGGCTATACTTAAAAACTTTTTTTTACTAATACATATGTTATTTTTGATGTATATTATACATATGTTTTGATTATATTTATTTAGTGTCTAAGCAATAAGCTATATTAGATAAATAAATTAATAACTTAAATTTTGCATATAATAATTCTACTAAAATAATAACTAATAATGGTAACCAAAAAAATGATAGAGGCAAAATCGATTATCAATATTAAATTTAAATTCAGAAAACATATACATATTTATAAAATTAGACTTGCTAATGATTTACACATCCCTCAACCATTTTCTGTGAAGTTTTGCACAAATTCTTAAAAATAGATATCATTTATAACCTTCAATGATTTACCAAAATCAACCAGGAATAATTGCAAAGAAATTAAAAAATATTTTCGTAATGAATTCATGCAACTTTAATCAAATAAAATTAAATCAATAAATAAAACATATTGCATATCATTAGTTATTTGCTATTTTTATTGCTGTTACCATGCTGTTTTTTTTAAATTTAATAATAAATATTACAGGTGTACATACTATATTTTTCTAAATGTATACGTATTATATTTATAAATATATTTACAAGGAAAAAAGCTTGGTTAGTATATAAGAACAATACACGATGTTCCTTAGTACATTGTAAAAGTTTTGAGCTTAACTTAATGAATCATATTTAAAAGTTTCTAATATTTTAAGAGAGTATAATCATATTTTATTAGAATTTTTATTTGTATTTATTTATGGGGTTCAATATAAAAGAAATAGTTTTTAGTATGCTAAGAAGCAATGTGGCATATTTAAGCTTATTAGTAGAGAATTTTCAAAACGTAATATGTACGACCTAGTTCGATTTTAATTTTTCATCGGTGAGATTAAAAAATCCAAGTAAGCCTAATATGTAAAGATTAATTATAATTATACTTATATTATAATCACTAATTATAATACCCGAGACATGATAGAAATTAAAATACAGAAAGGTCCATGTGGGATTCAAACCCAGGACTTTCAGGTCAATAGTCAGCGACCTGTACCACTCTTTGGTGTTGGTTAAATATAAATAATTAAAAGTTCAACTAGATGTGCTTTTTATTCATCACAAACCGCAGTATTAATGATTTTAAGTTCCCCTTGAAAATTTTATTTTTAAATATATTGAATATTATTTATTGTGATAGTAATTTTGTTGTAATAATCTAAGATACCTAATACTAAAATAATAATTTACTTTATAATATAATAATTGGCGTTTTAAAAAACATTTTTGTAATTTAATCATATGGTTAAGGGTCTTGCTAATGTAGTTTAATTTAGATTTCTGTATAATAATACAATGATATAGTTATTCTCTAATATTAAAATATTAATTATTGCATTATCGCTGTTTATTACGCGACCCTCTAGAGCTGTTCAGCCATTAATTAACCTAGTGATATACCATGTTTCTGTGTATCTTATTACATTAGCCTCGTGTGCTTCAGGTGAATTTCCAAGCAGTTTCCTCTATTGTTTAGTCCCGGCGGTTAGCGCAGGTCGATTGCTGTTTGGCCGGAAGCCAACTGTTTTCCGGAAGTCACGAGCCGTGGGCCGAAAGCACGAGCAAAACGACCATAACATTGTATTATCCAACTTTAGTTGCACGAGCAATATCAATATGATTACACAGTCGCTGGAGCTCGGTTCAAACTAACCGACTACTTGTTGATCAAACTCTACAGCGTCTTAAGCCGCATACATATGTTTATATACAAGCTTTTTTTCGCTGATTTATGTGAAAACTTTGACGCTTCCGCTGATTAAAGCGGTTAAAAGTTAAATTTTGCTAATTACTGCGGCATTGTGTTTTAATTTTTTACAGAGCTTTTTGCCAAAGGGGGACCGCAAGCGCTGCAGCCTCAATACAAAACCGCTCCGATTTTATCTCTTTTGCGTGCGCTCAACATTGAACTCGGCTAAATATTTTAAGCTAAAACACTTTGTAATTAAAACTTTGTATTTAACAAAGCATTATGCATTAATTTAAGATGTACAGCATATATTTATTGAGTTTAATCTTTTCACTATTTATCAAATAAGTTCTAGAGACAAATTAGACTAATATATATTATTTTAGCTTATGATGTCAAAAATGATATTCATATGACGGAAGTAGCTTAATTATTTTAAATATAATTGAAAATATAATTAATACCTTTTAAATATAAAACATATGTAAAATTTTGTGAGTAGATAGGCATATAAGTTAAACATTGAATTACTCTATTATTCTCATGAAACTTCCACTAGAACATATATACTGGTGTATAAAGAGCAGTAAAACTTTTCGAACGCATTTTACAAGGGTGGAACCCGTGCTCGAAAGGAAAAAGATTTTCTTTTATACCCGAGGCGTTTTTTCCCTATAGCCGGCGAAGCGTCGCACCAGAAAAGGGTCCAATAATCAATAAGGAGCCTAATCCCGAGGGTCCTTCTAGATTGGTCTTATTGGTCAATACAAATTGACGAAAGGGGATAGATATATCATAAGGCAGGGCACAAAGCGGCCGGCGCTTCACGGCGTTGAAGAGAGACTCCATCTATATAAATTTAGGTAACTGGATGTCGACAAACAGGGAAGAGATAGAAAAGGCCCAGGAAATAGTTCAATAAAACTCGGGCACCCCGGGGGAGAAGAGGCTCTGCTGGAAATATAAATAGGCTTAACGTATAGGCGAAGGCGTTTGTTTTGCGGGTTAATAGGGAGGAAATATGTGATAAGAAAATATTTGGAAGGAGTTTCCCTTTGTAACTTATTGACCGCTACGTGATAACACGTCCGCGCCGGAATGCAGACGGAAAAGAAAGGAACCGCCTTTTGTTTGTTCGTGCAAATAACGTATATTACAAAATTATTTATCGTGTATACGTCTTGGTTGTGTGAAGAATAAAATCCAGAGGTTTTTGGAAGCGAAATTCGCTCTGACCTAAATATGAACGTGCGTGGCCAGAATATAATGTCTTTAATATATATTTTTTCAATGTAGTTTATCTGTATAATAATATATAATTTACTTAAAAATAAAATTTAAATACAGGATAGAGCATTTAAAAATATTAGTAAGTTGTTTAATACTGCTTCAAAAAAAGTTACAGGTTTGGAAAAAATAGTATGTACAATGCAATTTTTGTTCTTACTATAATATTATTTTTTTATCCATTCAACTAATTTTGTGATTAGTTAACATACGAAAATCAGAAGCAGTAAGGTTAGGAAAATGAGGTGAATGTTTTAAAATATCTCAGTCTTTAAAATTATAATGCGTGATTATTACCAAAGCATTGGAAAATAATGTGGCACGCAAACACCGAACTTAAATTATTCAAAGATCTTTGGGTGATACCCATTTTGTTGATTTTTCATGATGATCATCTTTAATTATCCCATTCAGAATAAAATTTTCAGTAGTTTAAACGTAAGTAAAATATATTTTTTAAGAAAACAATTAGTTTTATGATTATACTATATTACATAGCCATAAACTTGTACAAAAAAATGTACATTTATTTTTCTTCCTAGCAAAATTTATTATTAAAATATTTATTTTAATACCTATACCTTTTTATTATAATATTAAGTAAAATATATAAATATTTAAATTTTCTTCCTCTTTTCTTTCGTAACGAATTCCCTCTTTGACGAGTCCGAATTTATTCGAATGTCAAAAACAAGATTGGCCCTGTCGTGTAACCCTTGACGGGTATCCGGTCATTACATTACACCGCCGAACCGAGGTTGCCAAAGTTTTCCCGGCGCTGCTGGTGGAGAAGTTTCGCATTAGGTATTCAGATTGAGAATGATATCGGGCAAAATTGAAACGTGAATTGGCATCGCTGAGGCCCTCGGCTCCCTTTCGGCCGCCATTTGCAATTCAGATTGCCCATTTTGGACGGAAAAGCGGTGGGATGTGCTGAAAGTGCAGGTGAAAAAAAACAGACACTGAAGAGAATTTGCCGCGGGACACGCGACAACATTTGCCTGTCTTTTATTATTTCTATAGGGTTTCAATTTTGACAAACAAGCGGTGAGCTTTGGAGATTTTAGGATGACGAGGGACTTTCATGTTGTCAGAATTCCTCAGAGACGTTTTAATGATATGCGACCGAAACGGATCAAAATTTGAAATAAAAGCAGGGAATGAATCGTAAAGTGGAAATTAAAATATTTTGCCATTCTATTTTGACAAACTGATTTAGTCAACTGAAAGTTGCTATATCTGAAATTCATTTAATTCTTCCTAATGTGGCAGGTGACTACTTTAGCAGTTACACAGTAAGTATATTTAGGAATGGACTGCAACGTAGTGGTTTTTCAATGTGCTTCTGTTTATTAAAATTAACTTTGATTAATTATAAAATAGTCGAAATAAGTTTCTATGTATAATTACTAATGCTTATTGCTACGTAAGTATTATAATAAAGAAATACACAACGTTATTGAGAATAAATTTATAAACTAAATCAACTAATAAAATAAAATTACTGCAATATATTAATATAACAGTAAAAGTTTATTACATATTTACTATAAAACAAAAAATATATGTGTCTGTTTGTCTGTCTGTCACAAGAACTAATCCCAAATGGTGAACAGTAGCGACCTAATATTTTCACATGTCATTCTGACTGCCATTTCTAGGTCAACTGTGCTATTTTAAACTTTTAGCGTTCAACAATAATATTAATTATTAGACTATATTTTGTGGGTTTTATTGTACATTAAATACAATCTATCGTATTATTTTATTTTAAATTTTAAATTTCAACTTTTAATTTTAATATTATTATTAACGAATTATTTGATATACTATATTTTGTGGGTTCAATTTTCAACATTAGTTAACACCAAAATGACGCTGTAATAATTTTAAGATCTAAATGATCTAAAGTAAATGCCAAAATAATGCATAAAATTGTAATAACATATTATGGAGTACCACAAGGGTCTAAATTAGGACCATTGTTATTTGTTTTGTATATTAATGATATAGTTAATAACGTAAAAAAATGTAAAATTCATCTATTTGCGGATGACACATTAATGTATTGCATAGGTGATAACATTAAAGAAATTGTAAATAATTGAAATAATGAATTAAGTATATTAGAAATATGGTTAAAGAATAATGTACTTAAATTAAATGAGAATAAAACTAAATGTATGTTTATTAATTATAAAAATGTTTTAGATAATAGTACCAAAATAGTAATAAATAACTCTACTATAGAAATAGTGGATAATATAAAATATTTAGGAGTAATTGTTGATACAAAATTAAATTTTAAAGAACATTGTAATTACATATTAAAAAAATTAGTAGAAAAATAGGTTTATTATCTAGATTAAGAAATATATTAAGTATAAATACAAAAAAAAAATTTACAATAGTATAATTTTGCCCTATTTTAATTATTGTGCAACACTATTAAATATGTTAAATAAATTAGATAAACAAATGTTGCAAAAATTACAAAATAGGGCAATGAGAGTAATCTTAAATAAAAATAGATTAACTAATTGTAAAAGTATGATTGATAGATTAGAATGGTTGAATGTTCAAGAAATATTGAGTATGAATGTTTTAGTATTTATATATAAGTTAGAAAATAATATGTTACCAAAATATTTTAATAAGTATTTAATAAGAAATAAAGATGTATATAAATATAATACTAGAAATAGAGAAAATTTAAAGATAATTAAGTATAAGAAAACGAGTACGTCTAGGGGAATTATGTACGGAGGTTTTGATTTATATAATAGTCTTCCAAGAGAAATCCGAAACAGCAAAAATATAACCGGTTTCATAAATGGAATAAAAAAACACCTTCGTATATATAGAAATAAATTATAATATTAAGACTTTATTATTGTATATTTTTATTTTTTCTTTCTGTTATGTATTTTTTATATATTTTTATATATGTTTACTAAATTTGTTAGATGTAAAGATTAGCTTTTAAGCTAAATAAATTAATAAAATAAAATAAAATAATAAATAAAATAATTATAATAAACAAAGAAATACTTTAAACTTAACCAGGGTGAAGTAGGTAAAAAAAAGCTAGTCCCTTTTATGTTAGGAGCGCTAGTTGCGCTTCAAAAAACTAAGCCATACGAATTAGTAATTTTAATACAACATTTATAAAATTCTGAGAACAGGAAAACGATTTCTGTAAACCTACAAACGATTTGCTTTTTTATTATATATAAACGCTTATTAGAATAATCTTAATATAGAAAAATACAAACATTAAAATTAAGTATAAGGCTTAAGGTTGTATGTTGAAATAATTAAAAGGTAATATTAAGCTATTAGTACATATAATATGATGTTCAAATTAAATTAGGTTAACTTTAATTGTAAAATTTTTCAACACGGTGCAATTTTTGTTATTATTAAAAAAAAATATTTGACAACCTTACATTTAAAAAAATTACGCTAGTTTAAGTAATAATATTTAGGCCTATTATCTTAAGATGCACCTGTTAGTTTTGCCTCATTACTTTTATTTATTTAGTTTCAGAACCTAATCATAAAAATATTGAAAAAATAATTTGAATAATTAGTACTAGTTTTTAGATAAAATTAATTAAAAAATACAATAAAATGGCAAAAACATTTTTTAATACATAAAAAAATATATAAAAAAATAAAATTTCTTGGAGAAAAATAAAAATTTCTCATTATCTATTTTTTTAATTTAGCAAATACGTTATACGCTTGCCAAATTTGTACTTATCTTAGTGATAAATGTCACAATTTTGTAATACACTAAATTCAAAACTTTTTAACTTGATATAAAAAAATATTTCTAACTAATAATATTGAACACTAAAGTTGTTTAACATACACTTTTTTAGTTTATTATTCCAGCGATTGTTTAATGCATTATAAAACAAATTTTGATACGTCCATAAACCAAAGGTTGATGTTTAATTTATTTATTTCAAGGTCATATTTTTTATTATATTAATCAAGCTTACTATATGTTAGTGTAATTAATGCATTTTAGATGATTCAATAAAGAAAATAATTATTAACAAATATCATAAATAAAAATTTCAATAAGCATATATTATTGAGTAATGACCATTTTATGTAAATTGCTATATTGATTTTATATTTCCTTAAAGGCTTACCAATGTTTGATCTTGCACATCTAGCATCGCAATACGACTTAGAATGCGCAAGATCAAACATCGCCGACTAGACTTGAGGAGAGCAAATTGGTTTTGTTTTATAAGCCTACATATAGTATGCGCCTTTGTTTATGCAGCGAAATGTATAAAAGACGATTAGTGTCCGCGTTCGGGCTTCATCTTGTTTTCTGCCACTGCAAATTGTTTCCCTCTAGTAAAATGGCTTCTTATAAAGCACGTCAGCGGCGTAAGGATCCTTTGACATTGAAATGTGAAAAGGCATTCCAGATTATTAAATTTGCAATTCTTCGCAGCGCAGGCACCAAAGCTCAAAGCACTCTCTCCACCGCTACCGACATCCTTTTCTGGCAGATTTGTTTTGGAGCAACGAAATCGTTCGTCATCAAAGGGAGTGAGATAAGTTATTTCACCGTCCGCATTTCGTGTACATTATAATAGTATATATACTGTTCGGACTTTATCTTTCAGTCGCCGAGAAGTTTTCAATTAATTTAATTTACTCGTCTTTGTGTATAGTTGAGATTAAGAAGCGAGCAAACTCGTGAAACAGCTACAAACTATACTTTAGCTATTTATAATTAGAACATTCTCAACGTTCCTAACAAGAATATTAGAATACATATAAAGGTGTTAAGCTAGCTCTCGTAATTTTTATTTTTGTGAATTATAACCAGAGGGAATTAATTCAAAAGCTCTTAATAAAATCTTAGATGATTCATAAGTAAAAATTAATAATAATTTGAAAAATATAACTTATATACATATATTCGAACCGAAGTTTTAATATGTTAGGTATATATAATATTTTTGCTTCTCCTCTAAATATATAAAAGTTAAACGGGCACAAGTAATCATGTAACATTCCCGGAATTTCAGGGTTAGTTAACTCTGAATAGATTATCCCTGTTTGGGGGATGTCTCAAATGTGCATGTACTCGCACAGTGATATTTAAGCTTTCTTTGTTTTGAAAGTTGTCTTTGAAACGGTAAAAGTATTTTAAGCGCGTATTTTTATATATAAGCTTACATATTATATAAAATTGACGCTCTGTAAATTTATCTTTTGTGGAGCTTTCGAGATTTTGCCTTGAAATTAAATAATTAACGAATCCTTTGAGATGAAACTTACCTTCCCAACACCGGTAGCTTCTTTAGCGCCTATCCTGCGGAGGAGGGCGGGGGGAACGGCGGGGGGCGCCCTCTGTAGAGCTGCGCTGAAGCCCCCTGAGTCTTCGTCTCCGCCCGAGGACCTCCTTCGTCTGTGAGGCGACCCATTTAGATTCAACTTCTGAGAAGCCCTGCAACAAATAAATGATTCATTTAGATAAAGAACAAAACGAAAAAAAATAAAGTCTACCATTATTACTTTGGCTATTAAAGACCGCGGGAGATAATTGATGCCTCCCTGGGGAGATAATATTCCCGCAGATTAATGGCTCGGAGTCTGCTGAGATTTAAAAAAAAATACGATAGGATAATTTTTACATTGTATATTATATTTCTCTAGTGATAATTATTAATTCCATAAATATAATATCCAATTAATGATATTAAACTCTTATAAACACTTTGAAAAGTTTTCTAATTAAAATCAAACATGGTCAAAGTTGGCCGTCGCTAATGGCGCAGTTCTTGTTTAATTATCAGAGAGGAAAACCATTCAGAGTAAAATGCCATATTAAACCCTTCTTTTATCGCGAATCTAACAGTTTTTTTTCCTCATCGATCGGAATTGCCCTTTGTCGCAAGAAAGGGCAGCCTTAGTAAGTTTTTACACGGACGAAATCTTTCTTTCGGCAAGGGCAGGCCTTTTTCTTTTATGTTCAAACTCAACGATAAGATTTTTAACCCCGCCAGTCAACACTGACATTTTGCACCTGATGCCCTTTCGTAGCAGGAAAAGAAAGGATCGCCTTTCTGAAGGTACGCCCAGGAAGCCTTCCGTGTTTATACAGTGCCTTGGGCTTGATTTATACAAAGGACGGGCTAGTCTAGACGTTTATCCTCCATTGTATATATATATTTATATTTTTAAACATTACAGTAAGACTTAAGAATTTTAAAAAACAAAAAATAAAAATATTATTTTTTAATTTTTAAGAATTTAAAAAATATATTTATAAACATTAAATATACTTGTCAAAAAACACATACACAACCCTAGCATTAAAAGGGTTAATATTGATGATATGATCTCTAATTTTAAATTTTTAAAATTTTTATGGTTATTAACATTTAATAACCAGGTTTTTCATTTTTTATATAATACATATCCAATATAAACTTTTCATTGGAAAGTTCCTGAATGCAAAGAGTCACTTTTTTACATGTCGCCACATTTTTATATTCTAAATTGTATAGTTAATTTTATATACTGATCAGTATTAGTTTAGTTTTATTACATTTAGGACCACTTTAAATTAAATTTATATGCGTTTAACTATAAACTAAGCACCGTTGCAAATATAGCCACGTTTCATATTAAACATATATAACTCCCTAGACGGTGTTTGCACAACGGTTATGATGACTTAAGGTTTGTATTGTCTAGCAAGTGTAACTCCTTAGCTCATGGGTAACATTCATAGTTGTCAGTGATGCCGAAACTTTAGCTTGCACGCGCGTGTGTAATGCTTCTAGGGATATAACTAATCATGGCGTGTCCGACGGAAAGTTTCATAATGTGTCGCATATCGTGTGCATATATCATATTTTTATGTATGCATTAACGATCGCCACGAACATAAATTACGGATATGTAATTAAAATTTAGACACTGTTTGATCTAGCGTCGTAGTGGGACCTACAAACGGACGCTCGGATTATAAATTATAAATATACTGACACGTAAGCAGAATATCTTCATATTGATTAATTGATAACATAGTTTAAGATGATTTGTTTTTGTTATATTTCATATAAATAAATATAAAAGCAACCTTGAACGTAAGAGTTATGAAAGAGAGGAAAGTAACCAAAGGTACGATAATGGAATGCGAAAACTCTTGCAGAGAGAAACTTTCGCAGTCACACATCTCATAAAATTATAATTCATTTTATGGTACTTTAAACTTTTCACAGCGGATTGAAATATGAATTATGAAACTCGGCTACAGGGTTACTATTAATATGAAACGATGCGGAAAATGTGAAAAATATTGTTTCTGTAGTGGAAACTTTTTTCCTTTTATATAATATTAAAGCTCAAGTTTTCGTAGGAATATGGCAAAGTTAAATATTATATAACTGTTTTCTAGACTACATTTGTTATGATATATGGAATTATTTATCTTAAATATTATAAATATTTAATAAAAACATGGTGTTATATGATTTTAAAACCGCAATTTTAAAAAATAATATTGCAATATGAATAGTACACAACGTCATGTGAAAACATCGTAATGATTTACAGCGGGGCGTTATTAAAGGTCGCAAGATAAACATAGAGCCGACCGGTCGCAGAATTAAAGCTCCGGTTCGAATTTAACGTCATAATGTTTTACGGTTTGTGTTACGTTTGCATCGTTAAAACACAATTAAATTCCGTGAAAAGGCGCGCCAGCGTTTTATTTCTCTTTTCACTCGCTAAAACGTGATAATTTCCATTCGAACGTAAACCGTATTTTTTTAACTGCTCGCCGTCAAATATCGCGACATTTACGTATTAGATCGATATTTAGAATGTTTTAAAAGGCAATGCTATATACGTATAGATGTATATATACGTTACGCTGAAGAGGGTGGAAAACCAAGTTTTCCACAATATAAAGAAACTTCGTTCTAGTTAATCCTGTATCGAATAAATAACTAATCCTTGCGAACGAGCTCGTCTATCTTCCGTAAGCTGAACGCTTCAAACTGTGCGACGATGTTTAAGTTGATATTTTTCCTTAAATATGTACATCAACTTTACTTATATTTACTGATATAGTATATCTCAAACTTGAACATCAAAATTTCTCAATCGATAATTGAATAACTAGTATAAATTGTGGCTTAAGAGAAGCAGACAGGTCATTTTAGAGAGCTATAATATGTACTGATATAAAAAATATCCTGTTGAGAATTTCTGTAGCATTAATTTTTTTATAATACTAGAATGAGTGGTAATCATTTTTTTTAATAATTACTATACGTTTTCTGGTGTAAAAAAAATAGTTTTTAGTATATATAAATGAATTGATATTTAACGTCTCAATACATATGTACTATTTGGTGGTCATCAAATGTATTGGACATTGGAGTTGAGGAATATCTTATGACGCTTTAATGATTACTTGCTCTTTGTGAACTAGATGAGTAAGTATTTTTAATTATAATATTGGGAAATTTATACTTAGTGTCATCGATATAGTATGAATTAGATAGCTTATGGAGGTATTTATTTTTAAATATCTTTTCGATTGAATAGTATTAACAAATGGAGTAAATGTAATAGCCTATGCATATTTGGAAACCGTTGTTATTACCGCACTGCAGTGGATTAATTATATCACCCCTATCTGCGTGAATAGCTTCTATATTAACGCATGAATAATATAAACATAATCTGGTAAGCCTCGCAACACACACTTAATTTTAATTGTCGCACCAGATTGTCAAGCGTTATGCAGCTACTTTATTTTTTACTGCAGCATAAATCATTGCACTTTTGGCAACGAGCAAGACTTTATAAATCATTGGAATCGCAGTGGCGCAATCACAATAAATTATTGCGAAGCCGGTGGGGCGAAAGTTTTGACCGAAAGCTCCCCTTCGAATAAAAGCTCGGCCGCTGATAATTCCCGCTAAACACGGCGATCTATGAAGAGGTAAAAAAATATGTATACACCCTTGAAGCGTAAAAAGCTCCGCTTAGAGCTCGCAGGAAAGTTTTAAAAAAAGTCCGCGTCGGGGGAGCGGAGTAGGCGAAAACGAGAAAAGGGTAATAATTTATTCGGCAAATCTTTTTCCTCTCGACTTTCACAAGCTTTGACATGTATAAAATACGTATCTTAATCTGAGTTACCGCTGCAAGCGGCCCGTTCTTCCAAAACCCCCTCGATGGAAACTACTACCCTCGGGGTGCTTTTTTGAAAAATAACCGTGGAGATTGCCGAGTTGCATGGGTATGAATGGAAAACGCCGGTGGTGGTGCAAGGCCTATGCGGAGAGGCGAAAGAAGCGCAAAAAGGAAAACAAGCGGAAATGAGAGAAACCATATTCCCACTCTTCCTTCCCATAGGCAACTGGTTTCGGATGCACGGCGAAGACCAGGGAGTGTGCGATGAGATTTCATATATTTTATTCCGATTTTTTTTCGGAAAAAATTTACATAATGCCATTTTTATGCGAAAAATCGCGAAATATGCATGCGAAGTGGCTCGCGCCATGCATTCGGTAGCGAACGGTTCGTTATTACATTTTTAGCTGGTGTTATATTTTTATTTTCACGGAGTATGAATTTTTATGCATAACGAGTTAACCTGAATTCTTAACATTTAACGTATGGAGCAAATACCTTAAGCTGGAACGGGATACAAATTAATTTCAATGAGATTCGTATTAGCGGAACATATTCATTCAAATAATGTTCTTAAATAAAATACACTAAATAAATATAATAATGTTGAAATGATCTAAAAATTTAGTTTAAAAATATATATAAAAGGTTAATGATATGATTCTAGTTTACTTATTAAAAACGTTCAAAAAGGCAACAAATTACTACTGATATTTTTTAATATCATACTGACAAGATGCGTAGTAAATTTTATCATAAAGGCATATTTTTGTTTACTATGATAAAATTAGTAATTTTTAATAAAGTGTAAGTTATTTTTTTAAATTTATGTAGATATTTATATGGCTCCTGCAATATACTCAAAACTTTAATCACTTTGACTTTCACTTATTCAGATCGATTATTTCTTGAATAAAAAAATTATTATAAAAGTCAATAATTTATTTCAATTATTTTTATGTAAAAAAATATACTTCTAAGAAATATGGAATAGTATTACAAAAATACATAATTGCTAATTGAGTAAAAAGTCGTTTCACAAGTCTGAATCACATTCACGTTTGGTTAAAAATTACCATAGTATTACCCTATCCTTCCTAGAGTGAGCTTAGTTTAGTGATGCATTCTTTTTAGTAATTTCAAAGCAGAAATAAGTGACGCTCAAGAGCAAGAAAAATAAAAAAAATTTCCTTTTCTAAAATTAGTCTGTATAAACCATGGCAATAACTATCAAAAACTTGAAATGAAACTCTATATGTCATTACATTTTAATGGCGTTGAAACATATTCTCAGACGATTAAATACATCGAGGTCCATAGTAACTGTGAAAAAAATATTCAACAGGTGTTTTAAAAGTATTAAAAATCAAATGCAAAATAGAATACTGAATAAATATTATCTGGGCTTTGTATCTTTAAATTTTAAATAAGATTTGGTTATATACTTGTCACACACCCATTCAAAACTCAATAATAGATAATTTAATTTTACAGAGAGGTGATGTTTGATAATATTGGAACACAAAAGGGCATATAAGCTATAAAAAAAATATTTGTCAAGAAATTGCGTTCAAATTAGTCATTACGATTGTTAGGAATATAGTGATCAGGTACAATAGATAACATATGGATGTCATTATTATCAAAAACTATTTTACAATTGTTATATGATATTGACATAGAATATTTATGTTTACTGTAATGTCTATTCTTAAACCTAAAACTTCTCAATATATTATATATCGTCTCTCCAGACATCCAGACAAGCCTTGCATTTGGATTAAATCACGTCTTAACTGCCGGATCAGTTTCTTATCTAAATTAATCTATAGCTCTGATCGTTCTCAATTTTCTGGAAAAATATTTGTATTAGCGCAAATCGCTTGGCCATTCAGCCGGTACAATGGGCTATCGAGCCACAGCCGACTGCTGAACAATACACGCCCGGTTCTAATCTAGAACCGCTTTTGTACTCGACTCCACGAAGCCACTTAACCTTTCGACGGTAATATTGTTGTCACCAACAACTAATGAAAGGCACTAACAAGGCTTCCTCCCTGTGATACTCTGATTTGCCCTCTGTGCCCTCTCGACGTCGGCAATTCATGCAACTATGCCATATATCAAGAGCTAGTTTGGACCCAAACACAATTCTGATTAGATCCAAATTTATATACAATACATCCCCGCTCCATATATATTATAATCTAGTTTATAATTACGGAATTAACACTATGTAATATGTGTCTTGGTATAGTTTGAAAATTACATTAGCTCCCGTGCTCGCTAGTAATTTCTCATTCTAAAACAATGAATGTCACGTATGAGAAAGTCAACTCAGGTTCATGAGGTCTTAGTCACTTCGTCGAGTGGATCACGCTTTACCCCCGTACATGGCGACCGCGAGATTAATGGTAGTGAATGACATGTGTGAAGATGACATTTACTGTATGGATCGTACTCGATGTGAATATTTAATAACGGTTAAGCTTCTTCTTCTACTTCGGGTATGCGCACGAAACTTGATTGTTGATCGTAAATTGGTTAAACTATGTTCATACATAATACATAAGATAAAACTATTATTGAATTATGTTTACTACGTGTGTATTAATGTAATTTGATTTATTACCTTTCGTACACGTAATAAATAGACAACCATTTTAAGATGAGTTACTTATGTCTTTTTATATAAATGTATGTAAAAAGTTTAATGTAGTTGGAAAATCAATATTTTTAGTAATCTTTAATGGATCTAAAAGCCCAGATTTTTTTTAGATAATACTGCAACATTAACAGTAGTTTACAAAAAAAAAACATTTTTATCTATATAGTTTCATACTTCATAAAAATAGATTTTAACTTTTTTTGCGGAATATTCTTATCTACGTGATTAATATAAGAACTTCCTTTCACCCTTGTTATTCTAATTAACTCTCGTATACATTGATTTAAATTGCGTTGGTTTATTAGTTATATTAGTCAAAAAACTTTTAAGGTAATTTGTTAAAAAAACACTAATGACGATATACAATAATGTATTTTTCAAGTTTAAAATGCTACTGGTTAGAAATTATTTGTACATATTTCACATTTTTTCTTCCTTTTTTTGAGGTATGTAATAAATTAGTATCCTCTCAATGTTTAAGAAAACGATTTTTTTTTGTAAAAGAAGCATGATATGATGTTTTTGAAGCGTTTTTGTTATATAAGCTGTTCAATCCTAGGATCAACAGTTGTTAGAAATATAATACATACATATATCATTACATTTTATGTCTGTGATGAACTCGCACAATAACGAGAAATATAAACTTTTATACTAAAATGTTTATATTTACACCAAATATGAAGAAATATATTTTATTTTACCCTTTTTAAATTTTAAGGAAGAAGACATATATAAACCATTATGGAAAGTTTTAAATTTTTATGTGCATTATTTAGTCAGTTTAATGTAAAGACACTTCAGCACATTCATACATAATGTTTGGACATTGGACTTTCCAAAAGTAGTGATATTTTTTGAGAATGGTGGTTTCACAATGTTCTCATTTCAAGAAGCTTGCAACGAATACGATCCATTTCGACAATAATATTAATTTCTAAAAATGGGGGCACTGCCACTTTTTTTATATAAGGTCTTTAATTGCGATAAACTTTAATGATTTTAATACAAATATTCAGTATGATAATAGCTAGCTTGCAGCTGAAAACCTTTTAGTACTAATCCAACAAGTGGTTTTTTATTTGGTCGTTATATATAAAAATGACACAATTTAATTAAACATGAGCACTGTAATTACTAAAGTGATATAAAACAAAAAGGTTAGGATTAATATCTTTGCATATATGAATCAATAAAAAATATAAATATTATGAAAAATAAATATTTACTTAATAATAATGAAAAGTAAATACTAATTTTACTATATCTTTTAATATATTAAAGCTTAATAATTAGTGAAAATGTAGATTTATTATAAATAGATTGGTTATTTAGAATGCCTATTGTAGTTTTAGTATATATTTCTAGTGGGTAAATTAATCAGTTTTTGGAAGATTAGGAAATAAATTATTAATAACTATATTATTATTACCTATTTTTACTATCTAATTGTTTTTAAATAATAACACAACTATATGATTTTATAATAAATGAGCCTATATAATATTTTATTGGCTTAATAATATGCTCTTATTTGTATATAATTAAAAAATACATTTATTGAGTTAGATGTGCCGTTTTAAAAAGACAAATCTTCTCATAGTGCATAAAAATACAATACTCTCATATTAAATAAATACTATTAATAGCTTTAAAATTCGTGTTGTTATAACATGAATGACATTTTAAATAAATGGCATATTTTTATGATAAGAGTAAATTATTCTACTAGGAATTGCCACGAAACTTAATCAATTATGCTATTAAGGTCACTATATATTTGTATGTAGTTAAATCTTGGCATGAAATGACACATTTTAATTATGAATTTAATTGTAAAATTTAGGTGAAAATATCAACATATTATGTAAATGGATTTTTCTTGCTTGAAAAAATATACAATCAACTTGTCGTTGTTTGGAAGTTTAACTTTATATTTCAGAATTATTGAGAGAAATAACTCAAAGAGAATAATGTTTAGTCAGAGTACAATAAATAGTCTCACGTTGTTAATTAAAGTTTTCAAATAATATGACTTGGCAGCCGTTATTTCGCGAGGGTTGCTGCGCAGACGTAACGAGTCGATAACTAAATGGAGCTTAAAGTTTTCATGTCCTGAACGTACTAATGACATCCGCCTTCTTTCACGACGATGTTTGCGTTTCGCTTCGTCCACTATTCCACACTTATACGCTCCCCTGAGAACATAAATAAGCAACTTCCTTTAATAGCACAAACCATTTTTTCTTCACGAGAAAAATAATTAAAATTTTTTGCTTATTAGACTGCTATCCGAGCATAAAATTTCTCTCTGGATTAATCCAGATAAGTAAAGGGCTTTCGTACTATCTATGTCTGTGATCGGCCTCTTCACGCTTTGCCTATATCACGTGTATTCCCAGACAGTACTAATTTGTGCTCCATGCCCTCAGGTCCAAAAATAAAGCGAAAATTCTCCAACGTAAATATTTTCTATGAGAATTTACATTCAAATTAGACTGTTTGCGTTAGCAAATGTTTGCCTTTGCCCTTTCAGACGACACGAGGACGCAAAGAGAGTCACTTTTTCTGCTTTTTAATAATCCAAAATTCAGTACAAAATCCGAAATTCATTACGGAGCCGCGAGCTCGTAATGAAAACTTTTGCTTATCCCGTAGGATTCCTTCGAATGCCTCAGTATTCCGGGAATGCCACTTCTCTCCCTTGCGAAGGGGTGAAAATCAGATGCTGCGGGACCGCGGGGGGTGTGAATTCCACACCCCAGACTTTAAAGTAGAAATATTAAAGCAATAAGGCTTGAGGTCTCCCCCGGAGCTTACAAGAGTTGCAGCAAGTTGAGTTATGGAGCTTTAGGAGGGTGGCTGCTGAGTGCTGAAAAGAGTCTTCACTTTCCGTATTGGGACTTGGTAAAACCATCCGGACCCACTTGAACGAATACTCGCTGTATAGACGACGCGACGTTTCGTTCCTAATGGAGAAATGATTAAATACTTCGTTTGGCTTAAGTAATACATATTGATCGTATTGTGTTTCTAATAAAAATAAATAATCAATAATAATGGATATTTACATTTTATTATTGATATTATTACAGGAAGGACCAAAACTGTGCTTTACTTAGATTGATCTAATCTTCTAGTTGTATCAATTGTGTTTTATATTCCTATTATATAATTAAGGTAAATCTTATGATCATTTCATATAAATCAAACTGTTTCGAAAGTTGGGCCATTTTCAAGTATTTCACAAAACAATGAAAGAGAGATCTTGTGACCAAATAATTGCGTTAATAATTGCAAATATTAATGGCCACTCAATAGTACATCCGTTCCTTAAATACTGCTGAAAAATTACTCTTTACTTGATAATGACGCGCGCTAGACAATACATTCTATCCTGCGCACTTTTCTATTGTTCTTCTACTCTTAGTTACTGATCGCCTGGGTGGCCACTTGGACAGTTTCTCTCTTTAGATATGAACACATTTCGGAAGTGTGTTTAAAAATCTATGCAATTGAGCTGAAAATATCCTCATCTGCGATTTGCTGGAGGTGTCTCGAAGCAGTATTATAAAGAGTCATAGAGTCACAGTAGCAGAGACGAGCCAGGAGACTGAATTGATGTTGAATTGATAGACTTCAGCGGATTGGTCTAAAAAGCATTACGAGAACATATCACAACAAATCTCAGCTGCTCCACGGACATCTTATCATCTTTTATATTTAACATATACTTCGAATCAATATTTCAAGAAGCTCTAGATGTAAGTAATCTGGAGATGCTAGTAATCCAGTAAATAATAAATCATTCAGGGGAAAATAAGCTATAGAAGAAGTATAAGCAGATGTTGCATCTTATGACTTATGATTTTATCTAATAGTAAGTAACATTATATGTTATTTGACTAGCTCTAACATCATCTCTCAACATTATGTATCGATAAATTGGTTCCTTTGGCAGTTGGCAATTATGGCGCATGCATGTGCCTTCTCGTTAGTCGACAAATTCCTGAAGCGCGTGGAGCTTTTGGTACGCAAGCTCCCGTTTGGGGGCCCATTAATAATTATCAGTTGTCACGTTGGCTCACCTGTCACACCGGTGCACGCAGGCCGACTGCTAAGCTCACGGGAATGGCGTGTTCAATTACGCTTAAACCAAGCGCATACGTTGCACATTACACCCAGAGGCAGGTCGTACGATATTATATAGTTTTCCTGCTTTGTTGATAACGATCAAACGCACATTTGTACCGCGAAGATTCGAACAAGCGCTACTTAAAAAGGGTTTAGAATTATGATTTGGGTAACAAGCACCCAGGGGTTTGATTTGAGTTTAAAACGTGTATTTCATGAGATTAAAATCGACATAAAATATGACATAATACTTTTTTATCGATACACGTAGAAAAAGCTGAAAATGGTACTTATACAATTACAAGCACAAACACTAGAGAAAGATAAAAATCGAATTCAAATTAGACAAGATTTTAATAAATTTCGTTGCATTGTAGGGACTGTTTTAAACTGGATACATTGAAGCTACGCGGTTCTCTGACAACGCTGCGGTGTACGTAATCATTACGATTTTGTAACTATCTAATTATTTAACCAGGAATAAATATTTTGAAGTTGCAGTACATTATGCCAATATTCTAAGCCATTTTTTGTTAATTAAAATATGGTTTCAAATATTGCAAGATATAAATATATAATTATATTAAAACAACTTTGTATAAATATATATTATAAATAAATAATAATATTATCACTACATTTTTATTATAAAAATAATATTTTATTAGTAATAAACATTGTTTACCTCTAATATAATTAGTGTAATGCTATTGTAACACATATTTCATTTATTGGTTCAGCTAATCTCATTATTATTTCATGACAAATACAAGCAAAAATGAATGTGTTTGACACGTCATCAGATTTTTTATTTGTAACGCTACATTGGTGAGATTCGAGGCGGTGTCGTATGCATTAATCACGTGTCACTCAACTGTTGCTCTGAGTACAATAGGAGGCTGTCGGCATCTCCTTTATGCGACTAACAGTGCACTTCAACTTGCAAAGAAGGATTTATTACAATGCGACGCGCGCATAACAATATGTTCACTTATTTTATATGCGTGAACCTCTCTCTTATTTTTAATATAATCAATGCTGGAAGAATTCAAAGACATCCTATTGTCAACAGAGTGCAAATGCTAAATAATGAGATGCTCAATTGTAAGATGCACGCGTGTCGGGAATGCATTTGCTTACAAATATATGTGTCGTGTCTACGCTATGTCTAAAATTGAAAGCGATAGATATATGCATGTACTTCCGAATGCAACTTTAATAGACTGCCACTAATCTAAGAACGTTGAGCTAAGTTTGTGTGCCTTTCAATCCCGGTCTTTTCTGGAATGACTCTAATTAGTATTAGGAACAGATGTTGTTCTGTTTCATGTGATAAAATTAAACAGAATTTTTCAAATTTAATATAGCTACACAGAAAGGATAAGTTCATTACGAGATTTTGACAAGACTGAGGAACAAATAGTGGATCTTAACGCATTAAAATGTATGCGATACAAAGAACCGAATAAAGTAAAATCAGAACCACTTGTGTTTGGTATTTTTTTAAGGTTGATTTAAAAAACATACTACATAAGAAAGAATTTGCTTTGCAGTGAAAAGTAAACTTGAGCAAGTAAGAAGCAAAAGAGGGAGGTGAAGAATTTTAACGTTAAAAATACCCTTTAGAAGAAAACCATGAAATTATGATGCTATTATAAAAGACCTGGACTCAAATCCCATATGGACTTTATTGTTTTTTGTTTTCTTCTTGTCTAGAAGATCGGAATAAGAGATTTTTATATAATTAAAATTCCGTTCGACCATTACTGATTAGGACTACCTATATTTTATTAATCTCACGGGTGAATATCGTAATAAATAATTAAAATCGGCTATTGGGTATAAAAAAAATTCTCCAATAATGAGATATTTCAGCTTATTATCATAAAATATGTGTTGGAATTTTTAAGAATTAAATACCTATGGATTCAGTTCAAAATATGTTGCAAATTATATATGTCACAATGCCAAAAAACAAAGTAACGGAAAGTATACGTATATGGTAATAGTAGTGTGTAGTGAAATTTTCTCGGTGAACGAGTACGTTTCAGGTGGCAGGAAGGTGGCAGCAGGCAGGTAAACATCTCTGTTGCTCCACTGACAGCATCCCAGCCGTTCGTCGGTTGCTACATTTCGCTCTCCATGTAACTACTCTTGCTTTGCTACCCGTATTTAAATGCCTTTATAGCGTGTTCCTGTTGCGAAGAAAGCCTAAGGCTGTGAGCTGCCAAAGAGGAGCGCGATTATTTATTTATATTTGAATAGAAACATATAAATAATATATTTTTTTTATGTATGCAACATAAATGTCAGTTATTATTTCGCTAACATAGTAGACAAAAAAATATTAACTAATAATTAACGCACTTGTAAATAGAGAATAAGAATATATGATTATTCAGAATAAATTATAAATAATATTCATTAGCTATCCCTAATATTCTTAAACGCCATAATACTTTTTAAGTCAATTTTATCGTAATATGCTTTAGTTTAATCGCATATTTCTAATGTAGTTTATTTTGCAATTGATTTACAATAATTAAATTTGCTTTTATTATTGTTAAATTGATTTAAATGTTCAATTAGAGTACATTTAATTTAGAAGCAAACGAAATCATAATACATATTAAGAAGATCCTAATTTAAATAGATAAGGTGACTAATATAAAAGTACTAAAAGTCAGTCGGTAAATAAGAAAATAGTAACAGTATCCTCACAATGAGCGCATTCATTAAATTCGTCAGCAGTTTATTTAATTTTTTTTCATCTGAAACATCCGTAACTTTAGGAATACAGGCGGACAAGTGTCTTGTAAATTTAAACGCGACGCTCGGTCCATTTAGTAAGCTTCACGATGTCGAGTGACAGCCGACGATTGATGGACTCAAATTTTACTGACATGACACATCATCGGACTCACTTTTCACACATTTAAACCACTCTGCTCACCGGCGACTGCTTATGTGTCATCAGGATGCTGATGGTCGTTAATAGGCTAGCCATTAATTTAATTTTATTTTTATCTTGTATATTTATACTGAATGAAAGGTATGCCTTTTGGTACAAACGCAACCAATAGATTTCAAGACTATCACAATTCATAAATTACGTTCAAAAGATTAATGCAAAATAAGTTTAGTTTTGAGACTAATCTAATATTTATAGTGTCATGGCACATTAGACGTGCTAGAAAGTTATACGCTAAACTCCAGAAGCTAAAAATAGAGATAATATTAAAGCTCAAAACTCAATTAAAAAACAATTTTGCCACAAATATAAGGTACTCAATGTAAAATTCAATATTATTTAATTTCACTCTTAAGTAAAGTGTCATCGATTTTTAATATTGTTTATGCTAAAATATAATATAATACATAGTCTATACGTATATATATTTTACTTCAGCATAGATTTACGTACATCCGTAAAAAAATCATTTAAAGTTACTATTTGCAATATTTTTTTTATAAATTAATAATAAATTACACTTAACAAAATATTTTTTTCTCCAAATGTTTGATTATGTGATAAATACGCCAATCTACGCACTGATTTAATCTGCCATTAGATTTATTTTAGACGATTTGTATAAATTACTATTTAAGGTTTGGGAACCCTATGGGTGTGACTTCGTAGCCAATGAGACGCAGGTGAGCCTAATTAGAGTTTTATTATGTTACAATCCGGTGATTTATTTAACAAAGAAATATTTTTTCAATGATGGAGAATATTTACAGTGAGAACAAAACTCGTGTTATTTGAGTGATTTTCTGGTCGTAACAAGGGCTTTTATGTGTGATCCAATCCTTTACGCTATTGTATTATTTCCTTGTTGATGGATGAGCATTTTGGTCACAGTAAATTAATATGAGTTTTGAGAATAAGAGCCCTTCAAACGTGGACATCTTAATAGTTATTGAAAACAACAGTTATATAAATATTTAATTTTACAATTTATTCTCGAGTTATTTAAGCGATCGTAGATCTATGCCTACCGATTGTTGAAAGAATATTTTACCCCTTCGGGAGTTCCTCAAGGGTCCAACTGCTCTTTACATTAAATATTAATGACATAAATAAGGTAGCTACAATTTCGAGTTTATATTACTATAATATTTTTTTTATATTTTTATTTTTGTGTTTATTGTAATAATACAATGCCTATTTTTTACCTTCGTGACTTATTGGTGTCACCTGTTAGGTCACGATGGTATTTATTTAATTGAAATAAATATGAAAATTCTAAAAAAGTCTTTGTGGGACAGATATTAAATATAATAATAATTTATTCACAGCGAAATATTATAATTATTATGAGTATGCGCCATTTTATATAAAAATCAAACAAAGCAGTTTTATATAACAATTCATGTAAGAAACTTGGTAAATAAATATTAAGCATGTTTTATACTAAAGGTAGCGTGTTTATTTACACATTTATTTATGTTATAATCTTTTGATATTTATCATTGATTCGAATCGACAATTTAATATCTTAACTCAAATTTTCAAGCTATAATTCGATGTTTGTATGTATGAGGACACGATTTAGTGGATATTTGAAATCAGTGCACGCTTTACAAGGCTTAAGACTGACTTTTGTGCACAATTCAACGGAAAATCTTACATCTCGACGCTGCGATAAGGGTAATGAGGCAGTAGGCGCCTCAGGCCGAGGGGACGCTGAAAAAATCCAGCAGAAGAAGGCTAAGAAAAAAATAAACGAGGGGTGAACGAACCGCCGTACCTGCTTACTATTCCTACTAGGCAAGAAAGGCAGCAGCAGCAGCAGAAAAAAAGATTGCACCCACCTGCAAACACAATACCTATTGGAATAACTTTTCTTTCTCTTATGAATATAAAAGAAGATAAATCCGACAGTAAACTTGGATGGCTTTTTTATATCTAAACGCTTTTCTTCGCTCTCCCCGTTCAGCCTTTCGTTATTTTGCATTTATTCTCGTCCTAGGTTTGCATTTTTATGTACGGAAATGCGATGGGGAAGAAGTTTAAATGAAATGGGATAATCGAAGATTTTCGTCTCGCGGCCATACAAAACGGAGATGGGGTAATCTGTGCGATAATAAAACATTTCGTGGCGGGGTTGGAATCATTAAGGAGAGATTTAGCGTTCCGCTTTGTAAACGTAAAGCTTTCTTCCGTGCATTGTGTATATTTGATACAATACATGCATAACAATGCAGTATAGTATTTTAAATTAACTAATAACGTTTAACCGGTTGACAGCGTTTACGTTCACACGTTGTAAGAGCACGCTACCTCATTCATAATCTAATGTAAAACATGAACGTACGTGAGTCGGCTACTGTATTGTACGAGAAAATGTTCATTTTGCAGAAGACTAACTATGTATATAATACAGGTACCTGCGATTAATATTCAAAGAACAAAATCCCATTGCCGCAACAGCCTCCGTTTGTCGACTACAATTATTATGTCGAGTAGTGAATTGCATTTTCTTGTATTATTATTCTATGCATGTGCCATGATTGTCTGATTACAATGCATCTATATAAATGCATATGCGCATAGAATATTTATAAAAATTGTTTATATGGAGCAAAGTACTAAAATTTATTCAACTATCTGAAATGGGTCGAAGAAGCTTCTATTGGCTACTACCAAAAATAATGTTGAGGAACTGGATGGCTATAATTCATGTACAATAGAATTAAAAATCTGTGACGTTCAGTAATATGGAATAATAATAGTGTTTAGCACTACTTAGTACATTTTACAAGATGGACCAGAAGTGTTGGGTCACTACTTACAATAAATTTATTGCAATAAAGTATATTTATCTGGTTCCCTTATTTTAGCACGCAAATAAAGTGGTAGTTATTTTAAAAAAGTGTTAATTTCAGTGACAAGGAGTTATACGTAAATTTTCCTAGAACACTTTTTAATGAAAATATATTTTTAATAAGCAATTTTTACCTAAAAATTAAGTTATCTAATTTGAAAATACTATTTAAGACAGGCAATATAAAAGCTATTTTTAATAAAAAAAATTAAAATAATCATGTCCTTATTATGTGGTAATTTTTGTGTAAATTATTTCTACCAACTTGGGATGGCATCACACTTATTGTTTTAATTCGCAAACTATTTTTGTTTGAAAAAGAGTTATTTTAATTTATTATAATAATATATTCTAAGATATTATAATCAATATAAATTTATAATTTTTTTAATCAAAGTTATTATTTTACTTTATTCTAAAAACCAAATACTAATAATAGCTTTAAATAAATATTTGTTTATATAAAAACTTGTATGTATATATATATACGCACACACTTGTACAGCGTCATTTTAGATATGCATCTACACAATTACATTCCAGGAACGACATCTGAAAGCAAATGCGGCACAATGGAATTTCATAATATTAACAGGGAGAGAAAGCTCCGATAGTACGTCATCGTCAGTCTAGCTGACACGCGAAAATGCGAAACGGGCACAAAAATTATAACGTATTGTTTGACGTGTAAAATATTGAACGTACGTTTCATATACATACACCGGGCTAAGCGACAAATGCGTATTTTTCCGCGAGAATAATTCATTTCTGTCAAGAGTAAACATCCATCACCATTATCTCTTGGCTATATCAAAAGGCGCGACATTTCTTTAGGGAAAAACAAAACGAGTCAAACGGGACGAGGATTGAGTGTATTAGTGCGAGGTGCTATCAAAAAGAAACCAGACTTAATACCAGTGGGTCAATGCAATACGGCTTATTAGTAATATTACTGTAAATTTGCCATTAAGTAGCAAACGGTCTACAAATAAGTATGTAACAACAGTTAGACATATATTTTTAATGATCGTAAACTAGTCAATCATATAAAAATATCGTACTTATAAATATAAATACAAATAAAACCAAAACTCTGGGGAATTAATTATTCCATCCATATTAAAAATAAATATGTAGGTATTGTAATAAATAAAAAGTTGCACTTACAAACTTCTTTAATAAATCAGATGGATTTATTATATTATTCAATAAAAAAATAGAGTAACGCCAAATAAAATAAATATTTACCAAGAAGCTGTACTCAAGACTAACCCACTACAAATTAACAGTAAAAATAAGTGAGTCATTTATAAAATAATAAATATCTCATAAATGTTTTTTTTTTAATCAATCAATTTATATACCAATTACTTTTAAAGTATGAGTTATAATATTAGTAAACAATCTTTTCATGTTCTTTAAAATAAATTACCTCGTATAACTATTAAGCGAATAATGTTAACTATTATTTTCTAAGATGGGAAAATATATCATGTTTAACTACATAGTTGCCTCTGCATGCTTAGGTATTTTATTTTAACCAAAAATTAATTCATAAGAAAATAAAATATGTTATTTATTGTTTGTGAAGTGGAAATTTAATCATAATATTTTTTTACCGAAAAAACATGATATTAATTTTTAAGGTACATATATGTACATGCTCCTAATTAAAATACTTTTTTATCAATTCATGATTAAATGTAGTATTATTAATTAAGGAAATTATTAGGATAAATTCAAAATAAGATAAAATACATCATTTCATGTTGATAAAAGAATAAAAAAAAATCTATTTATGTTAAACCTTATTTCACGAAAAAAGGGATAATAATTTTAAATGTTATAATATGCAAAAATAGTGATAAAATAGAACTCGGGCTTGGGTTTGTTTTAATTTATAAAAAATATTGTATTTTGTCAAACGACATGACGTCACATATCATGTGGAAATACGCAAAACAAAATTATCCGTTTGTGAACAAGTACAGTTTTACTGATACTGAGCAGTGAAATTGTAAATCAAATGTTTGATACATTTTACTTAGCTAAGTTAGTAAAATTATATTTATACTAGTGAAAATATAACCTAACTGATAATAAGCATACACTGTGACATCAACACATATAAAATAATCGGTTAATTTATATTACTTCAATTTACTGGTACCCTAGCAATAATAAATATAAAGTTCTTTTTGATATCACATTGTGTAAGCTGCTCTAGATGTTCTTAATTAAACCTTTGAAGAGTGTGTTTTAATAATATTGGAAAAAAATGTTTTCATCAAGATCAAAGTATTATACGGCGAAAAAAGAGATATGATCTCTGCCGAGATACCCTCTTATCTACATAGGTCCTGTTCGCCTCCCAGCATCCACCCGATGGAAGCACGTGGTGTAGAGGAATAGTAATTTTTCACCGAACGCCTCATTTTTATTCAGGGCGTGTGACATTTTGGAACGACATTTCGAAGGCTCGCATCCGTAAACGATTCCCATTCTCCCTGTCCCACCCTGTATTCTTTAGGAATGGTAGATGACGCAGACACTAAACATTCGTTCGAGGGTTTCATTCTATCACAATTTTGATAACGATATAGTTGACATAACATATCAGTTACACATGTATTGTATAAAGTAACTGCATTTTTATATTTAAGTTATAAGCTTGATTCAATTTTATATTTTTTAATTTAATTAAAAAATGTTTGCAGTGCTATGGTGCAGTTTTAATTTTTTGATTTTTGTTATATATTTGTATTTAATAAAAGTGAGTTAATGGAAGAGCAAAAAGGCAATTTTATTTTATTATATTCCCCAGGACTGAATCTGTAATTAAATTCATACACAAGCAATGCTGTTCTAAATATGTTAAAACGACTCTGTGAATATGGTTAATATAAACACGCACTATAAACTTAAAAATATATTGAAAACTATCCTTCAAATTGCTAAATAACATTTTCAAAGGTGGTTGGTGACATGAGGGGAAGAATTTAGAGTAATTAATATCTACATAAGTAAGAAATTGGCTTGGCAACGTTTGAAAACTTGGTACAACGAATTCAAAGATGTGATTAACAGTTTTATACCATTAAATATTGATAATTTGGATAATCAATATGGTTTAATTAAAGGTCCCAAAGTTAGATTTTAGCATATGTATTTTATGTTTATCTGCGTCAGAATGTAGGATGATAATATCTCAACATATATAATTATGGTCTGAGGTTGCAAGTTCGCAAAAGCGCTAGAAAATATGTTTACAAGAAACGACCGCATTATAAATTTTGCCAGAACCACGATGTTAGGATTCATCCTAATGAATCATACTAGAAAATATTTCCAAACAGTCCATACAACCATCTGATTTCAACAAGGGAACGCTTCTTGGAAAACTTAGTAAGAAATTAATGATGCGTCAAAGTAAATGACGTTTTTGGATTGGCTTGCAACATATACATATAATATTTGTGGTATATTTTACTACAAAACTCAAGTTGTTTTTTATTTATATTATTTAAATAAATGGAATCGCATGAGTTTGATTTACAAACTATACAAATACAATACCTCCGATTATCTGCCAGGCTTTATACTCAAATACTTAAGAAATATAAGCTATGTTGTTTCATTAAATAATAAGCACTCCATAAATTCCTCATAGTATGCTCAAGGCTGTTTATCTTTATTTTATAAGCGAATAATATTTAGGAAATTAAAAAATTAGCATTTATCTATGCATTACATTACTAAAACAATACCGAATAAATTACAAAAATCTTTTGAAAACTTGAATAAATATTTCAAGAGATGAAAAATCAAAATCAATCAGATTGAAACAAGGCAGTAAATTAAAATAGAATTGGCGTTAAATACCTTAATAAATATTAATAAATATATTTTAAAACTTCGTTTTAAAGAGCTTACCGCCATTGCGACCTTCAGACCGATATTTACTAGAGCGCCCTTGCCACAAATCATAAAATATTAATATACAAACAAATAATCAGACTCATGGGAACATACATATGCTTGTCCAGTTTGGGGTAATACTTTTATAATATAAATTGCAAGTCATCTAAAATAAAGATAATAAATATGTTTATACTAATATTATAGACCTTTTGCCTTTGAATACCAACAATCAAAGAAGACTGTAATTTTTATACCATAGAATACTATACAAATATAAGTGTAAGCAAACTAACCCACTAATCTAGTGAATTGGAGACTACAATAAAAACAACTTTTAATTTCAATATAAGCACATCTTGAATTAGAGACTGAAAACCAAATATCAATGGTTCTAGATCTTTAGCTAAATGTACTTAAATATTCACTTAATCCATTGCTTTTTTTTCACTTAAATAATAAAAGTTGATAGAAAACCTTTATATAAATCAATTTTAATGTACATACGTGTGCATGTTTGTTAATTTATGTATTATATACTTTTTCAGGGTCGGTCTACGTGTATCTATGTATCTATACTTGGTATTTATAGTCATGGGATGATAAAAGAAGGTCACATTGAACGTGTTGTATAAAAATGCGTGGAACGGCTTTCAGGGTAGGACCGTTACGTTTTATAGTTGCACTTTCAAGACTTATCTGCATAAGGACACATCCGTTTACCATAATTCTAACAAATTATAGTGCCTAGGTCATTGTCGGTAGAAAAATATTATTCTGCTCTATGCCTTTACCTTGCTATAAATAACACCCTTAGTGCGAAAATCTTTAAATTTATATATATTTTTTGCAAGATATATGTATGTGTTATAAAATATAAATTAATAATAAGAATTTGTAGAACATTTCGTGATAGTGAGCTTATAAAGAAAGGTAAGTTTTTTAAATATCCATAATTGGTGCGCGTGTTGTAATAATAATATAATTTTAAGGAAATCTATGCATACTTAATTGTCCTTTGGAAAAGTTCATCTCATGATCGAACACGGGTAGAAAAAAATCAAGCGTCTTATTGTGCTAGCTACGTCAGAGTGCTTTTGATTCAAGCTCGTATAACAATAACGTCGGGCGCCGGCCCGCGGGTGATTTACTTTAAAAAGTAAAAAAAGGGAAAATCACGAGGGAAATATGCACTCTGCGCCTTTAAAATTATTAATACGCGCTAGGCTCGCTCGCCGGATGAGTGGGAAGCGTTCTTTTTTAAGCCGAGTACTTATACTTTTACTTATTTACAAGGAGTACCGAAAAGAAATCAACTCTTTTTCAAAATTTGTATAAGGAAAAAATATATCATATCTAAGGAAACGTATTCATAATTATTTGAAGAATTGTTGACAATTTGTTGTTTATGATTCGCAATACTTAAAAGAGTATTTAAGAAACTCTGGAGTTCCACAATGATAGAAATTTACTCAACTGCTTCTTTTCTGTTTATAAACATGTTGTTCAATGGGAGTTTTTGTTATGCACTGATGATTTCAAATTATTTTTTATTACAAATTTGACCATCATGACATGGACAGTTTCCCCAATGCATTATGATGGCCATTATACAAGTAAATATTTTGTGGTGCTCACTTATAATATATGAGCATCATCCCATATATATTTTTTCAGCTACTTATAACTATGAGAAACTCTTGAGAAACTCAATGGCTCGTGCAAGAAGTGCGGTTTCAAGTCATAGCTGCAACGGGAAAGAATATGGGACGCGATCATGACCCTCTAGGGCACTTAAAAACTCACAGCTGAATTATTGTTAATACCGTCCCTGAGCAACTTTAAAAAGTGTTTTGTTAAATAAACGTTACGCCAAGAATCAAATGAATTATTTTTCAACGCTTTTAGCAACAAGGCACTAGAATACAAATACGGATACGACCCGTACTTGTTAAGATATTAAAAAAAATATTGAATTTTCTCCAACAACAAGGAGTACTTTGCTTTACTTAGATTCCAGATAATAGACATTCAATGACGCTACGAACTAGTGTATTGTTCAGAATGCAAATCTTCAATAAATTATTAAAGTGACACGCGCTCCGCATAACGAAGCCGAGGATCCTCGTCACCTTATCACAAATTTTGGCGATGCGCTTATAAAATTTCCATCCCTACTCAAACGTCACTCCCATGTCATATACAAAAAAATTTCTGCTTAAAACACCTAATCTATAAGAGAATTTAGCCGGGCAAGAGGATCTGAAAAATGTGACAACGTGATACTTAGCGATGCTGAAAAGTAGTCGATTATCAATCGACCACATCCACAATTCTGAAATTCTTTCAGGTTATCATCATAAAATAAATATTCCGAGTTATTAATTGCCATATATATGTATATTGATAATAAAGAGCAAAAAGAGCAGATCCCTGTGATACTTAAGAATCAGCAAAATAATCATCGGAGTGACGGTTTCTATAACTATATTCTATGACAACGATTACCTACTATATTATATTTTTTTTCAGTTAAGCATTGATATTATTTTAATATTTAATTAAAAGTCTAATCCGCTTCTTAAGAAAATATAAATATACATATTAAAACATGTTATACATGTTAAAATCACTATTTCTAGTGAATGAGGTCAAGGATTATTAAGAAGAGAAGTACATTGATTTATGTAGTTTGCTAGTTTAACAAAGGCTAAACTTTATAATGTGTTCAACAATATATTACTTTCCTTAAAAGTTTATCGGTTTCGTATTACACCAGTTTATATGTTTCAACACACTATCTGCGCACTCAATATACATATATTTTATTAACGGTAAAAAACAGTAACTGTTTTTTTGTTACTTAAATATAAATATTTTAATATTTTTTTACCTCGGAGAGTCCTTAGCCGGGCTAGGCGGCTCCTGTTGGCTAGACGCTGCCATTCCTCATCTCAACGTCGGTCGTTTGTTGTTTCCTTTAGAGCACTTTGTTCTTCTGAGAAGCCGGTGAGTGGTCGCCGCCAATCAAGACGATCATATTGAGTTACTCAAAGTCGCGGCGACTTAATAACTGCGCCGTGTTTGCAATTGCGCAAATAAATGTCACGATTGAAATTATCCACACGCTGCAAATCGTAACAAAGGAGATGTAAGTGTGTGAGATATTGAGTGAGATGATCTGAGAACACTGGGCGTTTATGGAATGTGTATATTTGTAACTTGCCGACGAAAATGTATTTGAATCATGAAATGTCTAAGCCGATATTTCAAATACTAAAATTCTCTTTGAAGTATATTTTTGTGCTATTTTAGAAACGGAATATCTAAAAATATAAACGTAAATATTCTGCGTTATATATATACTGGTCTAAACAAATCTTATGAATAATTAATAGGATTATTTTATAATAGTATGAAATCTAGAGTGTTGATTAAATCTATTTATTTTACTCTGCCTGTCTTGACAAATATATAAATATTATTATAAAATACAAAAATGCGCTTGTTGAGTTTACTATCATCATTCTAAACACATTTAATATTGTTGTTGATTTAAAAAAAATGCTAAAATAAAACCTTTTTCACATTTTTTTAATAACAACGTTCAAAGAAAAACAATAAAAATTAAAATTGAAACATTTTTAGTGTTAAACGATTTAATACAAAATTTGATTAACTAGTATCATAATTTTTATTAGTTATTTTAATTATAATTGAAATGAGCATTTGCGTTTTTTTTTCTTCTACAACATGAACGGTTTACGATATACGTATGTGTTCATTATAAATTGTGGTTACTGTGTTTATTAAAAACAAATTGTGAACTGAATTTTATACGTGGTATAAATAAATTAGAAAATATTTAGCACGTATTATAAAAATTAGTAAATTAGTATATGTATGTTGTATTGTAGTAGAATATTTCCTAAGCTACATATATAAGGAGAATTTCAAGCGCAAACCAAACACAAGTGTAGTGAAGCACATGTTTTTCTCCTTGAAGTATACTCAACGACGTCTAAAAAAGACGCTCCTTCATCAGAGGTTGATTGCGGCCCTGGATCTCTGTTGTAAAACAATAAATCATGCGAGTGACAGGTGCTAGGCCGCCAAGAATCCCGTCCCGGGACTCCTGACGGACGTAATTAACGGCTGAGATCGCGACCGAGCCCCCAAGGGAGGCACCCTGAGCGCCCCGCGCGCCCCCCTCCGTTAAAAGGCTAATAGCAAGATTAACGACTTTGGCTCGATGCAATTTCCACGAAGACGTGCGTTTGCTTTACGACCCGCCATTCAAATAATCAAATTATATACCGTAGCACTGTGACTTCTGTTGGGCGACTTGACGAAAGCCAGTCTGCCCCCTTCCCAATTTGGCTTCGAACTCTAAAATATGACTGTTATACTTATCTAACGGCGCCCGATGCAGGGCCAAATCCAGATTGCGATAATTAATTTAGGGGAGAGCCCCTTGGACTTTCCGAGTTTATGTGACTTTGGTAAAATAATTTTTTTAATGGTGTGCATTACGATAAGATGCATTTTTATGTTATGAAACATGACATTAAAGTCGTCGTTAAATTATATTAACTATTTTTATTTATATGATATTGGTTTTAAATTATTAGATCGTAATATTTTTTATATAAATTAAATTAGGACCATCGTGTCGTTACCCCAATGCATTACAACAGTCAATTAAAACCAATAAACAAAAAAATTCTTCATCAAAAAACTTTTTTTGATAAAGAGGGAGTGTTTGCTTATTTGGGGATTCCAAATTATAGATCTCGTTTTAATAATGCTGCAAACTAAAGTGTTATAGAGGATACCAATAATGTGCGGATCGTCAAAGTGAAATACGTTCCTCATAACAAAGTCGATCGTCTTAGAAGATTTATCACAGACATTGTTTACGTGTAGAGAGAACCTCTACTTGTTCTTAAAAGTGATTTCGAGATCCTTTGTGGAAGTTTCACTAGCAAAAATATTGCAAAAATACTCTAATGACAAACGAAATCAAGAAAATGATACAGTGACAAAAGCCCATTTCGATAGAAAATCTAAATCACTGATCAAATGCATTTAAACAATTTTAAATCTTTTATATACATAATAATATGTAACTATCGTATTTATGTCCTTACTAAATTTAAGGATCTAGATTATACCCTCGAAGTACCCGCGAAAGTTCTATCAAAAAAAGTCCTTTCTCAAATGTTTATAAACTGCTCAAAAATAAATCTGAATATTTTACGAAAAATCGGTTAGTTAAATATAACGTGTAAGAATAGTTAATGCCACTATACTATTAAATTAAAATAAACCATCAATATACTATTTATATGTGTAATAGGTTGTAACGTACATATATATGTCCCGTTTTTCTGCTTGGTGGGGAAAATCGCTTTTTTTGTAACGTTACCTACATTTTTTTTTAACTTAAATATCTTTCAATTCAAAGTGTGACGTTGTTGTAAATGATTTGACCCACAGAATGACCTGTCACCCCAGACATATATAAAATTAAGGCATAATTGATACTGACCGCCATTTGACGACATGTGAGATTGGTCGGAAAATAAATATTACTGCCACAACTATTCTTAAGAATTTATAAAAGCATAAGATAAGTAAAAATTCGATATTTGTATGTTGGTTCAATTGAGCTAATACAAATTCATGCTTGCGATTTATTATTTTACTGCAATGAAAAATATTTTTTTTTAATTAACTACTAATTGGCGATGAAAAGTTGATTCAGTACCTAACGTTAGTGAATAAAGATTACGACCACAGTAAAATACAGAATCATCTTCTTAAATATTTGATTGCATTTAAAAAATGTTATGTACTAGATGATCTAAAAGGAGCAATCAACAGATTGTGTTCCACCAAAACAATGACAGATCATATGTTGCTATAAAGCAAAAACTGCTACAACTTGGTTAGGATCATTTAATACATTAACCATGGATAGTCCAGATCATTTTTGTTGACACAGTGTTACTA
Organism: Plectrocnemia conspersa; assembly: GCF_051122295.1. NCBI lineage: Eukaryota > Metazoa > Arthropoda > Insecta > Trichoptera > Polycentropodidae > Plectrocnemia > Plectrocnemia conspersa. Next base: position 14,642,905 of record NW_028277174.1, on the reverse strand, counting down.
CCAAATCAGTAAAAATTTCCAATATGTTGAAAATAATATCAAAATAGGTAATTGAAAAATCACCACGTTAGTGACATTTGTAAGTTTCTAAAAACTTAAAAAAATGTTTAATAGGATTGATTTATAAAAAAATCATTTTTAATAATTTTGTATTATAATTTTCTTAATACATACTTGTATATTGAATAAAAAATATAAAGACATATATGAAATACATATTATATCTATCTTTTAAGTTAAAGTTGTTCATATAAACGATTCTTTTCAACTTAATGCTCATCGGAAATTCCTAAGGTCCATATTGGAGTATAATAGACGCAATGCAAATTCCGCTATGGCTGCAGAGCAAATATCGATCGAGAGATTGGCTAAATGGAACATCGCGTGTTTGAACTACACTACGAAATTCACTATTATACTTTAGGTGTTATGAAATTTCAGCTGTAATACAATTTCGCGCTTTATTACAACTCATAATGTTGCGATTCGTTTTGTAGCACGATGGAATTTTGAGTACTTCGAGGGGTTTAATTTACGATTGTGTTAAACTGACTGCGTTTTGACGTGACGTTAAACTGAATTCCTTCCTGTGGGATATGTTAATAAAATAAAATAATTTTCCATTAACATAACGCGAAGAGACAGGGTGTAAAACTGAATTAAGTTTAATATATTTTACTGTATATCTGACGCCCATAATGTATTTTTTATGGTTTCTTTACTTTATATGTGCAGTGTATAGCAAATTAGGACGTCTTTTAAAAACAGACAAATTTGACATTTTATGTTGAAATTCAGATATATAAATATAGATAAAGAATAACCGAAATTTTTACTGCAATGAGACAATATATCTATATTCATTCTTAGATAATCATTTTATATAATATTTAGATGCGACGAAATTTCAATAAAAAAATTAGTATATGTATGTAATTAATTTTATACGATATATATTACATAAAATATTAGCTTAAGATAATTTTAATTTAATTAATCAAAGATGAAATTTCAGGAATTGATTTCTTATTACAATTAAGCTTTGATAAACATATTTAATAATTCATCGCTTTCGAGTCGATTCTTGTTAACGTCTCATGATTAATTAATTTTGTTATGAATTCATGTTTATAATTAAATATTTATTTCAGCCATTTTATATTTTATACAACATAAAAAATCAATACATCAATCAATTTAAAAAGCAGTATTAATTTATTTTGACTAATAAATTCTAAAAATAATTTAGTTATTTAGTATATGAATTTGTTAAAAGCAAATGTAATAGTTTTTGTTATATTTACTAAACTTTAGTTTTGTATGTAAATTTTAATTTACATATATAATTAGATACAGGATTGGTATATAGGATTTTTTGTTAATAATTATCAATAAAATATTTTGTATACTTGTTTGGAAGCAGATATAAGCAAAATTATTTAAAAAATATACTCAAGCGTTTAGCTTAAATTCAAAATAAAGACTTTCTGATACGTTATATAACATAACGTTGAAATTAATCGGTTAAGGTAAGTAATAAATTTTGTTGCTGAACCACTTATAATACAGTATATATTTTATAAACCACAGTACCTATATGTTAAAGACGTATTGTCTTTTTTAGAAATGCTGAAATGATTAATTTTGTCTTAAAATAAAATGCTTTATAAATATTTTCTGAATTTATATCCTTGACGAATATTTTATAGAACGTTTTGGCAAACGTGAATCGTCAATGTTATTGTAGTGTTTACCCCCCATGATACGTGTTTGATATAATTTTCAATTAGTCGGTCAAACTGGCGTTTAACAATCGAAACACTTGGCGCTGAGCACGCGAACCACAGTTTAATAATTCACAAGGAGCAGTAGCAAGTTACGACGTACGGAGCTGTTACACGTGAATTTTATATAACAACACACATTGTCGAGGATGTTAATAAATGATTGCCGGAGCCGGAACAAAACTCCCCGGGTTCTGAATTTACGACCCTATACCCCTGATTTCGGGCCTCAATAACCGAATCAGGCATTGTGCCCGTCCGCAGCATTGTGCAATTAAATTTATATTACCGTAAAATCGGCTGTATGGAGAATGTGTAATAATACCCCTTTAAAAAGTTAGTGTGTGGAGAAAATTTAATGGTAATGGAATGGGGATGGAATCTGTTCTAACCTTTTAATGTGATGAAACAATCAAAAATCATAAAGTTTTATTGATCATAAAGTCAGATTAAATTCATATGCCTATTATTTACGATAGATCAATGTTATCATTTAAAGAGATCTCTAGATGAACCCAACATTATATAATATTGACATAGAAAATAAGAATCGATATTTTGTAATTTAAATATGATTTTCCTATATTCTACAATTTGATAAATGTATTGTATATTATAATTATATACTACTATAATAATATATATGATTTTTTTATATATATTAATTCAGATTTAATTATTGCAGTCTATAAATTATAATTTTGATAGAAATACTACCTAAGTTTAAGGCATACAAAAAAATTAAAATGTCTAAGATATTTATAATAAGAAATTTGGTTGTTTTTTTTTGCAATTAAACTTTTAAACAATGATTAAATTAATATATATGTATTATATATAATATACATTAAGAAAAACATTATTTTCATTAATATTTATACCAAAATTTTCAGATAATTCTTAAATGTTGGTTAAACAAATCCTTGTTTATGTGTTAAAATTTATTAATAAATTGAATAATTAAATTATGCAGATGAATTTAAAATTTTAAGAAATAATTAAATAATGTTTTTTTAAATTTCTAACAATAAATAACTAAAAAGTTTATATTTATGTTTTTCTACAAATTTTAAAATTTCAAAATCAACACTAGAATATAATTTAAAATTAAATATTATTTTAGTTTAACGTATTATAAATTAATGTTTATAACAATAATTAAAGTTTCAAATAGTTGCTTTATTTAATTGATTAATATAATAACCATTAAGTCAGATTTATTTCTTATAACTATTATTTACTAGCACTATAGATCAAAGGTATTATTAAAAATAAGTCCAGATGAACTCAACGTTATTTATTAAAATTTTTGGCATGGAAAGTAGAAAACAATATTGTTTTTATTATAATAAGATTTTATGCATGAATATTGAGGTGATATACCTAAACTAATTTTGGTAGTATATAAAAAATACATTTAAGTATTTGTATATAAATAGCATATAATTAACACCACTTTTTTTATGTTTTGCTTTCCAGTCTATAACAAACTAGATAATTAATAAGCACGAACATTTACAATTAGAACCATTTTTCAGAAGTTATATTTTAAGGCATACAAGCAAAAAATAATATATTTTCTTTAAAATTATTCTAGTAAGAAATCTTGCTTAGGTTTTTTTATAATTCTACTTTTGAAGTCTAAATATAACCTTAATATCTTTATCAACATTTTTAGTTAACTATTAAATGTGATAAACCAAATCCTTGGTTTGCTAAAATATATTTATAAATTCTCCTAAGAATTAATAAAAATATATTATGCAGGTAAAAATTAATTTTAAAACTATAAATATTGAACCAGAAAATAATTATAATGGCTATTTATATATTTTTGCACAAATTTCAAGATTTAAGAGTCGGCCATGAAATAAAATTAATATGCTTTTTATATATTATTTAATATATAATCGCAATCATTATTATTTTAAATATATTATTATATTTTTTGTTATAAACAATTACTATAGTGATATAAGACAATTGAATAGCAGTTTTTTAATGTATTTTATAAAAAATATTATATTAAAAATACACATATTTTTAGAAAATATTTAATCAACGTTTTATTTATATTATAGCAACGACCCTCGACCTCACGATTATGCCTCAATCACGGTTTCCTGATTGTCCAGAGTAAATACTGAGATAATCCTATTAGGTCTGTTAGAGACCACAAATTATTTCATCATCGCTACAAACCTCAACTAACAAGCTATCCAATCATATTTACTATTCGAATCACTTATATATTATTCATAATTAATATTATTCAACTGTTTATTTTATATTTTCACATAATTAAAATATGATGTATTATACTTTTAACGATACAATATTCAATCCTTCAGAATGGATAGAAAAATTAACTACGATCTAAAAATGAGAGATATCGGGTTTTATTTAATTCTATACTGTTTCTAATACACATATATTAAACATAAAATAATATTTCTGTAAAATATCACTTTCAGATTAAAATTAAAGACTTTTTTTACTATGCTTATTTAAAAAATAAGTAATAAAATAAAACATTTAATTTTCTACCATATGCCGGCCCACAGATCATATCGTGTATTGAATTATTTTATATGGAAATGCGTACGTGTCGTGTGTGTAGGTATTTCTGTGTGGTATGTGCACTGCACAGCACTGTTTCAGCAGAATAAGAACAACTATCGGAAAAGTATCCACGTGTCAGCGGTAGTTAAGTAAAAGTCTATCGTCACAGCAGCCTATGTGGCCCACGTGCGTCGCCCGCGCCGGCTACGCGAATACTGCCACTGACGATGCACACAACAGCCTGTTCGCTTTGCACCCCGAACAGTACCAGCGCACACAATTGATGCTCTACGATGGGGGTGCTACGAAGACAGCGAAGTGTCGATCTGGTTACGCGGTAAGATTAAAGCTTTAATTATGATTAATAATGTCACAAGTATTATATGCTATTATATTACAAGAGATATTTGGAAAATAAAAATAAAAATTTTATTATTATAAAAAAAGTATTTAAAATAGTCTTTAATAATCAGATTTATTTAACAAAAACACATAGAAGTGTCAATAAATGTTATTGATAAAATTTGCGTATAAGAGAAAACGCATGCTATAAAAAAATATATGTAGGAAATGCAATTATAAATAAACTTTGATTAACTTTTATTAATTTAAATTTCGTTTAACTCCTAGATTTAAAAAATATTTTATGGAACGTATCTAGCGCGTATATCGAGGGATGAGTGTATTATTAAATTGAATAAAATTATAAATCAGTAGTTTGATATTTAATAATAGGTTAAAAATATAAGTTAAATTACTTAAAAATATAATGCTTATGAAAATAAACATATATTTATATTATTGAGGAATTCATAACCATTTTGTATTTTTATTAACTCAAATGCTCTTTGATGCCAGTTTGAAAATCAGAGAATTAGAAAATATTTATAGAAAATCCAATAGTATAAAACGAGACAAACATTTTTTTGATTGCCTCTTAAAAATGATCTTATTACGTGTTATCATATTAATATGTTTTTACCATATGTTTATTAAAAAATATACATGTATTGTAAAAAATAAGCATGGTAAATCACTAAATTTATGATGAAAAAGAGTAATTTTAAATAGCTTTTTGTATTAGTCATTAAAAATGTAATTTATATTTCTATTATATAATATTAAATTTAATAAAAAATATCATATAATACAATATGTTAAATATTAGTTTTAGAATATATGCTATTAATATATACATATGGCTTATAATAAAATATACTATTATATTTCAATATTTTGTTAAAATATTTTTTTTTAAAAATCTAGATTTTAACCAAACGTCATGTCGTTCATTTAACTAAGTACTAGTATATAAATACATTCTTGGATTAGTTACTTTTATAGGTTTTGATTGGATATATTGTTTTTTAGAACATGTTTGCATTTGAAATAACACATAAGTGCAAAAAAAAACATTTAAATGAAACTTAAATTGGTATGATATACAATTATTTTATAGTCGTTTCATAGCTAAATTTTTCTGTATATATCTAAAAATCTAGCAATTAATATTGTTTATAAAATCACATTTATTAGAAAAAAAAATATTTTTTTCCCTGTGTAACACGTATATTATTTCTAGTGATATTTCGATAATTTCAACTAGATTTTTTAATTCATATACAAACAATTTGTATAAATATTGATTTTTTCATATATTTTTCCTTCAATAGTAAACCATATTTTAAATCAATAAAGGGTAAATAAATTTAGAACAATATATTAATAAACTTTGTTGTGCCGTTAACACAATATAAGAAAAACTGGAGCATTTATAATTGATAGTTTTTAAAATATAGCTTTGACGCCGAGAAGTTTAAAAATATACTACAAACGATACGTCGACTTTCGTCGTTTGACATAATTTAAAAATAAAACACGTACTTTGAAGAAATACCGAATTTAAAATACACTATAAAATTATCATATAATATAAATATATACTATAATAATAAATTGAGTTACTATTGGCCCAAAAATTTTCAACGTTCAATTAATAGTGACCCACTAACTTACATTGCACTTAATATTTTCATACTTCCCCACGGTATGTCCCTGTTATTTATTTTCTCGACCGCGCCCCGTACAAATATCCCTTAGGCGCCCCCTATCACCCCCTAGGCATACCCCTGCAAAAACCCTCGCGGAAAAAGCGTCGATCGTCGCTATTATAAAAGGTAAATATCCTCAAACTCGGATCAATTTTTATCAAAATGGTGATCGACCCGCTTCAGTTAATTAAATCGCCTTATACCGATCGAATAAAATTAATATTGCCCTTAATTAGAGTCGTAACGGCGTAGAAGAAAGCCTCTTCTCGTTTTGTTTGAACTGTAGCGTCTTCAGTGAAAAAAATATCCCTTTGTCTACCAGAACCTCGCTACTCGAAAGAACTTTAAACTTTTACTCTCGAGTATACCGACAAAATAAAACAGAGGAGGCACGCTTGGAGGGCTGGGCTGGCCATTGTTGCTTACGGGGAGGGATGAGGATGGCAAGAATCAAAGAATGAAGAGATTATGATAGAAAGGGACGAGGATGCTTATAGACAGTTTAAGCGCTCGCATTGTGCGCCTGTGTTAGCGACCTTTTATGATTTAATTAAATATCAAAGTTGATCTTCATCGGGTGATTTATCTTATCGTCTTGTGATGAGAAGTAAATTGAAGAAATTTTAGATAAATGCTCAAGCTTAGGAATTAATTACGCAGGAATGTCATTATTGTAAAATATGAAAGTAAAGTAGTCGTAGCAAAGAACGCCCTTGCTTTTTCTTTAATTTATTAATGTTATTAAATCAGTAAAAAAATTAAAATGTATATTTTAATTTTAATATTTTAATTGAATACAAAAAAGATATTTTCTATTAATTGAAGTAGCTTATTATTATTGAACTTTCAATTCACTGATATTTTAATGCTGCTTTTAAATAACACTTTGACCGACAGATCTAAATTCTATTGATTAAAATGAAAGATTCTGCGATATTGAATTGAAAAGCTAGTCAAAATTATCCGACTGAAGTAGAACGTTATGTAGGACCAAAAAGTCTGACAGTGGAGTTAAAAATCATAAGAAATCCAGGTAAAGCAAAATCAGCTGAATCGTGTAGATCGAAAAGCAAAAACAAGGCTGTACAATCAGTGGGGATGTTGCTAAATATATGTATATCGGTATTCAATGTGAATTATTACTCTATCGCCTCATTAAATTTTTGATGCCCAATCAAGCACAAATAACCTCACGTGTAAATCCGCGGTCAATTTGCACAAATCCTCTCTAAATTATTAATGCATACTGACACAATTCGCATTCGATAAATAACACAAGCAGCACACTAAACCACACAATATAATGTAACACAACAACAGGGAATGGCTTTTCGAAATGCCACACTCGCCTCTGGCTTGGCGAACAGTGTTTGTGTTTTTATTATACTACTAGTATAACCCGACGTCGATTCGTAGACAAGAATTCCACAAAGGAATACACGCACGGAATGAATTACAACCGCTGAATTCTACGATTCCTCTTTCATGTTTTGAATCACATACGATTCCACTGCAGGGAGAAAGTGCATTTTTCATTTTCTTCGCCCGCCACATATGTTTGCTTACATACCACCCAAACTATGTAATTTTTCTGCGAGCAATAAAACTGACAATTATAATTTATATACTATTTTTTATTCTCGTTCCTTCATTGATAAGGAAAATCACAATTTGGTTAAGTTTAGGCCTACTGAGAGGAAGAGGGAGAGGGAAAAATTACCTGGGCCCGACTCTGTAAAATCAAATGGCAAAAATTTTGCTTTGATTGTATTCAGTTGCTTCAATCATATATGTTTATAATTAAAGTTAAGACAATAGTTTAATAAATTATTGTGTCAAAACTAAAATATCTCTATAGAAGAAATTGTGAATTCAATACCAAGGATTAGTAATTTAGTACAATATAATAATAAAACAATAATTGTAAAATTTAGTAAATTTAAATCAGTATCATTAGATGAAATTCATAGCATAATATGTAAATTTAAAAAAGGAACTAGTACTGATGAACTAGATATAAATATAAATAAAGAAACATGGGAAATAATAGGAACTAAATTAAATTATTTAATAAATAAAGCACTCTCCTTAGGAGAAATGCCTGAAAATTTAAAGATTGCTACTATTGTACCTATACCTAAAATAAAAAATAGTAAAAAAGTTGAAGAAATGAGACCAATCAACATGCTACCGTGTATAGAAAAAATAATAGAAGAAGTAGTAATCAAACAATTAAAGGAATTTATTACTTCTCAAAACATAATATGTGAACAACAATCGGGATTCAGAGAAAAGCATTCCACTGAAACTGCATTACAAGTAGTGATAAATGATTGGCTATTGGCTAAGGATACAAACAAAATCATTGGAGCAGTTTTCTTGGATTTCAAGAGAGCCTTCGAAACAATAGACAGAAAAATAATGTTAAAGAAATTGGAGAGTATAGGTATAAGTGATATAGTTTTAAGATGGTTTAATAATTACTTATATAAAAGAAAACAAAAAGTTAAAATAAATAATGTATATTCTGAAGAGAAATTAGTGTCTTATGGAGTACCACAAGGGTCTAAATTGGGACCATTGTTATTTGTTTTGTATATTAATGATATAGTTAATAACGTGAAAAAATGTAAAATTCATCTATTTGCGGATGACACATTAATGTATTGCATAGGTGATAACATTAAAGAAATTGTAAATAATTTAAATAATGAATTAAGTATATTAGAAATATGGTTAAAGAATAATGTACTTAAATTAAATGAGAATAAAACTAAATGTATGTTTATTAATTATAAAAATGTGTTAGATAATAGTACCAAAATAGTAATAAATAACTCTAGTATAGAAATAGTGGATAATATAAAATATTTAGGAGTAATTGTTGATACAAAATTAAATTTTAAAGAACATTGTAATTACATAATAAAAAAAATTAGTAGAAAAATAGGTTTATTATCTAGATTAATAAATATATTAATTATTAATACAAAAAAAATAATTTACAATAGTATAATATTGCCCCATTTTAATTATTGTGCAACACTAATAAATATGTTAAATAAATTAGATAAACAAATGTTGCAAAAATTACAAAATAGGGCAATGAGAGTAATCTTAAATAAAAATAGATTAACTAATTGTAAAAGTATGATTGATAGATTAGAATGGTTGAATGTTCAAGAAATATTGAGTATGAATGTTTTAGTATTTATATATAAGTTAGAAAATAATATGTTACCAGAATATTTTAATAAGTATTTAATAAGAAATAAAGATGTACATAAATATAATACTAGAAATAGAGAAAATTTAAAGATAATTAAGTATAAGAAAACGAGTACGGCTAGGGGAGTTATGTACGGAGGTTTTGATTTATATAATAGTCTTCCAAGAGAAATCCGAAACAGCAAAAATATAACGGGTTTCATAAATGGAATAAAAAAACACCTTCGTACATATAGAAATAAATTATAATATTAAGTCTTTATTATTGTATATTTTTATTTTTTCTTTCTGTTATGTATTTTTTATATATTTTTATATGTGTTTACTAAATTTGTTAGATGTAAAGATTAGCTATTAAGCTAAATAAATTAATAAAATAAAATAATAAAATAAATATTATATGGACTTGATATTAAATACAGAAGAATGACGCATAATTTCATCCAGTAGTGGAACATTGATGTTAAACGATAGATATGCGTCGATTTTTAATTGATTTTACGACTCAGGTGGTTTCCACCATTAGAATTGCGCACGTTTTCCTGTGGCGGTTTATTCAACAGACATACTCCGCCAGGAATACAAAGGAGTGCCGGGCCGATTGGTTTCCCGTCTTTGGTACTATTGTGACGACTTTATTTGTATGCATGGAACGTCTTCCGGTTGATCGATTGCCAGGAGACTTGCGGAGTCGATAAAAAATAATTAACCGACGCTCAAGAGTAGAATGACGTTGGCAAAGGGCGAACCGATACTGTAGGCATGTTTCAGAATTTTAATATGCGCCATACAATGGGTATTCAAATTAGGGATTAGCCGCTAAATGTCTATGCAAATTTAATAAATAAAATTCAATGAATGAATGTCTCCATTCCTTTTAGTTATATCCTATTGATTTGAATTTACAATTGATAGCAAAATGTGTTTTTGAAAATTACTTCGAGCACTTGACGGTATTAAGATTCGATGCGATTATCTTAAATCTTACTAATATAAATAGGTAGAACTTTTTGCGTTGTAAAAGTTTTTTTATAGATATAGATAGTTACACAGAAATGAAGTGATTAATATTATCCAGGAGATATGATACTCATGGCGTACTTGAATGTTCATACATAATGCACATTCTGAAATTACCAGATTCGTAGATGCATCGCTGTCACGTGCTTTACTCCGCCCCGTCCATAAGTCCGGGTGTCTAAAGTGCCATTCCGGGTACGCAGGGCTAGCCATGAGTGGCTAGGGTCTAACAAGCCCTTCGGGGGACTGATTTAATGAGTCGCTAATGTCCGACCCCTAAGACCGTCGGCCTGACACCGCGTAAAGATTTCATCGGCGTCCGCATATTAACTCCCAGAATGCGTCTCCTGCTTCGGATACCTCCCACGGGGAGGATTAGCTCTTGCCGCGGGTCGACCTCTTAAGAAATAACGCATTGCTCATCCAGTTAAAACGACCGCAGAGTGTGCTGGTTAACGGCGTAGCGCCTTTGTACAGTCGAAGTTGAGACGGTTTTTACAATGATTTATAATGGGTAAAAGTCACATTTGTCAGCGGTTAAAATATATATTTTATTTATTATTCAACAGATGCCATCTCCGTATTGGACATTGACAATTATATGTAGACTTTAATGACTAAGTCAAAATGAGCCATCTGCGTTTTCGTCGGTATATTTACGAATGTTCCTAAACTAAGTTTCTCCTTACATTAGCAAGTAGAAGATCCTCGAATTACGTGACTAAAGAAGAATATATGTATAGTATAGGCAGAGGTATTTTATGCAGAAATACCGATGATGATTTAGCGTTACATAGCGTTACATTCGAGCAGGGATGGAGATTTTGTATGCATATGTTTGCGATAAGGCCTTTAAGATGCGTGGCTACTTTAACAATTTATTGCCGATTCACCTTCTGTACGATACACTAATTTAAAACGTTCTTAAATATAGCTTCATTATCTGAAATCCTAAAGAAGCAAGATACTTTTAACCGTTAGAGAGAATTTGAGAAAAATTTCTTAGATATATATCTACAAGAGGGAGTGCGGCTCGTATTAGTATTTGTATTCTAGGACCTTTTTGATCATTGCATTTAATGCTCTTTCTGAAGTTCATAGGGAGTGGTATTAAAAAACCGCCATTGCTCAGAAACAATTGCGAGCTTTGGAGTGCCGTAAAGAGTCGCGATCGCGTCCCTTAATCTTGTTCGCTGAACAGGGCGATACCATTTGAGAACTCTCCAGAATCTCAACGAGCTTGCCAGACACAAACATGTTTAAGGAGCTAAAAAAATATCTGAGATGGTGCTTATTAATTTTAGGGAGCACTATAATTTTCAATAAAATAAAAATAAAAGTATGTTTGGAAACGCATATGTTTGAATTGATGTAGTATATTTGTATGTAAACTACTGTTTGACTAACATCAAACTGACGTTAGTCAAAAATAAATATTTTGAGCAGATATTTTTTTAGAGTATTATATGAAAAAACTATTTTTTTATTATATAATATGTAAAATCTATGATGTATAGTATTAAGAATATAAGTAAAAATATGTAAAAACAATTTTAGGACTATTTTTTAATAATATATAGAAATTGCAGCAATATTAATATAATATAATGATGTGTTTTAAAAATGGGTTAAAAATAATTTAACGATGGCGAAAAAATACTCATACATATTTATGTACGAGTAAATTTATTTGTTTCATTAGCTATACGCATCTGGATATTTAAAATGTTAAATCACATTCGTTTAGTTTGTCCTGTTTATTGTGTCAGGGGTGATACAGGACATTTAGTATATAATTATTAATTAGGCAACATTTTGAGTGTTTAATTATGTTAATCTGTACGTGAAATTTTCTCGTGTTTGCGTTTAATGGATTCAGTCAGCTTTAAGGCAGGTTAAACTTAGGATTTTATTGTCAAAATCAAAAATAAGTTATCTGTTCATTTCAGCAGTAGTTTTAACATTTATCCAATATATGTATAAATATTATTTTAAGCACTGCAATGACTAGGATATGGCAAAAGAAAATTATATTTTTTAATGGCCTTTAATCTTTACAATGAAAATATCCCTTTTACTTAAGTACTTATTCTACTGTAAGTCTACCTTACAATCCTATGAATTTAATGTAATTAAGTTGTTTTTATTTATATTTGCTTTAATAGAGTATTTTTGCAACATCTAGGTTTTTATATATTTAAGACTATTCATTTATCCCAACTAAAAGCGAAATTGTTATCATTAATTCTTAACGTGTCTTAACAAACACATACACACTCGTCAGTTAATAAATCCCCTGAAAAAAATGCACGTGAGAAACTCGTACCAGCGTAGCTTAAATCCCAACAAAAGGACGCCACGAAATCTTCGCCTTAAGACCACCGCAAGATATCGTTCGTGTCTAAGACAACACAGGCTAACCCTCGAGTCTGCTCCCTGTTTTCCGAGCCACCCTTAAATAAATGGGGGCGACTCGGTGGTAATCACGTCTCCTGCACCGATTACTGACGCTGGCCATACATTATTCGGCATAATCACGCGCCAGATAACGGCCGTTATAACGATCAATGCAGAGCTTGTTTTGCGTTTCTAAAATGCCTATTTGGAATATATTATGCATATGTATATGTGCGATACATATTGCGAATTCAAATTAGGCACACGCGGTGACATGGTTCGGATGAAAAATAAGCCCGCCGAGTGCCGAATTGATTGCGTGTTTAAAGGCATGAACGACACGATTTTCGTGTTTATGTGTATAATTTATATTAATTCATTGTGTTAATGTCAACTGCAATATTGCTTAAATTGTGGAAATTATAATTATATTTTTTTCTAGTAGAGAAATGGCCCTTTTAAAATATGGCTTATAATAAGAATGGTTTTAATGAACTCGATTTAGTTTTGAAACATATATTTTAGAAATGAAACAATGTAGCAATTAAGAATATAAGTCATGTACTAAATAAAGTTGTCTTTTATGATATATACTAAAAACTTATTTAATATAGATACATTATTCAAATTTTATCCTTATTTGATAATAACGTAATACAAAATTTCGTTTCAGGGATTTATCAAAGATAAATGTTATAGTTTTAAATACGTTCTTAAAAAGTGAATTTTGATGAATATGAGAATCGAATTATTGTTAAAAATTAAAAAACTTGTATTCTTTATGGTGTGGAAACTAATGTATGAAAACCATTATTGATATTGCAGAAAATATTCGTACAGTAAAAAATGCTATTGGGGCACTGGTCGTAAAAATTATTATTTGGATTAGGTAGTCTGCTTTTTCGGTATTTTTTCATTCTCAATAAATTGTGATAAGTTAAAAAAATTATGTATTTATATTTAAACTAAAATATTTTTACTGTTTTTAGTTTTGCAATAATATTTCGCCAATATTATAGCATTATACAATAGTTATATTATTAATAGTTTTTAAAATATATAAGAACTTGAATATTAGTAAAATATGTTTCATTTATTAAGACATATTAGTTGGATTATTATCATACATTATTCTGAAAATAAGTTTTTAAATAGCACATACAATCTAAAGTGGAGTCAGCCATCTTTTTTTTTATAAGGAAATTTCGATGAAAAAAACATTGTAAAAAGCCCCCATATATTTTTGCAATCTGCTAATTTTTACGCAGTGCGGTTACTTCTTATATGATTATTATTATAATATTCGGATAATTCAAAGTAATGATAAGGTTAATTAGAGTAGTTGAAAAAATCGTAAACTAATTTTTACCATTCAAATATGATACTTCTGACTCCTATTAAGATCTTTTAAGAAGCATGCATATTTTTAAACATATGGCACGGACCCACTCTTTCTTATGCAGTGGTATAAAAAATGCAGCAGTTGCAAAACATTTAAAAATATTTTTACAAACTTAAGTTTTAGCAAAAAAAATTCGAGAATTCAGCGAGCAGTTATTATTATGTCTCCTAAAATAACCAAAACATATTAATAAGAGGGTAAAGTAGTATAAATTATATAGTAAAGAGCTTTAAAAGAACACAAATAAGTCACAGATATAAAAAAATCCGAATTTAAATATTGATGATGATATTTTCTTGAAGCTCCGAAATGCCTTATTTAAAAGCATATACACTATCTAATATTTTTCAATGGTTATTATGATTGTCTCCCCATAATTAAAAATGATATGTGATTTCATACTAGATTATATTTCTATGAATATCAGGTGACACTGTTTTAGATATATTGTTTTAAGCAAATAATATATGGTAGCAATGAAGTATTATAATTTTGTGTTAGATTTCTGGGATTATGTTAGCATTCATATTACAACACAAGTCAAGCTTTTAAACGCGTAGCGTTCGATTTGCCTCGCGGCATTATATTTATAACGGTTCCAGTTGCTCCCGTAGTTCAGATAAGTGGGAAAGCTTTCGTAAAAGGGGGGCACTTAAAGCTCGCTGGCAGGAGCCGTAAGCTCAGTCAACTCGGAGATAACTTGTGTGACAATTTCAAGACTTCTTCAGCTAGCGCCAATCTACTTAAAGGTCTTCCCTCTTCTGCTGGTGCCTAGAATTTCGCCTCGCTTTCTGCTGCGTAATGTGCCAAGGAGCCCTCCTCATGGAGTGACAATTCACAAAGTCGGGATGCGTCACACAACTTTTAATGAAAGCCCGAAACAAAAGTCGAACCATGACGAAAAGTGTTTCGTTTCCAAACTTCAGACTCTTCAATTTTGACAATACACAACGTGCAGTTGAAATATTCAAGAGAGCCATACTCGTTTTATGTTAGAGTTGCGATATTCAAATGACATTATCATATTTCAAAAACAGTCTACCGTGCAAATTGTCCGAAGAAATTTATAGTTGCACCATGCTTTAGTGCCATTATAGAATATTTCTTAGAGATCGGTTCTCAAACTGTTTTTAGTATTAAATATTATGCTTTAGGGGTGTCAAAAATATAAATTCCTAACAATTAAAATGCTTTACTCTCAACACAGAGTTTGTTTCCAGTTTAATTACAATTTCACTCAATGTTTTATAGTTCCGCATAAAACGACAACAATATAAAGTGAACTGATTCATCTATCCACGCATTTTGGATAGAATCCAAAATCGTATAATTGTATTATTGACATCGTAAATGTAAAAGTTTTATGGGAACACTTAGTCACCTTTCCAAGAAAAAGATTTCATTACCTTAAATATAATTTAAAAAATAGAAATATAATTAAAAAAAAATCATTATTTCGGTAAGCTTAAAACTTTTTTGCACATTTAAAAATGGTAAAAAAAGTAATTAAAATAGTTATCCTAAAGAGTCAAAGTAGTAACGTGTAACAGTGTAACCTGTAGTTTATTATAAAAAAATATTTTTTATTTATATACAAGCTTATATATTTATGTGCTATTAGTAAAAGTATTATTGTAAACAGCAAATTATAGCTTCAATAACTATTTTAATGGTTTTAACCCGTATAAATTAGATACAATATAAAACATATAAAGGCACATTTCGATTGGTTAATACCAATTTAAGACTTTGCCGTTTGCTTTCTTTAGTTTACAAATAAAATAATATTGCTTTTATAACATTATATACATTGTTTAATTATTTGTTTCATTTAAATACCTTAAGCAATTACTTTTATTAACGTCACTCGTAAATTTATTATTCAAGAAAAAAGGTACATAAACGTCGGAATTTGCATTCAATACGCCATTATTTTCATTTTATTGTCCTCGTCTACCACTGTATCCACCGTAAAGCATTCTAATTTGCAGATTGTTTCGCGAATACCCCTTTTTTGGAGAGTACCTCACCGCCGCCGAACGTAATTCAAGAGTTTAGTTTCGAGTGTTGTGCTGAATTTACTGTCTTTAGATTTATTTTCATTCTTACCACCGGTGGGGTGAGCACAAACTTACATTTGTAGGCAATTTACTCACCGAGAGACACTAGCAATTCTCTAAAGCGAAGGGGATATCTGTTTGTTTTCATTTTAGGGTACTTTAATTTTTAACGAATCATTTAAAAAAATAGCTTTGATATATAAATATAAGGTAACCCCAAAATTATTGTCGTTTTTATAATGAAACCAAAATGTTTATGTTATTTTTTAATAAAATTATTCAAAATAATATTTTATTTTAACGATATAACCTTCTCCCACTTTTCGGGATTTTCTTAATTTCGTTAGCATAAAATAATATAAAGGTTTGATTCAAAATATTCCATTAGCCTCCTTTTCATAACAAATGCATTTTGATTTTTTTCCCATCTAGAAAGTGTTGCATCGATCGAAGTACGGTAGTCGGAAGGAGGAAAGATTGAAAAAAAAAAGTTGGATGATATAAATCTGTACAGCCAAGTCTCCTGATTTTATCGAGAAGAAATTTTGTCATTTATAGACGGGCATTGTCTTGTAGTTCATAATTATCATTATTACTATTATTTTAAATATTAAAAATATGATTTTCTTCTAAAGAAATAACATAATTTTTAATAAGGTTAGATAATTCATACTAGTAAAAAATAAATTTTTTTTTAAAAAAACACATTCTTTTTTGATATACTGTAATGCATGCACTACACTCTCTGGAAGTTGTCCGAACAAAAGTTCAACTGAAGTCAGCCGAAGTCGCCGACGTCCGAGTAGCGTGAATGACGTCCGCACGGCTGCTGCTGTCATGTACAACTGGCATATTTGCGCGCGATCGAAAAATGTGCCAAATAATCGCAATATTTAAATTGTCATATTATTAAAATTACGCTACTGATAATTATAAAAGTTTGTGTGGACACTCACCAATACAATATCAGCAAAAACTTTTTGGTCATAAATATTCAAATTACACAAAATCTTTGTCGGCTTTTGCAAAATGCCATAAGACATTAAAATTATACTTCAGAATACGAGCACCACAACTGTGACTATCCTAAAATTTGTCGCCATCGATTCTAAATATGAATTCGTTATGGTGTGACATTTATATAAACCAATCTAGGAAAATAAATAAGGATATTCGAAACGAATTTTTTTAACAAAATTAAGTACCACTAATTATTTAATTTTATATGAAAAAAAATATAATAACAATATCTGTTAGAAGAATATACTATCAAAAATATAATTAATCCATTATAGTGCCCTAAAATATTCAAAGATGTCAGTAAGAGTCTGTTGAAGTCCCCAATAAGTATGTGGTATTATAACTTGACCACGGGACCACGGTCATGCGTGTTGACAATAAAACGCCTACGCGCATACTGAAATTGAATCGAGTTACTCGTTCTATCTCAGTTTGCAAAAAAACATATCATTATCTCTCTCGCTCTCGTCACTTAACACGCGAGAGAGCGAAAGGAGAAGTATCTCACCGCTCGCGCTCGAAAGAGCAGCTCCGACATCGGTTTTTTTGACTTCGACCCGTTTGCCGACAATGTTCGGAAGCGCTCGAAGCTGGTCAATTCGACTAAATTACCCCTACTTTACCTCCCGTTCTCGGTAACCTCAGACAACTTCCGAGAGATTTTAGAGCGGACAGAACCGAACTCAACCGAAGTAGCCTACTATATTCTCCGTCCTTGGCTAGCCTTGGCCAACTTCCAGAGAGTGTAGTGCAGGCATAAAACTTAAGAAGCAGGCATAATATATTTGCTCTAATAGTTTTATAAGATAAACAATAAACAATGACATATTTCTAGTTAGCAAGTGAAAGTATTAAAAAAATCATTATTTGTTAATAAAACGAAGATTTAATTTATGTAACATTTTTATAAATTTTCATCCTCGTTTTAAAAACTTTTATTAGATATTCTATTTATTTTATTTAAACGATCTTTACTCTTCTTTACAAACTTTTTTTTATAAATTTTCTTATACAATTCATTAGCTTTTTATAGAGGGTATCTAATACTAATTAATTTAGTGCAGCTATTAAGCTAATTTTTTTATAGCTCTTTAATGTCTTTCTGTTTTACAAAAGGTATTCGTTCGCAAGTCTTATCATAAGGTGATGTTAAAAAACGTATAAAACAAGTAAGTAATACTTACTCTCGAAATCCAGCAACATATTCAAGCCTTTTATATAATAAGATATGATGGAAGATGCAAGAACGTTGAAAGAGAATATTAATTTTTAATCTAAAAGCTCCACACGCGAGCGAAAATTCGCGGCGTGACATATTGGCAGATTTCGAGCTTTCGCGGAATTCATGAATAATATTTTCTTCGGGCGCCACTGCTAATGGCTTTTTACTTAGCTGAATCAGAACCTCCACTAAATGTGTATGTACTAAGTTAGGAAAAGCCTCCCGAAATCTACAGGAAACACAACCCAAACAAAGCCATAAACCAAACGAGCTTAGCCGACCTGACAGTCGCTTGTTCGCATTTATAAAAAGGGACTTAATGAAAATGGATAATTCGCCATTAGGACTTTGTGCTTAATCGGCGATATAAATTAAACAAAACTCCCGTGTAACGTGTATGAGAAGTTTTTCGCTTTAAAAAAAGTTTTTCTTAAAGAACGTGAACGGCGTAGATAATGAGATGAGTAGCAGACAAGGGATTGCGAAAATTCCCCTCTTCGGATATTCCTGGACCGATAATGTGAGGTGAATAGGACGGGAGATGGGTCGACCTTTAGCGGAATTGCTTTGCGAGAAAAAATAAAATAGCTTCGTAATAGAGAGGAGAGAGACAAAATCTGCGACGAATCGTTAAAATATATATTTTCTTATGAATGACAATCTCACAACTAGCGCACAGTGTGCGTATTATGTTTTGCTTGAGATAAAAAAAAGTTTCTCCTTACGTGGGCGATAGCTAACGGCTCAAGATGGTGGAATCATTTAACTAACGATTCTCGGAATAGCCTCTGAACGAACCATTTGCAGAGATACAATCTCCTTTGACAAAAGTGTAAAACGGTGACGATTACCGGGTATTTTTATGAGTGGCACAGTAGTATGCCCACCAGGGTAAAAGTAGCAGATTGGGGGCAGATAAATTAGGCGACACCAAGACTAAGGGGGAAAACGCTCTCGGGTTTATCCCCCCAAGAGTAGTCAGCTTAATCCAACGAATCCATTTTGTTACGACGGTTAAAGATTTTCTTTAATGTATGTAATTATTCCTAAAAAATATATTTTTCTTTTACTATATTTATTTTTTATGAAAAAAAATTTATATTATTGTATTTATAACACATAAAATAATTTTATTTAGCTATATTATTATATTTGACTGTTTTTAAATCAATAGTATATAGCATAGAATAGTGCAACCATATTTTTGCTTAAAATTAACAACAGATTAATATAGCTAAAATCAGCGCATATTATATTTGTAAACCATGTTTTTTTTATTTGTGACTAAGTGTGGAAATGGTTGATTAGTTAACACTAGATCACACTAGTAAAAAGTACATTAAGTATTGATTATAACCACCTCACTTTATATTTTATTTTTACCTAATGCTGTCATTCATAATATATTATATAGTTTAGTTTAAAAATATTGTTTTTAATTTTTTGTAAAGATGTGAGATTTTGATACATGGAATTGCATTCTAGGACCGGCATAACCTTTATTTCAATTCCTATAGATATATAATTTAACTACATCGATATAATAGGTCTTCTTAAAGGTTAAAATGGCATATCACTCATTAGGCTAACTACAAGTCACCTTAAATTAAAACCCGTCTGTTCCTCAGACTTGCGCATTCTTAATTATCATTAACATTTTTAAACGTTATACGGCCTCCCCAGAATAGACCGGTAGCCAGACTATTTCCATCCGAGCGTCTCTTGTGTTTTTGTTACGGGTGATTTGTTTCCCCAATCTCGGAAATACATCTTAATTGGATAGATATAACGGTTAAACAGTTAAACGCCCAGATTCTATCTCATCCACCATAATAGCTCTGTCCGGATCTATTTTTATTCACTGTTTCTTATTGTTTTTTTCTTTCTTTCTCTCATATCACACACGCCGTATCTTATTAGTTCCGGGCAAACATTCAACAGTAGGCAAGTTCCGATAAGGGCTTTTGCTTTTGTTTGTACATTTGCGGTATTCCTTTGCGGCGTAGCGCTCTTATAAACACGTCGGGCAAAGAAAGCACACATTCGAGATGACGGAAGATGTGTGTTAGTGTTACGATTAGATGAGGGGCGTACTCGGCTCGGTCAAGATAAATAGCTCTGGTTAAAAATACATGCCGCAGTGTTCTTTGACTTTGCACCATTTGGTATTCCGCTACGTGAAAGGGTTTATTGTAACCATTTTTCTTAGGAGAGAGGCACAAGATGCTGCCGTTTGCAAAGAGGAAGATATAACGTTCTTGGGACAGAGCAATCGGGTTTGTTTATTGTTGGAAATTTATAATCGGAGATTTTTGCATATGATAAAATAAAATATATTTGATGTACAATTTTTATACTATTTACTGTATGATAATAATATATATAATAATTATATGATAATAATATATCATGAAAAAAAATTTAATTTTTTAATTATTTATATAATATAATTTCCCATTAAACAGATTATGTTAAAGCTCATTCTCATTTTAAAATTATGTTTCAGATTTACAAATTAGATTTCTCAATTTCGGATTGTCATTGCGAAGGCAAGGCGAATTTGGTATTAAAACTGCTTGCAGCGAAAAAGCTCTTACATAAACACTCCTATATTCAAATATATTAAAATCGTCACTTCGATTTACGAAAATATCGTTATTAAGACGTTCTTTTTATGTAATTAAAAATATGTGTTTTAAAAACCCGTCACTAAGTAAATGCATAAAATTATTTAAAATAGTTTTAGTAAACCAAAAATTCTTAGCACGACGCTGCCAACTTTCTGTAAGACATACACACAGAAAAACAAATTTGGGGAACTAAAATAACTGTATAACCTGGTAAGAGCAAGTATAAGGTCATTATCTAACATTTTGATTATTCATTTTAAATACTGTGTTATACATTTTCAGGTCTTGATTAATTATATCAAAACCAGAAACTTAATGTGAAGTTAATGAATTCAACAATATTAGTCTTTTACCTATTTTATCAATAATGATTGAAAAGCTACTGCTACAAATAATTAATACAAAACTACAGAAACGAAAGATAATTCCAAGCCACTAATTCGCCTTTCTGCAAAAGCACGGCATGATTGAACAAATACACCGAGTGGCAAACGAGATAAAGAAAAATCTACAAGAGAGGAAATATTGCTCAGCTGCTCTCCTGGATATAAGTCAAGCTTTTGTGAAAGTGTGGCATATGAAATTAAAATATAAAATACAAAAGGCACTACCTTACATTGTATGTATATAAAATTATAAAGTCATACGTATTTTATTGTAAAATGTCAAGTCTGCTTAATAAAATCTGGGATACCTCAGGGCAGTATACTACGGCCAGTACTGTATGTACTATATACAGCAGACTTGGCAAGTACAAACCGTACTATCTGTCCAATCTTTGCTGATGATACTGTTATTATGACTTCTCATTAATACCCGAAAATACAAGGAATGACTGAATAGCATCTTGACAAATTGACCTATAAATTAAATACGGAGAGATCGACTGAAAGATTAAAGAGAAAAATTATTGATTTATATTTATCCTGCATAGTGATTTACTGATGTAAGATTTAATGATAGTAGTTTTGCTTAATGTCAAGCAGAAAAGACAGACTGCAAAAATTAAATTATAAAACAATACTAAGCAAGATTTTAATCAAAAAGACGTCGTTTCATCTCTCCGTCTAAAAATAACTGTGTATCAAATATAGGCGAGCAATGTCCTTCATATCATATATTGTATATAACATGTTATTAAAAATCAAAGCTTTTAGATGATAAGTAAAATTTTCGAAAATAAACAAATAAGAGAAACAAATGTGCTCCTGTCTCATGGGAAGATAGGAAAGCGGAAAAGGAACAACAAGGAAAGGTCATGAATGAGAGAGAAAACTCGTCGGGTCGTATAAGCGCTTTATTTGGTTATATGAAAAAGCGATACCAGAAACACGAATATCCTATTCGCATTCATGCGATATCCGAATGGAAAGTAATATACCGGCTTTCCTGAAAATAATTCTCCGAAATTGTATAGCAATGTTTCCTCCAAGGCGTGGGTGGTTTATCCCTTGTGGAAAAGTAGGGTATATTTTAACTTGATTTGTTAAAAGAAAAAATACACCTACATTATTTATGTTTTAAGTAAAATTAGGTTGGCATATTGTAGCGCAAAATATGATACTATCGCAAGATTGGAGTACCAGCTGCTAGTTTAATATTTTATAGTGAGCAATGTTTTAGTAAAAGTAGCATTAGGATATTGCTTTTGTTTAAATAATTAGTGTATTTATATAGATATATTAATATATTTTTTAATTTATTTCGTTATAGTTGTTACTCTAAAATGTTATATTTTATCTACGTCGTCGGTTGCCCGCATGTGTATATTTTTGGTCATTCGCTTATGTAAACATCGGTCTTTTTGTTCTATACCTGCATCACTTTGCAACGGTTGATTTATTTCGCATACATTGTTTACACGCCACACAGAACAACTTCAGCGTAGCGCCATGCAAATTTTGCTACAATGCTAAAAATGAAATGGGAAAAAAATCCATTCCCAATGCAATAAAATTGCATTTTGCACACAGCAGCGTGAAACGAACGACCATGGCGATAATATGTAAAACAATAAATTACAAACAAATTTACATACGTAAAACTGACCCGATAAGAGAAGACCAACTAAACAAAAAAAGACACAAATCAAACGAAAAATAATATCAGTTTAAGTTTTTAGTTATACCTTATAAAATGTCAATAAAGTTCGTAACTAATAGTTAATACTAAATTTACTATTAGTAAAAATATTACATAAATTTTATAGTAAACTTATGAAGATTTAATTTAATAATATTGGCAAGCAACTTTTTATGAGCAAAAAGTAGCAAAATATAGTATATTTACGCGTAGCCTTAAACTAAATATAAACATTACACAATTAAACGCAATAAATTTTGTTATTATTATAAAAATATTATATTTTTCCTTCGCGTAAAACTTTGCTTTTGCTGAATATATTAACTAATTCAAATAAACGCAAAATGTACTATTTATAATTATTCCTAACAAACAAATAATTATAATTTCTTTATGAGTAATTTGATAACTCAGCTTAGCCACAATAAATAACTGAGTAAAACTGTTATGCTTAAAATATTATTGCAATTAAATAACTGCAGTAATATTATTTAAATTGCGCTTTTTATTATATGACCGTATTTTATAAAACTCATTAATTTAATTAAAAATATCTTTAAGGCGATGTTGTTTTGACATCACGGACGTCCTTGGGGAAACTCAAAGTTCTAATTTCATCAGAAACGTAAGTTGTCAATCAAACGCCAAATTCAGGAATTATACTCCGCCGCCATTATGATTACGTTCGTTTCGAACGTTTCACCCAATTTTATGACGTCGAAACAGACTCAAAACAGCTAAAATTAACCATCCCTTATCTGTTGCCAGTTAAATTTGTACCGTGACCGCTTATTCCATATGCCGTTTTGTGGCTTTGCGACCCTTAATTGCTAATAAGGGCGCATGCCATATCAGATGGAGGTGTAAACAAACTAATGGCGAGGCATAACAATAATAGGGGTCGCTTTTTGTAAGGGCAACACGAACCACCCTCGCGGGAACAAACCCCCGAGCAGTCACGGCTCGAAGACCGTTCAGATCTAACCTCATTAGTAAGGCGGGTGGTTTGACGAATCGACTTTTTTCTAATAATATTAATTTGCGACAGTGGGGGCGAATTTTATTACCAAATTTTTCGATTTTGGGTGGTTGTTGCGGTTATAATTGGCTTTGAACATCTGCCAGCGTGGTTCCTATTTTAATTATGACGGTTATTTGAAATATGCAAAAAATAAATATGAAAAAAGATTCTTCCTAATAATTGCAAAACATGATATAATATATACGTAGAAATACATTGGAATTTTTTCTTTATATAATATTATATAATAATAAAATATATATTTAAGTATTTTCTAGTGACGTTCATGAGCATTAAATTAGTTAAAAAAAGGTTTAAGTCACGCGAATAAATTGCGCGTCGTCACGCAAATGAATACATTTTTTATAAGCAAAATGATCTAACAATATGCAGATTTATTCTAAAAGGAATTTAATTAGGCGATATTTGATACGATTAAAATATACTGCTTATTATTTTATTTTTATAATATTAAAAGCAGTATATGTAATTTTATAAATATATTTTACCATTGTGTGTATTTAAAAAAATATCTTTGTAGATATGTTTTTGTCGCTGGTTATAGTGACGATGTTTTACAATATAATTTAGTTACAATAAGTTTAATACATAAATACATATTATGTGTAGGTACATAGCTATGTATTTTCTGTTTAAAATTAAGGTAATAATGTATGGAAAGGTTACGCTCTTGACAATACATTATGCCTTGGACTAATACTATTGTTACTTTACCATTTGGTTACCGAACGCCAGAATAGCAATTTATACTGTTTATATTAAGGCGTGAACATATTTCGGGAATGTGTCCAAGAAACGATGCAATTGATTCGCAAACGTTATCATCTGTGATTTACCAGACCTATCTTAAACAGTGTCACAGTCGCACTAGCAGAGACGATCCAGGAGACATTAAAGATATCAGCGGATTGTCCAAAGGGCATCACAAGAACACATCACGACAGATCCCAGCTGCTCTACTCAAATCAAAACCGACAATAATACAACTCGACATGCCAGCAAAGACCTAATAAATAAATCGTTTTTTCTCCAACGTCTACTTAGCTGGAAAACTACACCCTTTTGGCATTAAAATCCAAAAATATTACTATTTGAATACCATATAAATATTATATTATGTATTTTGCATACAAAAAGCATTTTATTTTTTTAATAATTCGTAGTTATAAGTATATAGTTATTATCTAATTATATTATAAGATGTTAATCACTAAAGTTGTAGAGATATAGAAACTCCAGAATTTTAAATGTCGTATTATATATATTGACTATGAAAGAGTTAAAATTATAATCCTCATTAGGCAAGATAGTATAATGATATTATTTAGAGATTTATATGTTGACTATTAAGACGCATTCTAGTAATTTAATAATTGTGGTGAATCAATTTTATTAAAAATATATACATAGGCAAACTAATAAATAAAAAAATAATAATTAATCTATCAAAAAATATTTATATAATGTGACTAAATAATAATTTTACATATGTATGTAGATATTCTCATATTGAATTACAAAAGCAATTTTGATTTATTGCTTTTAATTAGATTATTCCAAGATAAATAAACATAGAACAAAACCTAATTGCTTCAAATCGCTATCTAATCGCGTCAAAGCCCTTCTAGACACAAAGCAGATTCACTTAATAATAAAATATTCACGATTCCATCACTGAAATTACGTCAAATGTCAAGAGAGGACAACAATGAAGTGTGCCCGTCACTCGCGGCGCCTTTCCTTTGTGCCGCCCCCGAGGAGCTTTACTTCGCGTCCGTTCGAAGAATCCACCCTCGAGGCTTGTCGAGAATGAGGAGGAAGCCTCCTAATAAGAAAAGTGCTTTTTAAATGTCAATTTTTCACATTTCGGGCGTGTTGCCGTACATATTAGAGCCGGCGCGCACTCGTCCATTATTGTCAGTCCGACACCGAACTCCCCCAAGCTTAAAGTTATACCCGTGACATTTTAACACGGGGCCCCCGGATAATTTATTATCCGCTGCCCTCGCGAATGCATCTACTACACATTCGTACACACTTTTTTTGCACTATTTCGCTGTGCGAAAATTGCGAAAGCGAACGTGTGCGTCATACAGGCGCGAAATTAGCAAAAATGGACGTGTTTGTACAATAGGTATGAGAGAGGTCGACTCGGGAAAATTTATTCGCGGCGAAACGTTGCAATTTGATTAAATGCGCTGTGTGATGTGTTTTTATTTTTTCTGTACATTTTTAAAAACTTACCACTAATAGGTCTATAACAAATAGTCCAGTGTATAATCTATTTGTGGGTGATACACTAATATTATATATTAATATGCAACTGATTAGTTAATACGTTTGTGAGTCGTGGCATTGTATACAAGCCAATGATTCTTCAGCATATTGAAATGTTGATTAAATCGTCGTTTAATTCAAACATGTTATTTTTATATAATAGCTAAAACTTGAGTAGAGTTAAAAGCTGGTAGAAGCATGTCATAAGTTGTGTGTGAAATATGCTAAAATAATTGCCTACATAAAAAGGTTTAAAAATATCTATCTAGTAATGAATTATATAAAGACTATTTTTATTGTTAACTAAGAACTGGAAAGTAGCCATCAATACAATAAATATATAATGCTTTGAGAAAATTATTTTAGCTAAAAATTAAAAAATTTATGATTGATGAAATTTATTTTTTTAAGCATTTTTGGCTCACTTGCTTGATTAAGATAAACAATTATTCATATACTGTAATAAAAATCGAACTTATGAATTTATCAGTGAATTATTCAGCAACACACTTTAAATACTTTTTTTAATTTATATTTTCAGAAAAGTGAAATACCTCACATTTTAAGAAATACATGAATAAAGTTCGGCACCTTTGTAGCGCTAGATAATTTTGAAATAAGGAATATATTTGAAAATATTTCGCCCCTGAAGACAGTATTAAAATTATATATCATTGTTAATGAGTGATTATTTTAATTACATTTAATTTTTCTGAAAATTTCTACTCTTGTTTTAATTTTTAATATACAAAATCTTTAAGTTTACAATATTTAGTGCAGTTTATATAATATATTTAAAGGTTTGTACAGGTAAATAAAATTAACTGAAAATTAAAGTTAAACGTAAGTATGCTGTGATTTATTTTAAAACATTGTATTGTTATATCATGTTAATAAATGTCTTGAATGTATTGAAATCAATATATTGTTTTCTAAACTTATGTTTAATTTAAATTTAAACACATAAAAGTATGCGTATAATATAGCATACCTTAAGTATTAGGGATACAGCTAATTTATTTTAAAGTATATCTATTAATATTAAGAGATTTTAAAGACACTGAAGAAGTCTAAAAAATATATGGAAGAGATTAATTTGCTCAAATAAAAATCTACGCTTACGTGCATTTAAATTTATTACCAATACAATACGTTGATCTGATTCAAAACGCAATGAAGAGCCGTATGCAATATCTATAATATTGATAAAGAAGTTTGAAAACAGCTGATCGAAATCTTTATATAAAATATTCAACCTAGTTAATTAGAATACATTTATGGATAATAACAATGATGACGGAGATAACTCAAATTTGGGAACTTGACAAAAATAAAAAGTTTGTCTGTAAAAATAATCTTCAAAAATTTAAAATGCATAAAAATAAAAGAAAATATTTAAAATCCAAAATTTGTTGACTTTATGAAAAAAAAAACTGTAGCAAAAAGGTATACAATATGTAGCGAATCACAAAAGTATGCCAAATTCATAGAAAAACACGATTTTGCGTATTTCACAAAATAAATGTAAGTATATTTTGCAATATTGCACTTATAAGAGTATGCAAAGTTGTATATAAAATTGTATAAAGAGAAACTATAGCAGAATATAATACCTCTATAGCGAGCAAGATCACTTTAAGAGTTTATATCGCATTTTTTTATTTTTATTTATGATTATTTGCTATTTTAGAGATGTGATATTTTTAAAGCATTTGTATCATAATGATAAAAGCAAAATGGCGCTTTAAATGTGGTGCTAATTTAAATTTTAAGCTTTCGATATGCCCTGTCTGTAATTAAATAAATAGTATTAGAAAGGCAAATATTGTCGTTATAAAAAAGCCAGCTTTATATGCAGCAACAGATTATTTTATAAAAATATTCACTGATAACACTATTCTTAAATTATTCTAATACTAAGATTCACTGATAAGACTATTTTTTAAATATACAAAATGAATCATTTTATTAAGCTTTAAATGTAATGTTCGTGTATTCCAACCACAATATAGTTTGGTCGTCATTCCCCTGTCTTTTTATTACCACTTTGGCTTCCATACGCGTAGCTTTCATAACTGTGTTATAAAATATAATAAACTTTTAATTGCTAGTAATCAAAATCTACAATAAAGATAGTGATAATCATCGGAACCTAAGGCACAGGCGGGGGTGGATAATTGCGCTCGTTATCCGAATGTGTGAACAGGATACGCGGAATCTGATACGTCTGATTTGAAAATCCCGTGTGAGCCATGGCATAGAGAGCAGCAGAGTGATAATGGAGAGCGTCGCAAAGACTCGGAGCTATGGGCGATAGGTACAGCGCAGATTCCTTTTGTCCGTTTGTGGAAAAGGAAGACAAAAGACGGGTTAGTGGTATCCCCAGGCGATACTCTATCCCATTGCATACGGTGAAAAAGAAGCCTCATAACCGTGCAGTTTTATCAGTAACCTCGAATATGAGTAAAATTATATTTTTATATAATGAGAGAGAAAGAGAGTAATAAATACAACACCAGCGAGAGATACAAATTAATTATCAGCACAGTTGAGGCCTAACTTGGTAGATGTATATTAAATATATTTTTATTTATTATTTGAGAAGGTTCTAGTCTTTCAAATAATAGTATTTAATAAGACGTCCGCAAGAAAGATTAACTTGTATACAGCACAGTTAATGCTTAGATAAATTTGAATGAACGTGAAAATAACATTTTAAATAAAAGAATGACACTCGAAAATCACTCGACAACAAAAATTTGTTCATTGTATTAATAAAAAAAATTCTACCCCATTATTGCTGATTTCCAAAAAAACTAAGGTGCAATGTGACACGGGTTATCGTTTTATATTTAATTATTGGTAGTAGTTATATTATATAATCAAGTTGAATATATAAATTTATAAATTATTAAAATAAAACAATACATAGGTTCACTATTTCCGAATCAATTTATATTTATATGAATACTTAGTCATCCCCATAAAAATAAAAAAATAAAAAATAAAATATCACGAATTAAATTACCTAATTAAATTAAATAAATTTATCACATAAGCTATTATTTTATTAGCTTAATTACTATAACATGAGTAAATATAAATATATTACATTTTATTTTATTTAATTTTAACTGTAATTTTATGCCTCCTACTAATTTTTCTTTTATACACAGATATATCATATACTATGATACATACTTTAATGTTTTTATGTGGTTAGATTGTATACATTGAAATTTATTTTAAACTCTATAATTTCAATATTGTCTTATCAATTGATTTAAATAGTGTTATAAAGTTGATAAGATCTACTATTTTATAAAACCAGAAGGCTCACGCGTGACGTCATTAGGCGCATACGGTGAGATACATTCATTTTCGCTCTCTCGCGTGTTAAGTGACAAGAGTGAGTGAGAGATAAGGGCGTGCGGAGCGCATGTAATGCACGCTCTTATCTCTCATTCGCTCTCGTCACTTAACACGCGTGCAAGCGAAAGGGGATGTATCTCACCGTACGCGTCTGGACGTCATCAGGGAGAAGAATACAAATCATGACAGCTGCTTTCCTTTTTCTCGAAGAAGATAAAAAAACTCTCAGATCCGCTGAAGAGTTTACGCCCAAGGGCAAAATAATGCACTTTATAGGTGATTTATATTAAACACTTAATACATTAAAGGTTTTCCAATGCAAAATTAATTGAGAATCGCTGTATTAGATATATTGATATAAAATATAGCATAATAGTTAATTACAAAATGTGACATTTCTCAACCAGTCAGTTCATTGTGCGAGAACAATGCCGTTAAGGAAGTTGAAGAATGTTTCGAAAATCAACCGACGATCCTGACATGTCCACGAGCTTCACAGCCACCGCAGCAGACCATTATCTATTGTTTGCTCCGGTAATCTTGAACACCACACATTTCAAAAGGATTTAATGCCATTGTCTTTGTGGCAGCGTCATCGCAAACGGACCGTTAACGAAATTAAACCGATACTAGCACGGAATATATATTTCTTTGACAAATTAAAATATACAATGGATATTCGTAAAATAAAGGGCATAAATAAAACTCGTTTTCAAAACGAGTTTCTTAATTAGCACCGATAACATTTCAATAACCATTTAATAAAGAATATTTCAGAATAATTGTTGTCATCATTTTTGAAATGACTTTTCATTTTACATCACCAGTTTACACATTTGCCTATTTATAACTGGTTCTCATGTTTCACTGAACCAACCTTGCACTTAAAAAAATTGGAAATTAACACGATTATTATGAACACACGCTGCAGCATAAAAATACAATTGAAGTTTGGCAAATTAAATAAAAAAATTGTTTTTATAGTTACTAGCTATAGGTCTTTACTTTAGGAATATCCCTCGTACATAGAAAATTGCACTCGTCCGTAATACGGCACGATGAAAGCTTTGATCCATTAGCATCATTCTTCATCTGTATCGCGAGAGAAACTCTAAATATAGCCTCAGGGCTACCCATTTGATTATAATGGCGTAGCCGTGGCTTAATAGATCAACACAAACACGTTGCATAGGAGACGAGCGGTTTGTTAAATAAATAAAGTTAACTCGGAGTCTGCCGCACAATGGGTAACATTAGACCGCAATCCAATTGTAAAATACACTTTGGCGCCGTGAAAACCAACCGGTATATACCCCAAGTATATTCTGTATTTGAAGTTCACTTAATAATTAAATTCAAGATAAATTGCGTCGTTAGATAATGTCACGTGTGGATTACAATAAATCGATTTAATTTCATTATAGTCTAGAAAGTTAAATTTAAGGTTTGGTTTGGTTTTGATTTCAAAGCTTTAAGTATGTTATAAATTAAATTGCAGTTTATGCAACAGTGCAACAATTTGACTGGATATGTTCCGTGCAGCTTACGATGCATTGCGCCGTGTGTGTCAATAATGTCCTGGTGTGCGAGCGTGACCGAACTCTTGCTAACAAGTTGATGGTTCAGAAGAAAAGCTTTTCACACACGTAACTCAACTTTATCGATTCATAATTTTCAAGTTTTCATGCCATAGGAATGTGACTTTGAATATGTTATCAGGCAGTGCAGTTATAATGGCAGGTTTTGGAAGTAGACGCTGGCGTGTCGAGTTGTATTATTGTCGGCTATGATTTCAGTGGAGCAGCAAAGAGATCTGTCATGATGTGTTCTTGTGATGCTCTCTAAATAATCCGCTGATGTCTCTCGTGTCGAAGTAGTCTCCTGTTTTGTCTCTATTGCTGTGACTCCGTGGCGTAACGTAGCTTAGTTCTTCTTTTTGTTACTAAGTGCCACATAAATCATGATGCTGGTTTGAGACAGCTCTGTTGAATTGCAGATGAAGATCTAGAGCACATCCTTTCACACAAAGAGTAGTTTTATCGGCGTACTTATGGGACATTAGCGTCTTTGGACAGGTGTGCCATATTTTCAATTAATAACGCAATTGTTTGGCCACGCCATTTTTATTTCATTGTGTTGTAAATATTAAATGTGTGACCTACTTTTAAGATGGGTTGATCTCTCTATTCATTTATTTCAATGTGGTTGTTAGGATGACCTGTAAATTGTAACAATTTGTGCAGGTGATTGAAACCCCCACATAAAAATCACTCATATAAAAGTGTATTGAAAAATAAATTAACAGTCTATTTAAATGCAAGCACCCAAACTTTTGCCATATACAATTTTTCGATACAAAGATCAGATATTTTTTTAAGATTACTTAACAATTTTAGATAATATTTTATTTAAGAAAATTATCTTTTTAACAATGTATTGTTTGATTATAATAGCAACAATTTTTTTTATATGAAATCATGCTTTTAATTTGAAAGTCATGGACTTAAGTTCCAAACAAAACCATAACGATTATTTTTTAATTTAAATTTTATCTGTTAAATCCAAATTCGTGGGTTTTTTCGCCTCAAATTAATTTCCTTAGCTTTTTCTGATTTCATGGATAGATAATATGGCAAATATATTTGGCCACTATGTCATTATGCAATATATCACGATTTTATTTATCATTGTTTATTAATACTATAAACATTATTTGCATGATATAAATTCATTGTGTTATTGCTAGATGTCATATAATAAAAATATCTGTAATTGTAATAAGTGAAATTTTAATAATATGTAACACATTCATAATAAATTTAATATATATTTTCAGGACTTTAAAAGTCGCTAGGAAAAATTTAAAATATTTAATTTATGGTTCAGAAAAAAAAATTGGGCCTTATTTGACATATTAAATTGTGGAATCTTTATGGTAAAAATGTATATTATATAACCATAAAATATTAATATGTACTTTAATAAAAACAATTTAATTTTATCACTGTAATATTATATTATAACATTACTATGATGACCGTTTGATAAAATATAATTTTAGTTATATATTTTCAAAAAATCGAAATGTAAATTTAAATAAATATCAGTTTTATAAAATGTTAGATCAAGTTTAATGCTTAAAGAATAATACAAATTCACATTAAACTTACATGAGAAAAAATATATACATACATATATGAGCTCAAAAATTAATTTAAGGAATATATTTTATACCCAGTTAAGCAAATGATATTGTACATCCCGATCTCTTTGTTGCCACTTATCTCCAGATTGTTTAAGAAATTGCTTGAATAAAATAATTTGAGGCGTTAATCAAAAATACCATGCCTTCCATTTCGAGTGATTGCGAAGATGAAATAGGCATTCGAAAAAATAAAACTGACAGTATTTATTACATTAAGACATCCAAACTCAAAAAATAATAATTTTTTGCCAACAAATTACTGGCAATGGTCCGATTTAGTATTCTTAATAAACAAAGATTTATTAGTCTTCCATTTAGACTCTTATTCCAAATTTTATCCAGACTTAGTATAAGTACCACATAATAGCATATTGACACCTACATTGTATCTATCATACTCATTGGAACATTTGTGGAAGTGAATCACAATAAATTATTCATAATATGATATTAAAAATTCAACACAATGAATTAGAAGCAATCTACATAACATTACAAATAAAAACAACCTAATCTGTAAAACAGTTTTAATTACACCTTGATTTAAGATTAAACTATAAACATTATGTAGCATGAAAAACAGAGCAAATTCGACGTAAACAACAATAAATGTATTATTTGATAAAATACACTTTTAAACTTCACTGCAGTCAAGACAATTGCTATCCAACTTTGATTTGCATAAAACAATCAAGTCGACTAATTATACAAAGAATACTAAATAAGTTCCTATATAAAATTACTAATGCTTACTACGTAACTACGAGTATTATTTTCAATAAAGATTTGTGAATACAAATATACCTAATAAAATGTATTTTATACTGCAATGTTTACAGCAGTTTTAAAATAAAATAAAGCTTATCGCTTATCGTATTAATTCAAAATAATAACAACAGCTTTTCATATATTTTATTTTACTATCAGAAAAAATAAAATACGTTAACCCTCAGATAACACAAAATAATTTAATGGTTAACCACGAAAAACGATTGAAAGTTACTGGTCTAGATATAACAGTAACTACGTAGATGCTTATTATTATATACATTTAAAGCGTTCTACTATAAATATAACAAACAAAGAAAACGTATTACTTTGATAATATTATCTGAATGTTTACATTTTATCTTCGTCTTTAGTCATTCTGTCACTTTTTGAACTCGATATGCTTTGTAACGTTATCTATCTAATTAAAATATATTTTATTCACATTCGACACAGTTTGACCCACTTGAAATCTATCACTATTTAGATCAGTGCTTATAATTATTTTGCTAGGTTTTATGGTAATTTAATTTTCTTATTGTCTCATTGAGAGTTACTGTTTTTTTATTAAAATATTTTACATATTATTGATCTAACTAAGAAGATAAGGTTGTTAATATTTAGTTATTCATCTCCCACAGTACACCAGCTGGAAATACCTGATCTAGATAATAGAATTTAACGTATAAGTTTCACAAATGATTTTATCAGAAGTTATAATGCTATGACCATGCATCGCATCGTTAACAGCTGCAAAGCAGTGTCGGCACGCGCTGCAACTCCAACTGACGCAGCTTTGTAAATCCAATCGGCTAATGAGCCGCCGCCGTGCGCCGCCCTTTGTTTGCCACTACACTTTCGCGCATCTTTACTCCTTTTTTATCTGTCTGTTCTACCTGAGCTAGCATTGCTTTTCTTCCAATCAATCACCGATTAGAGACCTTAGTAAAGAACTACATTTCTATGCACACACAAATTAAGCAAATTCTCAAGAAATTTACAGAATTCTTAATTTGCCATTTTTCGGGAAATTTTTGAGAAGAAACACTACACAGAGTATATTCAGGAAATATAAGAGCTAAGCTAGTTTATAAGTAGCTCTTTTTTAGTCCATATCTATCAATTAAATAAAGATTAATATGCAGTAAATATAATATTTTAAAGCTATAATTAACCTATTTGATTTAGATACTAATATATTTATTTTATTTCCGTCATAAAAAAAATGTTTTAATGAAAAATTAGTTACGTGGCTGTAATTAAAATAGTTCGAGTTTTAATCATAACATTTTTTTTTTCTGAAATTTATAGCTCGGAAAAATTGTATATACGTATATACTTTTAGCGAACAGTAAGACAAAGTTTTAGAATTACAGTTTAAAAGTGATTGTAATTTTTTTTATGCTACTAGTTTATTATAAAATATATGCAACTAGTTTATTATATTTACATTTACATAAATGAAAATGTGTTGATGTCATCTAAGCACATATTTCATGTTGAATTTAAGTGTGCTGACAAGTTCACGACCCGCAGCTTATTTGTTGGACATACGCACAAGGAAAGCGTTTAATTAAAAGGAAGTAAAGGTGATGATACGGTTTAGGTCCATATACTGGCAAGAACAATGGGCGACCGAACGTTTCTATTGTACCGGGGTACAAAGGTAGCAGTCCATAACAATAAACACTTGACACGAAACCCACGTAGTTTAAAATTGTGTTGTTCGTTCGTTACTCGCCGTTTTAGTTGCGTTCAACTGTCAAATGAATCATAGCATGAAACGGCTACCGTTTTCAATGTGGTTTAAGAGGAAACACTTTGAAAGCACCTAATTGTTTGATTTAATTGGTTCTGAGCCAATGACTCAAGAAATGTTCTAAACGTCAATTCAAGTTTGCATGTCGTATATAATTGAAATAGAATAAAGCGTGTTGCTTTTTAGTACCTCATACAAATATTTGACTACATCAAAAATATATTCGGGAACTCATTGGATCATATACCAGATCTGATAAAAAAGTATTGAGATGAAAAATGTTTATGTGTTAGTGCAAGGTTTATTATTTAAAACTCAAATGTTATTAAGAATGATTAATAAAATTAATTTATTTTGAAAATCATCACTGTATATTAAACAATACATATTTATGTCACATTAATAAAGTTCAGTTATAAAATAAAATACACTATGCTAAATAGTATACACTTCACAGTAAGACTTAACCCTTAAATGCATGGTGTTGCAAATCTGCAAAAAAATATTTAAGCCCTTATAACTTAGTCTACATTCAATAAAAAACTCGATTGCATAGTGTTACATATGTGTAACAAACGCCGAGCCATTGTGCTTTCAAATAATTCCGATAGATGTCTCTGTATGCGTGATAGTGCCGTTTAAAAAAAAATCTTTGGGTGCAGATGTGTTACATTTATGCGAATTTCAACGTCTGTTTTCATTAGTGCTAGTGGATATAAAACGAAATAAAATTAATTTATATACTCCAAAAATGTTAGTCTACGATTGTTTATTTATTTTTTATTTCTATTTTTTGTAATAGTTGCATAAAATAAACAAAACATGCAGTTGTAGACTGGCCCATATTGACCAAGAGGAACAGATGCAAAATGCCGAATTGCAATGGAATTTCACAAACAATGTGTGACTTAATAAGAAGAAAAATTGCCTTAAAAGTTTGCACTTGTAAATATTTTTAATTTTAATATAATTCGCTCGCGTTCTGCATGATGTTGCATATTTACAGGCATTTTTTTTAAATATAATCCACAAATAAGCCTAGGTATTTTTTAAATTATTATTGTGTCATTCTCAGCCTAATTTTAGTATACAAATATTTTTATTTTTGAATTTGGAAAAATCATGCATTTGATGGTTAACATCTAAAATTAACTAATTATTTTGTTTATTATTATTAGTAGTTTTTTTTAGAGTGAGAGTAGAAAATAAGATCTATCAGACCACACGGAATACCGCAATTAGATTATGTAGAAGGATATGCCACCACTCTGATCGTGTCACAATAACTTAATGGATAAAACATATCTTCTTAATCTATCTCTGAATTTTAATCAAGTTTTAAAATAAAGTAACACAACGATGGTGATATTTCGAGACCGATAACTCTACCATAAAATTTAAATGTTTCACATTAAATAACTCAATCAGGAATTAGACCCTTTTCCAAAACAAAGTTAAACTTTCAAACGAGTCACGCGGGGAAAGCTCGACGAAAGCTCGTTTTCACCGGCGCACTTAGCATCCGCAGAGATAAAGCCAGCTTCCATCGATACTCGCATCAGTATCGAGTGCGCGAGACGGAAAACGCCTATAAATCAGTGTCACTCAACTAACAATTTTCCAGTAGTAACTGTAGGTCCACCTTTGTGCTGCGATAACTCACGCAGTGCACTTCGCACGGAGCCGGTGCGACTAATTTCGTGCAATTTATCAGCAGAGGGGTCCCGAATGCGGGGCCGAAAGGGGCCTCGCCCGGGGGCACCGACGACAAAACATGAAAACTCGATAAATTTTAAAGCACTCCTGCCATCGGCCCCGGGGCGAATTTGTTACCGTTCATGGACACCGCAACTTTGCCTTTGGACTGATCGTGTTCATGCACCGTATGCACCGTAGATATCGGATACTGTCAAAGTTGAGCGAAGTTGTCGTATTGTAATGGATCGATTGAGCATCATCATTGCTCAGTTGGATAATGTATGGCTAGTTACTGGATGTTTCATTTAATTTTCAGGTTAGTTGCGACAATTAACGACAAAGAATCATAGTGTGTATTATACTTTGGCAAAATAGATCTACCTAATTTTCTATATATTTTTGAACTATCTGGATTATTAAATATATGTATTACTTTATATATATATATAAATTATTATATTCATTTAATGTATTTAAAATTATAGAAGGTTATACGTATCCTTCATATTTCACGCATACTAAAACTAAGATTTATCTGATTGTTCAAACGCAAATAAACAAATGTACATACCGTTTGATGAAAACGTTTTCCCTTATCGGTAGCGTTTAATTCCAGTCTCGTACATACCTGAAACAAAACCAATGAGATAAATCCAAACAGGACAAAACGTTCCCAGAGGGGCGGTATTTTTTTATGGTAATCATGCTCAAAGGCATCATCTCGGATGGAAAAACGAAAAATTCACTCGAAACACACAAATAAAATGGGATTTGATACGCAGAACAGCTTTTATTTTAAAATTTATTATTATAATAAACATAAATATATTCTACAGTGAATATAAAGACGAACGTAATACGCAATGGAGAAGGGTCTGTAAAATACGCAAAGGCGATACCATTCTGCGGTTATCGCGAGTAGAAAATAACTAAAATCTACCTAGGAAAACCTATAAGTAAGCTCCTGATCCTGTTTCTGGAACGTGTTTTGTATTGAATAATTTAAAGGGTGCGCACTTGCGTTTTAATAATTCGCTTTGTTGAATATTCAAGTGAGCGGATAAATTTTTGATTATTTGTCGAAAAGTAACAAATTAGTCTATCTGTATTATTTATAATACGTAACTTGTAATATAAATTTCGTTTTAATCTAGATTAACGTAAAAGTTTATTGACTATGTATTTTTAAAGTTTGTATTTGTAGACCATTAAATTTAGTTTCAGGATTCAACTTACTCAATTTATAATCTGCACAAATGCACCTCAGCAGTTAGCAAACTATTTAAAGTCGTCATAAATTACATTTTATAGACCAATGTTCTTACGATATTTTCAAGGTGTGCTTTTTTCCTTGGTTCCATTATATAAAATGTAAGGTATTTTTCTAGATAAGCGTTTACTTTGCAGTTTAAAATAGAGTGCTTTTATCGTGTAAACTAAAACAGCCCAAATTTCCGTACTTGTTATTTTAAAGAGTCGGTTACAATTTTGTGTTTCAATAGTTAATATTTCATAGTGATATTCTAATAAAAATGGTATATACATTTAGTAATTTATTTAATTGCCTTTATATCTTAATTAGCGTTATTGAATCATAAATTATCTCATCACTGTAATTGCAGTGGCAAAAGGTCGTGTATTAACTTAATAAATCTCGATGTCCATTGAACGTCTGCAGTCTGTAATTAATCGCCATTCGATGCACCTTCTCAAGGCGACCCCACACGAGCCGGTGTTGCATCAGTCGGAAACAATGGAGATAGAAACTTTCGCAATTTACCTTTTTAACCCTTTGCGACAAAAACGCCGGGTGTCGGGCAATTAATTCTAATGAAAATGTTCGACGCCAGCGACGCCGCCGACATGATTGATTCATTGCCGGGCGGACCTTTGTTTTTACACCACAGTCCTGTCCCACCGACATGGCTTTGGAAATTAGTGCCACAATTGACTTTTTTATGTGTTTTATTTTTAGATGGATTGTAATGGGTTATAATATTGCCGTTTAAAGGGTCGGCATTATAGTTTGATTTAAAAAACTATTGTAAAAAATAAAAGGAAATTGAGCTATGTATATGTTACATTTAATATATTTTGCAACCCTAAATATTGTACGCTATACCAGCGTATCAAGGCGTAATTATTCAGTGTCAATATCATTAAGAGAAATATTATCAAGTGCTAACAAATTGCCAGAGAATAACATAAAAATAAAAGAAAATAATTCTCATGGTGAAAAAACTAAATAAAAACTTAATTAAATTGGTTTACAATTTTACTGATCAGTATTAGTAATATTATATTTGTTCACAAACGGATGAACAGGAAAATAAATTCTTGTCGACCGACCTCAAGAATCAGCTAATCCGATCTCTTTCAAATATACTACAACTTAGATTTTATGAATAATTGGCATTTAATACACAATTTTTTAAAACAAAAGCCTTGAAACTGCACCACAGAGCGTAATAATTAATTATCTAACAATTATATAGTGCTTTTAGTAGCTAAATAGTGAATCTAATATAATATACAATATATTTATTTTATTTTAACATACAATATAATTTTTCAACGTATGTTAATAAATTCAAACCCATTAAAAATAACATAAACATTTTTTGTAAACTCAAAAAAAGTGCCGTTAAACGTGAAAGTATAATTACAAAGTCGATAAACATAGCCACCTGTTAGTACTTTGTTTATATGCGTCGTTTTACAAACGCGCGGCCGGAAAAGCGTTAGTGAAAATTACGGTCGAAGTAACAATGATTCATAAATTTGTGTCCGCGCGCGAAATTCATCCGGAAAATTTCGTTGGCAAGAGCTTTCACCCCAAATTTCGTGTGCAATTTGCGACACGTTTTAATTGAATCGCATTCGCAAACAAAAGGCACGCATAATGCACGCAATACTGGGCGCTAATATATTAATTCTAAATTACGCGTTTTTGAGTTTAATTGATTTATTACACGCAGAGAGTAAAAATTAAGATTAAATGTGATAAAATTTTCCACCCTTTGACTTTGATTTTGCGGTAGAGTTA
This sequence comes from Plectrocnemia conspersa, assembly GCF_051122295.1. NCBI lineage: Eukaryota > Metazoa > Arthropoda > Insecta > Trichoptera > Polycentropodidae > Plectrocnemia > Plectrocnemia conspersa. Next base: position 14,602,280 of record NW_028277174.1, on the reverse strand, counting down.
ACTTTTCACAATGGCTTGTTAAAATTATTTTATATTGTAATATTTTATTTAATCTAAACTATAGCATGCATGCATTAAACACAATAAATATAAAGGCCTAACATATCAACCGCACCATTACCATGACGTCACGAGCAGTAGAATAAAAAAAAAGCTATAATAATATATGACATTAAGAAAATTGACTGTATTACTTACTGAAGTATGTTAATTGTTTTATAAAAATGAATTATACAATCAGCTATTGTATAATATACTCGACGCGATTGGTACCCCTTTTCCTATTGACGTCACGCGTGAGGTGTCTGGTCTTAAGTGTAGATGTTGATACATTAAGTATGTATCTTTATTTATATATATTATTTTTTATAAGAAGTTAATTTGTGTTTTATATATATTAAGTAGTAAATAATTTCGCCAGCAATTATATTTATGACGCAGTATAGAAATAATATTAAGAAAATTCGCTCAGAATTATGTATCATCATTATTATTGTCCCGACCATTCAAAAGTAGGTTATATTTTTTTTGGTTTTTGATATATTTTTTGGTTTATATGGACAGATGATTGACCTGTAACACATATTGAATTACTACAAGGAAGTACATATTAAAACCAGCAGACTAAAAGTCTGGGAATCAGTGACGTTTTTATATAAATAATTATAAATTATTATGTGTATTATAATTTACAATTAAAATATGTCAGTCGGAAGCTGAGGCCAATTTTTATTATTAGCGCATTTTTATATGAATAAAAATTTAAATCTGCTGCCTCCGGGTTACCAGATAAGATTACACGGACTACCCAATCAGAATTATATATTTCGGACTATATAAATACATATATGGTCCGATTTAAACAACCCATTTTCAGTTTATTTTATATATTTCTAAGAATAATTACTACTACAGCTTATTACTGTATCGCATGTTTTATTTATTTGAAACTATAACCAATAGGACATAAAAATATTTTTATAATAAATGATGTACTTTATTTATTATTTTAAGATTTTAAATTTTATCAATTTAATTAAAATAATAAGAGTATAATTATGCAAAAAATAATTTAATTTAAATACTATAATCATTGATACAATTTTAGGGAGAGTATGATGCGACCCCAAGTTTGCTACCCTTGCTAAATGCTGATTGTGTCACAACGTTCACCCTCATTTAATCACTGATGGTGGCCAGTAATCAGAATGCTTATTTTGACACATATTTTTGCATTTACCCTCCAAAATATACGCAACAATACAAATTTACGGATGTATATATTTTAAAATAAATAAATAAAAATATTCTAATAAAATGTAAAATGCTTAATAAACCCTTTTAGTAAAATTTACACGACAAGTATGATAAATTGCAGTATCAGCTAATTGCACAAATGTGTCAACGACAAGCGTCGAAAGTCATTTCTTTTAGCCGGATTCGCGTTTAATTAAATCAGCAGGCTTAAGGGTATTCTCTTTGAAAATTAACTAATTTCTTAGAAAGTGAAAAAGGGGAAGCGGCCATGCCTTCATACAAATTCACATAAAATCTGAGTAGCGTGAAAAACTATAACGTAAATGATTTTCTCTAACCATTAAATACATAAAAATTTAATCGCAAATACAAATTATTTTTGATTTCGTCTTTGAATGTATATTTATATACATATAAACATAATACACATCTTTGCATATTGATCTATATAATACTGCGTATCCTTGCATTATTTACTTTTATATTATAGATACTCAGTATCCATATTCATCCTGTCTCATTTCAATTAATTGATTCAGTAGGCATTCGCAGCCTAGCCGAAGGAATATAATCTGATATAATCGTTTCAAGATTGGCGAAACCAAGAATGTTTTTAATTGCCGTTTCACCCCCGCAGCATCTCAATGCATCATTTGAATTTCTACAGGGGCGTTCAATTTGACTTTCTGCGGATGTACTTAATTAAATTTCATTCTTTGTGCTTACCCCGTTTCAATTAGCACTAAGGAAATATTTTTTAACTTGCGGTCGGCGGCGAGTGCTTTGCAGGGGTTTCGATAAGTTAAAACAGCTTACTGGGCGCAAGCTACTTTGACTTTATGGTATCGCTATTGGACTTTTTCAATTAAATTTTATATTAAAATAACGATCGTAAATATCAGCCAGAAAATTGTTTTATTGCAACGTTGTAAATAGGATATTTTGAAAAATTTTGAAATTAAAAGTTAGAAGCTGTTTGTTAGATGAATCCTCTACAAATACATTTTATAATATTATATAAACCAAAAAATAATATTATACATAGAGACTAGTAAAAATGTATTATATAAAAAAAATTAAACTATACATAGAGACTATTTATTTTGATTTTAAAAATAAGTGTTTTCGAAAGAGATCGAAAAGTCAATATCAACCATTATCGTTCCACAGTAGCACAAAATTTGCTTGGAAATATGAATATTTTTTCAAATTTCGGCATATACAAAGTGTTGTCTTTATTATTATTTTGTATATACTTTACAATTCAAATATCTTATATAAATAATTTAGAATACATTTTTTTTGAAGAGTCTCCATAAAGCATTCATTTCCCAAACAACGCTTTGTATCGCATTATTCAAGAGTATATGCGTAATAAAAACGCTGTTACTTTGTTGTTGCGTTTTTGAAATGTCATCCCAGCGTTTGCGGCTTAATAACAAGCGTCGTCAAAGACGAGAGTATAGGCAAGAGTCCTTGCACTGAGTGCGGGGAGGTTCTGCACTTTACGGCTTTTAATTTCCGCAAAGGGGGTCCCTTTGAAGGGATTTAATACAGGCCGTAAACCTGATGCCTAGGCGCCACTTTCATTCGGGCGCCAATAAAAAACGCCCTAGCGGAAATTTTTGCCAACCGCGATAACTCATCCAGACCAAAAACAACAACCCTTCCCTTCAACCGTTGCCTTTTCATACGCAAATAGAGCCTCCGAACCACCCCCGGGTTGGCGGAGGCACGTCGTCATAATTTGTTCCGGGCACAATGGTTGAGGGCTGCATTCCGGACTAGGCAGATGAACAGAGAGACCAACTCTCAACCCCGGACGCGACCATGATGAGGGTTAATGAACAAAATTGAATCTTAAGGCGCGCGAATAGGGTTGGGGGTTGGAATTTTGCCACGGCAATGAAATGCACCGAACAAATTGTTATGAGATTTCTTTTATGGCAACAGGTAAAAAGGTTTTTGATGTTATGGGCCGTCGCGTGAAATGACGTGTGAAATCACTGTAAAAATAAAATAAATGAAGAACCCATTTCATTTCATGATTGCGTTTATTTTTGACTTTAAGCGGTAGTGCTCCGGAATCAAATGATAAAGTAAAGTAACATAGATAACTAGTAGTATCCTGCATAACATTGCAATAGATATTTAGTTATTTTTTCGAAAATATGAATCAGGATCGATTTAGATCGTAACAGTAGTTGGCGATGCAAAAATCTGAATTACTTTTATACACATTATTAAGACAATATAGTGACGATGACATACAGCAAAGATTAAAGTTAGACAAATTTAAAAAAAATCATTGGCTTAAGACATGTTCAAGACAATAAACAAAAAAACACTTTAAGATCGCGTTGAAGATAAGAATCTACTAATCATTCGAAGTACTTTTTATTAATTATTAAAAAAAGGGCTGAAACTATTTTTTAGGTGTACGCACTATTATTTTACTTATTCTTTTTAATTTGTGGGCATTTGTAATAAGATAAAAATGTTAGTGTGTTTGTGCGTAAATTTTTTTTTTAAATTATTTTGAGAGCGGGACAAAATACGAGCACTTTTTGCAGTAGCTTTGGATAAACAAAATTACTATTGACTTTCTTGGATCAAATATTCAAAGACAAACAGCATTGATTTGGCAATTAAAGATATACATACCAAAGTTAATTAAACATATTACAATGGTAGTAATAATGAAAAATCTCATGTTAGTGTAAACAAAAAGTAACATTTTACCCACTATAGAGTATCGTTTACAGCTAATTTTTAGAAGCAATGAAAGATCTATTAACATTTACGTATGGCAAACAACTAAAATATGACATATTGCGACAATTTTGAAAAAGATGAAGATATGCCAATCTACGTGTTTAATCCTCTATAGTAACTTCCGTCAATTTTTTTCTTCGGTTTTCGTTTAAATTTAATAATGAATTTTATTAGTAGTAATAATGTGTACAATGCCTACTTTTTATAAAGGTCTAATTGTTTTTAATTATTTTTCAGAAACAATGATAAAACAATTTGACGACCTAAATGGCGAACGCGTAGAATTGGTATATATTATATAAGCAAAAAGTTGAAGTCACTGTCAGCAAGTATGTTATTTTTATAAAGAACATACTACATAAGTTTGATGTTACTGAATATCCTGAATTTGACTATTCCAAAAGAGAAATGATTGTACAGAAGAAAAATTGTTAAAAAACCATGACGTAGATATATATTTTGCTACATCGGAATTAAAAATAATTTTGGCTATCGATTATACCAGGTATGCAATCACATATTTATAATCATTTTAAAATGTCATTTATTAGATATCATCCAAGAAACTATATAGCGTTCCCACTGCGATGGCGCCGATTTGATCGACATTAACTTTCAATCCTCATACATACTAAGGATATATTACACTTTCACGTTTAAAACGTACCTGATTTATTTGCAATTCGTCATATTTACCGAATATGTGCATTAAATCAGAAGCAATAATCATTTTTATGTATTGTAAAATGAAAAACTCACTTTTCGGCCTCGGAGCCCGTCGACGGGAATTCCAAATTTGAAGATTTCATTACGAAGGTTGTTTTATGATTGTTTATCTAGTTTAATCAATGTATTATTACAATCCTTACACACATTATGTATATATTTCATTTTCACAGTTATAACATACCTAGTTAATTTGCAATCCGATCATTTATATTCAGTCAAATCAAACAAAACACATGACGAATTAATGAAAATTATTGTCGCGTAGCAACATTTTATAAATAAATAATAATTATTTAAAACTGTTGTTATGTTTATTGTTATACAAATAGATACGATTTATTTATATCATTTTAAAATATGCGTGTCCGGAACTGTCCTGGCTTAGAACAATTATATATAAGAAGATATAATAATATATTCTATAATATAATAACGATACAAATTTCCACCTAATTTTGCTTAATCTTGATATTGTAAATATTTCTTATTAAATCTGTTTTGACTTTTTTTTGGTGAGCTATTTTAGTCATTAATATATTTCATAAATTATATACTTTAACAAGAAATAAAAATACTTTATTAAACTATTTAATGGCCAATCTTACACGAAGTGCAAAAACCTCGTGGTTATCTTTTTATTATAATACTGTAAGAATCACACAATAATTGATTTAATGAAACATTTCAATAATGCTACTACATATATAGGCATTGAATAGCACTACAAGTACTTATATGTTTCTAGATAACCTATTACAAATTGTTAAGGTCGGGTAATAGTTGTTAAGGTGTCGACTTTGAAATTTTCTTAGGTAATTTTCTATACGTATTAGAAATAATGTGGGCCTTAAGAAATATATTCTTGAATCAAATGTTAATTTTTAAAGTTGAAGCAATTATACTATAATATAATAATAATACAAAATGACACCTTGTTTAGTTTACTCTTGATATTTGGAATGCTTCTTATGAAATAATTGTTGGGAATTTCTTCATTAAAACGGACAACAATTAATAGTTTTTTCTAGTCTTACTCTCTGTGCTATTATCAAATTTTATTTCATTGCTTAAATCTAATTTTTCACTACTCTCTCATTCATTATATCATTGTTTTTGTATGTTAGTTATTTTACTAGAGTCATTAAAATATTTCATAAATTGTATACTTTAATAATAAACATATATAAACTATTTAATTGTCAATCTTACAGAAAGAGCAAAAAAAATCTGACTTCATGGGTTAACTTTTATTATTCTATCTGCCACTTTCCATTGATAAATTGAGAAGGGATTCGTTTCATATTTTTGTAGAATATTTTAATGATAACACGCTATTTAACAGTTATAAGATTGCCATATATTATTTATGAAAATGTTATTTTAACCTAAGCGTGAAGAACAAATTTATATTCAAAACAATTTACATACATAGTTTACATGATTTCGCACAGATGATGAAAACCCTGTACCAAAACGTTTTCAGTGACTATTTTATTGTTTAATCTGCCAGAGATAAAAGCACCGCTGATCAGATTGGCTCAGTGTGGAATCCCGCAGGAAGAATGATAGTTTCAGAACAATGAAAGGAATCCGTGTCTCTCGCTTGTGAGAACTAGAAAAGAGTTTATTTTCGGTTTATTATTGTCGCGGGATACACGGCTCGCTACACTGACGTTCATCGTTTTCCATAAAATTTATTGCATGTTTTGATTCGTTTTAAAAGGGATAGTATATACCTATGTATATTTATACGTTACGGCCAATGGCCTTAAATCGAGCAAGGTCTTCGATTTTTTTCCAATTAATAATAATATAAACAGTTATGAAAATATGTTTCAACTTTTTTTTCATATTTGGCACATTAAATATTTGCTCAGCTGAGCTAAGCAACTGGTGATAGTAATTGATAGTGCTTACAAGTTTCAATCTACAATTGGTCAAAGTAGAGGGGCTTTCATGTTTATTAAAAATCATAATCTTTGTCAGTAGCATATAAATCCTGAGTAAATAATAAATCAATTTATTCTCATTAGGGAAATACATTGACTGATATATTATATTATGTTATATAAAAAAATCATAGTTTTTAACACTTTTAGTGCCAAGCAAAATTCGGCGGTGTATGCTAAGAATGCCAAGCATTTTACCATATATTGATGTTTTTATAAATATTTTTAAAAAATATATTTCTGATTTTTTTGTGGAAACAAAAATAAATATAATTTATACAAGTACCCAAAAAGTATCGAAAAACATTATTTTATAATTTTACAAAAAAAATACAAAACTCGGAAAGGACATCCGCGACCTAGCGGCATTCATGTCGTCGTTCATAAGTGGACACCGACGCCCTTACGGCATTTAAACGGTTAACATACATTTATAAAATCCTATTATATACAATTTTTTTGGTCCTTACTCGCATCTTTCGACGCTTCTTACGTTTGTTCAATTGTTGAGACAAACACTTCAACGTGAATTACACACTATTTTATTGTGTTTCTATATAAAATATTTGAATTATGGAATATTTCAGTAAAGCGCGTGTATTTAAATTTTTTATTAAATGTTATGTTTTTTTACTGTGTGAAAAATTACTTTATTATCAGCTGAAGGGTATGTGCCACACAGCTCATAGCAGTGAACTCAGCAACGCTTTTAGTTTTTTTCCGATTGCAGTTTGATATTTAATCTAATGTCAAATTAATGTGTTATTTCAGAAAGTCTCTTTTATAATAAAGTCAATGTTTGCTATTTGGAAAACAATTAAATATAAATGTTACAAATTTATATTTTAAAATTTGGAAAAAAAGTTTGCTTTGTGGTCTTTTTAGTTCAACATTATAATACACACATGCATGTCGATAATAATATAATTTTGACTGTTTCAAATGCAATACCACAAATAAAATTTTCCATGTCGCTTCATTGCATCGCTGTAAATGGAATGTTTTACTACACATGCCGGTTGGCAAATGTACCGGCTGAAATCGTGATCGTTTTATGCATTCACCATAGGTCATGTTGTATGGGGATTCGATTAGCTTTATGGCTTTTCCGTAATTTAGCGATCGCCATTTGACAGGCGATGCATTAAGTTCCTCTACGAACATAGTACTATGGCTGAATGCGGCAGAGGGCCGCTCCCTAGATTCGCACTCGAGACGCAATTTTAATTTACTCATTCCCATTCATTCCATTCTTTCCACCGTGAACTTTCATCACCGACTTCATTGTTAAACGGCTCCATTGCGCCGTTCCAATGCACTCGGTTGCTTTACAACCAGTTGAATTTCAGCAGACCTCTGTCTTCAATATATAGAGTAGTATGAACATCTACTATATTTATAGATAGGATATATAAATTTAAACTTAATTTTTACTAACAATATCACTTTATTTATATTTGTGCAATGTATACTACAATGCTTTAAAACGCTAATTTCAAGCTGATTTAATATGCATATAGAAAATATATGCCATAAAGTTTTTAATATACTGGGATTCGGTCACTGCTTACGACATCAAAGGAACTGTATATCTTGCTTAATAACCTATTGTAAACTTGCACTTTTTCCCCCTGCCAAATATTGCAAATTTAATAATAGATAAAGAACAACAAATATTTTTTTTTCGAAATGAGAAACTTCTGAAATTTATTGACAACTTCACTGCTTATCTTAATAGCAATCAAATTGTAAACAGCAAATGTGTTAAAAAAATTGTCATAAGTGTTTGCAAAATCTAATATTCTCATTTATCGAGAAATTTGCTGATTTCTTAAGAAATAGGAATTCTCAAGAATTTTTAAATAAGGTTTTGTTGTCAATTATTTGCACTTGCAGAACGCTCCATCTAGCACAGAAATAGAGAAACAGCTAAAAACGCAAGTCATATTTTTCGGAAAAATTACGAATTAAAATTATTTTTTATTATGTTAACTCAAAAATTAGACGAGTTTAAACTTTGTAAACTTTTGTAACTTTTTGATCAGTACCTACAATATTATTTTCTTTTTAAATTTTTTTGTCAATTTTCAAGTGAAAATAAAAATTATTATTTCTCGAAAATGTAAAACATCGAGAAACCTGACTGCATATGTGTCATTAATGTTAAGAAGTATTTTATAAGGTCATTCGTTGTCATTGAAGAAATCATCCATTCAAAAAAATTTAAAATGGTTTCGATGCGAACATAACGAATAAAAAACTCATGAACAAGAAATGTCCATAACTGTAATATATATACCAATTGTAAAAATATTCTTATATTATACAAGTATTAAGTGTTGAAAAAGTAAAGAAGCGAAAAAGTATATTTTAGGCTTGGAAAAAGTAAGTATGAATGTATTGTAACAGATTTTAGTCTATAGTATATACAAAAGTAAAATATTTACTGGATTTTTCACATATTTCTCGTATTTCAGGCGAATTGGGATACGAATACATAGGGTTGCGCTGACGTGTATACTTTTTCAATTTGTGAAATGGATATTTCCTGAATATATACCAAATTACCCTAATTTGCATTCCCAAGTACATGTTGTTCAGAGTGATAATTATAAAAACGGAAATTTTGGATACTTATTTAATGAGTATAATCTGATAATTATTGTAACAATCTAAAAATAATATTTGCATATTTCTATATTTAAAAAAATGATTCTATGAAAAATATACATATATTTCTTCGTATTATCCTATTCGGACAGATTTTTATACAATATTGTATATATGTACATAACAGCATTATAAAAAGCAAGTGTATCCCAAAATAAATAATACTGTTTCATGGTTATTTAATAAATTTAATTAAAAATATTGACATATTAATAATGTAGTGTAAAATAATTAGACATGATATATTCAATGTCTTATTTATGAATTTCCTCATATTCGAGCTACATCTTTTATGCAAATATTATCTCAAATTTGAATTTGATGCTTGATCGAACGAAACATATATCTAAATATAAATCTTTACATTTGAACCGTGGATGAATCTGATATCAAACATCAGTCGACTAACGAATGAGTATCACTTGATTAGATACATCGATTTAATATAAATATATCATATCAACTAAAATACCGTAACATATTCCCAACACAATTTTTATATTCATTATTTTGAAAAGAATCTCTCACGCCACATCCTCGCTCAAGAACTAGTATCTTTTTATTCTTCCGAATGTACAGAATTAACCACGAATTGATTGCCAGTAACGAGTGTTTGGACGTTTCAGGACCGTTAAGCATTCCCGATGCGACTGGGAATTTGTCATCTCGAGTCACGTTAAGTCGCATGTCGTTCATACGATTTAGTGTAGCGAGTCGATTTCAAACACCCAATTAGCATTATTTAGACGAAGAGGACGTCAGGGGAAAAGTCTGTTTCTTACTGGTTGTTTTTGTCAGGAAAAAACTAGGTATGCGATATCGTTTGGAGATGTCGGAACAAATGTAGGCGACGATGATCGAGGTACGAGTGAAAGCAAACAGCATCGGAAGAAAGAAAGGAACATAAATATGATATTTTTGTGAGACGATAATAGACATGCATTTGATGTGAATTTTTAGAATTTTTTCAACTAATAATATACATACTTGTAAAAATATATTCCGATATGATTTTACTGAAATGACTGGTTTTCTGGTCAATTTTTACTTTTTTTTTAGAGGTCGATTTTTACTTTTTTTATAAATATATTCTTGCTATGATTTTTTACAGAGTCGGGCCCCTCAAGGAGAACAGGCCTCGAGAATTTGTCCCTTCTTCCCTCCCCCTCTCGGCCTGCCTGATAGTAAGTGTAATATATAATAGATTATGTTAAATATAATATTTGTAGAGATTCAAATATACGAAAGAATAGCGGTTTTTGATCAAAAAGTGATTAAATTCTTGCTTGAAAATTAAAAATATTTACTAATATTAATATAAAATATTTGACTATATGTTGAACTTAAATGTATGTATACATATGTATTTATAGTTCTTTCCACATAGCGCCAAAGCTTTCGCCCGCTAAATTTCCTCCGCTGCAATCTGTCAAGTGAGTCAAATTGGGGGGTGAGCTCGTTCGCCAATGACTCAAAGGTACAGTACATATTTTTTTCTGGCCCGAATCGACGAAAGCATCTCTCCGACACGGATATAACCATCAATTCATTAGCGGGTCTGGTGCTGTTTTTCTTGCAGCCCCACCCGACGGCTGCTGTCGGCCTGCCGTTTTGTCGTTTGCCCGTGAAATTTACTGCCGCCCGGTTAATGGGATGAACTCTATTCTCGGAGCTTCGTATTTTAATTTTACAGCATCGGACGAAGTGAATGGATAGAGAGACACGACCGGCGACTGATGAGTCTCAACGAGATTTACAGAGCCGTGAGGAGAGTGTCTCTAAGTTCTAAGAGATAGCTATTTAAATTTGTGATCTATGCTAATAGTGTCACGAGATGCACGACGCTCGGATTTGGGATGAAAATACGATTATTGCTAATGGTAAACCTTTTGCACTCGCGAGGCACGTTCCGATCATCGTCGATTAATTACGAGCACGTTGGCTTAACATCAACAAGTGTGACAGTTTGATAGTTAATAAATAGTGAATCGTTATTGTCGTGCCAGAATCCGGTTCAAAGAACCATGAAAATGTGGCCACGTGAAATTCTGTTGTTAACTATCGTTAGATTTATTGATTATTATATTAATAAATAAATATTAAACTTTAATTTATTTCTATATTTATTTGTAACTAGCTTGTATTAATTTATGCTTAAAAATAAAAATAAGTAATTTCTTCAAAACTTTTGAGAGAGAAATTCAAAAGAAAAAACATAAATTTATCTATAATTTACAATTTTAGCATACATTTGTATCTATTACGATCTTAGCATCTAACATGAATTTAAAAATCCATCGCAAATTGCTCATAATACGTGTATTTAATTATAACATTTTTTTCTACAAAGATGCAATTATCTTATTTATATGTTTGTGTTTATAAGTTATGTGCTGATTAAAAAATTGTAAATATTAAAGAACGTTTATTTTATCGTCAACAACAGTTTATATAAATGATATATTGTAGGTCAAAACTTATGACATTGTTTTTATTCAGCGTGTAATTTTACATATTTTTATATATAAATTTAACTCCTATACTCAACTGTAAAAAAATATATGAATGACTATTCTAAAAGATAGCACATGCTAGCAAAAAAATATTTTTATGTAATAAAATAATAATTATAATCATAATGTAGAGCCCAAATTCAATTAAATATATGCAATGTACAGAGACGGTTTTAGATGAAGAGATGCTCATGGTTATTCCACCCCTCCAAGCCCCATTCTCACGAGTAGCGGAAAATGGAATGGACGTAAAATAACTAAAAATCGGATAAATAAACAATGCAATCTAGAGTGAAATGCAAAATCAAATAATCTATTATATAATTAAATAAACTTTTAGGCAGTATATATAGAAATAAACGCTAATAAACTTTAATGCTAATAAAACAGAAAATTTAAAACTATTTATTACATATATAAAAAGTATTCTAAATACTAAATATGTCCCACTTCATAGTTTTATGATTAATATAATAATATAAAGTGGATTTAATTATTTATATCACATTTTAATAATTAAGTGCTTTAATTAAAATAACTAGTGTTAAATATTTGTTATTAGGGGTTACTTTTAATGTAATATAGCAAAGTATATTTATACTGCCATCTCTCGAATAAATATCATATTATTATCCAAGTTTCGCACCACTCGCATATTTTATTTTTAGACCGAATATTTTTTTAACTCGCCGCCAGAGCACCATTATCATACAAATATTTACATAAAACAACATAAAACCCTTCATTAAATTTTAACGCAATTTTCGATTCGCTCAAACGTTCGCGTATGATTTAACGTCGGTTCATTTTCGAGCAGTTAAATATTTTACGACCTTACGTCAAAATTATACCCATATACCTACTAACTGCAGTAGCACAGGCAGGCGGCGCAATCGAGTTTAATTCAAATTACTACACCCCGTGGTCTATGACGTTTTAATATTAATTTTATTATGCCGACGAGCAGGCCGCGCAATAAAACTCCGCAAAACGACACCGACGACAGGGTGTTCGTAAAATATTAATAATCGCCAGGCGGAATTTTATTACCACAGTATAATATAAAACCCCCCGTAGGATAGTTCGCGTCAATTTGCGGTGCGACATTTCGAATCAATATTATGACCACCCTGTGCCGACGAGGGGTCATAAGTGACCGCGAACGGTCAAAAACCAGGAGCCAGGGAAAAACCAAACCAGTCCCCCGGGGTCGTAAAACAATCGTAAAAATGCACATAGGTAAGCGAGCTGACCTAACTCAAACGTAAATAAAGCGTGCATAGGGAATCCTCGGAGACAAGATAACTAGGAGTGCAATAATGAGATACCAGACCATGTTTTATCTCTTGTGAGGGTGTGGAAGCTGACGGTAAGTGTTTCGTCAAAATGTCCTGAGATTGCTAAAATGTCCTTTTCGGGGGTGTGTTTAATATTCGTGCAACCATAAGGGCAGCTGGATGCATGGACGCACATAAAATGGACTTAATTAAGTATGGGATGATGTATAAAACTTTTACTTCTTTATATATAATATTATGTCTAGCTTCATTAAAGCCAAATAATAATATTTTATAAGCAATAATATTTAATTTGCGTTTTATACACGTTTTTAAAATTCTGCCACATTTATAATTAATAATTAAAATGTGAACGAACCCTTCTTGCAATTTTTCCAGTATAAATTTAAATATACCACAGTTTTGATAAATTAAGGGGATAATATAATTAGACGAGTTTAATTAAATATTTAATAATCGTTATATTGCGTTTTGAGGCTTTACGCGTAGGTATGATTTTTAACTCAAATCTTAAAAAGCCACGAGAATAATTATAGTAAATTCTTCGAACTGTAAGCTAATTTTTATTTTTTTTAGAAAAAAACCTTAATTGCTTAATATTTTTATTACATAGTTGAAGGAAGTTGCGATGAATACTACGCAATTTGTCCTTAACCGCGCTTAAAAAAATCTGGATAATGCAGACTTGCCTTTTTAGGATGTGAAGAGGCAAAAAACGTTGTGTTTATAGTTACCAAAATAAAATTGATTACGATACTATGTTAGATCTCGAAAAAGTTCCTCAGGCTGGTATATTTATCGATAAAGACTATTACAAATCAGACACAGAAAACTTGCAACAATCGCGTGTTATTTTACGTTCTAAATTTTTTTTCATTAAAATGAAAAAAATATATAAACTATAAAACATACTATATTCTATTATAATTGTATTGTAAAATAAGCAAAAAAACGTTGAAGTCAAATTGATTATTTACTAGCAATAAAACTGGTATATCATATCTTTATATTAAATAGTAAGCATAACAAATCATTGCCGTAATTAACTAAAATATTTAATTCAGTTATAAATCAAAGCTTATATCATATGTACATTAACCACTATTATTTTATAAATGATAATGGTTAAAGGTTATATACTACTACAATATTAATTTTAAATATTTCCTAAACCAAATTTTTGGCGTATCGATCAATGATTCCACTTTTGCCTAACTAAAATTTTTTTATTAAAATATAAAACAATATTAGCTGTTTTGAATTAATTTATTACATATAAAACTAGAAGCAAAAATATAGATTATAATGATATAACAATATACTAGCATGAATCTAATTAAAAAAAAATGATCTATACCACAGGTCTGATATTTATTATTAATTAATATATCACCCACGCCAATGTATATAAGCATCAACTTTGATCACAACAATTTTATTATTAACGAATCACACTCACGGGTCAAAAGATCTAGCAGTTAACCTTAACCCATATCAAATTCGCATACAGCCAACACCAATCAAGAACGCGGAGCTTTTACGCGTGTCGCAACGCTTTGCGATTTTGATTGATTCGCTTTTACGCTTTCGATTATTTTTACATATACTATATAAATATATACGTATATATTCAAACGAACTGCCGTGCTCCAGATTGGCCGAGTGAAAAATTAAAACGATCGGATCAAAGCGTTTAAATCGGACCATTACGGCTCGATTCGACCTCCATCAATCGTCCGTAAGATAGTTTGGTAACCCCTCTGCTAGGTTTTTACACGGAGTCGGCCTTATAAATATTCCTCGTGCATGTTGCCATGAGGGTTAACACTGTCCCAGCGACTTGATGAATTACGGTACAAACACCGCTACGGGTTTGAACGCTATTAAATTAAACGCGTCCTAATTAATTATTCAAACGAGTGTGTTAAATAAGGCGATTAGGTTTTAGACAGTTGTTTCGATATGAAAATATGCAGTAAATTATTTTCATACCGTAATGTGCACATGTAATAATTTTATTTGATTTTTTAGAAAGGTTTAAATTAAAAAAAATACTCACGCGTTAGTGAGAATATACTTTTTTCCATAATATTTTAGACTATTTTTTATATATCAATGGCTAAATTTTTATTTATCCTGTAACTTGAATAATTTAAAAATGACTCAATATTGCTACTTTGTTCCGATTATTTTAATATACATACATATGTATATATGTATGTCGTGAAAATATTATAAATATACAATTAAAATAAATCCTTAACAATTTTTTCGGATTTTAAAGACAAAAGGGTGTGACTTTGTAGCTAAAATAGATATGTATATATAAATTACCATAAACAAATAGAAATGTAGATGCCGCTATTATGTAATTAAATTGCAATGGTATGTCTCGAAAGTTTTCGATGGAGTGTCGAGTTTAATTATTGTCGGTTGTGGTCTGCCGTGAAGTGTTTTTGTGATGATGCTGGACAATCCGTTGATGTGTCTCGTGTTGACTTCAAGGCGTCTCCAAGTGCGTCCTCACTGCGACTCTCTCCGAGTCTCTGAAGCGTCTTCCTCCAAGTGCCATATCTTTTATATTGCTGGTTCTAGATAGCTCTAGAAAGTCGCAAGTGCGGATATTCGCGGGCCAATTGCATATATTCCTGCACATGTACGAAATGTCTTTACGCATTACGGCTTTACGGCGATCGTTAATATGAGGGTAAATTATTAATTTAAATCTGTATCAACTAAGTGAGTCAATAAGACATAATAAATAGCTACAGTGGTGTGACAAAATAAATGGACCAGGTATTATTTTTTATATACGTAAGTATTTACCACCAGACTGAAAGTCAAGGTAACGGTGCCATCTATATTAATAGTTATGAATTATCATGTGTAATATAATTTATAATTAATAAATATTACATCAGCTGGAGCCAGTATTCAATAATAGCGCATTTTTTATAAATAAAAATTCGAGTGTTGCTGCAAGAGCTCGAACCTGCAACCTCAATGTTACTAGTCTGAGACGTTACGTAGTTCTTTATTACGTTTAATTAATTATTTTTTTAAATAATATGTTAAATATATAAAAATACTAAAAACTAATTATTTAAAAAAATATGAAAACATCATCTATGATATAATTGTATACGTTTTTTAAAAATATCAAATGAGAAACATTTTATAAATGCGCTAGCTATGGCGCAATACGTTTTGATTACGTCAGACACATAGCAAATATTACATGCATATAATTTATTGTTATTTATTTGAATTATGATATAAACATCTGTGGAGTCTTAAACCACCTGAGGCAATAATCACCATAACTACCATTTAAATAACGAAAAGAGAATAACTAAGATTATTATTAACGTTGTTACAAAACTTAAAACCTCAAACAGGTCTCTGTACCACAAAAGACAAGCGTCAACAATAGAAAACGTGCACGGACACCGAATGTGATACCAAAACATAATCCTTCTAAATACGTTAACCACTCATTATCACCGCTAATAAAAACACGCACCAGATACGATATACTCGACTTTACCTTTAATACTATTGTTCTTCTAACTTCTGGTTAACGATCGCCAAAATAGCTATATGAACCGTGTTGTCTCTGAACACATTTTGGAGGTGTGTTCAAGAAGCGAAATAATTGGTTTGTGAACATCCTCATTTGCGATTTGACAGAATTGTCCCAAACGATTAATATAAATATGGGACATTTGGTTATATCGAGGCAGACTCTTGAAAGACATAAAGAAAGATAGACAAAAGCAGGGCAGATCATCTAGGACTACGACAATCCCAGCTACCTCCAATCCCCAAAACATCAATACAATGTATACAATACGTACATTTTCTTACATTTGGTCTCGTATTTGTATATTATATATTAATATTACTAAGAAATACGTGAAAATTATATAGTAAACACTACTTTTTTTATAGACGATGAAAACAAAATCGTGATATATGACCCAAAAGCTATAAAATGCTTTAATTAGCAGTTTTATGAGTTTTAATTATAATAATATTACAAAATTTATTAAACGTTACAAAAAGCATTAATGTTCTCTTCTCACGTATACCCGAACACTATATAAACCGCGACCTAGTAAAATAATACTTAAACGACGCTACCGCCTATAGTGATTTTCGTCAATTTTCTATATGAAAAAACGGTCGTAAATAACAGTTTTTGTTGTTCACTTTTACCGATATAAACCCATATACAACCATCACCCCCAACGTGAGTATTTAACGACGCGGTTTTATAGCCTTTAAACGTATGTAAATCCGGTAAAAGCGCAATTGAAATTAGTACCGGCACCGGTCGCCATCGCCATAACCGGAAAATACCGGACAACACGCACACACACAAATATGCAATGTATATTGGGTGCCAAGTTCATAAAGTTGACCGTTTCTGCGCTCCGGTTGTTCCAGAGTAATTATTCCAATCGGATGTCGGGATGTAAAATTATTTTTTCATTGTGTTGATATTTTATTCGCTTTGTGCTACGAAAGCACTATAATGTATTACATGTTGGGTGATATGGTAAATTTGTGAGAGTGGGTGGGGAAGAAAAACTTTTTTCATATAATAAATATCCTCGTAGGCTCGCGTGAACAGAAACTTGCGTGTGAAATATCCTTGTTGATATTGTACTGCCGTCTGAGAAAAAGGTCAGCAATTGTCGTCTGAATAAAAAAATGGCTTTACAGCTTTATTCCCGATAGTTTGTCGTGCGTGCGACAAAAATAAAGGATTTGCCTTTGATTACTTTAGTATTATTAAAATAATTTATTTGTAATATTGGGGGAAAATATTTGATAAAAAACGAATTTATAGACATTATAACCTCAATAAAGTTATAATAAATGCTCAATTTTATTAAATACTTTCATCACACTTTCAGCAATATTTTGAGTTAATAACATTATGGTGCCTTTAAAGCCACACAATTTTTTTGTACGAAAATCGACAACGCAATAGTAGCAACAAAATATACAATGTGTATGTAAATGCAACTTAAAATGAATTAACGGTAATTTTTTAAGAATTTTTTTCTTAAGCAGAAGAGAATTAAATGATTTTTAAACACATTTTGTTATGTCATGACTGTTGATTTCACATACCATACAAATACAAGACTCCCTTTATATTTATTTTCTACGCTTAATACGCTCATACATGAGAAGTTAACACTCTGTTGTTTCACTAAATATTAAACAATCGATACCGCGTAAAATTCAAGCCAAAGTTCTTCAAGTGAGTGTGCTTGGGCCTTTTCTAAAAACGATATCCCAAAATTAAAAAATACGCGTTTATCTATGTATTGACGATACAGCTATTTTTACGAGTTTTTACAAATATATTGTAAAAACTTGAATAACCATTTCGAAAGGTGGAAAATTAAAATCAACCCGAAAATGTTAATTATATTTATTAAACGTAGACTAACTCTCTCTCCCACTCCCATTCCTTCCCAAAAATAACAAAGCAGTACTATAGATTGGAAAATATATTCTTAAATACCTAAGCTTACGCCTGGATATTAATTACATTTTAAAACTTTGCTCTAAATGGATTGCCGCCATTGCATTGGCATAAGAAATAAAATACTAATATACAAACAATTAACCAGACTCATCTTAACATCTGGTGTGAGGATTTTTTTTAATTGCATGTCATTCAGATCCCATCAATCAAATAACATTGGCCTTTTCATACCAAAAAATGACTATAAAAATATTTTGTGTAACCACACAAACATATTTATTTTGTGTATCAGAGACTACAATAAAAACAACATTAAATTTAAATATGAGGTCAAAATGGCAATGACAATATTTTTGGCAGTGGGTGTTATTAAAATTCGACTACTGATTTAAAGATTACAATATTTATTTTTCTTCATCTTTAAAGCTCTACAGCCCTGGAGAGACATTGGCTGTCTCAAGAAAAAAAAATTTTTTTTTAAACACTAATGCTCTAATATTTTTTAAATTAAAATAATTGGAGTTAATTTTTTTTATTGATTATTTTATAATATTATATAATGTAATTACGTGTATACGAGCCTGTATTTATTATTTAAACTGTATTTATCGATTTACCATAGCTTTAAAAAATCTAATATTTTAATATTTGATATTCGAATAGTATGACAAACTAGCTATGTGTCACACTTTTTTGTAAAAAAATATAAAAACGGCTATAACAAAAAAATTTCATACGCTTGTAAAAACTAACTACTGCAGTACATAAATCACTATAAGTATAAAATATATCATATTAATAATACAATAACGTTACAGCAGAAATCAGGGTATGTAATTTTAAATATAAATTATGTTTTCGTTGTGGTAATAGAACAATGTTATTTGAAGGGTAAAATAACCTTGAAGCATTTTTTCATGAACATTAAATACAGCTTATAAAAAATCTCAGGAGAGCTAATTAATTACCTCAAAATTAATTTATAAATTGTAAGCACAGTATGTTTTAATTTTTTATTAATAAGATTTCTTTATTAAAAAGATGAATCACTAATAGGTTAATATCATCATATACCAAGTGTAACATCTTCTAAGAATCAATATTTTCGTCTGCGACAATAAAACGCTTCCGCATAGGGTACATCTTCGATCCGTAATGTGAATAATATATCCACACAGAAAGAGCTCACTATTTTTAGTACAAAGTTTATAGACTTGACAATAAAATGCGATGTATAAAATACACAATAAAACGCAATGTTCGCGAATGGACCGAGATTATTTTGACGAAAGGCCCCGTGTATCCGATTTTATGCGTGCCACGGCTGCAAAATCACAATGCGGAACATTACGAATGGAAAAGTTGCAAATTCGATACACGCGCCCAGAATGTACTTACTCGAATTTAACATGACAATATTATGCGAAAAACTTTTGCAAAAATACGTTATGATTTCATATTTGTATTTACACATGTGTACGTATTTATTGTTACTTTTTTATTAACTTTTCGGGGCCTCATTTTGTATGCGTGTCGGGACCTAATCTAATCCGGGAGCGGTATTTATCGCTACCCTTTCCTGAAGGCATTCACGAATTTTCTTTATACTTTTTTTGAACGTGGTCTTCGTACTAAAACTATTTTACATTTGATGGATGAGAAGGCGATACAAAGCGACAAAGCTAACACAAACAACTACACTTTATATAATAATTCTTTTGATATCTTTAATTGTATACGAAAACATTAACTATTTTATTTTTTTTAAAGCTAAATACGACTTTATTTATGCTTTAATCATTGTTATTATTTTTATAAATATGTCTTTTCATGCTAAAGATACTTTATTTTAATGCTAACTTCTGCTTTTAATAACAACTATTATGGTATAAACTCGGCAATTAAATAAATAAATATATTTTATAACAAGTATTTTTATTGAAATTTAATTTATTGAAAGCATGTGTTTTACTTCTTACAGTATACATATATATTTCAAAGAAATAGTATAATGGCTAAAAAAATCATTTAGACCAGATTATATAAGATCTATATGGCATTCAGTAGAAAAATAATTAAAAGCGACATCTAAAGTATAATGATCTTAAGAGTGTGCAAATATATAAATACATAAAAATATATTAAACAGTATTGAATTCTTCAACTTTCCCTGTCATTTAAAATGAGAGTTCTTTCACAAAGCAGTGATTAGAGAAACAAATTGAGTTACAGGTTGTAATGTGCTTTTTTAATAAAAAAAAACAGGCAATGTGATATACTACAATAAATTAACAACGAAAATGTAACTCATTATTCTTAATTATTAAAAACAAAACTTAAACAAAACTTAAGCAAAATTTATATTAAAAGTTCTTAGAACTAAAAAAACTGCCCATCAAAAAAGAATAATAAATAAATAAATTGTTGGCCTATCACACACTTATAAAAGCTTTCGAGAAACTCTCTTTATTTTCTAGACACTGAAGATATAAACAGGCTTTCACTACTCTAGACGGAACAGTGCACTTTTTTCTTGGCCGTATTAAAAAATCGATAAAAATATTTTTATGTAAAATTATTGTCTGATTTTAAATCTGATAATTTTTTTAAAATTTATACAGAGATATTTTTGTAGTGATTAAGTTGTCAATAAAAAAACTATTTAAAAAAAACATTTAACAGGACACATTAATGCATACAAAATAGTAAAAACATAGTTTTGTAGCACAAGCGCGTCTAAAGTCCCGCGGACCTAGCAGCCATTGAAAAGTACGCCTGCATTCTTACGATCTCTTTCAACGTACGAAGTGGGGATACAGATTTTTTGCACGACGGTGTATATAACGCGGCACAAAACCGGACTAAACACCATCGCATCATTACGCCTCAACGCAACATGGACTTCTACGACAATGGACTAACTTCGTGTTTGAGCAATACTTCTAGGACACGCGCAACTTTAAATTAAATTAAATTTAAAAGCACTTGAATGTATATATTAAAATGAGTTTGAAAAGCAATAAAATATGTATGGTTAAATATATTTTTAATTATAAATCTTTCACCAATTTTTTGTAATGCAGGTATATTACCATTTTTGTATACAATATAATATTTATGTACATGTTGAATAAAGAGATACATAAATATGTATGTATATACATTTTTAATTTATTACATACAGAATTTTTTTTAACACACCCTGTTCCTACACATACATAGTCAAGAGTCTGTAAATCAAATCGCGATATATATCTTGACAGTGACAACCTTTGGGAAAAATTGTGATAGCGTTCGTGGAAATTAAATGTTTTCCACCGCCGCGATAATATTATCGCTCTTTCCGCGTGGCATAATTCATTACGTTTCATTTCGTATAAAAAATGAAATTAGCCTATTTTGTAATTGTACAATGAATGATGGACCCCAGGACAACAATAAAAAATGGTATTTTTAAACAAAGAAATGCGTAATTTATTACGTAAGCGTATGAAATGTACTTTTTTTACATCGTTAAGAATATTAATGCGATACATTTTTTAAAACTAATTCTTTTGGGTTTAATTAAAATTAACGGACACGTACAGTAACGCATTAACCGACATAAATATTTATTCCGCTTGATAAGGCTGTACTATGGGCGGTATACAAACGTTTTATTTTATTCGTAAGGAACATGCTACTGTGTTTTTATACAAATTTATTAGAGCAGTAATTTATTGATAAAAATATACCGCACCTGAATTTAACCATTTTGTATTATGCTCATATCATTACTATAATTTTATTAATTTATTAGCTATAAAATATCTAGGGTTATTTATATACATACATACATACGTTTATACACACAATCTATAGACTTATACTTTTAAGAGAAAACTAAACAATATATAATTTATTACAAATGTATTAATTGTTTGATAATGTAATTACAATTTTAAAAGATCATTAAGTAGACAAGCGTATATTTTTTTAAATAAAATAAAAATAATTACTTTGCTGTTAAATAAAGTTTTCTAATGAAAACTTATCAAATCAAATTAACAAAAATGTGTTATGTGCATGACGTTTAGTTAAAAGAGCAAGATAAAAAATCAGTGTTTATAATAGAATTTTATAGAAACCGAAAAGTATTATTTTTTAAGATGTTTGAAACTTTATAAGTATCATACGAAAACTAAATATAAAAAAATGTAATGATTGCTATTTGAATGTAGCTTATTAGTCATATAAGTTTGATAATTAATTGAGTTTAATCAATCACATCGCAATCATTAGTATGACTGCTAATATATCTAGCGTTTATAGCATTGCTGACTTCACTGCTATAGGTTTTGTGGCACTAGTGATAAAAAGTTATATGTCTAGTAAATTATTGTTATCCATCAATTATCGCTACCTGTAAATAGTTGTTTAGGTCAGATGGGTAAATTTATGCACATACATAGATAATCGAATCTTTTCAGGAACAAATGTTAAAAAAAGTATTGTTCATAAAAAAATATCGTTTTAGTCTATCTCGAATCAGGACTTTGAAATAATGAAGCAAGCGTTAATGATTATCGTGATGTGTCACGTCAAGTCATGTCCCAAATGTTTGTCCAACATCTGCTGGCGGCTTTATTAATTTCTATGGTCGCGATAAGCCACGGTGGCATGACTATACGCCATCATCGTATTTCAGCCACGACGAGGACCACAAAGGAAATTCCTCGAAGCAGGGAAACAAAGCCCGCAGCCGGACCATATTGTTCTATCATTATGAAACCCGATTCAGTCCCGATGAATGTTCGTCGTGTATAAGCAAAAGTAATACCCAGAGGTCATTCCATTAGAGGCTCTGGGACCTACGACACCGTGAAGAATTTCAAGCGCCCTTTGAATGGTACCCTTATCTAGAGAAAATTGCTCGGAAGCTGCTCTGCGAAAAACATATAGGGCAATTTACTTGACACTTGATTTCTATTATGTAAATTTTCAGTAATGGATTTTTATTTGACATTTTTTAACCACATGCGTATATGTACAATATATAAATGTCAATGGTTTAAAATGACATTCAATCGTGACAAAGCATAATAACGCGCTCTGACATTTCAATACGATGAATAATTGTCGAGTAATTGAAGGCATACCATTTTTTTATTTGCCATCGAAATATTAGGTATAATATTATTTTATAATTTTGCATGAAACTCTAGAATGTTGAAAAATATATTGACATCGTTATTTTGAATGTTCTCTGTAATTCACGAAATAATGAATAAAAAACACGAAACCTTTCTGATGACATTAGAGTGTGTTGTCATAATAGGCATATTTTGGTGACTAAAAAGCATGTTATAAAATTAAACTTGATATGAATAAAATCATATATTACTAAATAACAAATAAGTTTAAAAACGAATTAATTAATTCATAAAACAATAAACTTATAGTCGAGAAATTATCTTAAATAAATGCATTAAAAACATATCATAATTAAATATTCATTCCAATTAATAATAGGTCAAATTAATGAATGGTCATCAGAGTGCAAAAATTGCACCAAATCTAATAAAAAAACCTTATTATCTGTTCAATAAACAATCACTATGATCAAATTGAAACCACAGGCTACATTCAACTAAATAAAATGCAACTGTGCTGATGGTGAAACGTGAAAGTGGTCACCCCAACTCCATCACTCATGACTTTCATCCAACGAATTCATATATATTTTTGATAGGTGACTTTGAAATCAAGCACAATGTAATTGTTTTGATTTAAATCACTTCTATCGCTTTAATTATTATGTTTCCATAGCTCACTCAAATTTTATGAAACGGAAACATGCTGAAATCATAATTAATCAAAGGAAACGTGCGGTTAAAACTAACGTGCTCCCGGATGAGTTGGGTTAGTTGTGTTTGTGATGAAATGTCTCTTGTTAATTTGAGATTTGTTCTAACTTTGTGTACCAGATTACACAATATGTATAATACAATATTGTTAGAATTGTGTAAAGTTGTTTAATCGCACGTATACTTGACCAGTAAGCCAAATAAATTTAATTTACAATTAACATATTACAACAGATAATTGACCCCCAAAAATGGCAGAAGCGCTGTTGCTTTTGATTTAAATAAATTTAGAAACTTCTATTCTTCCAAACCCCTCTAGTGAAACAATATGAATGTTGCTAATACTTGACAAAATATGATTTATGTTGTAGAGTAATTGCAGAGTAAATGCAGATCGGTCAAAGGGTGTTTGATAAATTTTACAGTCAAGAAATCAATTCGTTTGATACGTCAATCATGAAATAAAACGAATTAAAAATACTTTATGCACTTTTTGCATATGAGCTAAGATAAAATTATTGTATAGGTGAACAATATAAAATCGTAAATTAAAACTAGCATCCGTTTGCATATTTATCTATGTTTAGCATTCTCAATCGAATAATGTTAATATAATGGCAATTCACAATGGTTTCGCCAGTTAAACAAATAAAAACCACAATGTTGATTTAACATCCTTTAAACACGTGTACGTTTAACATAATAAAATACAACAATGAAAAATAATTTCAACATAAAATCATTTATCAACGTCGGTAATGTAGTTTATTAGCCATTACAGCGTAACGCGTTTACTGCACGACGAGTGGGACGTGTATGCAACGAGTTTATTAGGTGTTGAGATGCCTATAAATCTTCCAAAATGTACATAATAATAATTTAGATTAATTTTAATTTGTGCACTGAGGATAAATAATGCATTACCCGCGGCGCCGCTACATTTTATGGTAGTTATAACACGGAATTCCGTAGGAAAGGAACGTGGCCAC
Source organism: Plectrocnemia conspersa (assembly GCF_051122295.1). Classification (NCBI taxonomy): domain Eukaryota; kingdom Metazoa; phylum Arthropoda; class Insecta; order Trichoptera; family Polycentropodidae; genus Plectrocnemia; species Plectrocnemia conspersa. The sequence goes on along the minus strand of NW_028277174.1, from coordinate 14,576,748 downwards.
ACTTTCCACCCTCGTCACGTGCTCTCACCTGTTTGTGATAGTGCTAGCATTAAATTTTAATATCCATAATTAATTTGAATCGTGCTTAGCGGTGGTCCCGGGCTCTTTGGGCTTCGCGTGTCCTAACTGCGTTACCTTTGACGAGACGGTAAACTCGATTTTTTAACTGTCACACACGCGGGATAATCTGCTGATGAATGTTAGGGTTCAACATGCCATAAATGCATAGCTTTGTCTGTGATGATGCAAAATTGTATGGCAGTTCTTTGCTTATGTTTGCGGTATTATAACAATGAGCGTCGTGGTGATTGATAATCATTTACCGTATAACGATTGAATGATTTATCGGATGTGTTTAATGTTCGTGTGTCAATTTACAATGGCTGTTAAATGTCTGCTGTGTTTTAAATGGTCAAAAAATGTCATATAGGCAAACACTATTACTATCTATAAAACAACAATAATGCAAAGTATATTATTAATATTGATATAATAGCTTTTAAAATCCTGAATATTCATTTAAGATGTACCTTTTATTATATATTTAATATATTAGCAAACAAGAAGTGTGTCAAATATAAAATATTAACAAGTTTTAAAGATTTACACGGACGCCTTCAAATTTTGCCAAACTAACTTATCCTCTTTGTATTTGCTTTAAGCAAATCTTATCGCAAAAGTTTAATCGCTAAGCTTGGCTACGATTAAAAGACTTTAGTCAAAGGATGAATATTTACTTTATTTTGTTCAAGAGTCTGCTTATGTATTTTTAAAGCATTTTAAGGATACCATTAGTACATCAACATTAATTTTATAATATACTTTAATGATTTACTTTAAATATTTATATAACATATGAACTGGGCTATAACAATAAGAAAAATAAATATGAAATAATACGTAGCATATTTCAAGCTTACGTTTCTATATGGTTACGGATGCGAATTATTTTCTAACAGTTATAGTTAATATTAAATGTATTGGTAATAGTGATTCTGTGTGGAAAAATCCCAGGAATTTATTTACAAGAATTCATGGCGTTAGTGCCTTATCATGTTCTAAAACTTAAAACTTTTTTCTGAAATTATCACTAGAAATGTTTGTAGCGGTGAAAGCAAAAGTAAAGAAAGAAGAAATAAGCAGCTTTTTATAAAAGCCCGACTATGTTGCCAATGAAAACTATTTTCGAAGTTGCTCCTAAAAATATGTGTATGAATAATGGAGAAAATCTTAGATAGTTTGGAATCAGATATTAAAATAATTAATAAAGAGAATACTGATCATAATTTTATTGATAGGATGTTGAAAATAAAAAATAATTAAGCAAAAAGCTAATAAGCCACTAAAATATTTTTTTTAATAAGAGTAATAAATATAGTCGACAAAATGAATTAATTTATTTTTTAACCAACCGAAGAACGCATTCAAAATTTAAATAGCCCATACAAATCTTTTTATTTAAGTCAACATCAACGGAAAGCGAGCGAGTATTCTTAGCAACAGAAATATTTACTACGAAAACTAGAAATCGACTTATGCCACAGAAATATAATTAAATCATAAAATACAAAATAAATTGCTAGCGCAAAACTAATTGGAAAAATAAACTTGGTTTACGAGTGTTTCGCAATACGAGAATTAAAAAAAAATTTTGACTTGCTTTAATCCAGCTGAGTTGATGACTCTTTTCGAAAGTCGATAATTTGCTACTCAAAATCTTATTGGTTATGGATAATGCTATTCCTAATCCCACAAACCTCTAGGATAAGCAGGAGCCTCCGAATTTAAATTAAACCGAGTTTATTAGGATCAAGTTTTTTCCTCGCAGCACCATTACATAACTGAAATGAATGAGGATGATATTCAAGAAATGGTGGAGAAACATGGCAACATCGATTCTGATATGAATATTTTTTTTAAATAATATTTATATAATAATGAAATAGTATAAAAGATAAAAAATATGCGTATATTCTTTATTATCCATTTTTATATAAATATTTTGAATTTTCGATCATGAATCAAGTTTTCAATACTTATAATGAGGAAATTTGCTTTCACATTCGAGTATTTTGAAATACGAGCACGTTTCCGGAAAGAATTGTTCTGGTAAACCAAGGTTTCACTGTACATATTATATAAATACTAAAATATATGTACTAAACTATTTTATAATCACTTATAAAATCTTGAATTTTTAATATTTATTGAAGCAAAATCGTTACAAAATTAATATACTTGAAAAACTTATAAAACATTTTAAGGCACTGTAAATTAAAATCGAGCTTTATAATTTTATTCGCAAAAATATTGTTTTAGATGTTTTGATGTAGCAAAATATATTACGATATATACAATATATAATAAATTAATTATATCAATAATAAATTAAAAATTTTATATAGGTATATACATACAAATAATCAATATAAGACTAATTTAAAAAAATTAGCTGCAACTGTAAGCCACAAGTTATTCTCTCAGAAAAGCAACAAAAAATCGAAAAATCACAAATGACTATTCCACCCATTGAAAAATTATAAAGGAAAAACCATCGCATTTTATGATCACCTAATGAAAGTTTTCGAACCATTTTCAGTATCTTGGTTAAGAAACGAAGAAGAAAAAATATAGTTATTTCTGAAAATACCACATGAACTCGATTTTTCTTAAAAAAGTAAGAGAAGTAAATTCCACAATTAAAAGTACTCTAAAAAAAAAAAGCTAATAGGTGTGATTCAAATAAAGTAAAGGTGCTGAAAGAACTACCAGAAAAAAGTATAAAAATTATTACAAACATTTTCAACACAATAAATGACTCCAATATTCCACAACACCATGGAAGATGGAACAGATTATCTAGACTACAAAATTAGAAAAATATATCAGGAGACGTGAAATCTAACAGATTAATTAGTCTTTTGCCTTCTATTATCAATAGCTTAAAAAATTACTGCTACATAGAATAAATTTAATACTACAGAAACGAGATATAATCTCAAGCAAGCAATTTGGCTCTCTGCGAGAGAGCAAATATAGCAAATATTGCTCAGCTAACTAGATTAAGAAAAATCTACAAGAGATCAATTATTGCTCAGCTGCTCTCTTGGTTCAAGTCAAACTTTTGACAAAGTGTGGCATATGGAATTAAAATATAAAATACAAAAGGCACTACTTTACATTGCATATGAACTTATAAAGTCATATCTAAGCGATAAGTATTTTATATTATAGTAATTATCTGTCTGTGGAATTATATCTGGGGTATCTCAGTACAGCGTACTAGGGTCAGTACTGTACTTAATATACACATTAGACTTGCCAACTATAAACAGGATTACCTGCGCTACCTTTGCAGTGAACACGGTCGTTATGGCTTATTATGAAAATCTGGATACAGGGTTTACTAATCTCTAAGAAAACATTAACAAAATACAGGAATGGCTGCGTATTTGGAGAATAGAGGCAAACGAGCTAAAATCTGTCTTTGATACGTTTACTATGATAAATAAAACATGTCATTAAACAACGCAATAATTCTACAATTAGATTGTGCAAATTATTTGGGGATGCACTTCGACAGAAGCCTTACTCGGAAAGTCCATATTTAGAGTAAAAGAAAACAAATAGGACTTAGTCTCAGAAAATATTCTAGCTAATTGAGAAAACCTGCCAACATATAGTGGAGAATAATATATAAATCCTGCTCGTATATAAATCCAACCTTAAGCCAATTTTGATGTACGTTATTCAACTCTAGGGATCAGCAAGCAATTCCAACAGAGAAATAATTAAGAGGTTTTAAACATAAATTTAAAGGCTAATATTGGATGCTCCGTGGTATGTCGCAAATTGTCTTATTCACATGAGCTTGAAAATGAAAATGAAAATATTTTTTTACAATTTGGCCAATAAATTGATAAAATAAATCTACTAGAATATTGAGGAGGAAAAAAACGATTAATAGTTGTTCTAAATAATTCATCCACACAAGATTTATATATAGGGATAAAGATATGAGATATGAGATATAAAACAAGACAAATTGAAAAAAATTGCAATTACCTGTAAACAGTTGAAATTTTAAGGCCTAATTATGTTTACTATTTAACAATATTTTTAATTGCAGCGTTTTTATTTTTAAGACTATTCTGTGTATAAACTATGCTAATTTTTTTACTATTTTGAATTTATATTTTCCCATTTAGCATACGCAAAATAAGATGAAACGGAGGGTTGCATTTGAACCTAAATAACAATTTCTTTCTCCCGAAATCGGGTTATGAACTGGTTCGTAAACGTACTACCTGCCGGTAATTCGATCGATGGAGCAATCTGCACGTGATATTAGATTAGGGAAAACGATACGAACTCGCATGCATAGCATTGCTTCCAATGCGCCACATTTTCGGAGTAATTCGATATTAATTAAATATCTGTCTAAATCGCGTTACATTATTTATTTCCGACGACAATCCGACAACGTGTTTTGCGATCCTAAACATTTCGACACCAGGGAATAAAATAAAGGTTTCAGATTTACGATCCGCACTGGGAGCGTTTGTCTTGCTCGCGCCGAATGTTGTAGAAGACGTTTGCGACTGTTGGAAGTGTAATATATTATGTTAGATATTCTATGACCCACATTGTTATGTGCCTACTGAGTGTACTAGAAAAATGATAATATAACACTTAAGAATAGTTTATCCCTGAAAGAACCGGTGTACATTATACAGCGCTTTAAGGCTACAAGTGACAGACATAGTTCCAATGCTTATATATTTTAGTCTAACAACCACTGATATAAATTGATATTGCCTATTTTCAGAACTATGGCATTTGAATTTGCTAAAAAAACTAATATGAAATATGATAAATGACACTTTTTCTTCAACAAAACATTTCTACTAAAATATGCTTTGGAAACATTGCAGCAAAATGTGTGTATTTATTTTTTTATAATAAATAGTATTAAAATTCTTTCCTTAAGAGTGTAATATAATTAGATTGATAAGTTTCTGATAATATACTATAATACGTTAAATTATCAACAATAGCCAAGTCAAGTGAGGGCGGTATTGAGCCATAACAAAGTGAAAAAATGAGGGGAGAAAAGTTGATTTTCTTTAATACAAAAATGGAGGTGGCCTCTATTATAAGTTGTTATAGGAACTTTCTCACAAAGGAAAACAATACTGTTGCCATCAATGAAAACGTATATACGTATGGCAAGGCTGTGAAGGAAGCTAACGCATAATGGATAATGTAACGCGAGAACGGGGATGGAATTAGCTTCATTCCGCTGAAAATAGGTCTAACATTATATATACATCTGAATATTTTCACAAAAAATGTCTCCCAAGCAATATAATGTGTATATTTTCTCTGTTACATGTATTTTCAAAGACGCTTTTTGCTTACTGGATTGAGTGTTTAAAAACTCACAGTAGCTAAGGAAGGATAAACTTAACAAGGAATCTTCGAAATCATTAATTTAAAATAAACGGCAGAAACTTTGTTCCTATATTTATTTACTTACATAATGAATTCATTATTCATTAAATATTCAACTGACACCGTCAACTTTGAAAATCCATTACGTAATTTGATGAAACAAACTTTTCTTGCTCTCAAATCTAAACTTGAATCATAATTTATAATCTCTTCTCTCTTAATTTAGTCTTAATGTAATTATTGTTAGATACATATATTACACTGCTAAATTAAACATTATACTAAATCTGACATACGCCATCTTTAATTATAATATAAAACTAATAAATTATTTTATATTAAAACATTTTATTAGTTTTATTTATAAGCAATAAAATATGAAACAACCTATAAATTTATAAGACGCTAACAAATTTTAATACAGTCTGTTTTTTGCGGATTTTAACCACCTCCACAACACTTCAACGACCAGTTGAAGAAAAGCACGTGTGCTAGACAATACATTCTACCCTTCGCACATTACTATTGTTCTTTGACTCTATGTTACCGATCGCCGAAGTAACTTTATAAACCGTTTTTTTAAGACTTGATAAGATTTCAGGAATGTGTCCATTAAGCAATGCAATTGACTCACAAACATTATCTGCGATTCATCAGAGCTGTCTCGAATCATCATTATTAAAGATTTTACATTTAATAACAAGGAGAGACGCCATGAAGAGCCAGGAGACTCCATCTACACGAGAGACATCAGTGTATCGTCCAAAGAAGATCACGACAAATCACACCTGACAGTAATACAACTCGACACGCCAGAGAAGACTCATCGTCTACTTTTTCTATATTTGTGATAATTTATATATGTTTATAAAAAACAAGTACCATCTTTTACGATGTCTATTTGGTTACAAAGTCACACTTTTTTGACATCAAAACTTTGTTGAACTATTTTATTGTATAAGGTATAAAGAATATTTTTTCATTAATTATCTTTCTTTAGCGAGCAAGAACTATAACAATAAACATATTTTATAAAAGTGTGTTTATATCTTTAGTAATTCTATTAGGTTTCTAAAGATATTGTAAACCAAACATATTTATAATATGTACTAAAGTGATACAATTTTAAATTGGCAAATAAATCTAGAATCAAATTTCGGTAAAACGCAAAGCACAAGGAGTTAAAAATAATGAATAGTTAAAGAAAAAAAATAGTTTAAAGAAAAATATATATATTTAATTTAAACTTAACTATGGCTATTGAATAATTATAATTCTAATTGTAATAAATGACGGGTGGTAAAATATAAATAGTTATAGAATTTAGTACTTTTAACACTTTTTTGTTAACAAGAGAGGGCGAAATTAAAAGATTATTAAAAGACAGCGATGAGATGTATCCTTAAATAAATATAAAATGTTTAAGTCATTAAAAAAATATAATAAAATGCAATGGTATTGTAAGGAAACAGGTACATAAAATAATTAATAGCAGAAAAAATGCTCTATAAAAGGAATACAAATAAATACGTTAAGAAACAAATTGTGAAGATAAGCACTGCGATAATATTTGTGTATAAAAGGACCTTAAACTATCTGAAGAAAAAGGTAAGATAAAAAATATTAAAATTTATTTATGTGCATAAATACATTATTTTTGATTGTCAAATTTTAATTATTATATATATTTTATTTTTTAATAATTATAATTTTAAGTTTAAAAATACTTATTGTAATAAAAGGATTTAGCTAAAATGAGTAAAAATATATATAATTTCATAATAACATAATAATACGACCTAATTTGAGTTTTATTTAAATATAAAAATGTTTTTATGGATCCATTTATAAAATTATATATAGTATATTAGATTTGTACTAATTGTAGGTCTCACAATATCAATATATTCTCTTATAAAATTTCTCTGATATTTTAGCATTAAAAAAATCACACATATGTCCAACGCACAAGAAATATTTTCATAAACACACTTTTGTCGCACTACCCTTCAAATAAACCTTCCTAATATTTTTTTATCCTTCGCCCAAAAAAATAAATAAAAGTTAGAGTAATTTCGCCACTACTATCATCCACGTAGGAAAGCGCTCGTAGGTTTTCCTTTCGGTTGTGAAAATCTCCTTTCTGGGCTTTTCCGGAAAATCCCGCCGCGACGTCTGCGTCCACTTCCGGTGGACGTCGTATCGCCTCACGATTCGTCGTCAAAGAGATTTATACGAAGGCTGGGTGGCCGAAATGAAATTATATTTCACTTTGAAGAGTCCGCCGCTCCCCGCTAGTCCATATTGTCTGTTAGGGGTAGTTGCGCACACGATTTCTCACCCGGCCGGAAAACCCTCGTCGAAACGCTGCAAAAGCGCGATTTTTCCGATCGGAGCCTATTCGCCATTTTTTCCTACCCCGGAACGAATATATTTTCACGATACATTTAATTCTTATTGGGAAAACTACGTTACTCGAGCGTCTGAAAGAGAGAGATGGAATGAATAAGTTTCTTAAACGGTTTATTTTGAATTTAGGGCTATAGGATGGACGTGCGTATGTAAAAGTTGATTGTTATGCAAATTTATAGTTTCGTATAAATAAACGTATGCGTGTAAACGTTTTTCATATATAATTATAATGTGTACAGTAATGTGCGTGCCGTTCGTAGTTTCGGCGATTATTATTTTATTTATTTACACGAATCGTATTTATATTGTATATATCGTGATGATCGTTCTAACAAAACTTATTACACGCAAAATAGAAAATATTTTTAAGTTCATTTACAAAAGCAATATTTCTTAAATAATTATATTACTTAATAAGAATCTGGAAATCTTAGTGTTTTTTAGTCACGTAAATCAAAGCTTTCAATTTTTTATATATACAATATATCATAAACTGCATTTTTATAAGATTAAGTAATTTGGCTAACATTCAAATTGCATTTATTTTAGAAAATTAAATATTAATTTAGGTCTTTTTAAATATTTTTACAAGATGATTCTTAAAGCTGGACTTAATATTACAACATTTAATATGCAGTCGAATCAGCTAGAGCATTTGTATGAGCTTTACATAATAAATGTATATCATAAAATACGCATTTTTTGCATATTTTATGCTTTACCTAGGGAATGTGTGAACTCTCTGATGTGAGATAGTTACGTTGTCAAGGATTTGACAAACTAACGTGTTATCTACCTACATGAAATAAATAAAATTGGTGATTTATTAAAAACGTTATTCATTTGATGGAATATGTATTAACTTAATTATTAGATGCATTTTTCTATATATTATAGTTTTATAATCGATAGAATCTTACAGTTGCCGAAGATACTTAAGAGTGATTTAGACACTGAAACTGACACATCCATGGTAATTGTACAAAACATCTTTTTCAGTTGTTGATTGTATGACTTTGTTAAAATAATACCATTTTTGTGGTTTTTTACATTAATAATTATGATTCCGATCAATTAACATATTATGTTTTCAGATCTTTTTATAATTTCACTAAAGAATACAGTGAAGACTAATATAACTCTAGCTAGGTCATGCAATTTTATTTTGATAAATAGCTAAATGTAGCTTATTTATAGTTTTAGGGTTTATACAAAAACCCTAAAAATGAATTTAACCAGCTTCTTTTCACAAAAACAGACATGTGGTATATATTATTTTTCAAAGGTTTGTATGCTATTTAATATTATATTATACAAATTGATAACAAAATCAAGTAACTAGCACCATTAGAGAATTTTTTAAAGAATATATATATATAGAAAAAACAAGTAATATAATATTTGAGGAACCTAAAAAGGTAATATTAAATCTTAAGATACTGAAGATTGAATTATTATATTTGAGGCAATTATTAAAAAAATAATAGTTTATATTTCGTATCTAAGATATGAGCAAAATAAGTATTTGTTCAGTGGCCAATTTATGTTCAAATATTATAACTTGTACAATAAATTTAACTGTTTTTAAATTAAAAACTAATTTGTAAAAAACTTTTCTGGCATGAAAAGAAATCATTTCATGCCAGAATAAAATTCAATCAAAATTCATGGCTTCTACCCCAGATTCGTTTAATGAATATTAATCCAACGCAAAAATAATGGATCCCCATAACATTGGACCGTAATGGGCCCTGACATCTTTCGCTCCATTGCGCCAGTTCGAATCCCTATCCCCGCAGCATCCGAGAGAGATAGGTATCGTTTGCAGATTTTCATTGTTGCTCACGACCTTCATTGAGCTGTCAATTCGCCGCCATTATTGCATATGTCTTTTCGCTGACACTTACACGCGCTCGTTATTGTATCAGATAACGTCCCTTCGGATGCCGCCATTGTCAGATACGCCCGATTTAATTAATATTTATATACGCGGTGGGTTCGTCGAATTATATTAAGGTTGAAAAAATATTAAAATAATACCCGATTCGGGTATTTTTGCGTTCATTCGCGGATATTCCCGAGGGAGCGCAAAGCCGAAAGAGATTTTAATTATTACCTAAAATCCACAACGTCGCTTATGGGTGTAATTAATTATGTTATTATTTTTTTTAACCGCTCATTTATAAGTAATAATTTAATTAAAACGACTCATTGTGATATTATTAATATCTTTCAAAAATATAATGTATATATTGTAGTGATTTCATCCCTAAAGTAATATATTTTTTTCCTAATACAAGTGTATTAACATATGTGTTCATATATATACATATACTTAATCAAATATCAATTTCAACGATATATTAAATTGTAGTCTTGAAAAATTTTCTCCTTTTTAGTTAAAAAATAATTTTATATATGCAAAATTATAATTTATATTTTGTATTGCAGAGCTTGATATTGAATTTTTATATTTAATACACTCTTTCACTTGTAAATTAGTGTAATTTCTTATCGAATACGTTTATAAGATAAAATCATTTAATGACAACATTATAATTAAAGCAATCACAAGTACATTGAATTTCAAATGGAAACTAGGCTATTATCGATTATCAATCATCCAATCGGTCCCAATAAATCATGCATATAGGATGCAATTATCTTTCACTTTAAACCTACCTAACTGATCCGGTTAATTTATATATTTTATTAATATTTTCAGCTTTAAAACTCAAAAAATTATAATTGGTCTGATTTTAAATAACTGCTCGTGCGTCTAAAAAAACTTCAAATTGTACTTGACTATTACAACTCACTTCACTACAGTGCGGTTTCCCCTAATTGCTACCTATATTAAATACATTGAGCAATCGGAACGGGGCGTGATGTTGCCGCGACGGTGAAATATTACAGGGTGTTCCAGATGCGATATCAAAATAAGTAAATATTGCATTTTCTCCGGTGGAGAGAGGAGAAGCCGGTTCGATCGCCGTTATATTATTTATTAACGTCGTCTGTGAATAACGCGATTGCAACGCGGATAATTTATCAACGTCCGAATTAAACAAATGTTTGCTCAACTCACCTTTGGGGAGTTGCGAACATCTGCGGTTAACTGATTACGATCACGGAAAAAAGTTTAATGTAAGGACTTAACCGCGTTGACGTGTGAGCAAGTGGGTGTAATTTTTTAACATAATTAATTTAATATTAATTATTTTTTTTTTAAATATAGTACTACTCTTAATGTAATCAAAAGTCGTTAGTAAAAATAACCTATAATTATTTTATTTTTTTATCAAAGCTTTACCTCAAAATACACACAACATAATGTCGTAGTAAGTTGCATTAACAGGATAAAATAATATAAATACACTTAATAATATACATAATATTTACTCAAAATATACAATAAATTTTACTCTTATAATATTATACAACAAAATTTTTAATATATAACACGATATCAGAGATCGAATTTTATAAATGTCAACTTTACCAAAAAAATTATAAAATTGAATAGCATTAAAATCTTCTAGATTTATCTGTTTTTTAATGTAAATTTAAAATAAATATTTTGCAGTGTTTTTTTTTGAAAAAATATTTTTACAGAATTTCTCGTGAAAAATGCCAAATCAAAAATTCGGATTTCTCCGTTCCTTTCACAGAGGCTGTTTTGTTAAAATTAAATTTGTAAAAATATTTTTAAATGTTTTAACACCGTTACATTGTTCAAACCACAGTATAAGTAAGGGTGTGTTTGTGCCAAATGTTCAAAAATATGCATACTTTTTTGGAAGCACTTAATAAAGGTTAAATGTACTTGAAGGATAACAAATTTTTCACGATTTTCCCAACTTCTCTAATTGCCTTTAATAATCTAAGAATTAAATTAACAATTATATAAGAACAAATCGCTCTACATAAGAATCGGCAGATTGCAAAAATGTATGGGGGCTTTCCATAGAGTTACGCTATAAAATTTGCCTGTGGTGGATGAATTTAAATCCATTATCTTATTCGAAATATTAAAAATATAAAGGAGCAACTGCTGTTATTGTCAGAAGCCCAAGATTCAAGTAATAAATTTAAATAGATTAAACCGTTATGGCTCTTCGATTATTCGCATCATTTATAATAAATAATTACTGAATTTGTTTTTTTCAATGATTCAATTTTTAATTAATCAATAATATAAAGATATAGGCAATAATATACTGTATTAATTTAATCACATGCTATATATTACATATATATTTTTATTATTAAAATTTCTCGAGAATTTGCGGAAAAATCGAGAAGTGAAAATGAGTATTCTTGTTTTTCGATGAATAAAAAAACATTGAGAAATTAAAATGCCGTGTAACAATGGATTAAAACTACTGATCTTCAAATTACACGAAACAACAAAAGGAATTAAGCAAATTTACATAAATAAAAGTTACTTTAATAATACTTTAAATATTACAATTTATTTTTTGTGATACAAATATTGTATCAATGAGATAACTTATTAAATATAAAAGCATAATATGCAGTGAATTGTTAATCTAATAAATTATACTATATGTAATTGTAAGTTGGGAATTAAGTTTGCTTAATTAAATTGATAAGTTTATCTTAAAGTGAAATGAAAAAAAATAATGTTTTTTTTAAGTACTACTAAGTAATAAATATAGAAGTTTAACATAGCATTGGTAATTATTATTAATTAGTTAAAACTATATTTATTTAGAACAATTAGCATTTAAGTTACACATAATTATTTTAGAACATAAAAGTGAAATTAATTGAGTTCTTACTTTGAAAATATCTCCTAATATTGTGGATACGTGAGATTTTTATAGATTTGTTAAAAAAAATACCATGTTATTTATATCTAAGACCATCGATATTTATACGTAAATAGTCTAAAATTTCTCGTAACTGAGATAAACATATGAAAAACATTTAGTTGCATCAGTGAGACATATGTATTTAAAGACAGATTCATTTTGGGGTAAGAAATGTCTGGTACTATTTGACAGTATGTGTATAGATAAACGTACAGTTAAAGAAGAATTAATATAGTTATTTGTATGTCATATACCTGTATTATTCATGCATAATAATAACTTAATATACATATGTTTATTTATTGGAAACATTCAAAAGCTTATAAAATTATTAGGAAAAAGTTACCACCACACTGTAAAAGCTCATACTACTACGTCATATTAATTTCATTTTATATAGTTTTTTTTGTTTTAGTCAAGTTACTTAGAGTAACTACATAATACAGATTCAAGAAGTCATTCACAACGTCAACGCGAAAAGTCGTTAGGCTAATATATATATATTAAAGAACTGCTGGAGATAATGATACAATTTATATAAGATAATTTAGGAATATAAATAATTAAAACCATTAAAATAACGTTTAGTTGGCGACAAATACACACTCAAAGTATCCACACAAAACACACCTTATGAAAACGGAGGTTCGAATCGCAACGGGGTTAAAAATTGATTTAGCCTAGGGCGGCGCTCACACGAGCGTAATTAATACATCGCATAAATAAATATGCAAGGGGTGAAACGTAATTTAAGGCAGAATAAGGCTTTGCAGGTGAGCATGGTCGGGGGCTTAGATCGTATGCAATATGCAGCGGGGCATTAATGACCGCAAATGCTCACAGAGCAGCTGCAACAAACCGCGTAATTGCGATGAATCTACCTTTTATCACATTCCAACCGCGCACGCGATAGCGAACTCCTTGCGTTTGACGATTAGAGTGTGATCATAAAAAAGCTTTTGTATTATACCACACTAAAATCAGATATTTTTTAATAATATCATTGTTAATTCTTAAGTATTATAATATTGAGGTAAAGTTATGAGAGATTGAGGAAAGTTATGAGAGAGAGGAAATTATAATACTCGTTTATGAGCCATAAATTTTGGGTGTTGAGTAATGAACGTGTGTTAATCTAAGATGCCAGCCCTAATTTCTGCAGAGTGTTACTCGGGCTTTGCAAATTGCATTAAATTGCTCGGTGTTGTATGTATGTATTATAGTGTAATGGAATATATGATTAATGTGTTCGCTATAAGATGAGATTCACTATTATACGCTTGTGTGTTATTAATGGGTTTTCTAATTTTATTTCAATTTGAGTAAAAATAGAACGATTATTTTAATGTTAAAATATGCTTAGCCAAATGTATTTTTAAGATATAAATATATAATATTTCAAGTATAACACATACATATTTACAATTCGTTTAGGTAAGGTATGAGTTTGACCAAAATTAGTTTTATATAAATTATAGAGATGCGTATAATTTCACTAATGCTATCAATTTAATTGTATTTTTTATAATATAAATATGTATTTACTGGTAAAAATGTAATCGAATATAATTTCAATGAAACTACTGCATTCTACTGGATTCGGACAATAATAAATATTTTAACCTATTGACTCGCGTGAATTTTGTAAACATATATAAAACTATACAGAATTAAATCAAATGCATATTTAATTATAGATCTGTCAATTTTTTTTATGAGAGTTTTTCTGTTTATAACTTTATTTATATTTAACTCAACAATTAATTGTATACTGTATATGTATGTTCAATAAAATAAAATTGCTTCGAAATATAACATAAAAGGAATCTTCATGAGAATTATCTATGTATTGATAGGCAATATTTATCCAATTGATGGAAAGCAAAATGTATGATTCAATAAAATTACAATAAATCGAGATCCTATCTTAACGAATCGCATCTCTACAATACACTGTAACCATGGCATCCACAAAACGTATCTCCGCAGATAACGAAGGATTACCGTATACACAATCATGTATACAATTCCTGAGCAAACAACGCGAAAGACGACAGATTTATTTCTACACAAGCGTATGTACACAAGATTTTTCGCAATGACTCGCGCCGTTCGATAATTTATGCGATTAACTCTTACAATAAATATTCTCGAACAGGATTCCCAGGCGGTAAAATACATAATTAAATTTAACTGCACACTAGTGGAAAATTCATAGGAACCTTCATCGCGCGAAATTCCTCATTTTCCGTCGCATTGTTTCGACGCGGTTCAACGTTCTGTACACCGACGAAACACTTGTAATATAATGGTTCCTACAAGTTAGGACAACATCAATCTTTCATTGTTCGCTCCTGTGAATACACGAACTAAAACATCACGAGGAGCAGGTTCAGTTTGTTTGGGCTATTGTGAACAGTCTATTGCCTCCTGCAACAAACGCTTAACATCCTCGAGGATATCCTGGTGGCCCGAAACTTTACATGAATATTAATGCTATACGTCTTCCCTTTGAGCGAATTACACGCATTACCGTCATAACTTACAAACATTCATAACGAGACAATCGAGTAAACTGCTTAATGAAAATCAACCGCAAAGTGAAAACTCACCCAATTTATTACACCATAAAATTTGACGTTCATGCCATAGACTCACCTGTAAACAAGATAAAAATAAACATTACTATAAAATAATAAACATATACAAGACGCACGCCTTGTAAAATAAATATTTAACGAGACTCGACTTGACTCGAATAAAATAATATAAATTTCAAATATGTAACATAAACATTCCAATGATATAAGTTTTGTTTATTAACACTGTTTTTATGTATATTTTTGACGTGCTGAAAACTCAAATAAACTGGTATTCAAAGAGGTTGTTTGATTAACATGTTTAATAACTAAAGTGTGACATTTTTGTTAATCAAAGTACGTTTAAGTTATGTATATTATTTAAACTAGTATTTCTACCTTAAAAAGTACTATAAAATCTATATATAATAGTAATGCCAAACTGTCAGTATATAATAGTTCTTAAATCGTTAATATATTGCATATTTAATGTATCAGAAACAAGTCGGTTGAAGATGACGCAAAAAACAGAATATAGCTAAAAGATAATAAATTTAAAAAAAAACACTAGAATTTAATTATTAGATTAGGTAGCCGATATTAAATATAGATTTTAGCCGTTCTAATTATTTATTTTATCTTCAATTATAATTAATTAATTATTGCTTTCAAAGTTCCCCATAGCTCAATTAACGTCTAAGCTGCCCCATTATTCTATCATATTTTTAATTGAAATAAGCATCACACATTATACTCCTTCCAATTTGCTTTCAAAGCTCACATGTGCAAATGCGAACACAATAGAACTAAGGGAAGTGGAAATAATGGAAGGCGATGACTGCGTAAAAAGCGTCGATATACGCATATAAATATATGCATGATTCTGGCATTGTTAGCGGTTCATTTTATAATTACTTATCTCCTGTTCTTCCTCGGCTTCTGTCCTTAAAAACAAAGGTGATTCAAACGTGGCAATTAAATCACGACGCATTTCTCGATGCCGTTCCGATTAAGGCCGACAGGAGATAGATCCATGACTCCCTAGAGCGATTTTTAATTAATCAGTTAAACCAGATTTGCAATAATTATAAACATCACCAACATTAATTTTAATGCTCCAGTTAATATGAAAAATGATAAAAAAGTAGTTGTTAAAGATTGGTTTTTAAATCACAATATGTATTTACAAAAAAAAATTTTATATTTAATTTTATAAACATAGTAATTTATACGATACATGATAATGGTTTTAATCCAAAATAAAAAAAACACTGAAAAAGCTATCGCAATTAAAGTGAAAGAAAAAAAATGTGCTAAAATACATACATTTATACACACTGATATGTGGTCTTTAGCCTCTAATGAAAAATGTGATTTGCCATTTTGTATTACTATTTAAATTTAAGTTTGTTTTTATCGTAGTCTCCAATACACGAAATATATTGGTTAGTGTGGTTACGCGAAATATTTTTATAGTATGAAAATGACAATGTTTTTTGATTGTTTATATTTAAAGGCTATGGTGATTTTTTTTAAGATTATATAAAAAAATAGCTTTATTTTAAGTGATTTACTATTTAGAAAATTCAGAAAAAGTAGTATTAATGGTGTTACTCCAAACCGGACAAGCATGTGTTAAGATGAGTCATGTGATTAATTGTATGTATATTAAGATTTTATTTTTTGTGGGTAGTGCACTTTTTTTATTAAATAAGCAACCCTTTTGGAGCAAATTTTCGAAATTAAATTTAAGCTTGAAGTTCAAGTATGTTCTCATGTATTTAAAACTAGATTTACATTCTACGTTCCTGCACTGCTTACAAAGTTTTTTAATGTTTCGTAAATATAATTGATTTTTTTCTGGTTGATTTTAAATTTTCATATCACAAAGCTTTCAATAAAAAAATTGTAATTTATTTTCAAATGAATTAAACTGTAATAACTTTTTAAAATATTTTTTAATTTTGGAATATCGTAAATATTCAAGATGAATAAAAACGGCACTAACAAACATCACTGAGGAACTCCAGCTGGAACTTACGCGGAATTGAGTGTTCATTATTTAGTGAAACAACTTTTAGCTTTACTTCTTAGGTATGAGCGTATTAAGCATAGCATATAGTCAAGGGTCTTATATTTGTTAAAAATAGTTTGTGAATCTAACCGTTTTGCCATAGCCTGTCGAAAGCTGTTTAGGCCCATACTCGTTTTATATTTGAAATATTGCATAAATGCTTCGTTGAACTATTCTATTAAGTTCATGTACTCTCGGGTGATTTTCATGTTAGCCAAATTATTCGTTATTAATTTTATTTCTAATGATTATTTTAAACGCAGAAGAATTATTTTTCAAATATTCTAATTAAAATTCTAGGAACCTCATCTGGCTTTTTTATCTGATAATTCAAGTGGTTTTACAAATGGTTGTGAAATACCTAAAAAGCAAGCGTTAAGGATGTTTGTTAAAAATCTTTTAATTAATATAATTACTAAAGATCTTAATCAATCCACGGAATCCGGTTAACTTGCTTTTAACGGAAATACTAGAATTGCGAGAATCTTGTAAGTTTGTCGTCTTTTTCATTTTATGATTTCTGTGCGAATTTTTTGTTTAATAATTACGTATTCTCTATATAAAACGATTACTTATCTCTACTTTATAAATTTATAAAGATATTTTTAGAGACATCTGTACACTTTTTGTAATCCTAAGAAACTAACTTTTTAAATCCACAGAATTACCGGAATTCGAAATTTTTATTTATTAATGTAGTTTCTGAAAATTTTATAATTGTATCTGAGAATCTAGTTAGAAAAAAATGTTCACTTTTTATATAAATAAGCTTAAGTATAACTTAGCAATGTTTATATTGTATGCGCGTAATCCAATTATTTACAATATCTGATTTCGCAATAGCCCAAATTATTTCATAATTTCGGCATAGTTGCATTGAGTAATAACTTGACAAACTTTATATCTTTCCTATAAAAATATTTTATCAATAAATCAGTTTTTTACAAAATATCTGAATTTTAAATTCGAATATTTTTGTTTTGTATTATTTAATTTTTTAAGCTACTTAAACCGTTTTAATAATAAAAAAGAAATATATTTTTTATTTTTTTATTAAATGTAAATAATTAAGTGAATTGCCATAATCGAATATCTTCTACTTAATGCTTTAATTTAATACATAATTATAAACAACATCAGAGCCATTTATATAAATTTGTATCTTGTTGAATCTCGGTAGATTTAAAAAAATATATTTTTTAAGCTTTATTATTTATTTTTTACGAACTTTCTCGATGTGTATGAATCTTTGTTTAAGTGGTTATTATATTGCTCTGTTGATCCTTATTTTTTGTATTATTATAGCATTATTTTGTATTAGATATAGAGCTGTCCGTGATTAATAATTAACGATCTATTAACTATCCATTTTTAGCTTCTGTATTTAGAGACAAAAGCGACTGAAACGTGACAATTAAACCTCGACGCGTTCCGATTAACGCAAACCGGACATACGCACAGTTCGTTACTTGGGAACAATGGGACGCTCGAGGCTTCTCGGGACCGAAATTGGCGAATTAAAATCGCAATCGGTTAACGGGACGAGCTTTCGCAGCGCAGGTGTTGTTAATGTCGTTTCGGCGGACAGGTGAGTTGAAGCAGTCGAGAGATAAGAGTTAAATAAAAAAAACGTATGATTCAGATACGTCAGATAAGCTAGAAATGTGATTGCATTATATTTAATAATTTAGTTAAGTGCGGTATTTATTTTGCTGTCAGAATAATAAATGATTCAATTGAAAAGAATGAGGAAGGTGTATGACATACAAAATAATATATGATCAATATTTAATTTACAGTTAAAATTATCATAAAAAATTCCGAACCTCTTAGCGACATGTAGCGATCAAGATTGTCGAATTTAATAGCTTCAAACTTTGTTGTGATATTTAAAATATGTAGGTTAAAAGTCACGGACGTATACAACACAACATTGTAAATAAATCAGAAATCTGTAAGCCATAAAGACCAAATATGTGCCTCAAAGTGCTATCACTTTGAGGCACCTTTAAAAGTGCATAATATGTTTATTGAATTTTCAATGTATTGTCCCTTCAATTAAGTGATTATATAGAATAGGATATTGATCCAAATATTTTTAAATAGAGATTAAGTCAATATTTTTTTCTATAATATCGTTATTTTCAATGTTTAACCAGCAGCTCTTTTATATTATATGGTGAACTTATACCTTAAAAAATCAGAAATTCACACAAACCGCTCTTCTTAATTTAAGCCTATCTACTCTTTTTAATCCGTCTATCATACTTGAGAAGCTTTTCTGGATTGGTCTGTCTAACAATGACTGATATCACTGATCTATTGTGTGCTCTTCACTACTCAATAATTATGTAATCTTTTAATTAAAACCATTACTTTATAACATATGAAAAGCAATCAAAACATTATTAAATGATGGATACAAAAAATGGAACAATAAGCGTCATGTGAATTTTGATTCAGAGCAGAATGTCGAGGCGGCGCGACCCTAATTAACTGGAAAGTGTCTCAGATCGAATCTTGAACGATTGAACGTGGGAAAACTCAACAATTACTCTCCAGCCTTGGGTGAAAATTGTGTTAAGAATATCTTGAACACCTTAACTTCTCCTCGGAATTGACGACTTGGACACGTACGATTTTAATTGAACCTTTCGACAAAACTCGATTAGCTCGCGACCGCTTCTTAATAAAACTGACCTGTCAAAATATCCATAAAACCAGTTCTTCCATATAAAGCTATTCGAGGTGACGATGGAAGTGAATAACTTTATAGAAGTTTACTAAGAGCACAAGATGGTGCAGAACTTTGCCGGAAGATTAACTATAAATTTTGCGTCCTCTAGTGCGGACATTAGCAAAGTTTCTAATATTTGTTTAAACGCTTCATAATCGGTCGTGTGGGATTGCCTTCTAAAAATAACACCATGTAAAGTCGTAAACTCAAAACGCTTTTATTTATTCGCGCTTGTCGTGCTTTTAAGAGATTGTGCGAGTTTGCCAAACTTGTAAGATATATTGGTAGATAAGACTTTACGACCAGATTCCGACACCAATCTATCAGATAAAAAGTTTTAATGGGACTTTTCGAATATATTTAAAAAAAGTGTATGTATATGTAAGTGGGTGTTTCGCTTACGGCGAAATATTTAATATTGTGTTATATAATATGTAATGTATAATACGTGTATAAGGTAAACGCGTTAAACAAAATGAGAGTAATTACAAAGTACGGCTCCGTCCAAAGATAATTATAATAAAGTGTTATTGTAATTATGAGTTGAATTTTCGGATGAAAATTCTTTAGGTACTTTAGTGCAGAGTGTGTGTTTATATATAATTAAAATTACATATTAAATTAGGGTCTTAGAATAATTATGATGCTTAAATTTAGTTTTTGTTATAAAATTAACAACAAAAAAGAAATTAGTGTTCATTGTTTAGCATTATTAAAATTATTAAAAATGTGAAGATTGTTTTTACATTATTTCTATTAGCAACTAAAAATAAATTATACTGTAAAGTAATGTTTTGCAACAATATTTTAATATTATAATTTTTTTTAATTGTATACTAAATTTAAGTTATTATATTTTTTCTTAACATATCGTCATTTTTTATGCTTTAGCAATATTTATAATTTAATTCGAATCAATTTTTAATTTAAATTATATGTATAAATATAGGGAATAAATATACATATTTTAGGATAGCTAAGTCTCAAAAATATTTCACTGTATAAATAATACTAAGAAACTTATTTTTATGTATATTCATATAATATATGTACATACATATTAAATACAAATAAAAAAATAAATTTTTCTAGATGGTTACATATAAAAAATACATATTTATTAAAATCTTTTTTTTTTTTGTAAACGCACATTTAAATAAATGATTCTTCAGTTTTACATTGACACAACTTTATTTTCTCGTATGCTATATCTTTTGAACTTTATATATTATATAAGAGTTAAATTATTAGGCTGCTAGATAAGATGTATCATTCAGCATACATCTCACTGTGTTTATACAAGGACTTTTTGAAATATTAAATTCCAATAATTTTAGAGCTTTACTATTTAATTTTATCAATTTGATATAGAGCATTCGATTACAAAATGTATGGGATGAAGAATGTTGACAAACATGTTTTTGACTTGAATTAGATCATGAGTGATATTTGTTCAAGCTGAATCGATTCGTGGGTGTCAATGTATAAGGAGTTTAAGTTAACAACATAAAGTAGAAAGTTTTATTTGAAAATAAAAATTATCTACATTTTATCATAACTAAACGACTTAATGATTGTATTTTCTGATTAGCAAAAATATTATTTTAAATTATGTAAACTATTCTCTAGTTTTTTATTTTTATTTTGTGGAACAGTATAATTTTTATAATTTATATTCTGCATTAAATAGTAGAATTGTTTTTTGGTAATTGTTTTAAGAGACTTTTATATAAAATACTAATTTGATCATTTTATAAAACACGTATTAGAACAGTGTCTCTCAACCGGAAGTTCGTGGACTACTGTTTGTCTGCAAATATTAGGCGTATATTGTTTTGTGAAAAAAAGTTCCAAGAAAATATTCAAAACCCTGCAAGTAGCTGAGCACACGTCTTATTATAAACTATTTCTTGTGCTATTGTGTCAAAAATTCAAACCCTACAAAATGAAAATTAAGAAAAACAAACATCAAAACCATTTACCATTCTATAACAACAATAATAGTTAGAAGAAGATTAATGAAGCTTAGAAGAAGCAAAGAAAACGAAACGTGTGTGTCAAAAACCAAAAAATTAAAAAGAAACACTGCTAGTCAAACTAATAAAAAAGTATTAAAAGTTTGGTTTTGTTATATCCTTCGAAAAATGTACAATTTCCACGGTTTACGTGTATTATGTTACGAAACTGTCGCTATGAAACCTTGCAAATTTGTTCGTCATTTAAATTAAAAGCACAGAAATCTCGCAGATATGCCTCTGGATATTTTGAATAAATACATGACTAGTTGAAAATTCAGTAAACTCAAATGAAGAAGATGACGATTAGTGACAAGTCGCTGCTTCAAGCCTCTTATTTAGTTGCCCTACAAGTATCTAAAACAAAAAAAATGTTTTACTTTTATGCTGAGAGGTTAATTAAGCTTTGCATCTAAGATGACGCTTTAGAAGTTTTAAGTTCTCAAGTCAATAAAAATATTTAAATCTGTATCTTTTCAATAAGACACTATTCAAAGTAGAGATATAATATAATATCGATATATATTGCTCTATATATATATATATATATATATATATATATATATATATATATATATATATATATATATCGATATATTTCGATGTTGCCTTGACTTATTTGGACGGACAACTTGCTCAAAAATATTTAGCGCTCTTGATAAGTAAATACAAGCGCATGACTTGGACTGAAAGAAATGCGTTGGAGTAGTGTTGCTCATTACGAAATGCTGTTGATTCAATATATGATTCACAGAAAGCACATATTTATTGAAAACTAAACGCAGTAGAGAAGGACGCCGTTAAGAACAGAAACGAAATTTCCAGTCGAGCAATGAATTCCAGGCTTTCCATTGAGTATGGACTCGCAATATCTCTTTATAAACCCATAAATGTGCTGGCTATTCACAGAAAATGTTTTTTTATAATTTAATAAACTGAGAGAAGAAGTAAAATAGTTCCTAAGAGCGAAACTCGACCCTGTTAGATGATTGAATGGATGGCTCTACTTTTGTATATGGCAGACATGTTTAGTCTTTCTAATGCGCTAAATATTTATCTTTAGAGAATTTCCATAAATATTGTTACATTGAGAAATAAGATAGTTTGCGTACAAGAATAACACGCAGAAATTTTAACTTTTGGAAGAATTTTTAAATTCTGCCTACGTAAACCAGAAATTAATTTTAAATATAGTTGCTCAACATTTACAGGTTTTAAGTGTATTCATCATTGAAGGGAACGTGTGTTTTTACTATTTAAATAATATTCTTTATTTCTGCGTAAGTGGTAAGCAAATGGTATTATAAGTTAATCTTTAATCAAAACTATAGATAGCTAGATTATCGATGTATTAAAAATGTATAAAGAATACTAGATTATCTGCTCCGAAAAAAATCAGTCACAAGAACGCATAGTTTGCTTTATTAATTTTAAAGAGGATTTGTGCATATGTGAAGAATGCACTCACCTGGTGAATGTGCACAATAAATAAAACGGTAACACGATCTTGACAAGGAAAGTTGCATTTTTTACAAAACTGCTGTGTGAAATGTGGTCTGCGTTATCAGTTATCGCGGAGCCGCGAACGTTGGATTGATGGCCGCACCGGTCGAGGGATAAGCGCGAGAGATACGTAAAAAGGGGTTAAGGATGTTTGATATGTGAGGTCACGTTGTATAAATGTTTATGGTTGCAGATGTCGAGGGAATTTTAAAATTTTAGATAAGAACGCCGAGGCGTGCCTCGGCGGTGCAACTATTTCAGGAGGTATTGCAGAGGTCGCTTGCTATGTTTTTGTTTTGATAAATGTTCGGTGCAAGAAAATTGCATGATAGTATATTCATAAACTAAAACATAAATGCATATAATATAAATCTACTGAAATAAAATAACAACAATGATATTTTTTAAATAAATACACTTCACAAACAGAATAACAATTTTGGCTTGAAGCTAATCAATAGCTTAAAAAACAGCAATACTGTATATATATTTTAAGCAATATTTTTAATGGGTTGAGTAATAATCCTACTGACTAAACGTTATTTTATACTACTTTACAATACAATTAAATCTTATATCTCAAAATTTCGCGTCAAAGATGAAATATATGCGAGGCTATATATAATAGTAATATGCACTCGTCCTAAACGAGAGAATAATTGGCATTTACAAAATACCACTAAATATTACAACTGGGCTAACTGCTAAAATATACACTTCTTGTTTGTCTTAATCCTTCTTCGTGAAAATCAGCTCACGATCCATCAACTTCATACCATACTAACATTTAAGCGCCCGGCCGCAAAGTCATATTATGGCTTCGATACATAAACAACAACATTGTGAACGACCACTTATTTTAATGGAGCATCGGACAAATGGTCAGCGTGCGCAGATCTCTCATATTAGTCTTCCGAGGCGTTGTCTTACAACATAGACTGAGACCATCCATCATCCAGCTAAGCTAACCAGAGCGACCTACCCGCGGGCCATCCGTCTTGTCACGTCCGCAGACCAATTACAACTCATTACGACTAAACGTATTATACCGCCCGTTATTTACGGTCGTTTGGAGGTTTCGCGGGAAAAAATATTCGATGTCCTTATATAGGAGTCTGCGGCCCGCGGCGCGACTGTCTCGGGCCGCACGTGGGCAATAAACGGTCTCGCGTTGCACTCACCTGGGAATGTGCACGATAAATAAACGGTAACGTGATCCTGACAACGAAAGCTTCGTCTGTGTTCAGTTGGTGCGAACGCGGCCGCTGTTATCACGACGTTGTCAACTGTATGATTACTCAATGTTTCGGACAAACAATAAAAAAATCATCAAAACCAAGATCTTAGAACTTAAATTAGTGACGTAATAATATAAACCTTACATATGTTATAAATTCAAAGAGTTTTTCTAAATTACGTTCATAAAATTAATTTCGGATTGAGGTTAAAGGAGTGTGACTTTGCAGTTAAATAGCCACCGAAAAGGTTAATAGGTACAATTTACCACAGCATCGAAATAGTATGCGGCAGAATGCGACTCTTAGAAATAACAGCCTGCTGGAGGGTCGAGTTGTAATTGTCGGCTGAGTGCTGGTAGATTTTCTGACGTCTCAAGTGTCGGTCCATCTGTTCCTGTTTGTGTCTGTTTGAATCTCTGTCTCGATGTGTCCAAGTATCATATAATTAAGACGCAATATAATAAGACGCAAAGTCGAACGTATTGTATCTGGCGCGCATCTTATCATACAAAAAGTTGAATTTTTTCTTCCGTTGTGTG
The DNA here is from genome assembly GCF_051122295.1 of Plectrocnemia conspersa. Lineage (NCBI taxonomy): Eukaryota > Metazoa > Arthropoda > Insecta > Trichoptera > Polycentropodidae > Plectrocnemia > Plectrocnemia conspersa. The sequence continues at coordinate 14,551,359 of NW_028277174.1, read as the reverse complement.
ATAGCCAGTAAGACGCAGGTGGAAACTAGTAATACTTTATTAGTTTATATTACATATATTGCGAGTTACTATGAAGGGCGAGTATCGTTTTTCTGAGCAGTGGTAGAGAAGCTGGCGCAAGGATGATGTCCGTGGAAGATCCTCAGAAGTTTTGTAGTTGGCAGTGACAGTGTCTGGAGGTCAGTTCCTTGTGCTACGATGATCGTGCTTGGGAATCTAAGGTCGTATCTTGCGTCTGTCAGTGGGGGCGCGTCTGCTAGGTGGGCCGAATCTGCAAGTGTCTGCACTTTTTTCATTGGAGACCAGCCATATTTAGTATTCATGTCTGCAAATCTTGCTGACAAATCACAATCATGCAGTGATTATCCAGTAAATAGTTGCACTCGATTTTTAGAACAAGCGAAATATGCGCCGTTAGAAAGTAACATTTGCTTGATGGACATCTCCGAGGTCGAATTGTGCAACGGTAATATTGTAACCTTACAGTGCTTTTTGTCTTCCGGTGATATATTTTGCAAAAAATAAATATTCTGTAGTAACGTTATGTAGTAACGAGGGCCTTCGTGTGGTCCCATCTTTTACACTATATTGTCTTATTTCTCTCAATTGTTGATAAATGATCATTTTTGCCCACAGTCATTAACGCGAGTTTCAAGAATAAGATCTCCACAGAGTGATACTTTTATGGTGATAAAGATTTTTTCTTTCGTTGTTCAAGTGGTTGTTATGGTGACCTCTAAATTGTAATTTATGTCGCTTGTGGTTTAAAATCCGCACAATAATTCAATATTTTGTTGCTCAACAGAACATTAGACAATCAAGTTCTGTTGAGCAACAAAAATAATAGGACTTAGGTATAGAAAAGCAATATTTTTTATAATTAAATAACTACTTAATATACTTAAAAGAATTTTATCTATGTAATAAATGTATAGGTACTTAATAAATGAACCACTTTCTGTATTTCAATTTCCCATCGATAATCTAACTCGCTTAAATATTGTGTATGTTATTACCTAAAATAATAAAAATATTCTGAAATGAATATTTTTTTACTAAAATTAATAGTTACTTTTCTACCAACTAAATTCAATTTTACAATAGTTAAATTCTAAGTTTTAATTAAGCACAAAAATCGCTGATTGGAATATTATTACATTTTAGTTCTCATTTATTTTCTTTATTAAGTAATTATCTATTATATTTTAGATCTGATTTATTTTCTTAATTTTATAAATTAATATATTAATTTAATAAATTAAGAATCTTGTATAGAAAATAAATATATTTAATAAACCATACTTTTTTATTGTCTGGCACTCCGGAAGCTTAATAAAATGTAAATAAATATGACAAGCTTGAAATTTTTACTAATTTAGTCGAGACAAAGAGGATTTGCATCAGAATGTTTACATTATAATGGCTTCTTAGAAAAACAATATAATTTATAATATATATAATATAACGTAAAAGGTAATTTAATATACAATGGTCTTATATTCTTAGCTCAATGGAAGATAAAATTTAACGTTCGATTGTAAAAGTTAATGCATTACACATTACCCGGTAAGTTTTGCTTTTTCAGCGAATTTTTCCAATACAAAGTTGAACGAGAGATGCGCCAATATAAACTTTACAAATTTCATCGCATGAGAAGAACTTAATCTCGGCTGACATAGTTAAACCGACAAGTGCATTCGCTGGCTACATAAACCCAAGTTAATATCGATTTTATTGCGAGGTTGTATTGTTTTTCAAACATTTTCCACTGAATCAGAAATGTAGCGACATAAAAATTCACAAAAGTAATACTGTTTGAATAAAAACAGTAGCAAGAGCAGCTTATTATAATAAGCTCACTCTTGTATTATTATTATTGTAATCCCAATTTAACGAGATGCAGAATCTCTGAGATGTCTCGAGTTTAAAAACACATAATAAATATTATAACTATGATGTTTAAGATATTGCTTGTAAAGTATCCACATGCAATATAAATCTTTATAAAACAAGCTCGAGGCACGTTCAGTTATGTAGCTTATTTCGTAATAGGTATGGGGCTTATCTTAATTTAATTTGTATTTATAGTTATTTCTTCATTAGCCGGTAGCCGTTTGCAAAGCTATCTGACAGTTTATAATCTTAAGCGGCCGAGCTTATTATTAGATGTATTATATTATCATTTTATAGATTACTAGATTGAATATTTTAATTAGCGATATGTAGGAGCGATTTGCATTAATAACAAACCACCGCAGCAGATAGTTAAATATTAAACGGCTCGAGGGAAAAGGTTAAAAAAAGTAAGTTTTGAAAGAATATTTAATAGATTTTTAGCTTTCAATATTCATATAATACTTTCGCTTGGAGAGCTTCCAATATCGCATTGAATAATAAAACAATGCCAAGAAAATTGAATAATTAATACCCACGACTAGTGAGTCTAAAAATATATGTATGTAAAATATCGACTTATAATTTAATTTAGCTTAAGATTATTTAAATAATAAATAGATTATCATTTTATATTTTTGCTGATATTAATAATGCTTGATGTAAAAATAAATAAGGTCAAGTTTTTTAAATGATATAATATTTACAACGAATAAATAAAAAATATGTTACTGAATTTTTTTACAAAAGTTAAGTATGCGAAAATTTTACTATAAAAATATGTTAAACTCTATAGACACTATATTTTTACAATAAATTAATTTTAATAATGTTTTTTTTATATTTTCATGCAGAGTTCGATAAAAATATTACTAATTCTATTTTTCGTACAAAATAACTTATAAAGTACATGGTTAAATAATTATGTAAGAAATTTAAATTTATATGATGAATCTTCATTATAAAAAAACTTTAAACTTTAAATTATTACTATTTTTTAGTTTAAAAAAAGATTTTTACATACCCTTGAACAGACACATTATAAACCTACTTAGGTTTTAGATTACCTAAAGTTTTAAACTTTAGGGTATTCTTATACTACGCATTATATGAAAAATACACATGAAAGATATTTTTTAGTATTTCTTTAAAGGCAACGTTTAAATTAAATTAAAAGTAATTAAAATCACATCCTGTTATTCAAAGTTTTGAAGGAGCTATGAATTTAAAAACGACTGTCGGAAATGTATATAAGAAATATATAAATTTAAAAAACAAGTAGTCAATGAGAAGTTTTTTAAATGGTAGATCTCACATAAGATATACTATAGAATAAATAAATATATCTAATTCTGTCAGCATTTCATAAATCAGCGAAATATCGTGAGAATTAAACAAGAGTCGTAAATAAATCCAGCCAAGCGATTATAAAGGCAAAAATATAATCAAATCTCTGTAAATATTATCTCATTATATCATAAAAATCAATTGCTCATATATACTTATATAAGTTTTTATTATATAGATTTTCATTAGACTATCATCAATACCCTTTGTGTCGTCTTGAGTGTCGACAAAGTTTATCTTTTAGCAGTGATCAGATTAACGAGGCAAAATGGAAGAAAGCTCTGCTCTCGCGTTAAAAAGTTGCGATTGATTAAATTTTCTTATCGACACGTCCATCGATGGATGTTTAGCGATGGACCGTTTCGGCCGACATTAATGAGTTTTGAACTCGGTACGTAAATAAGTAGACAACTTTACCTGGTAGCAGGAGGAGAAATTTCACCCGAGACCAAGTTTACTACGGAAGATGAGATAGCATGTTTAAGCAGCAGCAGCGGCGACAAAGTAGCAGTATTTGTACTACACATAATTTAAACCAAACATCTATAGATATATATTTAAAATAGTTTTCTAGAGAGTCCACTTTATAACCAGTCTATAAATATATATGCAATATAAAAAAAAACATGAAGTTTTTTATTATATATTAAAACAATTTGATTTATATGGCAATTATTAACTAGTTGAGATCTTATAAATCAGATAAATAATATTATTTATTATGTGATATGTTTCTTAAAGTTTAATGTGTTTACATGTTTATTATGCATTGTTTTCTTTATTAACATAAAATAAAGAGCCTATATAAAATATTTCGCATATCTTATTACAGAATAAATCTTTTAAAGCATAAACACATTATTATCTTACTTGCTGTGTAGGTAATCATTACAAGGAAATTTTAATTTTGTCGCAACTTGAGGCTTTTCACGAATTAATTTAAATTTCGTTTATTTGCGATCATATTAAAATTTAATATTAATCATACACACATGTGCGTGTTTACATGATATAAATATACGCAAATGAAAGAGCAGAAAATTTGCCTGGGGCGCTACATACAATATGGCTCATAAGACGTGTTTAAAAGCGAAAAAGTAATACATCTAATAATATACGGTATTATGATTAAATTAAAAATATACAAAAATGTTTTCAAATAATATTTTACAAAAATATGAATTCACAGAATATCAACAAGAATATTACAATATATAAAAAAAAGCTGCACCGGTAGCCATTTTAATTAACAAATAACTACAACTACCTTTATCCTTTATAGATACGAAGAGTTGGTGTAGCAAGAAATAATAAAAACAAAAAACATGAAAGCGTATTAGCATAGCTTTCTATGACTTTTTATTTTTTTATAATTAATATATTATAAAAAAATCTCTTTGTGAATTATTAATGCTACATCTAAGATTCTATGCTATGACGTATGTTCTTAAAAATCGTAAAAAAAGGTTAAATTTGGATTTCTTTTTTTAACTTTAAATAATTTTATTGAATTTTACATCTAATAATCGTATTTTTAAGTCAACGTTATTTATTGGTAATAATATAAATAGGTGCATGAAATTAACAAAGACATAAAGTTAGTGTAAATTACCAATGACTTTTTATATATTTCTTCTTTTTCCTAGCAACTAAGCACATGGAGAAGTAAAAATAAAAAAAACATATAGAAAGACTTCCACTAAAGGTTTTTTTTAAATAATTAACAATAAATTTAAGTGTCATTTTGTTCCAAATATGAGTTTTCCAGGCCAGTCTCTTGTCGAAGTGAATTCTTAGATATTTGGCAGAGTACCCTTGTGATATCCATTAATGGATATATTGGAGAAGAAATATCTTCATAAATGTAACATGTAAGTGAGTGGTAAATATATTTGGCTTTCGGAGTAGAATAGTATATAGCATACAAAATAACTAAAAACAAGACATAGAAATTAATGAATGCTAGTTACTTATAAGCTAGATTAAAAACATATTAAATAGCAATTATTTTTTTTTAATTTATCTCACGTATATCATATTCAGATTTAACTATTTAAATTAAACAGATAAGCCACGTACATTCTCACGTATAGAACTTCCGATTGTTGATTCGCTATTTGAAACAGACAAGATTCGGAATGCCCGCTACAAGTGTTTAATATTAATTGCTATCCCCTTTATCCATTACGGTCTCCGATTCATAATTGTATCTTCTCGTTATTGTTTCGGGATAATCCTCATTACCGAGAGAATCCGACCGAAAGTGCCAAGATACGAATCTGGTTTGTTAGCACCGGAATTATGGTGCGAAGTGAAGTTTACATGCGGGATAATTAAATTGTTTGACGGAAAAATTCACACGTTAAATAATAACGATGATATTTTAAAAATAATTATGAACCTAATAGAATCGTTTTTATGTGTATCGCGATAAAATAGAACTTTAAAGCATAATGATCGGTGTATTTTGCGATGACACTTTAACAAGTTTTAGTACTATAAATAATGTCGCAATCTATGCGTATCATCTAAACGCGGATCTTTGCTCGTATAAAATACGGTGTCGGTAAAAATGTGTTTTTAAGATGAATAAATTTACTCCTAATGCGTTCATTCTCATTTTATTTAAAGTATATGCATGTTATAGGAGATATATTAATAAATATATAAGTGAATTTCTACAATATTTTCTGCATTAGTATTTTAATACAATAATATAATATCTTATTCAATTTATTTGTTCAAATTAAAAACTATACTGATTTTAATACATACAGTATTTATATTGCTGCAGATATGTATTGAAAGCTATTGCGTTACATGGTTTGAGAATATGAGAGATTTTATATCAAAAGTCTGGCATTTCGCTATGTAAATTATCCATTTGTAAGCTTATGTATTTAATTCATGATTTCATAACATATATGTTTGCATTATTGTATTTGATTAAATAAATACCAACTTGTGTGTTTTAGAATATAAGACATAATTACTATCCCCTATTAAGCTACGATTAAAAAATTCTCTCGTTAAAAAGTTAAATACATCTTAACAAGCGTTTCTCACGCGCCAAGTTAACAAAAATGACGCCCCTTTGACTAATTGCACATCATCGTCGGCGTTAAATCGAGATATGGCTCATTTTTACCTTCTTATTACGATTTAAAACCATAGCACATTATCTGACTCGTAAATGATGATTTAATCTCGCAAAGGAGCAGTGTTATTAAAACGGAATGCATTAAGCCGTAATGAAGCGGACACTCGCTTAAAAAAAAGGATAATTTTCCACTATACAAAAACGCGTACGATCGTAAAAAAGGACGTGTATGTATCGTAAAATTAAATTATTAAATTTTTGCAACCCGTAAAAGCTTTATGAGGAAAAACTTGAGCGCTTCAAAGCACGCGGAAGCTAGTTTTTCGTCTCAATAAATAAACTTATATATAAAGTATATATTATGTAATAGGTATTTCTATATAAAGTCAGTACATAAAGTCTGGCGTATTAAATTAAAGAGGGTCAGTGTCGTAATCAGGTTCGATTTCCGCAGCAGAATCATTTTTTTTATTTAAAATTATATTTACACTGATAATAAAATATTAAATATAATTAAAACCAAATAATAATGAAGCACCTTACACATGAAAGTGCATAATCTTATTGTTTTAACTTGTGTAAAAATATGATCAAAATATGTCACTTCCTAGCTAATTAAAAAAAGCTTTTTTTGCTATTATTTATTTTTAATGAAATTAATTTAATTTTATTGTAAAATAAATATAACATAAATTCGATTCAATTTAAGGTAAACAAGTATTTTTTAAATAAATATGGTTTTTAACAATCATTCGTGCTTTGCCTGTTAGTAACTGGTAATTTTTGTTGAAGCTGTGTTAATGCACATCTTGATTCTTCATTTTTTCCCAAAATTTTTGTCAAGAAAACAATTTATACAAAAGTGCATATTATATGATTTTATTTCACATTTTACATAAAAATCTGTCAAAAAAACATTTATGAAGTAAATGTCAAAGATGGTTTGATGTCAAAGTCAACAGTGCATAGAAACATTCAGATTTTTTTTTACAAAAATAATTTGCAAAAAAATTTAAATTATGATTTCCTATTTCTTTAACAATTTAAGGGTTTCACATTAATTCTCATTTTATATTTTTTGTGAGAAATAAATTTTTTACAAATATTTTATAATGGATTACAACCGCTGCAGTTTTAAATCCACTAAGCTTGCAGATGCATTCAGAGCAGGTAGTTGATTTACACTACGAAAATATTGATTAACAATAAAAGTTTGACAAATTAATTAAAACCTAATCAGCAAACATTATGTTTTGAAGAAAAAGTATGCAATGATCAGTGATTTAAGAATGATTATATTATTGTCTTTGGCCATATTTGTTTGCCAGCACAATAAAACAAGATTTAGTGTAAATTATGTAAAGTAATCGTTAATTAAATATGCCTAAAATTAGTAATATTATTAATATTATCTTATATAATAATTTAAAATAAATTAAAATTTCGTATGTTTTATTATATATTTTATGACCTTTTGATTTTGCTTATATTAAAAATATTAACTTAAATATAATATAAATGCATTGCTTAATTTAAATATTTTTTTGATATATAATATAAAGATATATACTGCAATATAATATAAATATATACCGTATATTACATACATTCTTTTATATCTATATTTCTCGATAATTCTTAAGAAAGTTTAGATCTAATTTATATTTCTCCAGAAAGAAACACTGATATTGATTAGGGAATAAAAGAAAACGAATGCCGTCTGTCTTAGAAACCATTAAAAGAATTTGTCTGTTATTAGTTTTTTGCGAGAGTAATCCATTTTATCATAAACAGTGAGCAGAAGATTAATGGAATTGAAAATTACAAATTTCAATGCTCAATAAAATCTGTATTTTATACAAATAACTAGGAAAAAATCCTTTTAGGATAAAAGATTAAAAAATAAAACAAATAACTAACTACTAGAAAAACCACAACTACGCTGAGAGAATACATTATTTTGTATTAATAATAGAAATTCTATTAATTTATATTTTTATTTATTAATTTAGCTAATTGATAATTCATTTTTAATGCATTAATAATAGTTTAAATAATAGTTTTTTAAATGAAATGTTTATTGTGAACATTAAACTAATAATAAGCATTAATAAATATATTAAAACGCTTATTATTTGTCATGTTTCAAAAACGCATAAGACTATCTAATACATACATTTTAAAGTAGATCCACTTATAATGTATTAAAACATACAATATAAGAACCACATAAAAAACTAAATATCACTATTTTTAACTTTATAGATTTAGAATTGCCTTGGCTCGTTCTTGATGTACAATAAAAATATACTTAACTCGATGACAGAACGAATTTCCACACATAACCAGTCTGACGAGCCACTTAAAACGTGGATATGCAGATGAAACATTAAACTTTTTTATTCAGTAGTTAAGTCAAAAGCGATGTAATTTCGTTTAATATTTCCTGCCTTTAAGATGCTGTTGTGTGTTTTTTTAACATACAAGAACAGGTCAGAAAAAAGTGATGAATTATACATTGCGGAAGTTGTAAATATTTTTGGATACAACTTAACATATGTAACATTGTAATGATTTTTTATAAAAAACAATAAACTTATTCCGTTTCAGATAATTAGGAGCAAAGTCAAATGGTCTGAAAATAACTGCTTTTTTTAAGACACCAAGGATCTGCTTCGTTCAATTAGCCCTTAAGACTTAAATATTCTCTCAACTTGAACATAAATTGATATAATCACGGGGTTTTGATGTTGTTTCGGCGAAATTGATCTGTCATTAAAGACATTTTTGGCGAAAGGTGACCGATACAAATTATATACTGTGACCATATTAAGATAATAACTTCTTTCGACCATTTTTTTCGAAAGGTCAAGTAAAAATTTTTCAACTTTCATTCATTTTTTTGTGTATATATTATATTTCCGCCAATTTAAAAGCATAATAGCGTATTGTATTTTCAAGGTTTATGAATTATTAATATAGAAAATATGTATTTTCTTTAAAAAAAAACGTATTAGTCTAATAAGCCCGTACAAGGTTTGTCCAAAAAAATCCGCTTTAAATTATTTTCCCGTTAAAGTAAAATAAACGGCGAATCTCCCCTCAGGGTTCGTCTTTTAAGAGAGTGATTTTTTTACTTCGTTTCCAGAATGCCGACTCTTGACATTTGAAGACGCCGAAATGACATTCCAATGTCTCGTAGGGCATTGTTACGAGAACAATTCTGCGTTATAATTTAGCAGCACATCTAGGTCGCGTTCGATCATTTGGTGTATCGCTCGACAGGGGGTCAAACGGGTATCAGTTTCTATTTTTTTAATACAACACTTCTCAAACATCTCGATTTCCACTTGAATACATAATGGGCGACGCCTTTGTAATGGACAACTTCGATGGTAACCACTCGAAATGCGTTTAACAGGCGTCCTCGAGAGTACTTGCATCAGATTGGACGTGACATGTCAATGTGACTTAACAGCGATATTGAAATGAGAGAAACAATGAAGATGGTGTATAAAGACATTCTGTGGGACAAACAAAATGAGGCACAGTGACATTTTTACTTGACACTGTGCACACATAGTTCGTTGTTTAGAGAGAATACCATTATGTATTCAACGGGTGTTTAGAGGGACTCGTATTTTTTTGTAAAAGTAAAACAATAAATTGTTATACATAATTACAAAAATAAACAGTTACATGAACTAACAAAACAGTATTGAAGTAACTCTAATACATTTATGTAATATTATTTTTTTAACTGTCACAATATTGACTTACATAAAAAGATAATATGAAAAAGACATCACGATGAAATACATATATAAAATAAGTAAAATATTATTCATATTGCATATATATTATAATTGATTTCTTTGTGCAATTAATATGAAGTAGTGTTTTAAATGCTTAAGTATAAGCGTTTCGCTGTATTTAAATTAAGTGCAGTGATTTCTTTTGCCTCCTACTACTAATTTGGTAAAAAAAATATTTGATCTGACCAGCATGATAGACGAGTGGTAGAAATTTATTGACCTGAAAGACCTGGAGTCGAATTCTACATAAACCATATTGTTTTTTAATTTCTATCGTATTTCGGGAGATCGGAATTATTTATTATTATATAAATTTTAATTCCGATCAATCCTATATATTAATAATCGAAATAAGTCACATATTTGATATTATTAATTCTCCAATAATGAGCTATGCTCAAAAACATCTCATGTATAAAATACTATTTCTCTTGCAGAACAATTAGGTTTATCTATAACAGAAAGCATAATACAATAAAATCCAGAAAAAAATTAAAAGCACGTAAGTTTTAAACCCGTTAACTTAAAACGGATTATTTTTATTGCAAATATTTATACAGTTAAAAATATACTTGAATGAATCACTCAACGCTGAATGCGAAAAAAATTATGTAAGTAAATATGTACTGTATTAGATTTAATATTTGCCTGTATTTTATTAGGTAAATATGTTCTATTCTAATATTAATAATACCTAAATTGTATTTCTTTAAGAACAGTATAAATGTATCTAAGCACATTTCTATTATAGTTTCATATTGTATCAATTTTTATTGTTTTAATTTTCACATTTTGTATTATAAATCATTTTTTACCGTTTCATAAAAAATTAACAACGACTTTATTTATAATTATTTATAAATACAGTGAATTTTTTTAGTGAAATAAAAATGTAAAAATACTACTTATCCTCCAGTTAAAAATTAAAATCAAAATTGACAACGTATAAAAAATAAGAAAATTACTTTTTAAAGTAGTTGAAAAAATATTTATAAAACAATATAATATAAATGACAGATAAACTGTCAAAAGAAAAGCTTTATAATTTTCTATGCAAATATGATATAGTCCATTGGCTGAATAAGATAATTATTACAGTTTTGTATACCTAATATGCACGACCTAGTTTGATTTGAATTAACCATCTGTAAAGTTGAAAAAAATCTAGAAAAACCTAAACTAGGATATAATAATCGATTGGAATAATAATTATGTATATAATAATCACTAATTACTATCTCTCAGCCGCGATAGAAATTAAAAAAAGATATTGTACAAATGGTTTTACTGACTATACTACTGGCTTATCATTCTGGTTAAAATAAATAAAAGAGCACTCAAGTTTAAATGTACAAAGTAATGAGCAATAAACATAAGCTAAATAATATTAATCAACAAGTTTAAAAAGCTTCATAATATAATGTAAGAACATACAACCATATACTCAATAGAGATGCAGTTTAAAGTCATTGTGGGCCAATAGTTGAGAACTATATAAAACATAGTACAAAAGGATCAACAAGCTGGCTGCAAAGAACTACTACTGTTTTACCTTAAATTAAAATAAAGTACACTAATATTAAAAGCACAAGAAAATATATTGTGTTACTCATATTTGCCTCTTTAGTCACAACAGCTTCTTAATATAATATGTAATAAAAAACGTTTTGAAACCATGGAAATGTTACCACTACCAGATATTTATGACACCGTATTAGTCGATTTTTGTACACACGAACCAAAAAACGGCCTTAATCGATTCTGATAAATAAAACAATATAATAATGATCAATTTGTATTTTTTAAATGGTATATGATAACGACAATAACGTACGGCGACAGGTGGTTTAATATTTAGTAACAGGTGTGAGGTGACCATAAAAGGATTATGTTATGTATTTAAAAATACAATTATCAAAATAAAATATATAAACTATATTTTATTTATTTACTTCAAAGTTTTTTACTAGGCCACGTAAGATGGTCTCTTTTCGCGAAACGTAAAACGCACTTTTCATGCGGTCTGCGAAAAAGGGATTTTCGTATTAAAAAATGAAAATAAATCCCCATGGGGGATTTGTTGGTCTTTGCCCTTGTTTTTTCGCCGTCGATGGCGCGTCCGCATTTTTGTTGTCGCAAGGTAATACGCTTTTCAGCGGTGTCCTCGTCCTGCGAAGGCTTATAAACGAAAATTGGTTTACAATAGGGCTTTAACGAAATTTGTACGAAATTTAGCAATTCATAAGGGTCAACTGTTGGGGCAGAGTAATATCGAGTACGCAATATATTCAGGCTGAAAATATAATATGATATTTATTATCTTTGTATAAGGTTGATCCAACAGTAATTGCCAATTTTTATCTGTTTGGCTTATTTTTTTATTATATTCGATTTATAATCTGCTGTGCTCGCTTATTCATATATTTGGGCTGGGGCTTGGTATTTTATTCTTCCAAAGTATTTCGCGAGTGATCTTCTATTGTCTTAGATAATCGGTTCTAAAAATGATATTTTTATTTAAAGAGTTAATATTTAACGCAACAAGTAAAAACCTAATGCTAATTCTCAAATTAATCAATTTTGAAATGTTACAGTGGTTTCTATATAAATATTTTAACTATAATGCAGTTCCACTGATTACTCTTAAATTATAATATTTTCTTTAATCCAGTTTATTAGCAACTCGATTTATATTATATTACGCTTTAAATAATAAAGCGTGTCTAGAAGCACCACATAATATTTATATTGGTTGACACTAAGTAGCGGAAAGTTTTAAAACTTTTCAGAATACTTATATAATATATGTATGTATATCTACATATAATTTCTATATTCAAAAAGAAAACATTTGATCAACAAACGCTTGTAGAGTAAGATGCGAAAAATTATTTCTGTCTAACATGATTTATCGACTTGTTTTTTCCGATCGGTACTGCTGCAACCACTTTTCCGGTCCGCCTCGTATGTGTAACTTCTACAAATTGCCAATTTTTCCGCGAATTCAATAGGTACCTATGTATATACCTGAGTATATGTGTGTAAATCTCAGTTTTACAACCGGGCGTTCAGCGCCCGAACAAAGGTTAAAGATTAGCTCGATAATAGCTGCGATTCATCATGAGCTGGTTTCTTGGGTAGGGTTGTTTATCCGACACCTTCGTGACCAAAGTGTCGGATAAATGAAATGTGGATTACATACACGAGAAACGTTCTATTAAGTACGTTTATTAAATGTATCGAAACAGCCATAAGTAACGTCAAAGGTTTACACGACTACGTAAATATATTCGACATTAAATTTAATTATATAGAAACAATTAACCTAGAAAATGGGTATATTCTCTGTTTTGGAGATTGTTAATTCAATACTGCTATGTTTATTGGTATAATATCAAATAAATTAAAAGCACAACAGTCATTAATATAACCATTCAAATTATATAAATATCGCAGATGAGAATGTTCATGAATCAGTTGCATCGCATCTTGAACACACCTTTAAAATCTGTCCATGTCTTAAAAAAAACTCATTTCAGATGCCTACTTCGGCGATCGTTAGTTAAGGAATTTGAAGAACAATGATAATATATACAGCGTCTTTTTTATTATATGCATGTTTAGTTTAATAAATAATAACTATTGCTACAGTCAGTTAAAAAAAAGTAAGGAAAATAAGCTAAAAATATGTGATAATTCAGTTAAAATCTCACATAATTAAAGGTGAAAGGTGAAATTATCGTAATTAAAGAGCAATTCTCAGAGGAGACGTCTTAATTAAATAAACGTCTTTCTGTCCAATTATCACTTCGAGAATCTAATTGATACGTCTATTTACGCACTGGAAATATTTTTCTCAAATATATATGACATTCTTTTCAATTTGTTAATTAGAGAGAATGCCATTTCGTCACGTCTAATTTATTAATCAAGCTCTTTTTTTAAATGACGACTGAGTTCACTTCTGAGACCGTCATTAATATGTTAACAACTGTGAGCCAATTTCACGGTCGTCGAGCGTATTAAATCACTCATGAGTTGGAAACACAAAACAATTCGCAAATCCTCTTAGGCGAAACGTATAATTCATCACTTTGTTGAAGCGGCGCCTTCGAAGCGCGCTCCTTGGATGACTCTATTGATTTATAACTCGACAAATCGATAAATTTATTCAAAACAGCTCCTGGCTGCCAACAACTGGACAAATGGCATTCTCTCCGGCCGATACAACAAAGGCGAGAGGAGAGAGTACTACTGGAACGGCCAGGTGAATATTTGTAAAGTGGAGAACATTGCCGCGGCAAGAGTAATGGCCCGGCGGCCCACAAAGCATAGACAACTTTATTTCCTGCATATCGCTTTGTAGGGTTAAACTATCCGTGAGAGTTTACAGCTGACCATATATATTTACAAGGGACTCCTTATGCAAACATGGGAACCGTTGTGGATTCAACAGACAAACAAAACGGGCGTGAAGATGTACCGCTCGACAAATGACGGCGATGATTTGGTAAGGTTTTGATAGCAATATTCATGAATGAATTAACACTTAGTGGGAATTTTTACTGAAAGTATGTATGTAAGATCTTTTAATTAAGAAATTTGAATCAACATATTTTAATTAGATGCTAACTAATTAACTTGCTTATGTACTAGTGAAAGTAATTATTAAATAGCAAGTTGTTTAAAACGTTGATTACAATATTCAAGAAAACAGATACAATTAACTTTATAATTATAAACAAGTAACTGGTTTTAAACATTTCTATTTTACAATAAGAATTCCGAATAAATAAAATTGATATACAGTGTACACTTGATTGCCCGGGATATTTTAAAATCATATAAAGAGCATGTTACAGAAATGTATCTGGAACTCTCATAAAATAAAGATTTTTGTGATTGGAAAAGCAAAAAAAAACTATTGCATTTAAGAGAACAGAAATAAAAAATCTTCTAGTTGATTATCATAACCAAAAAGAAGCATGAATGATTTTATATTTTTTTTCGAACGTATAATAGATCCGTATCGTGTGCTTTAGAGATAATAGTAGCGGTGGTAATTATGAATAATATGAAATGAATAGCTCTCTAACTGACTGTGTTAACGCAAATATAGTGTAGTATTAAAGAAAAAATATATGAAGTACATATAATACATATTTTATTATTGGATTAAAAATTAAAAAAGATAGGACAGTGAACATTATGTCAGATTTTATAAAATATGTATATGTTTTAGTATTAATATATGATGTTAATGATATTAATTTAAAATAATAAACTACTGATTGGATCATCCTGTAACTTAAAATGTTCCCGTTCCTTGTTACTTTGTTTCTTTTTATTATATTTAAGCTGCTCCAGACATTGAAAATAAACTCGTTGTTTAAAAAAATAAGTAGCGAAACATAATTTGCATACACGCATTATACTAAAATTTACGATGACTTAATGAAACAGTCCATCGCCTAACAACTACGATTAATATTTCTAAATTCCAAAGCAAATTCGTCATTACACGACATAACATCCAATAATACAAGAATGAAATACTAGACCAAATTAGCCACCACATCGAGATGACCCTTTGAGATTTGACGCCATATTAAATTGATTGAAGCAGTTCGTATATGAGGAATTGAGGATTTACTGTTATTGATCAATCGACAGTCTGGGTCTAGGCAAATCAGATCTAGTTTCAGATTCGTGACCAGGGTTCTATCCACACGGTGTTTGCTTTGCGCGACGGAAGCGTTTAACATGCGAAACGGTCCATCATAATCGTATCAGATAACCGACACGATGTGCTGAGTGTATAAATATATGTGCCATAGACGATACAGTTAGTTGCATTAGACATGCCATTGATAAAGATCCTCGACAAAAAAATCATAAATATTTATTATCGGAAATTACAAATGGTCATTATGTGCTGTGTGTTTCGATTGGAATCAATATTAAAACATGAAAGAAGCATAGGCTTTTAACGTTTATAATATAGAAATACCTGTTAATATATTTAAACTAATCCTTTAAAAAAGCAGCGGTCTGAAGAGTCGATAAATATTTTAGATAAAAAGAATATATTTATAAGAATATATTATTTTCAAAGACATTTGATCCATTAAAATAATACAATTTGCTACACAAAAACAACTATTATATTGTTATTATTTAACACAAATATTCACAAGCCCAGAACTTTATAAAATAAATATGCAAATTTTAGACTAGCATACGTGATGAAAAAGAGAAAAAAAATGTGATGACATACAAGGGGTAAGAGCTTTTTATTTTTAATGTCTTAGAATGACCCAATGTTTTGTATAGACTAGTGATTCATAATTTGCGTTTATTTTGTTTTTATATAATTACAAATTGATCTTACCACAAAAAATACATAGAACAACAATAAAAATAGATACCACTATACAAAATATATAATGTGGACCTTCAAGCAACTTTCAAAATAAATTATAAAAAAGTTAATCTTCTCTAGTATACATACGTATTTATTAAAAATATAGCTTCTTAAACGCCGCAAAGCTTATCGAAAAATCATATTTTAAAAGATTTAATGTCAATGTTCTCTCATTTGCCCATTAATATGCGATATTCAAAGCATTGTTATTATATAAGTCTAGAAGCGATCGTTATCCGAAGAGCCATCATTAGGAGTTTCCTATCCGGGGATCAATGCTTCGATTCGAGTTCAAAGAGCAACAGGTATCTTTGTGTCGATCGTTTTTATTTCGCGTCGTACATACATATTTTATCGAATTCCCACAGACTCTTATATATACATATATCCACGAAATATTTAACATAAATCAACATTCAAGCTGTACAAAATTAGGTGTTAAACATACAAAGAACAAGATTGTAGCACAATATCCACTACTATATATCATCGTTAGCGTTAGTCGCGTTCGGTTAAACTTTGGCTCAAAGTGGTTAACGTTTCAAAACGACGGTCAAAATTTATACGACGCTAATTATACAACGATGAATTCGGGAAATTGATTGTCAAACTAGTTTCCGAGGGCGTTGCGCAATAATTGGAGTCGGGCTTAATGGTTGTAATTGATTTCGGCGAATATCCGGACCTGGAGACAAGTTGACCCACAAGTCGAAACATATTACGAATGCTCATTAGTCATTTAGGACGATTGACGGGTTTGAACGCTAATCTAATATTGATGTACATGTGAATATAATCTATAATAATAATACTAATAAATGTTGCAATCGTCGAAGTATTGACAATATAAAATAGTGAAGAAATATATACTATATACACAGGTACGCAAATTGGACGGGAATTTGGTTCTCTTTATTTATTATTTATTAAAACTTTTCTCTTAACAATAATATAAGACTAATTTACATTCAAGCTAAAATCACTGCGTAATACCATTTAACAAATTATATACAAATATTTAAGATCCTACATATCTAAAATATAAAGTAAGACCCCCAAAACAACTAATAAACTGAAAGAAAAACTGCAAAAGACAATTTTCTCTACGGACCTGCATAGATTAAAATTTGATCTTTGTAAACAATATGAAATAAGCCAAATAAATATTTAACTGATACTTATTAAAATAAAACAAAGTATATCACACAGTTATTTGTCTTATCTGTAGTTCTAGTCGTTTGAAATAAGACATTTTACACTTTCTCTAAAATAAATTATTCTACCTTTTCCAAAGAAACGTTATTTAACCCATACTAATTAAGACAACCTATCATAAGCCAAATCAAGTGATCAGTATTTTAGATCACGTTATTGGTTAAAACCTCAATAAACTGTTACATGTTTCTTTTTATTATCATGTAATTTACAAACGTTATGTATTATTATTATTTGTAAAGATTTAAATGCCATATAATCTATCAAAAAATAAATAAATATAGTAGGTATGCACTTGACTTAGTTGTTATAAGTAAATAAAAGTAGAAAATTTTACTACGTAGCAAAGTAAATTATAAAAAAATAAAATACATAACCAAATTCGTGTAAATCGTGTGAATTTAGTTGCGAATCAAATAATTCATATTATTTTGGGCTTAAAAAAATATATTTTACCATTTTTAATTAATATATATTACTATGCCTATGTAAAAATATTAAAACTACTTTATAATAATTGATTTATGGACTTTTTATTAAATTAAAAACAAACAATTTAATCGTCATTTAAAAATCGATCTTCTTGATTTTAATTTTGGCACTCCCAGTATGAAGTTCGATGAACTGAAAAGTGGATATGCCTTATTCAAAATTAAATTAAATCTGTGAGATCGGAAATTCAGTAAAATTAATTATAATTCCGATTGATCAACTTCGTTCTGATTTTACAAGATATCCTTAACCTCTAAGATAATTATCAATGTTGATTAATCTAGTTTTGCTAAAACGTTGTAATTAGCATGGTTAATAGTAAAATTAATTATTCAATATGACTTGTTTTTCTTACAATACATTTAAAAAACTATAGAATTTATAAACCCGTATTAATCAATGTAAAATATATGTATACTTCATTTTCTTTTAATATTAATTTGTCCTATGAAGTTTTAATTAAATTTCTGGTACACTAGCTGTTATATAATAATCTAATTGCTATTTTATAATATTATATATAAATTAAATATGTATATTTTAATACTAATAATTAATATATATATTAAGCAAAACTATTATAAATGTTATAGACGTGATACGCTAATCTAATTAATCTATGTGAATAATTTTCATCACTGATTGAATTCCTTTTATTTAATATTTTATCAATCCTTGGAATAATTTGCATTTTATCGTATCAAATGCAAATAATATTACTGGTTTCGAAATTTAATTTAATAAATATAGAAATATGTGTTTGGAATTGCAACTCGGCTATTAAACATGGATTACATTATTTACATTTTATGCGCTATTAGACATGGTTAATATTAATATTAAATGTAATTATTGCATCGGTTATTTTTAATAAAATGCTGTTTTAATAGAGTAGATGCTATTCTAAGTGTACGTGGAACTGCAGATGAATTATTAATTACAAAGGAATTGCGGATCGCGGATAATCTTAATATCCATATCAACTAGTGCGCTTACAGCGAGAAAATTCAAATTAAACCAGCCTAGAAATTGTGGAAGCAATAAAAATGGACAACCGTTCATTATAGTGTATAGTTTTATTGCAGAAAAAATCATTAATAGCCCTTGAGGTATTGCGTGTCCGCCGTCATTCTAGCAAACGTATACTTAACGTGATTGTCGTCCATTTTTGGCTTGGATCTATGTTACAAATTTTAGAAATTCGTTTCAAAACATTATTTAACATATTATGTACTGCACCGATTTCGTAACGAGTTTCGAGTAAATTTTGCACGAAAGTGTCAATTTGGCGAGAAAACATCCTGTTTGTCTTATTTCGTGGAGACAACGCCGTTAATTACCGGCGGTGTTGAATGTCGCTTTTGTGAACTGTCAAAACAAACAGCTTTTTATGGGCTTTTCGATACATATAGCAAAATATATAAGTACGTATTACCCATATATATGTATATAACCAACGCAATTATTGGTTTATTAACACAATTCTAGAATATATGCTTAGACATGCGTGAAATATGTATTGAGGGTTAAATAATATGTATACTTAATAGATACTAGAGAATCCCCTCACTTCAAATGAGATTAGGGATATCTGTAAAATATAGTAAATAGTGCAAAATTTTGTAGAAAAAAATGACAATACAATGTCACATTTTTGGCAAATCCTTAAAAGAAAAATATTTATTTAAGCTATCAGTGGTTCAATATGAATTATTAAAAATATCAATTATTTTACAGTGAATTTAAATCACAGTAATATATACATGTATTTTGTTTTAATCATTTTTATATGAATATTTTTATGATTTAGAACGAATAAACTTAAGTTTCTATTAAAAATAAGGAAATTTGATTTGATATACGAATGCTTTTAAATAAGAGCACGTTTACGGAACGAATTATGCCCGTAAACCAAGGTTCCACTGTATTTCTTAATATTTATATAGTATTTATAAAGCATACATTTGTATATGTGTCTCATTCTTTGTATAGGATATAAAAGCAATATGTACAGCAAGTGGTGTAAATCATAAACAATGTTAAAAATACATTTTTTTTTATTTTTCAAAGTAAAATTCCTAAAAAATATGGATTATCCTGTTATTAAACAGCATGCTGCTGAATAAGCAAGTAGTGCATACAAATCGATTTTATCATAGCTTAAAAGTTTGATATTTAAAAATATAATATTAAGCGTTGCAGAGCAATGCTTTAGAATTTACAATTACAGACCAAAATTGATGTCATAAAAAACGATGATTGACATCACGAGCATGTTTAGGAAGCACAATTCAGCATAACAAACATCTCCACATACCACCCCTTTTTGCCCCAGGTCATCTTTGCGGATTGTTTGCATTGTTATGCCCACAATAAACAGATTGACAGGTGAACGTCAAAGGGTTGTGATAACGCGAATCGATCGCCGTTTCAACGATGGCAAATGTCAACACAGACCGAACTGAACCAAAAGTAGATTCTCTTGTACGTTTGACTGCGATCGAGATAAAGGGCGCCCACGATTACCCAACGCTGAATATCATTGTCGATTAGCATTTCTATCGAGGCCCATTGTCACATATCAGTTGGGTGTTACCTGGATTATTCTGAGGTGCACCACCCATGGCGTGAACGAGTTTGTGTCAGCAAACGATTCGCTCGTACGTGTAGGGACACGGTGCTTAATCTGGGCTAGGATTCTCAAAATGGTGTTAGAGATTTGTCTTTTTGTAAGGAAAGTGCGTGAGGTTAAAAGCATTGGGCGTTAAAGGGATAGTACATAGCTATAAAAGTGGTTATACATAGAACAAACACAATAAAAAAAATCTATTCCACTTTTAGATAAAATCAGAATGTGATTTTTAAATAAATATTTAAAGAGATACTATAAAAAATTGTTATTGTAGTTTACATTATGTGTGAAACAAATTATACGGTATTTAGTTAAAAACATTTTATTTAATAAAAATGTTTGACGCACTTATTAAATAAATACTAATGAACTGATTTTTAATTTTCATTGAAAAATGACAGTTTGTCGTGGGATACATAATTAATTATTCTTGCAGAATGAAATTTAATAATAGACGCTATGTCAAGTGTCAGGCTTAATAAATTATATTTTTTGTTAAGTGAAACAGAAATTTAATTTTATTAAATTAGAATTACAGGCTCCGTTGACATTCACGTTGTATACAACTTCTTCTGAAGATGCTGTATTTAGTGACTTATTTTGATTGTATTTAAATATTAAAATTTCATACATTTATTTTTATATTTGTATTAAATATTTCAATCAAAATTTAAAACTGGTCAAAAATATGCTAGTTCACATTCTTCGGAATAACCTTTATACTTTCAATTAAGATTCTTTCATTGATTTCTCTTGTCGACTTTTCGTTAGACATAGAAGAAATCCTTGTCTCTCAAATTTCACTTCAACCACTAGACATTTGTCTAAAAACGATTAATGTTCAAACGTTTTGCGAGAGAAACGAGAAGGTTCAAAACATTCCTTGTTTATTAGTAAAACGCTTGATCAACCTTAAACTGAATTTTTATATCATTTTTTTACTTTAACAATACATGTTGCCTAAGATTTGCCACTACAGTGGTCGTCAAACTTTTCTCATAAAAGGCTGAATCAGAAACATTTTAGACTAAGCGGGCCAGAAAGCAAAATTTAAGTGAGCTTCAAAAAAAATAATAAAACATATTTCTTTTTAAATTTAGAACTTTGACATCAATCGCAAATTACTCAAAACACGTCTCTTTATGAAAATAAGCTTTACTTATAAAAAATTATATAATTCCTTTTTATAAGACAACATTTTTTTTAAAGTGGGACTCGAAGCTCGTGACTCAAATGATCATTCGTTAATGATAATCTGGTCTTTTTTTATTTTGAAAATGTATTTTTCAGTGCTGACCAATACACACGAGCTTAAAAAATTCTGTTAGATTTTTTTCTTGTAAATTGGGTTTTAACAGATCATCACTTGCTTAATAAATACTTCAAAGTGTATATTAAGAAAAAAATTATACTGTCATACATTTTTTTTAAATCGAAATGTATTCTGCACTTGTATCGAGATTTAAAAAGCGCTGCTAGAAATGCAGATAGAGTTCAGAAAATATATCAGCTGATAATTTTTGTGGAAATAAAGATTTGATTTATTTTAAAAATGTTGATACATAAAGCAGGTTGATATGAATGATATTTTAATCAGCACTAGTTGTGGTCGGAGTGACCTTACCGAAGTGTAAATTTTATATATGAGCACTGTTCCTATGGTAATTTTAAGGCATATTCGTTAAGAAATTCTATGGTATTCGCAGCAAATTCATTTAATATTTTATAATAATAGCTAAATTCATTCGAAAAATTTGTTATGTTACTTGATTGTCTATTGATGTTACTCACAATGTGCTCAACCGTTCTCGCCGATAGCCTGATAACACGAATTTAATAATTCACCATCGGTAGAAGGATTTAATTATTTAATAAATGAGCTATTCGTGAACTAATTTTAGTAAGATTCATTTTTTTATTAAATTTTCAAGAACAAAAGCATTATGATAAAAAAATCTGTTTTTTACTTTTCAACTTATTTTATTGTTGTGAATATCGTGTCGAGTGCTTAGACTTATAATGACGGCAGATATTATATTATTTCATTACAGACATAATGTAATCGCGCAATAAACATAATGCTTTATCATTTGATTCAATAAAAAAGTAAATTACACGCTGCTTTAAAAGCACGACAGTAAAAGCGAAGCAATAGGAGCACAACATACAGTAATATCTCTCAACTCTTTAACATGACAGTTGACTGCTCTATTACAGCGTATACTTGAAAATGTTAAAGAATTTTCATTTCAAAATCAGTTTAGAATAAAATAGGTAGCGGGCCGTAGTTTACCGATCCCTGACATAAAGGATGCAGTCAATAACTATAATTCAATATTTTTGCGTGTTTTTATTTACTTAAAGGTAGCGAATCGATTGTTTATTGTTTCTAGTAATATCAAAAAGCGAGACATGTTCAATTATTTATTATAAATTTCTATAAAAATTAAATTAAAATAATCACGTATAGGAACCATTTGTAGATGCATTTTGAAAATGCATCAGTAGAAGATAGTGTATTGCCTGTGTCTAATTGAATCATATTTTTGTAACAAAAAAAAATATAAAATGTAAATATAAAGTGTCCTTTTTATGTTACGAAAGACAAAGGTTTTGAATTGTATCTTTTAATAGCTAAGAATAATCACTGTTTAATAACTCTCATACAGTTCAGTAATTCAGGCACAAAAATAATAAAGAAATTAATCTTTGAACAATCACAGTAAGCATCCAGTACTAGATTCAGTCTAACGAGCGTAACGAATC
Source organism: Plectrocnemia conspersa (assembly GCF_051122295.1). Taxonomy (NCBI): domain Eukaryota; kingdom Metazoa; phylum Arthropoda; class Insecta; order Trichoptera; family Polycentropodidae; genus Plectrocnemia; species Plectrocnemia conspersa. The sequence goes on along the minus strand of NW_028277174.1, from coordinate 14,527,675 downwards.
TGTACTAAATATAATACGCCCCAGTACATCAAACACGGATCGTGTGTATGTACTGTAATTATGGTAATGCACTTTGACGCTCATTATATTACAACAATGTTTTAACGTAGATATTTTATACTTGATCAACAGTGACATAATACCTTGTTTGGATGATATATCACATTATATTAAATACAAAGAAAGATATATATATATATAGACTGAATTTATCCATAAGTTAACATTTATAATTAGTTAGCAGATTGATGGTTATAGAGTGGCGTTTCAATTAATTAATAATGGGCTTTGACAGATTAGTTGCATTCATTATCAACTAGAGCGAATAATGAACGCAACAGCTGGATGACTTTTAAAATTTTAATCAAGCGATAATATTTTCATAATGGATTGAGTGATAAATGTATTTTTATAAGGATTTGCATATTAAAGCGAGCTTTGCTCAATATGCTTGTAGTTTTTTTGTTTATTACCAAACTAATTAATATGTTCTATAACTGAAAATGCAATCTTTAGCGAATATACATTTTGAATTATTAACGAAAACTATTATATCATTATTTAGATTGAGATATTTTTATCTAAATAATAATTAATTTTGAGCTTTGTCACTAAGTGTTTTTCAAATATAATATTAGATAGTCATATAAAAATAAACACTAACTGAATGACAATTTCTGTGTATAAATTAGGAGGATCGTGCTATATATATTATATAATACAATATAACGACGTGTTTTCCTAAATTTAGATCGTCGTTTCGGTTTAAAAAGTACCAATGCCGAAACGATTGACATTCAATTTCCAACGACATATTAATTTCCACTTTCATTTCCCGAATGTTTTACAAAATTTAGTGTACAAATAATATAATCAAATTAAGTTTTTGTACTTAAATAAGAAATAATCATTTACTAAATCTCGATTTCACTCTATTAAATATTTACTAACGTTGTACAATGAGGCATATACAATAAACTCAATAAGTATTTTTTTTTATAGCTGATGATAAAAATGACAGCGAGCTAAAATTTTAAATATAATAAGAATTGCAAACTTCATGTCGCTAGTGCTTACCGCACAAAAATTATTTTCTGTTTGAAGAAACAGATTTTCTGATTTGAAATTAGGAATATTTTTTGATATATCTATAAATGAAACATTATGTGTAATATTATTTAGCAAACTATAGTTTTTATGCTCTACTTTTTTAATATACAAACATATGTAAGTTAAAAAGGGTAATAAAAATATATGATTAAAAATTGTACTTATTGATACTTTAGTACAGTTTTAATAATAATAATAATTTACTCAACTAAGAAATGAAAAATAACAATGAGAAGACAAGAAAACTAATCGTGCGTTCTTTTCTGGTCTATTGTGCAAAAAAAAATTTCGTGTATAATATTGAATCATATTATATAAATCAAAATCAAGATTCAGAAGGTTGTATAATAAATCAATAAGATCAGATTTAAAGTCTTATAAGTACAATTATGTAAAATTAAATTATAGTATGAGTGTAAGAGAGTATATTAAACTTAATTTATAAGCTGAACATAAACGTAATTCATTAAATAGGAATATAAAATATGTTTTATACGAAAATCATATAAAATCATATGAATAGTATTGGGAATTTAAGTATGTAATTAAGCTATTTTTGTCTCAAAGCTTTACTCACAGTTAATCAGAAAGTTTTATAGTTTATTTTATATTATAATTATTTACTGATAGCAATTATTTTCATAAAAAAATTATCATTTAATTTATTGCATTTTATAAATCAAATTTATTTTTCCTATGCATATATTAGTCTGGTTTTTTGAATTTTAATTCCAAATATTACGGTAAATTTATAGATAATATATTTATTTATTCAATAATATTTTTGACTATATATAGATTACAAAAAATCTAGTCCACTAAATATTTTGGTTAAATGATAATTTGGAACAATTATAAATTCTCAGTTTCAAATGAAGAATAACTTGGTTAAATACAACATGACATTTTCCTTTCAGAAAAATTCTAAAAGTTTTATAAAAGGATTATTCTAATGTTTTTTTTGTATAAAATAAAATTAATTAAAGGGAGGCAAATTTAAATTTTGCCTGGAGCAGATCGGGACAGCCTTGTTTTGATCAGAGGGTTATTATTATTATTTGTAAACCATATTTAGATGGGCATAGAAAAATATAAGGTCAAAAAATACAATCACATACCTTGCAAAAAACGCTGCAGCGGCCGATGCCTGCGCCAAATTTCCCGGATGCCCGTTGACCCTGTATGAAAACTGCGACTCTGTATACAATCCGTTCAGCTTTGGCGCGTGTCTGTTTTGACCATCGCCTCCATCCTCCGACCACTTGTTACCACTTTTCACACTCGATACAACACTCTGATTGACTACAAACTGACCATCCCTTCTGCCAATCGGATAATTTTGGTATCCTGCTGCAGGAGGAGAGGGTGCGCCCTTCGGCTGAGGGCGTATGTGATGGTACTTCGGCGAGTAGCACTCCAGTTGACTGTTATTGCTCTTAGACTGATACACCAGTTCCGGGGGCTGTTGCTGTCTGTGACAGGAGGCGGGTTTCAGGTTTTTGTATCTGTCTTCTTGGTCCTGTTGATAAATTGGCAGTCTGTTCTGAAGCTTTTGGTGCTCTTCAACCGACTTGCATTGTTGAGGTTTTTCGGACCAAGGGTCCGGCGCGCGTGGTGCGCGGGCCACCGCTCGGTGCGTCATGAGGGCACGTCCATCCGCGACGGAGGTTCGCGCGCGACTGACTCGCGACTGAGATGCGGGAGGGTCGTGCGATAAGTTCTCTTGTTGTGGGGAGCTTTTCCCGCCATCGGGCGAGTACACAAAAGCCATGCGTGGAAGCTTTGACTGCATCAGGTTGATCTTTTTCTTCTTGGCAGTGGACGCCACGTAGCTGAAGTAGCCGTTTCGGTCCATGCGCGGAGTGATCATCTTCAACTGAAAACATACATAATAATATTAATAATTAATTAAAAATATTTGTATGTATTAGAAATCTGACCATCGTGACAGATTTCACCAAAACGTCATGATGGCATTAAGCACACTGCTTACACAAATATTTCATAAATAAACATACATATACATACATTTATTTCTTTAACGGTTCGCGTATTTATATTATGTAAATTTCAGAATTCATCGCGATTCGAATTTACGATTCTCTATTTTGTCAGTGATGCTTCTGCCATAGACACGAATCACTAAAATCAATGAGTCACTGAAAATTCGTGACCATGACAAGAGCATCACTTCCGAAATATAAAGTTCTGATTGCAATGAATCCCGGAATTAAATATTATTGATGATGTGAGACAAAATTTTGTCTTTTTAAATTCAGAAAAACAACTCTATTTGAGTACAGTAAGCAATAATATTTTTGCTATACATAAAATAATTCGAATCCCTTGTGTCTTCTAAGATACTTTCACGTTGAATTCAATGATAAAAAGATGGAAGTTTATTTTTTTTTATTTATTTTGTACAATTTACAAAAAAATATGTTGGTAATTAATTAATTAATTATAAGCAACTAAAAATTATTTAAAACCTTGTGAAGGCATATTCATATTCTATTAAATAAACGTTATGTTAATTATACATAATTAATTATACGGTATTCAGCAATATTCATGAAAATTTATAATACTTTATATGGGTACGCCGTATTGCGTAAAGTATGATTAATGCTAAATTGTATAATCAAAATTGAGTTCTAATAAGCGTTTGTTGAGGTATTATTATTTGGCATAAACAACTTTTTGTTCCGCTTTATTAATATTATTATCAACAAATTGTAATTTGTTTTATATGCGTGGAATTGCGAATTTATATATTCTGGGAATTTTCTCAGTGCGAAAACAAACGCCATATTTTCATTTTCCTCTTCATTATAATACATAGAAAATATAGTAATACTTTGGTAATATGACCTATTTGTCCTGAAGCAAACACGCAATCTCGCATTTTATCTATGCTCTTCAAAAACGCGCTTTTCGACGCTACCATCGTAAAACGTAATTGTTAGCCTAAAATCTAGAGTTTAACTGCCGCGTTGATCCTTGATATCAAAGCGTAAAATTTACGTTTTTTACACAACCCCTCTGTATCTATGTAGAAGGCATAAAACGAGTCCAGTTTAAATTGGTCTTGTTGCTATTTTTTAATTGGCGAAGAATAAATGCCTATCCCTCAAAAGCATAATATGATCTTTGCTCCTAAAGGAATAAGATTCTGTCCGCTTCAAAAGCGCTCATAAAAGTCCGAATTTTTTACGACATCATAATAATAAAATATAATATAATTGATCTAACTTGATATACGACTAATAAAAATTAGTTTCATACGTTTTGAATGATGAATAATTTTACGCTATGATTGATGCTTACAATTAATTCCAAAATTATTTTTTTATTCAAGACCAGCACAATAGACGAGTTGTATAAGTCGCTGTATATTGACCTGAAAGATATGAGATCAAATCTCATATGAATCTTACTGTTTTTTTAAATCCTTTCTGCCGGGGAGATTGCAATTAGTGATTATTATATGATTATAACTACGATCGATAATCGTCGATTAAGTAGATTTTATAGATGTTCCTAATCTCACGGATGAATATACTTGAATTTACTATTTTATAGTTATTAAAATTATATAACTTAACATATTTATCACTTCCTCAATTCAAGCTTTTAAAATTTAGTTGCTACATTTTTTTCTTGAATATAAGTATTATTGTATGTTGTCAATAAGAGCGCAGTTCGCTAGTTCTTAGTGTCCTCGTATATTTATTCATTGTCAGAAATCCAAGCAGAGCGAAGTAGTCTTCGTTGGTAAAAAAATTAAGATATTTTCACAAAAAGGAGTACTGGTCGTATCCATTTCCGAATCCTAGTACTTTTTGCTAGGAGTGTTGGGATGCAATTCATCGCAATCTACTCAATGAAGCACTTTTTAAAGTTGCTAAGAGGTGGTTTCAGCAATTTTTCAATACTCGGCGAATTTCAGCCGCGAGCTTTAGAGTGCCCTATAGAGTCGCGATCGCGTCCCTTATTATTCTCAATTGCGGCAAGAATGTCAGTGCTTGAGAACGCTCCTTTTGTACGAGCTATCCAGCCTTTCAGTAAGCTTGCAAAAACACGAGAATGATTTCAGCTATGAGGAACTGGAAAAAATATGTGTTATAAATGTTTTTTTAGTCTTTAATTGTATAATTATTGTTTGTACAGTGGCTATCATGACGCACAATGATATATAACTTTTATTTTTATACAATATATAGTATATACATGTATAACGTATGTATAATAGTTCATTAAAATACGGTGTAGATAATGATTATTTACATTATTTATTTATTATTCCTAAAAAATAAAATTTATTTTCCTGAACTACTAAATTGAATTAATTTTCACTTATTTTCATATTGTTCAAAAAATTTTAACTAATTTTTACTGTTATCACTTTATTTAAAAATAATTATTAAATAATAAAAAAAAAATGCATAATATGTATTTACTTATTTAAATAAAATTCATATTTATGAATATGTTAAAATAGGTATTTGGAAAATAAAAAATATTTTCATAGTTAAAATAAATTTTACGTTTTTTAATTAAATGATGTATCATGAATAAATAAAATTATTCATGGTTTTAAAACATAACAAATATTTGTTAATTTATACTACTTTTATATTTTATTTTTCAAGGAATATTATGTTTATTATTACATTAAAGTTTCGAAACCATTTGCATAATGTTTGTTTATACGTGTTTTGCCTTAATAATTGTTATGAATACCTATGCTATATAATTTAATACTAAAAAACATTTTAATTACTTGTTAAATCACAGTTACTGGGAATATTCACGCATAGTTGATTTTATTACATTTTTTAAATATTGGTTAAAGACCGCTGCAGCGGATGGGCAAATGCGTGTTTCTTTGAATAATTCTTATTGCATCTACAATTTTAATAAGAGCTAAGAAGTCGGCGTTGTATGTGAAACGAAATGTGAATATTTCATTGCACTGCAATAAGCAAGATACCTATGAATGATTTTAAATAAAAATTAGTTTAGAAATACTTACAAGAACATCAATATTTATAGAAGTAAATATTTTTAATAAAATATTAGAAAACTATTATATAATATTTTATTAGTGATTAAGTAAAAGTGGTATTTAAAGATATATTAAAATATGTTTTATCTATGATAAACACATACATTTGGTGAGAATTTAACGTTTCTTCGGGCATTAAGTAAATCCGAAATAAACACAATCGTATGCGGTAGAATAGCGACGTTCGGTTCAGTTCTGAACCGAGGTCCGAAAGCCGCCGGCAATTCTGAATTATTCAGACCTCTGGACTATGGATGCTAGAAGCCCCTGTGTGAGTGCCGTACAGTGGAACGCTAAATATATAATACAACGTGGCTGAAATGTATGTGTATATTCAACTAGATATTGGTAACCATATCAATTTTGGCGAATATTGCGACTCTCGATATTTTGATGCATGAACAATTGTGATATTTTATTAAAGTATTATTTATAATTTATAAGAAAATATATATTTAATACAAATAGTAAATATAATGCTGGTGTATTTTGCAAACAAAAGTATAAAATGCTGTTTAGCCCCGATTAAAAATTCACATACATTCTTGCACAATCTCGCTGAATTGTTTAGCAACCAAATCTCATCAAGTATTCCCCGTATGAGAAACCATACTTGTAGCTGGCTGAATGAACAAGCCAGCGCTTTGTGTGAGATTTTCTTACAACTAATGTCCCATTCATGAGCTGCCCTGAAATTTCGCGTAGGAAGGATCGAACGCGCTGAGCTTTCCTATACCGTACTTGTATTTTATATATGTATGTATGTACATATGTATATTTTTTGTCGTTGCGAATCGTAGCAAAGCTTTTTTTGTTATGTGGTATAAAACAGACCAAACATCCCGTCCCACTTGTGGACCGCATCCTTTCATCCATTGTACAGACTATTGCCAAAGTCCATTGAAGTGTTTCCTTGTCTGTGTAAACCTACAACAATTGATCGCTACTAGGTCCCTCTTGTGAGTACCATTTAATATAATATATAACTATATATTTTCAAGATCTTAAAAACAATAAATAAAAATACTACAAACCATCACAGTTTAATTATAACGGTCTATTGAAGATTACAGATTTATATCCGGTCTTAGATCAAAAGGAAATGCGATGTCGTATATTTATAAGTATATATATATAAATGAAATATATTCATATATAAATGAAATATTTTGTAATATTTTTTTTATATTATGGAAATAATATTAAGTATTCATAAAGTATTTTTTCGCCACGGGCACGCCATGCGATCGTTAAGAAGGAAATTATTTAATTCGTACAAAGCTCAGGCTTTATCACTTATCACCCATTGTGGATATCAGATCGGTTTCATGTGTTTAGTCATCAATTATATCGCATGATTAGTTTTGTATACGTGTATAAATGTGTAGTGAATATATTCAGACACGTATAATGTACAGTGTAATCAAAAAATATATTTTTGAGTTTCAATAGTAAATAGAGTTCTCCTTTTAGCTTTTTGAATTTTTAACTGTCCTATTAAAAATATATATTACGTTTTCATAAAATAAAATCATTTAAAATATCGTGATATTATTTATATCACTAAATATAATATAAATATATCTTATGTGTTATTACCAATTATAACAGATACTCAGAAAAATACAATTTAAAATAATAGAATAGAATAATCGGTTGAATTATGTATTTAGTTATAATCAGAGTATTTAAAATATATATAATAGTTGAACCCAATTGATTATACATGTATTTATTTGTATTTTTTTTAATTTTACAGTAATTTTAAAAGGGTTTAGTAATAAATAATTTATTCTTACGTTTATTAAACGTTCTATCTCGAAGCAATTGTCTTGCACATATTCGTACATTGTGCGCAAACACTAGACGAAATGACTGCGGCAGGTATTCGAATCGGCACTCGGTACGTATTTGCCGTTTCCATCGAAATAACAATACCACGAAACCATCGAAGTATGTCAATATTTGACGTTCCTAACGAGAAAGAACGTAGAATACCCGGAGAAGATACTACCACTGCAAGTGGGTAATTCAAGAAAGTATAATATAAACCTTTCGCTCGGCGACAGATCACCCATCAGTGAACACTCGAACGTCACGTCGGTTTAATGGTAAGATAATGAGATATATTTAACCTAAGAAGTACTTTATACATGTATGTGTAGCTCATATGCATGTACATGTGCGCTGGCTTAACAAATAATTTACATCATATTCATATTAAATTCGTTTTATTAGCTTTCTTGCTAAAACCACAACCGTGTTTCTCCGCATTCGCGTTAATGTTTGTTCTTTGCGAGTTAAAATCCCGTTTATAATTCGTAATAAAACTGAATTGTTAAATAGATATTGTTCCATAACGTGAACGGTTTTTTAAATAGTATTTTAATATTTAAAAAATAGTTACTTATATATATATATATTACATTTACGGAAGTAACATGAGTAAGGTATGCGTGCTTTTATTATGCATACAAGAGATTAGGAATTTTTTGATCAACTCTATATAATTCCAATCTTCCTATCCAAATAAAAAACTATCTTAGGTATATGAATTATGTTGGAATATAAAAATTAATCATAACCTATAAATACACATGTGATTTTTACAAAATATTTTTTCTACATAAATATAATAAGTTCATAAATTTAATATAATTACTAGCACGATTAACCAGTGATATAATCAGTGACTAATATCAGAAAGACCTTTGTATTTTTTTTTACTTTAATCATGTCTGGGAGATTGAAAGTAGTGATCATTATATAGTTAAAATTTCTATTGGTAATATATTAAATATATGAATAAAGTAAACGTAATTAGTTGGATTTTATATTGCAATGTTAAAAATAATCATTACCAATAACTATGGTTCTCGCGTGTTTTTTTAAAAAATATATTTTCTGCATAAATATTATATAATCACTAGCACGATATACCAGTGATATAATCAATGAAAAATACCTAAAAGACCTTTGTGTATTTTTTTTATTTTTATCATGTCTGGGAGATCGAAAGTAATAATTATTATATAATTAAAATTTCGATGGATCGTCACAAATTAGGTTTTCTTTGATTTTCATCGTCTTACATATAAATATCGGGATGTTTATTATTTAATAATTCTCTAATAATGAGATACTTTAGCCCATAGAGAAAATTATTCATATATATTTTATATAAAATAAAATAAATTTAAAAAAAATTAGCAATAAACCAAAATAATATATTAATGGTTAATAACTATTAAAAGTTCATTGACGAACAAGTAATAAAATCTTAAGCATATTATTATTAAGATAAGGAAATAATAATAAATTGTTTATTTTAACCATTTTTTTTTAAAATGGCATACCACAAAAAAACACATTCAAGAAACTATTAATACTACAAAAAAATAATTTCCATGTATACTATGCTCCTGCGTTAAAATGTAAAAGCAATTCTAAAAAACTCATTACAATTAATATTATATATAATATATTAAGTTAATTCCTATTCTAAGAAATCAGCAAAAAACTGTGAAAATATGTGTTGTGAACTAGTAATAAAAACTCCCAAGAAAAAGTAATTTTAAACGTTTTATAAGGTTCAGAAACGTCTTTTTATGCTTTGATACAGAATAAAAAAAATTACCAAAAAAAATTATAATATGTAAAGAAAAACGTTAATAACTCACGAATCGCGTTTTCAATGAATATTCTTTAATATTATGTTTTTAGATTAATACTAAAATTTACAAAAAAACAATATTTAAATATTTTAATTCTTCTATTATTCTAAAGTAATAATAAAAGCTTTACAGTAGCATATTTTATATTAAGAATTATTTTTACTTCGACTTCATGAGTATTTAAAATGCATCGTTCGATTTCTATGGTTACTTTAAAATAAAACTCGTTTATATAATGATGTTAAAAAATTATCACATAAAAAAATTATTGATTTTTAACATTTTTAATTTCACAAAATCTACTACTATTATAATTTCAATGTGATAGTATTATGATAATAAAATAATATTACTATTATAATTTAAAAAATGCCATCGTGCTTTTTTAATAATAAAATCCCAGCAATATTTTTTTTAATAAATAGTAATCTTATGCCGCATATTCATTGATTTATTTTAAATCTTTCTTTGCAACATGACAGACGTTAATTCAATACGTTAGAACGATGTAAACACAAGCAAGACTTACAAGTAAATAGTAAGACACTATATTAAAATCAGCCTATACTATAAAGAAGTGACATATATTTTATTAGTTAATAATATTATTATACTAAACACGACCTAGTTTAATTTTATTTTATTAATCATGACTATATTACTTCACGAGATGAGGAAAATCTAAAAAAAAATATTTTTTATAATCGATTAAAGTTAAATTTATAAATCTAGAATATACTACAAAAATTGGAAGACAATCGTTTTAAATAAGATTAGAGCCTATGTTTTTTAGGTATTAGGCACTGAAAACCACTGGTTTATCATGCTATTACATAGTAAATGTGTATGTAATTCAAAATCTTACAACACCTAATAACTTTAAATTGTGTGCCAAAACGTAAAATTGCGTTAAAAGACTAACTCTTATTTTACAATTTACTATAGTAATCATAATCTATTCACTAATAAAAAACTATCGAAATGTTTAAATATTTTCTTGTGAATCTGTAATGAAACAAAGTGTACGTTATTAATGTAATATTTTTTTAAGTGTAAAGAACAATATATATTCCTTGATTCAAAATTAGGGAATTATGCCTAATATTCATATTTAAGGCCATCAATATTTCTCAAAATTTAATTTTTTTTAGTAGAATCATATATTATAATTAATGTCTCGAATAGTAAAATATTGTAATATATTTGTGAAGTAATAAGGAATCAAAAAATACACATTGAATAATAAAAACAGGTTCATACTTCATAAAAAACAATAAAAAGTATTAAGACTATTTATTTTTTAAATATACATAATAGATAATAAAGTGTTTTTAACTTATATTTAGTACGAAGATAATAAGACTACAACGTGCTATGCTTAAAATATAACCATAATAAATTAATATTGACAAACCTAATTTTTCACATCATTTGTATTGATTTAATACATTACTTTAAAAAGTCCACATCTAAACTACATATATAATAATTTAAAAATATGAGTTTTTAATGGTATTTCGGCTGTTACAAATTATTGTATTTGTAACAGCCGAAATACAAATTAACTTAAAGATGAGAAGATACATTTTTGTAAGCAAAAAAGCACAACTAAACTGTAGATAATGCAGCGGTATACCAAAGAAAAAAATGATAAACTGCGTTGTTATAATATACAAAAAGAATACACAATTTTGTTTTAAGAATTGGTCGGTGTTTTATTTTTTTCAAAGAAAAATAATTCATTACAAATACTCTACTAATAGTTAGATGAATATTTATAAATCAAATAGTTAAATAAACGGGCCAATATATTCGATATTTGAATATTTGGATTAAAGTTTCTAATTATTTTGTCATCGATTGTGTTTATAGCAAAGTTTTTTTATTATCACTTTAACAAAAATATGTATTTTATGATCGATTTAACCATATTGTATATTATTTATTTTTCTATTTAGCAAATTACAATCACTTAAATTGAGATACGTGTATTTCGAACGGAAAAAGAATATGCGATGGGAAAAATGGAAGTTAACTGTCAAAATACTCAATCTAAAATCACTGAATAATACTAAAATAAAATTTAAAGAAATAAACAATACATTTCTCTTTTCTTCTTATAAATGAAATATTATACGCGTAATATATTTTTCAATCTCTACCTAATATAATGTGAAATATTATAATTACATGCACATACCCTATAATTTTATTTTAAATTGATTTTGTTATCGCCAAAATAACTAATATCCCAAAACCAATCACATTTCCCATCTACCACATACCGAATTTTCGTTTTAATAAACACGATAATGGATCATAATACACGCCATAAATAATTTCAGCTTCTAACCTAGTTTCTCCTAATATTTAATATAGGACACCCGTTTGCGTAATGCGCAAGCTAAACGTATTCAATAAGGTGAACAATTTACCGCTAATTTCCAACATCAACGACGCATTTTCGCAATGTCACAATAAATTTCCCCACGTAATTATTAGTCAATCGACTCTGGCATGAATTGCGAAAATTCGCCCCAAAATCAATCACAAGTTCACAACCCTCGACGGCCGAGGCGTGCGTAACACGAAGAAGCGTGTCGTAGATTGGGATAGGGAAAAAATCTCAAAATAAAAAATCTAATTGATTTTCGCTCAATACGCCTTCCTTCTCGATTTTCTTGTCTTTCGCGTTGTCATTGTCTTGGAAACCTGGCCAGGGTGCGAAGGTTTTCGAACGATGACAATCCGAAACAGTTCTTTGTCTATCATAAATCAAAGACACGAACTTTGCTAAGCGATACAGTCGGTAAGATAAGTTCTGGCTATGTAAGTAATAGTATCTGGGCAGTAGACCGTGAATGAAGAAACTAGGGGGGGCCGAGAGACCATGGCCCCGAAACAATATTGATTTCGCTCTAGGGAAGCATGCACAAATGCACTCTTTATTTTGTCTGGAAGGTCGACAAGAAGTTTTCCTTCTTTTTTTTCATTTTCAATTAGTACCCTCGACCGGCGGGGGCTGAAACTACAAATCATGGACACGCGACCGGTTAATAGCAAAGTTTTGCGGCAACCATTTATTAAATTATAATAAATGTATGTAGAATATAAAGTAAAAATACGTGCATACTTCAATTATTATTTTTTATAAATTTTCGCCATATTTACTAATTTTTGATTATATAAAAATAAACTTTGAATTTGTAAAGGTTATATATATGCAGAGAAAATTCGAGGCCTGGGACAGTTAGTGTTCAAAAATATTATTGATGAAACGGATATTATAACTGAAAACTGTGCTCGTTTAGTGTTAAAAAACAGATCAGACACAAGATTTATGAGACGTTCGAATTAAGAAACTTCTTAGCTAGCTCACCGAATGCATAGTGGTGTATATAAACTTTTGTATAAATTACACATATTAAATATAAATTAAAATACTCAAAATAATTTATAATTATTAATCTAGATTCTCAGACCTTTAGTTTGGTTGTTGATACTTATTTGTAGGTATTCTTTAAGTCTAATTGACTTGCTTAGTTGATACATATTTAGTCCGTTCTAAAAAATGTATTCCAAAATAAAATGTAATTATACTGCAATTTATTTTCATTTTTTTTAATGTTAAAATTGTAACAATATCGGGTTTACTTTAAAAGCTATTAGTATAATGTTTATTATAATAAATAAGATTTTTTTTATATTTATATCAAGTGTATTAACTCTATATACGTATGTGTCAGAAAAGTAGTATTCTATTATATGTTAATAGCTACCAAAAATATTTTTTTGATATTACTACTTACTCTTTTTTCCAAAAAAATAAAATATCTTTAAATAAACGCTAATGTACATACATATGACATTTAGTGTGATTGGAATCATTATCAATAAGCTATCAAACAAGTTATTTAACATTTCAATTATAATTAAATAATCAAATTTATTCTACAATATACGCATAATTCAATTTGACAACTGAATCCTTTGAAGCGAAATTTCGATTATATCGAAGCATGAAATTTATTCATGAATTATGATTAACTGTCACGCTAAAAATCAGTGATTAATCATATGTCATTGATTTTCAAAAATAGGTATTTGCCTTTTATAAATCGTGGATAATGTACACTTTTAAAGCGAATACGTGTACATATTTTGTAATAATTGAAAGCACTCACGGCAACATTATTAAAAAAATATTTACACAAAAGCCATCATGAAAGCTTGTTCAAGTCAAAGTTTAATGGATTTATATTGAACTCAATAATTATTTTTTTCTTGGGATTTTGATCTGAAAGTCGCACGCGATAAAATTTCTAAAAAGTCTCCGATTCGTTAGTGAGGGATACGTGAAAAATGAAAAGTCACGGGCGTATCGAACGTTTCTCTCATGAATAATTTCCCTGCAGCACAACGTCGCCGTTGAATGATGATCGTAAAAAAAATTTGTCCTGTGGGGAGATGCGGCGAAGGAAGGGCTGAATTTTACCACAATGAAACGCCGCCGCTAAAAACACACCGTAACATATTCATTCGAAGAAGTCCTCCATTTCATTAGGCGATAAAGGGCGCCGAGATGAAAACGGCACCTCAACCCCAAGATGTGTTTATAAGAGGCGTCCGTAATAAGAAAAATCACTTAAAAAGTCGCGCGTCGGTCGTTCGACGAAGAATGAAAAGTGAGGGGGAAGTTTCTTTACGAAATGTTCATAAAATAATAATACGGAGCAACCCAAAAACATTTGAAATAACTCTATAGAAAAAATCAAAGCAAATATCGATGCCAAAAAGTAAATTAAAATAGCATTCCATATACATCATAAGTAAAATATCAAAAGAACAATCTACGCACATTAGTACATAAATATTTTATCAACAAGAAATAATTTAAAGTTCACCTAGATTTAATAACGGATTTCCGAAAAGCAATCATGTACGACTTTAAAATGCTCGTCAGCATAGTTGAATATTTTTTTCGCACGTGCAGGCTCAACTTAACATATTTTTAAAAAGGCATCTGACACACTTAAAAAAACGAATTCTGAAGCTTTTCTATTTGATTAAGAATGGTTGATATATTTCCAATATAATTCCGCATGCTAATCAAGCACAGAAAAACAGATCGATGCATTTCTTAAATTTGGGACAAATGCATTGTATATTGTATAATGAAATATACGATATTTCACATTCTCTGTAGACAATCTTCATTCCATAGACGATCTCAGATGAAGGTAGATGTATTTTTTTCTCCTTTCATAATCGAAAACTATATAAAGATCAGACCTTTGCGTCAAACATAGAGTCCATCACTTTAGTTCAGTTAAACAGTTCATTAGTTTACTAAAGATCTCTAGTCTAAATATCAGCCGCACAACGTTCGTTCTGAGTTTAGACTTTTAAAGTGATCTCCCGACCTTATTCGTCGAGTTAGGGTAAAGTACAGTAAACTACACCTATGAGAAGCCATAAGTTTTAAGGTGCATAACTAGAATAACAGTCAAGTAAAACAAAACATCACGTAACATATGTGTATGAAATATTGTACAAACAACATTTGTACGGTTAAAATAATATTAATACAATATTTTTTTATATGATCTAACACATCAATAAATACACAAGTAAAA